>NW_022103928.1:24598936-24604598 GCF_000313985.2 Echinops telfairi
GACTCGCTGGAAATCCAACTTGGGGAGGACGGAAAGCCGAAGTTTCCAAGGACAGAAAGCCAAAAGGGGGGGTTGACTTTGGTTTCGGAGGAGTCACCAGGTGCGCCTTAAGAAGACAGAACCGTCCTTCCAGCGCACCTGATGAGACAACAAGTACAGATACCAGTGTTTTCACCCAAATCTGCTCAATAAAGCTGTGATCATGGAAAGCTGTGTTTAGTTGACTTGAGAGTAGTCTGCCTTCCGCTGGGGGGTAGGGTGGGGAATCCCCAAAAGTAACCATCGCTTCTGACTCATGCTGACCCATGCGTGTCACAGCCCCATGGGGTTTTCAATGGCTGCTTTTCCTGGGGTAGATTGTCAGGCTTCTCTTACAAGGCACCCCTAGGTGGGATCACGCTGCCAACCTTTGGGTTGGTTATAAGTCCAGCGCTTAACCCCTGTGCATCATCCCATGGACCCCAGCCCCCTACCCACCCCATGGCATTTAACATTATTTTGCAAATGGCTTAGAAATCTTTTTCTGGAAGTTGGTATCTTCTATGGTTTAGACTCCCCAGGGACCCCTCAGGAAATTGGCTGTCTGATTGTCCCATCCACAGCCGCCCTGCCCAACCTAATTGGCCTGAGGGCTTCAGGCTGCAGTTTTTTTTGTTTTTTTTTTGGTGGGGTCACCACCCGGTGGCTGCTTGTGTCCGGGACTCCTTGCCATATGGCCCGAACATGCTGGTGGTTGTTTTTTTTACCTCCTTTTGAATTTGATTCCTTTAGTGCACTAAGAGTTACCCCTTTCTGTCTCCTCCCTCCTTCCTGAGAAAAAGGAGTTTTCTCCACCACCTTCCCACTTTGTGCTTTCATCCTTGCTCACCCTGGACTGGTCAAAGGAATTTCAAAGCAGGGCTCCGGGCAAGCAGGCCTCTGCTCCCACTCACTTGAGAACAAATTAAATGCTATGATAGTGAGCAAATGGCTGCGGCTAATTAACTTACGCATTTGACACCCCCAGGCCACAGCATTGGCATTTATGGTTTCTGAGTAACAAGGAACAAACAAGTATTCTTAATTGTCAGCTCATTAAATATCAAAACTGCAGTAGCTATAAGCTCAGGATTATTTCCTGGAGAAGGGATTTTATTGGGTGGGACTGCTCTGGGTCAGCTTTGTAAACTGCCTCATCTGCTGCGCCCTTTCAGTTGTGAACTTCAATTCTAAGGCCATACATCACCTTGTAATTCTTGGTCCCTATTGCCAGGTCAGTCTGGGTTTTCTAGTGCTGCTACAAAGGAAACACCCGTAAGTTGGGTGGCTTTGACAAACAGGACTCTGCTTTCTTCCCAACAGTGTAGTAGGGTAGATGTTCTAATGCAGGTTGCTGGCTTTCTTTTTGTGTTGGCTCAGACTTTGACCAAAAACATACCCTCCATGGATCCCGCCACATCAACATAAAAGCGGCAAGTCCTTCCTCCATGGGACCAGAACCATCTGTACAGGGATTTGCAAAACCTGGGTAGTTGGGCATGTGTAGAGGAGACCGAGCATTTCAATGCATAACCTTGGCGTAATCATGCATTCATGTCTTGAAGCAGAAAAGGAAATTTATCAAGGGTTTACTGTGTGCCAGGCCCTGGACTATGTGTCTAGAGAGGCAGGAGGGTACAATGTGCCCTCGTGGAAGGTAGCTCCAGCCCCACTGTGGTAGACAAAAAAACGCATTAGTCTGGTGGTCAGTCCCCTCTGCTTCCCCCTCCCTACCCTCAAATGGAGACAGATAAATGCCTTCTCCTGGGAAACCTTCCCCTATATCCATGTGGTAGGAGAGCCCTGGTGGTGTCGTGGTTACAAGTTGGGCTGCAATCACAGGTCGGCAGTCCGAAACCACCAGCAGCTCCTCGGGAGAGAGCCTGAGCTTTCTACTCCCGTAAGCAGTTAGAATCTGGGAGACCCGCCGTGGGCACTGACTCGGTGGCAGAGTTGTAACCACTTGTAAATAGGCTTATTAGCACAGCCCTTTATTGATTAGGGCAGACTCTTGGGTATGATGATAGAACACTTTCTGAATTTATACCGCGTCAGCTGCTGTGCTGAGCCCTTGATACATCTTTTCTCACGCAGGCCTCACAACAGGCCTTTCTAGAAAGTTTATTCACACTCAAGGATATGAGGTTTCAGAGAAGTTCCACAATGCGCCCAAGGCCACGCAGCTGGGAAGTGAGAGAGCTGGGAGTTACAAGATTGATAGATAACACTTCCATAGTCTGTCACTCCAAATACACCCCAGGCTAGCCCACGGAAGCCATATCTTAAGATGGCACCATCTCATGCCCTTGCTCAATGGATGTGTGGTCTACATTTGCCTGAAGCTGGAGGGGTGGAGCGTAGTGACCTGGGCTTGGCGGGGGGATAAAAACAGCACAAGGCAGGTGGGCCACCTGAGATGATGTTTCATCCATCCTGCAGCGCCACGTACCTTGTGACTTGGTTTTCTATTGTTGCTTGAAACAAATTGCTGAAAGAAAAACGAATTGCATGATAGAACAATACGTCATCTGGTCTGTGTCATCCCCCTCCTGCCTGTGTGCATGCTTGAGATCACTACTGCAGCTGCTGCGCCGTGGGTCCATCTCACCGTGGGTCTCCTGCCCCTTCCCTGGCCCCTGCTTCCACCAAACGTGACTGACGTGCCCAGCCTGTTTTAGTACGGAAGCTTCGCTGTCTACCATGGGTGGCGGCTCTGCTGGCTGTGCATTACAGGTAGCTTCCAGCATCGTAATGGTTGGTGTGCAAACTTCCACGGCGTGACAAACTAACAGATGGGTGCGCAGTGGTTCAAAAATTTAGTGGCATAGAAAAATGCAAATGTATTATTTGGTAGATCAGGAGGTCGGGTCCGGATTTCTAAATGGGTCTGACCGGCGCAAACCCAAGGGATTCCTACTCTCTGGGTGGGGGAATCCTTGCTAATGTGATTACACTGGACCCACGTGGATTATCCAGGATAATCTCCCCATCTCAGGATCCTTAACTTAATCATGCCTGTAAAGTCCCTTTTGCCATGTCAGGTAGATTCAGCTTCCTTGCAGGGATTAGGTCATGGGTCTAGGGAACCCACAGGGACCGTTCTACCCTGTCCGATAGGGTCGCTATGAGTCCGAATTGACTTGACGAGCCAAGGGGCTATGAATGAAGTCTTCATGATACACCAGAGAATTGGGGCCTGGAATGGAGTCTCTTCCTTCTGGGCTATGTGACCAGGCTTGGATGGTGACCTGCTCGCTCCCCTTTTCCTGCCCCGTTAGAATGACCACTTTGCAGCTCACCGGCAAGGTGCCGTGTCACGTGCCTGTAAAATGGTGGAGGTGGGTGGCTGTGCTCCTATAAAGTTAACACGCAGTCCACCTAGTGTGTCTCGACCAGGGGCCTCGACCAGGTGGAAGCCCACTTGGGGAGCACCTACGAGGTGACTGGCTGAAGGGCATCGTGGGGAATTGAAGAGAAGGGCCTATGGAAGGCCCTTCTGCTGAGCCCTACAGTCAGCCCCCAGCCAAAGGATGTTCAATTTAAGAACACACTACCATAAAGCTTGTGGTCTAGTCAGATACAGAGGTTTGAAATAAGGCACACACATGTACTGCATGGTGATGCCCATGAAAGCATTGCTTGGCTTCAGTGGCTCAAGGAGGGAGAGAGGCCACCCATTTAAGTTGGGTTACGTTGCCTTTAACATGGTGTTGACGGTGTAGCTTTGTATTTGGCTTCAGTGTGCCCGAATGTACACGTCAAGGCGTGAATCTGATGCTTGTGCTGGTGCATCAAAGAAGAGCGAAACCATCACGCTCAGAAGTCATAAAGCGGTCAACAAGGGGTGAAAAGCCACCTGCCATGGGACAGCGTCCGAGACAGCCGGTCAGGGTTACGAACCGTTGTAGAGGATAAAGTGAGAACACTGATTCCCCGTGGAGGAAAGCGACAGTCACACAGTAGTTTAAAGATCGACATGGGAAGGCGATCGATAATATGGGTAGGCAAAGTTAACCCAATACACTTATTCACCTTTAGTGCAAGAAAAGGCCCAATGCCTAACCCAGTGCTTTAGAAGCTATGTAGCAAGTGGAGGTGATGGTGATGAGGAACTTGTTGCAAAAGGGAGTCCAGTGGTTTTAACATGAGCACAGCTTATGATAATGGCACCTCACAAATGCCCGTCTAGTTTGCACGATGTAGGTAGAAGAGAGTAAGTGGTGACCTTTCTTCATGATCTTTTTCTGTCTTCCTTCTGTCTCCGCTGTTCAAGGAGCCCTAGTGGGGCAGCGGTGAAGCACTTGATGCTAACCAAACGGTCGGCACGGCACCTGTTGAGAAAGACAGACATGAGCCTGGCAGTCTGCTTTTGTCCGGCATTTACAGCCATGGAAACCCACGGGGACAGTTCGATTCCACCTAGTGGGCCGCTCGGAGCGGAATCCACTCAGCAGCAGTGGGTGGGAAGTTTGGAAATGGTTTTAAAAACAGTTTCTTTAATTAAAAAAAAAGTTACGTATACACACAGATTCTTCAGTATAGCAGTATATGTAGTTATTTTTATTAACGTATTCTTATTTCTTGTGTTCCTGTGTTTAGGTTTTTGTGTGTTTAGAAGTGTTTCTGAAGTGTTTTATATTCCCGGAAAGGTAAATGATGTACCGTATACTAAGACAATCATATGACTCTCACGAATTAAGAACCGTATGAACCTATTCAGTTTGCCTGCATTCATTTGACTTAAAGACATGCTTAGGAACAGATCTTGTCTGTAACCTGGGGCTCCCTGTATCACAGTGCTTGGAGGGGTTTGGGAGGTGGGGAGGGGCTGTCTGGGAAAGCAGGCAGGTTCCATGACAGGAGAGTTATAGTTATGGTGGTGGGAAACCAGTGAAGGGGGTGGCGCCGAGGAATGGGGGCAGAATTGCATGTTAGGAGGTTGACCTGGTAGCCATGGCATGAGGCAAGGCCCCTCATTGGGCGTCCAGCCCTGTGGGGGCTTGGGTCAAGGTGACGTACACAATGGGTGGTAAAGAGGTGCTTTTTCCACACAGCTTTCCTTCTGAAGGGTTCCGCACACTCCAGAGGGACCCTGATTTTTTCTTGTAACGACTTCCCGATGAATCAAAATATAAGTAAAATTGAAAACGCACGCATGCAAGACTGGATCATAGCTGGTCATGGGACAACGCAGTGTTTGGTGCCACTGTGCATTCAGTCGCCATGACTTGGGGCCGACAGTGTGGCAGTTGACAGCCACTGGCTCTTCAGCACATCTCACTCTCCTCAGTGCCTCCTCAGGATGCAGTGCCTACGACAAGTGCCCAGTCATCTGTGAAAAGCCCTTTCCAAGAGAGAGAGGAGACCGCAGAGCGGCCACAGGGAAGGGATGAGTCACCAGGGTGCAGTAAGGCATCAATGAAACACACTACATTCTCTGGTTCTCTGAGGCTTTCTCACCCCCCGCTACCATGACCCCAGTGCGGCTTCTCAGTTCAGACTAGACCGGAACATGGACACAGGTATAGAAAGGGATGGGAGCTCACGACACACAGAATCCAGGAACAGGAGTGGGAACAGTGATGCGAGAAGGGAAGGGGGAGAGGAAGGGGAACCGATCGCAATGATCGACACCTAGCCACAC
>NW_022103928.1:24605892-24609996 GCF_000313985.2 Echinops telfairi
GTGAAGAATGGGTGGAAGGAGGTATCCAGTGTGAGTGTGTGTGTGAGTGTGAGTGAAGAATGGGTGGAAGGAGGTATCCAGAGAGAGACTGTGTGTGTGAGTGTGAGTGAAGAATAGATGGAAGCAGGTACTCCATAGAAGGCCGGTGTGTCCAGTGGGAAGGGAGTGGTGGGCCACATTGGTGTAGGCCATGTTACCATTGCTTCTGCACCCTCCTTGAGAGCCCTGTGCGCCCCTCCTCTCTGCACAGCTGTGCTTTCCGGGGCCCTTGGAGCCCAGGATCCGGTTTCGGTGGGCGGGCCTGGCCTTGGGGTAAGCGGTGTGAACAGCATATGGATGCAGTGTTGTCGGGGCTCCCTCAGAAGTGTTCTGTACATTGTGTCTCGGTGAACAATTGCCAGCATATGGTTTCCCCAACATCCCCTTTGTTGTGTGGAAACTTCAGCTATGCAGTTAGAATATTTTCCTATCAGCACCGCAGAATTCACATCTTTTGGGGAAGGGTGCACATCACCGCGAAGGGCCCCTTTACAGATGATGACGGGAACAGCCCGGTCAGCGAGTGGGAGTCAGTAGACCTGTCTCTGCTCTTTCCTGAGATGAATAGGGGAGGTGGAGTGGGCTGGGGCCAGGCCCGGCTGGTGGGAGGAAGCCTCAGCTCCCTCTCTGGATGCTGTAATTAAAGTGGGAAGTCTGGCCCGGTTGTTAGCCCTGCTATTAAGAGCACAGATGGCGAGCGGCCACAGGACCAAGAGGTAGACGTGAGACTGTTTAAAGTCTCGTTTTTTTCTTTTTCTTTTATGACCCGCTCCATGTATCCCAAGCTGTATGCCGGGATGCGGATGGCTTGGGATACAGTGAAGAATTTTCTCATTAAAAGTAATGGCTTATTTTCATACACATTCCCGTCTCCTTGGACTTGAGGACCTGCCTATCTGTTGCAGCTTAATAGAGCGTTTGGCCGGACGAGGGCGTCTGGTGGGCGAGTTTTATAACCAATCCGATTGAACTGGAAGGGCTCCGACTGGCAGCCCTTGGCCCCTCTCCCAGTATATTGTTCCCCAGTTCTGATTTAACCCCCACACAACCTGCACCTATTGTCTTAGGGCAAGTACGAACTTGCGATCCCTGTGGCCTGGCAGCCAGGAACCCCCCTGGGAGGAGTGAGTTTGGAGAGAGCTGTGGATAGACGCCCGCTTAACACTCAGCGACTGGCTGGGGCTGGGACTCTGTTGTGTTGCGCGTGGGCTGACTTGGTGGGGATTTGTGCTGGAAAAGCAAATTGGCTTCACTCTGCATCCTGTTCTCTTGTTTTCCCACAGGGAGTGGGGCCGGCCAGCAGAAACAGCGGGCTGCACAGCATCACCTTCAGATATGACAGTAAGTAACCGGCCGGACTGCCAGGACTGGAGCCCTGTCAGCTGTCTAAAGCTTGCCGGGCTGTGGTTACATCCAGGACCCTGCAGGGCCTGTGGTTGAGGGATTTTCTGGACCTGTTAAGGTTTTGTCAATGGGGCTGACGCAGCTCAGTTTCCATTAAGCCACGTAAGGATTTGGGAGTTGGAACAGGTCGGTGTCCTTGGTAGCACTCAGAAAAGTTGTGTACAGAGACCTCCTCCAGTGTCTGAGTGCATGGCCAGATGCTTACAAACACAGATGCTCACAGGGCCCAGCGGGAGGTAAGTGAGGGAAATTGCTCCAGTGCAGGCATTAGGGAATGGTGGAGACTGTGGCCAACTGGAGAATCCAGGTCTTCTCTGAAGGAAGTGTTAGTTCCTTGGCTTCAGCTCCTTATGACCTTGAGGTCATGCAAATTCTATGCTTCCAGTTCCTGCAGCTTCCAAGAAGAGTAGGGAATTTGCCTTTTTAAATGAAATACGGGCAATTATTTCTAAATGTTGACAAACCCAGCTTGGGCCAAGTGGATCTGTATCCCAGGTTGGCTTAGGAGCACCAGTTGCCCACCTCTGACTTAGACTTGGGTTCCAACCGTAGAGTCTCACCTGTGAAGAGCCCTGGGGGGCAGGGGTGCCAGGTCAGCCGTTTGAAACCACCAGCTGCTCCACGGAAGAAAGAGGAGGGTCTCTACTCCTGAAAAGAGTTGTAGTCTAGAAACACACAGGGGCCGTTCTACTCTGCCCTGTTAGGGTCGTGATGAGCCGGCATCGACCTGTGGCAGTAAGTGCACGGAGTCTCATTTCCCAGGGACGTGCACTTCAGCAGGGAACTTGATTTCTCCAAGCCTCACTTTGCTCATCATCAGAAACAAACGTGGATGCCTCCATCCCAGTACTGTTTGAGTCTTCCAGGAAGTTAAGCTTCTCACTGCTCAGTTCAGTGACGGGTCTGAGGGGGCACCCCAGAGTATGTCTTACTGTGGGAAGGAAGTCCTGGGTGGTACAAGCGGTTCCTGTGCTTGACAGCGATTCAAAAGATGGGGAGGTTCTAGGCCAGCCACATTCTGCTCTGGCCGCACGCGTGGGGTCCTCATGAGTTGGAACCAGGCAGCCGGCGACTGTTTCTGTTGTTGTTGACCCTGGCAGTCATTCCAACTGGAGTGAGCACACCATCCACCTTTCCCCTTCTCTAAAGGGTGGGTGAGCTGGTCCTGATGAAGTTAATAGAGCCCCACTGAGCAGCGGCTTCACTTTATTATGAAGCTAGTTACAAAGAACTGTACGCATAGACAGTGACACGAGGGATCCTGACTTGTGCCAACAAAGGCTCCTCACGTGAGCCCCCTCTCTTGAGTGGAGCTCCGAGTCCAGGGCCGAAAGGGCTGTAGGTCACGTTGAGGCCTCTGGATTGGATACTTAGGCCATCAGATACAATCTCACAATTTCAAGGTGACAAATAACGCTTATAGTCCCTGGGATCGGACTTCAGTGAACCCGAGAGGTTGTGCACATACCCCGTGGACTTTTCACAGTGGCTGCGTCAGTGCTGTGATGTGAAGGGAAGATTTACTGCAAGCCCTGATACTGGATTCAGTTAAGTAAAGCCAGGTGGAAGGGATCTATCTTTGAGTCAGAAAGTTAATTTCTGATACACGCTCTGGGTCCTGGCATATCTTATATTACATTCAAGAGTTCAGAATTTTCCGGTCAGCTACAAACAAGCATTCGCATCTCTGATTTAATAAAGGGCTTTGCAGAAGAGGAGCTATACCTGCGAAGCTGAGAAACTCTCTTACCGCTTTCTTCCTGGGGCGGAGTATTTGTCCCGCATGCCTGTTGCTGTCTCTTGGCCATTGCTATCTCATAATTCTTCAGCTTTTGATTAGAATTTAACTCGCAGTGCAGATCGACCCCTAAAACATCTGAGGCTCCGTTGTTGCCTTTTGGCAAAATGTCATCTGGGCATTATGTAACCTTGTAACAAACATTTTGTAACCAGAACCCAGAACTTTAGGCTTAACTAATAATTGGATCCAGGCTGTGTATGAAACACATTCAGTGTTTTCCATGGAAAAAGATATGTTTCTCCTCCATAGGGAAGTTCCTACTCAATTGACTGGTAACTAGTTCTGCTTGAAATAACTTCGAGTCAATTATCAGGTTTTCACCAGAGTTAGAAAACACAGAGATGCTTATTTTTTATTGCATTGTCACTCGATGCTGTGGAGAAAGGTGAAGTCTTCCTCTGAAGTAAAAACTGAATCCTGCAGGTGTCCTTCCACTTGGCATTCCATGCTTGTCCTGTAGGCCCCGAGGGGGTATACCGGAGTGGATATCAGTCTAATTCGTGGACTCTACATTTGCACATTTGTGTTTACAGAAACCCAGAGAGTGTTCATGAGAAATGAAAAAAAGCAAAAAAAATTGTTTTGTTTGGGCCTCTTTCTCTTACGCTGGCTAAGCCCAAAGGCCTCTCTCTCAAAAAACTCCCTGCAACTGTGTCGGGATCTGGTCTTTCTTGTAGAGGTCTCTGATCTCGGCCAAGCCTTTTGTTGTCCAGACCCCTCTTATTATGTTTTTTAAATCGTTTTATTAGGGGCTTATACGACTCTTATCACAATCCATACACACATCAATTGTGTAAAGTGCATTTGTACATTCATTGCCCTCATCATTCTCAAAACATTTCCTCTCCACTTAAGCCCCC
>NW_022103928.1:24611002-24615071 GCF_000313985.2 Echinops telfairi
TTCTCTCCTTTGTGAAAAATGAGGGGTAGACCAGATGGGTTTTTCTTTTCCTATCCTAAAATTTTCTCTTCTACACCCAGAGCACAGTTGATTGCTTTGAGAGTGGATTTTTATCAGAAACAGAATAACGTCTTGCTAGTTGCTCTTACCCTCTCACAAGGAGTAATACTGGAATGGAAAGGCAGGTGGAAGTGCTAGCAGGGCCTCAGTACTGTTAGGGTGGTTAAGCAAGCAGGTGAGAGATCGGTAGGACTAAGGGGCATTTTAAAAGTGAGGGAGTGTCTGCATGGACGCTGGTTATACTTTAGCAAAAATTAAAAAGGAGGTGAACCCTGAAACGGTTGCCCTGAGACCATCATTACGCCTTAAACCAAAAATCTCCCCTGATGTCTTCCTAAAACTGAACCATAGTGCGTTAACTAACAGCCTGCCTCGTCCCTTGTGTCTCCTTTAGGTTCTGTCTGTGGGGTCAAACAGACAACGGCCTCCAGAAGCCTAGAACTACCAACCAGTGGGTCTGTAAGCCAAAACCAAACTTGCAGTCAAGTTGATGCTGACTCATATCGACCCTATAGGCCAGGGTAGCACTGCCCCTGTGGGTTTCCAAGACCAACTGTTTATAGGGCTAGAAAGCCTCATCGTTCTCCCTCGTAGCTCCTGGTGGTTTCGAACTGCCAACCTTGTGGTAACGCAGCCCCATGCTTAATCCACTGTGCCACCAGAGTCCCTCAGTAGATGACCGCAAAACCATTTCCAGTACCTGGGCTTCCTTCTGGCCCAAAGGGACCTTCGTGGACAGTTCACATAGAGTGTTAATAGACGAGGTACCAGATTAGGGTACGAATGGTTGCCGAGCTCAGAGAATGTTGTTAGTGCCATTTAGAAACTGTCGAATTGGTGATGTGTGTGTTGAGGTGTATGGACACATTTAAAGAGGTGGGATATCGTGCATGCTTTCAAAGGCAGGGAAGGATGTCCACTAGACTGATGTGAGGGCCACCTTTACAGTTTTCTTATCCTGCTTTTAAAAAATATCTCCAGCGAATATGTTTACTCATAAAGCTGGGAAGCATGTATTCCCGCATGTATCCGGGGGAAAGCAACATGTAGCTGCAGCTGGCTCGTGGAGGCGTCCTTGAGAGCGTCCACCCCTTCCCACAGTGAATGGGCAGGTCTGGACTTCTGCTGGAAATGGAGCCATTTCAAAGCAGAAACGAAAGAGAACCTTGGAGTGTAATTGCTGAGAAAGAAGCAGTTGATGATGAGCTGATGCCAGTGTTGCTAGGTCTTCCTACACGGTGGCTAAATCTCTAAAGTTCCAGCCCCGTTCCAGCTGCCATTCCAGCTTACGGCAGCTTTGCACCGGACTTTGAAGTTGTGTACGTAGCAATACCAGGTGGCACAGCTGCTCCCAGGCCTGTGGCTACTTGGGCAGGTGGCAGTGAGAAACAGCCAAGAGGAAATTGAAGAATCGGTGGGGCTCCTTAGATTTAGTGGGGTGTGTGGGCCCTTTGATGACACATGGTGCCTCAGATCAGAAGTCCTGGCTTTGACTGATAGGTAATGGTGACAGTACCCGGTTCATCACTGAGTCCCAAGGTTCTTAACGTCTGTCTGAGTTATTAACCTTTTGGTGTACAAGTTGGGTCATTTTACAGTCATACCTCTTGTCTTGGGCATCCTCACGTGAGCACCTTCTTTTCAGCCACTGTACCCTCTAGTTTCCTTCCGGAAACAGAGGACAAGCAAGCAAGCAAACAAGGCCTAGGACATTTTGCCCTTGTTTCAAATCACTCTCTACAGTTGCACATTAGTGAGTCTGTGTAAATGATTGCTGGTTAGCCAAAATGTCATAAGAAAAAACAATGGCAGGTACACACTTGAACTTCAGGTGGTAAAAGGTCCTTTTGACCTGATGGGGCGGGTGGGGGTGGGAGGGTGGAGGGAGCAGGTGTGAGAATGAAACCCCACTGAAGCATCCTTATATTCCTCAAACAGTCCTTGGGACGTGAAATTGGGGATGCACGTGTGTGTTTAAAATGTCACTGTTCTCCCCCGCACTTCTCTAGACTGCACCACTTACCTGAACCCAGTGGGGAAGCACCTGATTGCTGACGCCCAGAACATCACCATCAGTCAGTACGCCTGCCACGACCAGGTGGCTGTCACCATCCTTTGGTCTCCAGGGGCCCTCGGTAAGTGGTCAGGAATGGAGTCCACCCCCCATGGTGGCCTCAGTGCGTGGTGTGCGGGTTTCACACTGCTGACCTTCAGGACCCCGGCCAGTCTTTGAGAGAAGCTTGGGCCGGGGGCACAGGACACACAGCTGGGTGCCGCTGTCCCACTCTTCTTGTTTCTTGATTCCTTGACTGCTCTTGAGAGAAAACTGGGTGTGAATTATAGTGGTGTGCCAATGACATGACACTGGGCCCTTGTCCGGCCTCGGGTGGGGGTGGGGGGCCTGTGTGTGTGTGTGTGTGTGGTGGGGCATAATCTGGGAAACACGTGGCCACCCCAAGTGCAGTGGCTTTTTGACAGCAGCAGTAGTGGTCTCTGTGGCCACACTGAAGTGGAGACCCATTGTTGGCGCATTCCAGGATTTTTCATGCGAAATCAGCCAATTTTTAAATGTTGCCAACTAGTTGGGAACTTTTAAGAACTGTGTGGCCCATAAGCAAACCTAACCCAAACAGACTCGCTGCCATTGAGTCGATGCCCACTCAGAGTGGCCCCATAGCGCAGGACAGAGCTGCCCCTGTTGGGTTCCAAGACTGCAACTGTCTATGGGAGTAGAAAGCCCGGTCTTTCTCCTGTGAGTAACTTGATGGTTTCGAACGACAGGCCTTGCAGTCAGCAGCCCAATGCATAACCACTACCTACACCAGGGTTCCCAACCAAACAGAGATGTCGGTGAAAGCAAACTGGAGCTATCTGGCCCATCTAGCTTCTGGCGGAGTCTCTCCTCTAGTTGATTTGAGGGGAGGAAGGAAGAGACAGGTGGGTCAGTTTTGGGGTTAAGATTGGCTCTATTTGCACTCACACTCCACTTTTGGCAAAAAATTTCTATGCCTCTCCAAACCCGTTTCCCCATCTGTAAAATGGGGATCGTAACGGCGTCTTGGTTTGGTGTAAGAATTGGAGACAACACCCACAGAGCCCATATCTAGCGAGAGAGAGAGAGAGTGCTTCAATACTGTCTTCACTGCCATCGTCAGAACCAGGCGCTCGGGCCTGTGCCTTAGATGTTGCCATCCAACCAGAGAATATTTTTAAAAAGCTGGTCAACCAAGAAGTAAATAAAGCCTGAATTTGTTAGCCTGCTGCAGGAGAGATGGGTGATGGAGCAGGACTTGACTGTTCTACCTAATAAATACCGCTGGCTCCGAACCCAGTGGGCTTTCCAAAAGTAATATTATCTTAACATTTAAGAGTTAGAACACTCTCCCTGGACCGAAAGGAAGTGGTCATCGCACAGAAAGCGAAACGTTGAAGGAGGCTGGCTTGAAGGATCGCAGATTCCCTCCTGCGTTGGGTTTCCTAGAGCAGCTGTGGCAGAAATGCCACCAGTGGGTGAGCTTGAAAACCAGTGTGATGCTGTCACAGTGCAGGAGGCACTTGCTGTTAGTAGGTGTCGTCCCATCAGGGTCGTCTCATAGACCTGCCCCATAGCGTTCCCAAGGCTCCCCATCTTCATGAGAAGGAGCTTTGGTGTTGCTGTCGCTTAGGTGTTGGGCTACTTGCTAACTGTGAGGTTGGTGATTCAAAACTCACTGGTGGCTCTGCGGGAGCAAGATGAGGCTGGCTGCTCCTGTGATGGCTTAGAGATTCAGAAACCTGTCTAGCGTCACTATGAGTTGCAATCCCCTTGGGAGCAACAGGCTGAATCTTTATGGGAGCAGATCTTCCAGGTCTTTTCTTGCAGGTAGCCACTGGGGGAGTTCAACGGCCCACCTTTCTGTGAGCAGCCACATTCAGAGGGTAGCTCTGGTGCAGGTCTTCCGTCCTCAGTTGTGCAGAACTTTGTAGAGCTGGAAAGGGTGCCAGGGTACGTGTAATTGGCCGGCATTCC
>NW_022103928.1:24615436-24617523 GCF_000313985.2 Echinops telfairi
CCCCCAAAGGGGTCGAGACCCACGGGTTGAGAACCGCTGGTCTAGAGTATGGCCACACACTCTAAAAACAGAAGCAGGTGCCTCGGGCAGAATGGAGTCCAGTCCATGTCAGCCATATTGGTTATGTCCAGTGCCTCGGTCTAAGAGTGTCCACATCTGTACAATGGGATGAAGAATTACCCCTCTCCTTTGGTTGTTGAGAGTTTAACGACTTAATGATGGGAAGGAGCAAGCAAGTTCCTTCTTGGCAGCTGCTCTATACAGTTTCTGATCCCCGTATAACTATAAGGCATTGACGTTGCGGTCAGTGTGATACTAGAATGACATTTACCCCCTCTACCCCGACCACTTTACTTGGTGTTCTGGTTTTACAGGCTGGTGTTTTAAAAACAAGGACTAGAGCCGCTCCCTGCAATCCCAGCTGAAGAATTTGTGAGATGTGGTCTTTTATAAAGAAGCCTGGTAGAGTAGGGGGTTAAGCACTTGAATGCGAACCAAAAGGGTTGGCTGTTCAAACCCACCAGCTGCTCCCTGGGAGAAAAATGAAGCAGTCTGCTCCTGTAGAGATTAGCCTTGGAAACCCTAGGAGTGGTTCTACCCTGTTCTGTAGGGCTGCGGCCAGAAGTCAAGGACAAGGGATGGTTGATAGTACGAGGGGCCCTCCTCTGCTGTCCAGTAAGCATTAGGCTGTTTACAAGGTTGGTGCTTCAAACTCTCCAGCTGCTCCTGGGAAGATACAAAGCGATCTGCTCCCTACCGAGATTTAAGACCTTGGAGACCCTCTAGGGCGGTGGTTCTCAAGCCTCCTCATGCCACGGCACTTGCAAACAGCTGCTCATGTGGTGGTGACCCCCAACCATCAAATTATTTTCGTTGCTACTTCTTGATTATAATTTTGTATTATAAATCGTCGTGTAAATATATGATATGCAGGGTGTATTTTCATTGTTACAAATTGAACATCATTAAACATTATTGAAGCATAGTGATTAATCATAAAACAGTATGCAATTATATATTGTGAAATATTTGTGTTTTCCGATGGTCTTAGGCGACCCCTGTGGAAGGGTCGTGCGAACCCCAGGTTGAGCCCCGCTGCTGTGTAGGGTCTACGTGGGTCCGAATGACTTGGCGGCTGTGGGGGTTTCGTTTGTTTTGTTCTTGGTGGGGAGGTACACCGCTTCACCTGACTTGTGGAACAGTAGTTCTAGGGACTTGGCATTGAAATCCCAGCGTACACCCAGAGGTCTTGTTCGAAAACCCTTTGCTTTTCATCTCCGAGGCAAGCTCCTGTGAGAGGTGCTAAACAGCTGGTGGCCCAAGGGCCTTGGACTTGTCCTCTCATCTGGGTCTGGCTTGTGGGTCAGCTGCCTGCCACCACCACTGTCAGGACCTTTGTTTTGAAGGCGCTTTAGGGGAAGTGCTTGCATACCCTAGAACTGTGTGTGCCCCCCAAATATAAGGTGAGCAGACGTCCCGCTTTTGGCGGGACAGTCCCGATTTTTAACAATTTTTCCTGCGTCCTGCGGCATTTTTAAAAAGTCCCGATTTTTGGAAAGAATGCATGACAAGCTAGGGTTTATGGTTTTCGGCTGCCATGTGGCTACTTCGCCAGGATATGAGTTTTATCAATGGTGTCCCGCTTTACCAATGTTAAAATCTGGTCACCTTACCTAAATAGGAAACTCTGGCTGTTGCACTGCACCCTCCTAGCACCCCTCCCCTCATAAAAAAAAACAAAACAAAAAAAAACCAACGACATGCTTGTCGTCAAGTAATTAGAGGCTCGGAGAACGGATGGGAAGAGCCTTTCCTGGCCTTTGCTACCAATGTGTTTCCCACCTGCTAATCTTGGCCCCCAGTAATTACTTTAGCTGTGGAGCAGGGGCCGGGTTGAACCTGACTCCATGTCTGGTGTTCAGAAAGAATGTGAAATCGATCTGGCACCAGCCGTTGGGCCTCTCCAGCTGCAGCCGGGCCCTTCCAGTCTCCATGGGATACGGAGCCCGGCCCTGGCTCTTGTGGCCACTGGAGCTTAATCCTTTTGAAAGCATGTAGGTGGACGTGCAGGGGGGACATTCAGGTGG
>NW_022103928.1:24617951-24623147 GCF_000313985.2 Echinops telfairi
GTTCACGGTCGGCAGGGACTCGAATCTAAAGATTTGAACCCAGACGCCACAGAAAGGAAGCCTGGTGGCGCTGTGTGATCAGCAACGGGCTGTTAACTGCGAGGTCAGCCAATCAGACCCAGCAGCCGCGCTGTGTGTGGGGGTGGTGGGGTGACGGTGAGGTTGTCTGCTCTACTTGGACTTGGAGCTCCTACATGGGGTTGCTATGAGCCAGAATCGGCTTGATGGCACTGGCATGTTTTCATGCCAGGGAGGTGGCCAGCTGGATGAGAGCTGAATGAGCAATGGCTGGACGGAAAACCACCCGGCAGGTCCCGGAGGAATGCAGACGGCTCGTTTTTCCTTTGTGTCCGCTCCGAGGTTCCGGCCAGCTCCGCCGTGTGGGTGGAGAGGGCTGTGTAATCTTGGAGGAAGCGTGTGCGCTCAAAAGTAATTAGGTGCCTCTTCAGTAAAAAGCATTCTGCTTTCCTTAGGCATCGAATTCCTGAAAGGATTTCGGGTCATACTGGAGGAGCTGAAGTCGGAGGGAAGACAGTGCCAACAACTGATTCTCAAGGACCCGAAGCAGCTCAATAGCAGCTTCAGAAGGACCGTAAGTCACACGCAGGGACCGTGCGCCCCGAGACACGCCATTGTTCTGGGGCTTGAATGGTCCATTGAAAGTCGGTGAAATCAGAGCGGGCAGGGCCAAGGTGGGCGAGTGACAGCATGCGCCACCAAGGAGACTCTTCAGCACCTCTCTGTGGCAAGCGCGCGTCTCTGGTTACACAGCCCTCCCGGAAGGCATCTTTGTGCTCTGGGGAGTGGGGGTTGACAGTCAGAAGCCGTGGCCCCCTCACTGGAAAACAGAGCATTGTAGGTCTTGGTCCCCATTGTCCTCTGAGCCCCAGGATGGTCCAGGCAGGAGCCCCTGGACTTCCTCCCTGCCCTGCCCAGCCCTCCACCTGATGCTGTGTCTGCAGAGCCAGGATGGAGGTCTTGTGTGAGTGGGTGGAGGGGTAAGGGTAGGCCGTGTCCCCTTGTCACCTGTGTTTTTGTTCCCTGTAGGGGATGGAATCTCAGCCTTTCCTGAATATGAAATTTGAAACGGATTACTTCGTCAAGATTGTCCCTTTTCCTTCCGTTAAAAATGAAAGCAATTATCACCCCTTCTTCTTCCGAACCCGTGGTAAGTATGGTCTTTCCAGCTTGCTTGTCCTGAAGAAACTTTCCTTGGGCTTTTAAAGATTTCCCTAGGAAGCTTCGGTCAGAGCACACCAAGACTGGTGTGAAACAAGCCTGTCGTGTCCAGAAAAGCAACAGTTAGCATTGAGGTTTGGCTCAGGGGCCGTTAACCTCACCAGAGACACTCACATGCCTGGCTTGTTCTAGAAAAGGACTTTTTGATCAGGTCACTCACCGCCAGTAAGGAGTCCTCATGGTGCTGTGGAATACGCGCTGGCTGCTAGCCAAAAGGTCAGGCTTCAAACCCACCAGCTGCCCAGTCCCTGAAACACCCTGTGTAGGGTGGCTGTAAACTGGCACGGACTCAGTGGCCATGGGGTCTTGTTGGATTTTTGTTTGTTTGTTAACCATCATTAAAATAGCCATGTACCAAAATACTGCTTAAAATATGAATTAATTGGTTTGGAGTAGAGGATCGTCGGACCAGGAGCCCTGGTGATGTCGTGGTGATGAGGTGGGCTGCAGTCTGCAAGGACGGCAGTTCAAAACCACCAGTGGCTCTGTGGGAGACAGATGGGGCTTTCTACTCCGTAAACAGTCACTGTCTCAGAAACTCAACATGGGTAGTTCTACCCTGTCCTCTGTATTGGACTCATGACTGAAGGGTTTGGTCTTGGAGAGGTTAGGATCAAGAGATGGTTCCGTCAACGGGATGGTGGCCTCTGAATGTTGGCCTACATCTTTCAGGCTAAAGTTAGAAAAATAGTCAGTATTCCCCACACCACCTCTCACTAGAAAGTTCTCTATTTACCAGCCACTGGGACATAGTGGATTACATGTGGGCTGCTAACCCCAAGGTCAGCAGTTCAAACCAACCAATTGCTCTGAGGGATGAAGATGAGGCTTTCTACTTTCTTAAAGAGCTGCAGTCTCAGAAACCCACTCGATTTTAGTGAGTGTTTTACTTGTTTTGTTTGTTTAGTGTCCCAGTCCCGGCTCAAAATGCTCCAAAAAATCCCTGTTGACTATCACCCTTCAACCATAATAAATCTACAATGCATTTAATCCTATCTTCCCCACTTCCAAAAGTAGAATCATGCACAGAGGCGAATGGGCTTGCCTGTAGCTGGGCTCAAACCTCAGACATCTGATTCTAGAATCTACTCTCAAGCCATGCTCAGTTCCTGATGGCTCGCTCATGTTTCCAGATGGTTCTGTATATGTTGTTGGATGCTCTTGAGTGAGTCTCTGACCCCTAGTCACCCCATAGGACAGAGTAGGGCTGCCCTTCGAGGCTGTTTCTGTACGAGAGAGATGGCCAGGTCTGTAGCCGTGGAACCCATTGGAGGAGTCCAACCATCAGTGAGCCTGCGGGTCAGCAGTTCCAGGCTTAGCCACCGTGCCACCATAGCTCCTTGTTGGCCTTTGGCGTCCGTCTGATCTCCCTGCGTCGACATTTCCTGACGTGGTGATTGCCACCCTGAACACCTGAAGTGCCTCCTCTCGCCTGCCTTGTAGAACTCTCTTTGGCCCAGCATCCCCACTTGGTGGTCTGCTTCTGCTCCTGCTCCTGGCCTCGGTGGTGTTTCTGTGCTCCACTCCAGTCTACAGCGGTGTTTCCCATGGCTGAATTCTCAGCAGTGGTGGTTATCCATGCAGATGAACTCTTTTATAGCAATCAGTTTTGCTGTCTTCATTAAAATCGGGTTTTATACTGGAACGTTTGTAGGCGCCATACTGAAAAAGTGAAATACTGATAACCTGCCTGGGTAATGTGGATGAACCTTGAAAACATTATGCCAAGTGAAATAAACAGGCCACATATTGTATGATTCCACGTCTATGGACTATCAGCATAGGCCAGGACAGCAAAGTTTTACTGGTGATTACCAGGGTGGAGAGGTGGAGGGAAAGGGGCCTGCATTGCACAGAGGATGCTGAGCTTGTCCCAAACCAAACCGAAATGAAACTAACTGCCCTTGAGTCCATGCTGACTGATAGTGGCCCTGCAGGAGAGCGTAGAACCACCCCTGTGAGCTTCCTATACTGTAACTCTTGACTGGAGTAGAAAGTTCCAGCTTTCTCTCACAGAGCTAACTGGTGATTTCAACTGCTTACCTTACATTTCCAGCCCAGTGGGTAGCCGCCATGCTGCCAGGGTCCCCTGTTGCTTCTCTCATGGGCGGTGGGCAGTTCTGAGACTGGGTAGTGATGGTGGTTGTACAACCTTCTGAGTGGAATGAACATCCTGGAATGGTACGTGTTGGAAAATGTTGAAATGTGAAATTTTCAGCTATGTATATACTTACCGCAATAATAATAGTTTTTAAACATGAAAAAGAACACGATTCCATATGGCAAAAGTCCATGTGCATTTCACAATGTCTCTTGATGTCTTGCCCATAATAAGCAGAGGATTCAAAGACTGTGTTTATGGAAACCTCACCTAAATCAAAGCTGGCATAATATAAGATTCATTTTTTCTGTTGGGAGCAATGTGTCTGTGGGGGGGTGAGGTGCTGGGGAAGGGTAGAGTGTTCCGGGAACATAAGCCCTGGGCCACCATTCCAGTGTACTGTGGCCCTAATGATGCTTTTGATTGTCTTGGCAGTGCAGGGCCATTTCCCAAGAGGTCTCTTGGGTGAGCAGCGAATTGCTAATGTGACATGTGGGCAAGTTGTTTGCTCTTTTTCATTGTGTTTTATCATGGGTCAGCCGTGTTTCAAAGCTGCTGGCTTCGGCATCTGTTGCTCAGGGCCGGCACTACCAGTGAGTAGGGGCCTGGATGCTGCTTTTAGACGCTGTAAGAGGATTTTTAAGTTAAGAGCACCAAGGTTGAAATCACTCCCCAGCTGCGACTGGGAGCACTTCGAGGTGCTCTCCTGTCTGCTCAACACCAGTCCTGATGGAGTCCCCAAAGCCCACAGTCATCGAGTACATTCTGGCTCATTGTGGACCGTAGGATGGAGCGCTAGAACTGCTCCCTAGGAGTTCGAGGCTGTTTGTTTTTACGGAAGTAGAGCCCCCATCTTTCTCCCGAGCAAGCAGCGGCTGGTGGGCTTGAACCACTGCCCTTTCCATTAGCAGCCAAGGGCTTAGCCAGTGTGCCACTGGGGTTCTTTCACAACGTGGTAGGTGCCTAGTTCTTTCGGTGGTGTGGACAGTGGCATGAGTTCAGGCCCACTCAGGCTCCACAAGCTTTTCTTTTTTTTTTTTAAACATCATTTTAACGCTTATAACAACCCATGCATTGATTGTATCAAGCATATTGCTTGCCATCATTATTTTCTAAACATTTACTTTCTGTTTGAGCCCTTGGTATCAGCTCTCTTTTCTCCCTCCCTCTCCCTTTCCCACTCCACCAGCTCTTTACACCTGTGCAGCGTCACGGTTTCTGCCTCTTTGGCCGCAAGGAAGACTGCACTGCTGTTTTCCTGCTGTACCATTGTGAGCCTTCCGAAGATGCAGGCGCCCTGCATCGTGGTTGTATTCATTGATGTTGTTCCCTTCCAGCGGCACCCAGCATTGTCTGTTGGGGAGGGGGTATCAGCCCAAATGCTGCTTGAAAACACCATTCTCAAAGCACAAGTGCTCGTTCCATAGTCTAAGCAGGCAGAGCCGCTTGAGTTGTTGTTTTCGTTGGGGTGGGATGAGGGAATGAACGTTGTTCACAGAGTAAATGAATATCTCATGCAACAGTTTCGCAACTTGTGACATGAGTTGCAATCTCAACACAGCAACACACTCCCCACTTCCTCCCCGGGTCCCCATGGTCCTCCTCTCCTTCCTGCCTCCCCAGCTTTGTGTGTGGGCAACTGCTGCCCCTTTCATTGCGATGGCTGACTGTTCGGAGCAGCGATTGCCTCACAGGCGCTACTGTTCTCTTGCTGGGCCTATTTGGCCGAATGGTGATCCCCTGAGTGGCTTCAGCTCTTGGCTTGAAGGGAGGGGGTTAAGGGCCATAATCTCAGGGACTCTACCAGTGTCAGCCACACCAGTGAATCTGGTCTTATTATGGGGGTTGTTCTACAT
>NW_022103928.1:24623247-24625438 GCF_000313985.2 Echinops telfairi
ACTCAGCATCTTTTATTGTGATCTCCTGGTCAGAGGGGGTGGTGGTGGTAGCTGGTAGCCGGGCACCATTCAGTCATGACTTTAGGCTAGTGGAGGCGGTAGCCTCTGTGCTCCAGTAGCCCATTGGACTAATTGCTTTGGTGGGACGTTGATTTTCTACGCTCTTCTTTGCTCGAGACAGAAAGAGACCAATAGTATCTCAGACGGCCGCCCACAAGCTTTTGACGCTCCAGTTCCTACACACCGAAGTAGCATTGAACATTATTATGCCAGTTACCTTCACGTCCCCCCAAGACCGCGTTCCTGAGCTCTCAAGGCAGTAACTCAGCCCCTTAAGGTGTTTGCGTATGGCTAAGCAGTTTGTCATTTAGCCCTGCATGCTCTACTGTATGCCTGATACATTTGCAGCATGTACAGAATGCCTGTAGAAATATCCCACCCCTGTTCAGTTTGCATATCTGCCTAGGTATCCGTTCATACATTACTGTTATTACTGCTACTGCAGGATTGTGTGTGTAAGAGTGTTTACTTTTGCTGCCTTTTACTCTTGTGCGCCTGGGTCGTGTTGTGCTGACTGCCCCCTGGTTGTATCACCCAAGTGAATAAGTGTGTTTTCTCTGGTGAGGGAGTTCATCTCCCTCCCCAGCCCTCCGCCCCCCATCCCTGGTAACCTTCAAAGAATGTTCCAGTCTGTAAACCTTCTCTTGACTTTGGAGTGTAATGGTCCACGATTTGACCTTCTCTTGGAGTGTAGTGGTCCATGACTTGACCTTTTGGCGTGCTTCAGTTGGCCTCACGTGCCCCAGGTTCATATGTGTTGGCAGATGTTCTGTGGAGCCAGTGCCGTTCTTCAGCGTTGCCTGCTATTCCGCTGTGTGTGCATGTGCCACGGCTTGTTTATCCACATCCCTCCACTGGTGGGCTATGGGCTGTCTCCCATCTTTTTGCGATTGTGAGTGTATAGATGTCTCTTTGGGTCAGCCCTGTGTCTTTTAATCTATAGAGTTGCTGGAGGAGGAACTTTTCCACCGCCCTCAGGTTAGAACTATATTATTCTCTCAACAGCCTGTGACCTGTTGCTGCAGCCGGACAACCTGGCCTGCAAGCCCTGTGAGTACAGCTGTTTGTATCTATTCAACCCCATCGTGCTGCCCTGGGAATGGGGTCAGGGTGGGCCATGGCCACTCACCCCCATCCCATGCTCCCACTCCCTCCCCTCGCAGTCTGGAAGCCTCGGAGCTTGAACATCACCCAGCATGGATCAGACATGCAGGTGTCCTTCGACCACGCGCCCCACAACTTCGGCTTCCGCTTCTTCTACCTTCATTACAAGCTCAAGCATGACGGACCCTTTAAACGAAAGATCTGTCGGCAGGTGAGCTGCAGGCTGTGTGTGAATAAACCCGACCTACTGCAAAAAACACCCCTGGGCCCTTGGGATCCAGACGGCCCTGCATGGTGGCTCTTGGGGTTCAAGGGAGACTTCAGTGTGTTTTGCCAGGCGTGTCTCATGGCTGACTTGTCCTCTAGGACACTGAATAGTGTTTCCAAGATTGTAAATTTTTTTAGCAGCGGTTCTCAACCTGTGGGTCTCAACCCCTTTGGGGGTCAAATGACCCTTTCACAGGGGTCGCCTGATTAATAACAGTAGCAAAATGACAGTTATGAAGTAACAATGAACATAATTTTATGGTTGGGGGGTCACTACAACATGAGGAACCGTATTAAAGGGTCACGGCATTAGGAAGGTTGAGAACCACTGCTTTATAGGAACAAACAGCCTCATCTTTCTCCCAAGGAGCAGCTGGTGGGCTTGACCCACAGATCTTATGGCTAGCAGTCCAGTGTCGAACCCCTAGCACCACCAGGGCTCCTTTGCAGCAGGGACAGAGCCTACAAAAAGTACTGTTAAGGAACCAAAGCAGTGAGGTGCACCTCCTTTGGTCTCTGCACATTGAAAACCCTGATCCAGGTGCCCACTGTACCTTCACAGCTTAACCACCATGGGGGAGAGGCTGCTGCCGCCCCTGAATCACAGAGGACACCCGAGCAAGATGTGACGTGCTCAATGTTACTCAAGTAGCTTTTGGAAGTAGAAAAGCCAGTCTAGAGGCCAAACAACTAGCAATGCTGCTGCCACATTTAGATTCCATATGGGCCACGGAAGAATCTAAATTCAAGTGCTTTCACT
>NW_022103928.1:24625538-24648070 GCF_000313985.2 Echinops telfairi
AGTGATCCGAGCAAGGAAAGGTTCTGTGGAAGATCACAGGGCTGCCAGGGCGCCCCCTGCAGGTGCTGAGTGGTTTTGACTCTGATGGTGGTACCCAGTGCTTTCCGAACATGCCCAGAGATGTGTAATATAGTTGCATCTCTCACCACTTTGCTCTCGTGCATCTGATTTTTGTCACTGACCACCTGCCCAGATTATAATTATGACAAAACACATGCACATATAGCCTTTGCTACCAAGTGAATTTTTGAGACAACAAGACCTGTAAGGACAAAATAGAACTGCCCCCAGAAGGTTTCCTCGGCTGTATGCTTTACAGAAGCACACTGCCCCATCTTTGTCCCAGAGCGTCTGGTGGGTTCGAACCACTGAACTTTGGTTAGCAATTGAACACCTAACCGCTGCACCACCAGGGACACACACACACACACACACCCTTTTACTCTCCCACCCTTTTATTAAATAGGGAATGTTGTAGCTAGTTTCCCTAGCCTCCAGTCAAATGTTCCCTCTGTAGGTACCACCAGCAGTGTGTGGGAGATGCCAGGCATGTGAAATTCTGACACAGTTGCTCCCTGCTTGAGTCCATACCTGGCGGAAAATGCAATTGAGGCTGGTGGCAAGCCTCCCTCCAGCTCTGAGGAACAAAAGAATCCTGAAGGTCTGATCCCAGAAGTGAGTCTTAAAAACACTGTTGTTTCCACGCAGGAGCGGACTACGGACACAACCAGCTGCCTCCTTCAGAACATCTCTCCGGGGGAATATGTAATTGAGGTAGTTATGATTCAGGAAGCCCTTGTTCATTCTACAGCACAAATCCAATTCAGAATCCCAACTACTTATAGCTCTGGGTTTTCCAGCCATTGAAAGGGCGGAAAGTTATATTTTTGTGGTTGTATTTTTATGTAGCTCTTTTAAAAACCTGTTTTTTTAATAGCTTTTGCATAATTGGCCCTTCAGTTTTATAACTAAGGTTTCCATTAAGTATTTTTATGTGGCAGTATAATCCATGTACTTATGATTTAAAATTGCTATCTAATGTCCCTTCGTTCTACAGAAGAGTCTAAAAACATTTTTTAAAATGCATGTTAGTATTAAAACAGCAAAAGCTACACCCAGCACACCCAACCAGTACTAAACTACTTCTTAGATCTTCTCTGAAGCTGCTTCCTGATCAATGTATAGGTCTTCTGAAGACCGCTTTAAAGAGCGTGTAAATTGATACATTCTTTTTCTTTTAGATTACTTCTGTAGTATCAAAAGGGGTCCTACAAAAATTGGAGCCAAAGAAAACTAGAGAGGGAAATTGAAAAGCTGCCCCAATGCCACTGCTCAAAGGCAGCCAGCATTTCTCAACAGCCTGGCAGAAATGCCCCGTCCTGTATCACTTCTAGGAGGTTTTAAACCGATACGCCCCCAAACCGAGCCTATTGTTGATGGATTTGGTTCCCGTTCACCAAGACCCCGTTTTCTGGGATGTGACCTTCCTGGGGACACAGAACACCGGGCCTTTCTTCCATGTGCAGCTGGTGGGTTCACGCTGCCAGCCTCCCCGTTGGCAGCCCACTACAGACCTCTCTTTGCACCAGGCGTTAGTGGAGGTCCGGTCTGGCACAATCGGGGCAGAAGCACTCCGTTTTCATTGGGAGTGGTTACAACATGGGAGTCGCTGGTTAGATTCTTCAATGGGCGAGCAGCCTTTTGATCCCTGAGAGGACTGGGGGTGGACTCTGGAACTTTGAGTTGAGGCAGAGGCTGCCCGGGTAGACGACTGTCTGATCTGGGCCTTACCAACTGTGCCCCGGCAAGGTTTCTTCAGAGCAGTTCTCAGCCTGTCAGCCTGCTCTCCACTCCCCACGCCCCTCTGATGGAGAAAACAATGGAAGCGCTAGTTTTCCTCGCTCCACCAGCCTGGCGGACGTAACTCCCGAAGCACGGCCGCTCTTTTTCTTTAAGCGTGCCCGTGAACTAGGGGACGGTTTACCAAGCAGCTCAGCAGCCGCCCAGTCGCTTTCAGCCTGAGTCTGAAAGCCGTCTGTGTTTTGCAGCTGGTGGACGACACCAACACAACCAGAAAGGTGGTGCATTACGCCTTCAGACCCGGTAAGACTTCCGTTTGCTTGAGCTCTGCTGCTGGTAGATTTAGGAGCCCCGTGCTTTTTATGCCTTGCGGTTTAAAGACAGACAATAGCCCCACCCCTCCCACCCCCACCCCAGATGATGACCCATCAGATGTGACTTTGTGTCTTCCTCCCCAGCCACTGATGGCTGGCAGATCAAAGCCAGGGCGGTGGGTGAGTGGGTGAGTCGCTGTGATTACATAAATAGTGTGATTGTCCTTAGAAGACAAGTTGAAGGGGGAGGTTTCCCTCAGGCCAAATTCTCACCCACAGATATTTGCTCTCACCCCACCCACCCACTCTCAAGTTGTTTTTTGGTAACCCTTTTAAAGAGAAGAGAATCCTTTCATAAACACCAGCCTGAGCCTGGTGGTAGAGAAGTCCTGGAACCTGTTACACGGCTTATGTTTTAAAAGAAAATAAAGGGTGGGGAGGGGGGGTTTCGGATCTTTTCTCTTTGAACCCGTTCCGCTCCTTAAGTTGAAAGTGCTGCCTCCCTTTGGAACCCTCAGTGCACTCCCCCTGGGCCGGGCCCATCCGAGCTGTGGCCATCACCGTGCCACTGGTTGTCATCTCCGCGTTTGCCACGCTTTTCACCGTGATGTGTCGCAAGAAGCAACAAGGTATCGCTTTGTGTGGTGTGTCTTCCCCGCCTCCTCCAAAGGGTAGGACTGGAGTCCCTGCCAGCAGAGTGCTGGTTCCTCTGCGAGCTGAGGTGTGCCTAGGGTCCGTGGTGGGTGTCTGGGGAGCTGTGTAGCTCCTGTTTCTAGTTCTCTGGCTGGGGTGCCAACAGCAGACAGGATGTTCATTTCTCAGTGTTCGATTCTCTATTCCACTGAGGACCTCAGGAGCCACAGAAAGGACAGGCATGAGTCTACTCCCACATTCAGTACAATTCTCAAATTCAGCCAAAAATAGAAGGACATTGGAAAAAAAAACAAACCCACTGCCATTGAGTTGATCTGCCTTGTGGCCGCCCTGTGGCACAACCCTCTAGCACACTGCCCCGTAGCGTGTCCAAGAATGATCCTATGAAAGCAGACTGCCTGTCTTTCTCCCACACAGTGGCTGCTGGGTCCCAACCACCGACCTCTTGCTTAGCAGCTAAGCACTTTAACGACTAGGGCTTCTCTAAGAACAGAGAGGAAATTAATGGGTGACTGGAAGCCCCAGGGTGGTTCACACAGTTGGTGTTCTTAGCTGTTAATTGGAAGGTTGAAGGGTTAGCCCATCCAGTGCCTCAGAAGAATGGCCTGGAGATTGGCTTCTAAAAAAACCATCACTGAAAACCTTTGGCACACAGTTCTACTCTGGCACGTGAAGAGCTGACCTGATGTCAGTGATTTAAAGTGACAACCGGTAAGCCCAACTACTAGCCAAGTAGTTGGTGGGTTGAACCCACCCAGAAGCACCTCCGAAGGAAGGCTGGGCGATCTGCTTTTGAAAAATCCCACCTGAAAACCCTGTGGAGCAGTTCTACTCTGCACACATAGGGTCCGCGGGTTGGAACGGACTCGCAGCAATCAGGAATAGCAAGCAGCCATCTAAGTAAGGCATCAACTAAGCCCACATGGAAGAAGCACACCAGCCTGTGTGATCCAAGTATTGTAACAAATATAACCTAAATCTAAAGGAGGGAATGGCATAGAACTTACATTGTGAACATCTGGTGTGCAGAAAAGGCTGTGGGTGACGGGAAGCCCAAGCTCCATTTCCAGGTGCCACATGTGAAGTTCGCCTCGGGGGAATCCCCTCTAATCATAGTTGAGGGATGTGATAGCCCTGATATCAGACAGACAATATTGTAAAGTCAATTATGGCAGACATAGTTAGGTCAGAATGTAATATCTTAAATTTTGAACTCCCTTTATATCCACTTGAAAACGATTTAAGTTTAAAAAAAAAGTAAAGGGGAAATACATGTGGATTAAGCCCTTGGTGAAGCCCCTCGGACCAGGGTTGTGAATAGCCGTGCTAGCCTGCAGAATGCACTGGAAAGTAGATTGGTGCAGATGTAGTTAAGTTGAAATTTAGCACCCTATCTGATCTTTTGATCCATTTAAATTTGTTCTAGTTTTTAATATTTTCTGCTTTCTTTTCTATTGAGGTTCTTAGCTGTTTTACTTTGTTATTCTTGTTAGGTTTGTCTGTTTCTAAATGTGTTTCTGTATATGAAATCTAGGATAGGTAACTCTATAGCGATAACTAACTAGATTAATGCTTCCTTGGGGGTCTGGCAAGGGAGACTGGGGGCAAGTGAGGGGAGCTAATAATGGTGAGTACAAGAAAGAGGAAAATGTCCTAAAATGGATTGTGCAACTCTTCTTGATGCGATTGAATTATTGAAGTGTATGATATGTGAATTATATGCCAATGAACTGTTAGGGGGGAAAATAACGAGAGTAAAGGTCCTGCTTGATCATTAAAGGAGGGAACTTTAAAAAGTTTGTGGTAAATGGAAAGGAAAGATCATGGTATTTTCCCATGACCTTTCTGAAGCCCCCTTATACAAGTCAGGAGGCCTCCTGGGTGCTGGTAATGTTCCTCGCATGCCCTGGGTGTCAGTTAGGTAGGCATGTATCTTGAAATGTTCTTCCAGTGGTCTGGGTGTCCTTTAGACAGGTGTGTATACCCGGGCAACAATACATTAAGCTCTGCACTTCAGATGTGTGTGCTTCATCCTTTGTAAATCACACCTGAATAAAAAGATTAAAACTAGGTCTGCTCTCCCAGTGCTAGTAGGCTGTGGTCAGTGCAAGTGGTCTCTGCTGACCTGGGTGGGTCCCTGCCTGGCTCTTGGCTTGTTGAAGATCAGCTTCGAGGTGAAGAACAGTTTTTCGCCATTGCTGGCTCCACTGGGGAAATAAAGAGATGGCTAAGGGGCTGATGGAACAGGACTCAGCGTTGCTCGTGGGTGTCAACTCTTATCTTCTCTTCCAATTTAGAAAATATATATTCACATTTAGATGAAGAGAGCCCCGAGTCCTCTGTGTACACCACAGCACTGCCTAGAGAGCGGCTGCGGCCACGGCCCAAGGTCTTCCTCTGCTACTCCAGCAAAGACGGCCAGACCCACACCAACGTCGTCCAGTGCTTCGCGTACTTCCTGCAGGACTTCTGCGGCTGTGAGGTGCGGGACCCAGCTCATCCCCTTCACCTTGGGTGGCCTGCGTGCTCTGATCGCTGCCCCTGCCACTTCTCCCTGCCCGCTTTGTGGCACCTGCCCTGGAGCACTGTCTTGGTGTCTGAATTGAGGCCAGCCTCAGTGCGCTTCCCTTCAGTCTGTCCTCCCCACCTGCCACTAGGTGGCTCCTTACAGGGTCCTTTTCCTCTCTGGCCCACTCCTGCTGGAAAGCCTTGGGTAGCAGGAGCAGGACGTTTTCTGCACATAAAAATGACCACACAGGGGCAGGGTGTGGGAAAGGGTGAGGCACCCAGAGGTGGCTGTTCTAGGATGGGGCCCATTAGTGAGCATGTTCCTGACAGAAATTCCAATGGAATGGGTCCAAGAGAACAGGAAGAAAAGTTTGGAAAATCGGGTGTGGGTAGGGGCTGGGAGAGAGTAATTTTTCTAAGTAGGGGGATGTGAAATGGGGCTGCCACTGTAGGTGGTCTTGGTGGCCAGGGAGGAATGCTTACTGAAAGTCTCTGTGTGGTCATTTGGTCATTGGCTGATACAAAGTAGTGGACAGGGAGACACCAGTGCCATGGGAAAGAGGTTATTCTCCAGGACTCAGGAAGGGGGAACACTCCCAGAAAACAGTAATGTGTCAAGGGCTCTACTTTTGTTAGCTGTTCTCTTGAGTGAAGCGATTATTAATGTATGGGCTGCTAATCACAACAGTTCAAAACCACCAACTGCTCCACAGGAGAAAGATGAGGCTTTCTAGCTCCTGAAAGAGCTAGAGGCTTGGAAACCCACCGACAGTTCTGCTCCGTCCTGTGAGGCCACTGTGCGTTGGGAGTCACTCCATGGCAGGATGTTTGCTTTTTACGTTCCCTTTAACGTCGTAACATCACTTTGAGAGGCAAATCTCAAGCTCTCATGGAAAGCTCACACTGAGAGAAATTAGGAGAATTGTTTAATGATTTGTGAGGTTGGAATGGATTCTGGCTTTGATACTGGCTGGTGGTTTCTCAGGATCTCTCCATGTGGTGAGGCTGCCTCCTAGTGTCTCAAAAGCGTGCGTACGTACGAGGCTGACTGGGTTTCCCCTGAAGGAGGTTGGCACACCTAAGGCAGCAGACTACCCCATGGCACTCATTGTCTTCAGCTGCCACAGACAACCCAGATTCCTCTGCTTTGTAAGTGATTGTCTTCAGGGGGAAAAACGTCCCCAATTATGAATGAAATAACTTATTGTAGAAAACCTGGAAACTATCGGAAAGGCTGACAAGTATACACTTGCCTTATTTTTCATCCCCACCTGGAGAAGAGAGGAAGCTTTCAAAGGCGGAATGTTTGACGTTTTTCCTTCCCACCTGCTTTGGGACAGGTGGGTTCACGCGTTCAGTTTGCCATTTTTGGCTCACTGGAGTGCTTTTAGTTTTTGTTTTTTCAAGAAGTCGTCACTGAGTACTTTTCTACACTGTCAGCAGTCGGATAGACACATGGAATCCATAACTTTGGTTCACCGTAACTGAGTTCATTCACATTATATAATGTCTCAGGAGATAAAGCTTTTACCCCATTTATCATGATTTTCCAAGAATAGATAGTTGATAAAGACATGAAATTGCTGGGTCAAAGATATTTAAATGGTTCTCAATTAACCTGCAACTTGTATAATGTTAGCAGCAATTAGGGAGAGAGTGAAACAATTCAGGCGTATTTCCAGTAAGTGGGTGGATTCTGGAAACTTTCTTCCCCTTTTGCAACATCCTAGAACAAAAGGAGATGACGTTCTTCTAGAATTCCTTTCCCTGCTCAGTTCCAGGCATTGGGAAGTAGTTGCTGAATTGCAGAAGAGGCCAATCTAGTTGCTAAGAGACACTTTCAACAGTTAGATAACAGTGTGGTGAGAGGCAAGTTCTGGTGAGGCTCTGCAGCCTGCTCCAGCCAGGTCCAGCTGGGACCCCTTTGTTCTGGCCTGAGGCTGCAGGGGTCTGCTTCTGCCAGTCACCGGGAATGAATCACACAGCACCACCATGGAATCACAGTTTAGCCCCCTCCTTCCCAGGTGGGCTGTGGGAGGTGTGGGCAGCATGGTGCTCCTGGCACGAATACTTTCTAGACATGGCCACCCAGGGTGGTGAGGGGCCGTGATGTTCATGCTTGACCCCCACTTTCCGGCCCACTCGGGGTCACTCATCACATTCTCTCAGCCTCCAACGGGGGCTTTGTCTCCAGGCAGCCATGCCCATTAGACACATGAACCCTGGTCACTCTTAGTTCCTTGAGGGCGGCGTCACAGGTGGCCTGTGCCTGAGCCAAGTTGCTGAAAGCCTTGCACTGCGGTGTCTCACTGGTGGCAAAGTCGTGACCTGACCGGACGAGAAAATGATCCCACGGAGTGGATGGTGGCTGCCCCCTGCAGAGGGCAGCGGGTGACAGGGATGGACGGGATGGTTGATGGGCATCCTGGGTGGGGCCCTCTCTCCTGCGCCCACATCCCCCGCCCTCACTGGGCAGGTGAGGTGAGACGCACCCCCACTCCCCTCCAGGTGATTCTGGACCTGTGGGAAGACTTCAGCCCCCGCCGCGAAGGGCAGCGAGAATGGGTCATTCAGAAGATCCACGAGGCCCAGTTCATCATCGTGGTCTGCTCCAAGGGCATGAAGTACTTTGTGGACAAGAAGAACTACAAGCACAAAGGCGGGGCGCGGGGCCCAGCGAAGGGGGAGCTCTTCGTGGTGGCGGTGGCGGCCATCGCCGAGAAGCTGCGCCAGGCCAAGCAGAGTGGCGCGGCGCTCAGCAAGTTCATCGCCGTTTACTTCGACTACTCCTGCGAGGGGGACGTCCCTGGCGTCCTGGACCTGAGCACCAAGTACAAGCTCATGGACCACCTCCCCCAGCTCTGTTCCCACCTGCACTCGCGAGAGCAGCGCCTCCCCGCGCGAGACCACCGCCCCCCGGAGCATGCGCTGTACCCCGGCGGTGGCAGCTACGGCTACGTCAGCCGGCGGAACTACTTCCGGAGCAAGGCGGGCCGCTCCCTCTACGTCGCCATCTGCAACATGCACCAGCTCATCGACGACGAGCCCGACTGGTTCGAGAAGCAGTTCGCGCCCTCCCACCCGCCCCCGGCCCGCGCGCGCGAGCCGGCACTGCAGAAGTTCGACTCGGGCCTCGTCTTGAACGACGTCACATGCAAGGCCGGGGCCGAGGGCAGCAGTTTCTGCCTGAAGGCCGAGGCGGCCATGGGCGGGCCGATCGCACGGCCCCAGCATCTCGGCCTGGACGAAGAGCCCGAGGCCCGGGCCAGCCCCGAGGGCAGCGCTGCCCTGCGGCCCCTGCTGCACTTGGTCAAGGCCACCGGCCCTTCGGACATGCCGCGGGACTCGGGCATCTACGACTCGTCCGTGCCCTCGTCTGAGCTGTCCCTGCCGCTGATGGAAGGGCTCTCGACGGACCACACGGAGACCTCCTCCCTGACAGAGAGCGTGTCCTCCTCCTCCGGCCTGGGTAAGAGAGGCGGGCTCTGCCCCGGCCGCGCCCAAAGCGGGCTCCAGATTCCGGTGCATACGACTTGGCAGCGAGACCTGGTGTCCAGTAGCGAGGGTTTATTGACAGTCTTGGGGTGTCTCGGGCTCTGGAAAGACATACTTGACATATTTATGATGCTGGCATTAAGTAAGGATAAGCCCACCCCCGAGTCCTGTGAAGAGCATGCTATCACATACAGCATGTGCACTGTGTCATCCCCTCCGAAGACCTCAGTCCCCTGGGCTGGGCAGGGTTCCCGTGAGGCTCACAGACCCGGCTCTTTGAGGGCGGAGGTCCCTGGGTGGTACAAACGGCGAGTGGTCAATTGTTCATCTAAAGCAGCGGTTGTCCACCATCCGAATGCCGCGACCCTTTGATATAGTTCCTCGTGTGATGAACCACAAAATTATTTCATCACATGGCTACTTCATCACTGTCATTTTGCTACTGTTACGAATTGGGCGACCCCTGTGAAAGGGTTGTTCGATCCGCAAAGGGGTCGTGACCCACAGGTTGAGACCCGCTGATCTAAAGGTTGGGCGTTCCAGCCCACCCCCACCCCCACCCCCAAGCGGTGCCACGAAAGAGAGGCCTGGTGAATCTGCTCCGAGATTACAATCGAAAACCCGTATGGAGCAGTTCTAGTGTGCGCCCATGGGGTTGCCATGCAGCAGCGGTGGTGCTCTTTTGGGACCCACCGTTTTTGTCACCTGCCCCATTTCATTTTTGAAGCTGTATCCCTGGGGCTTGTGGACACAGCGTCCCCTCCATCAGAGCTCGGCCGTAACACCCCAGGTAGGAAGGCTCCTTCCCACATGCGCTGGGACTCCTTGGAGTGTTGCTTTCTCCACCCTGCTGGAGGGTGAGGTGCCTGCCTCACTGTGTCAAACCCAGATCCCAGCCACGTCCGGCATTCGTAGCCGACCTAGTGACATGCGAATGACCATGTGCCTTTGCCCTCTCCCCTTTCCTCAGGTGAGGAGGAGCCTCCTGCCCTTGCCTCCAAGCTCCTCACCTCTGGGGCGTGCACAGCAGAACTCGGGTGCCACAGCTACACTGAAGAACTCCACGCCGTCGCCCCTATGTGAAGATCGGAAGAAGCACAGAAGCATTGCCACTTTAGCTGCCGCCTCTCCTGGCTCTCTGGCGCCCCCTCTGGTTGTGTGGCCCACTCTGCCACTGGGGTCTTGAACCAGGATGTTCTGAGTGAAATGTTGGCCAGTCCTTGCTCCCCCTGCCCCGAATCGTCCCTGATACCTTGGCCAAGCACCCAACCCTGCGAGCTCTAAGGTGCACATCCATAGGCCAGGCCTGGGAACCTGTGGCCAACCATGTGAGGTTGGTCCTGACATTCAGACCTGCTCCAGGGACGGTGAGGAGATGAGTAAAGAGAAACCGGAAGATGTGTACACGGATTGTTCCAATTCAGTTAGCCTCAGCTGGCGCCTTTGATTTGAAATGCTTCGTGGAGAAAGTACATGCAGGGTCCCAGCAGCCACAAAATCAGGAGCGAGTCTCTCTTTGCTCCTGTCTTCATGTGTTAGGGGTGACTTGGCTGCTTGCGGGGCTCTGGGGCTGGCCAGACTGGCCTTTGTAACCCATCTGTCCCGCTGGGTGGGTCATCATGCACAAGATACTACAGCACCTGGAGCCCTTCCTCCATCCGAATTGGGGTCGTGCGGAGCCTCGTCCGGCAGCCAGGTGTCTGTCCCCAGGTTCCATCTGCTTCACAGTCTCCTCAAAGTTGGGGCCCAGCTGGAGGTTCAAAGTTTGGGCTTGGAACAGTCGTCAGCCCATGTGCTGTGTGCTGGGGACATGCAACTGGCATGGGCATGGTGGCAACAACTCTGAACCCATGTGGGCAAGGACAGGCCTTGGTTAAAGCAGGTAGAACACCGAATGTGCCCTTTGATTACCTTCTGAAGAAGACCCAGAAGTGCTTGGATCAACCAAGTTCACTTTGTATTTCTGAGGTGTTTGTCTCTGCTCCGTCCTTCCCCAAAGTAGACAGGGTTTTAAGAGGCACGCATTTGCTATAAAAAGGAAAAGTTGCATGCTCTCTCGGAATCTCTATTTGCCAAGTGTTCCGCAGTTCCCATCCTGGGTATAATAATATGTGCTAGTTTCCCCTGAGGACCATATCCTTGGGTGGGGGTGAGGGGTGGGCAAAAGGGATGGGCGTTGAGCAATTTCTTGGCCTTTTCCGAAGGCAAGGTTGGACTTGGCACTGGATTTTCTCAGCATTCAACGCCAGGAGCCGTTGTTCTCTCCCCTCCTTCAGATAGGCCACACTGGGGGGGCTGGTGCTGAGAAACATCCGGAGGAGGGCGGGCCTGGGGGCTGGGGGAGAGAAAGTTAGAGCCCCTGCTGGAAAGAAAAGGGTTGTGTGTATTTTTTGCTGCAAATGTGTCATACTCCCTGCTCTGGAAAGGCAGCTGGCAGCTTCTCAGGAGAAGAACGTGCTCGTCTGTTCTCTGGCATCAAGTTTCCTGCAGCTGCTCCGGGGAGAGATGAGTGGGGCTGTAGGACCGTCTCTCCCCTCCCCCCACCCCCACCCCCTGTAAGACTCAAGCCTCAGAGGAGAGACGTTCCATGTTGTCACCATGGAATCCAGGACAAGCGTGGGGCTCCCATTTATGAGGCTGCACTGCCTGCCCTGTCTCCGAGCACGAGCACGCTCTGAGGAGGCGGCTGTGCGTCCAAGTTTTGGAGCATCATCAGAGGAGCTCTATTGAGAAGGAGAAGCGTTGCCCCCCAAGGAGCCATTAGGAGCTGCTGTCAGGGTGGGATGGAGGGAAGTGTCCTTGACAGTGGCTCCAGGGAATGGGTGGGGCGACGGGTAGGTGGTGGGGGGCATTGAGCAGGGCCCCGTGGGAGTGGGCAGAGGGCTTGGCAAATGAACTTAAAGCAGAGAGGACAAAGGGAATGTACCTAGTTCGAAAGGGAAGTGATTCTATAGTTTAGTTTGGATCAAGGGGTCTGGGTACTTACTTTGAAACACTGTTTTTGATGGTCAGCAACTTCAGTCTGACACACATGCAAGGTACCTGAACTACGGTGTGAGAAAGTGACTTGGAGGATGGTGAGAGGTCCCACTTCCTGGTCTTGCCTCATTAGTCTCACTTTCTGGCCCGCCCTGTGTCATGCTGGGAATAGGAATGGCTGCCCGGCACATTAAGGCAAACCATCTGTTCCAAGCAGAGCTGCGTTTCCTTCCTTGCAAATTGCCCCTGACGGTGGGAATGGTAAACTAGAATTCAAAGGAAGCCCCTGCCAACGCACAGGTTTTTAGAGACCAGGGAGAGGAGAGTTAGAATCTGGGGTGGCGTTACTATGAGCCCTTGATCAACAAAGAGGGCTGTGGGTAATTCGCTGGTGTCCTATGGGAGGGGACCATCCAGGACCAGGGCTCCCGGTAACTGAGCAAGTTCAGTGAGTGGCATTAGGTGGTGATTGATTGTTCATCTGAATGAGCCAAGGCCCTGCAGAAAGGACTTGGTATCTGACTCAGCCTTGCCAGAGGGATAGACGCTTCTCACAGAGGGGTCTACTCGATACAGGGGCCCTGTCCAGTGCAGAAGGGCCACTGAAAACAGGCTCTCTGGGCCCTTGCAGTTCTCTGATAGTCCAGTTATCAGAAGTCATTTAGATCTCGGCCCAAGGACTCAGGCAGATGACACAGCCAGGTAATAAGTCTTGTGCCCCCAAATAACATGGGCCCGTAAAGTCAATGAGGTAAAATTTCTTGGCAGCTGTGTTAAGCAATAACAGAAAATAGTCCCAGGTCACATGTTTGAAAACGTCTGTAGTAATGAAGTCGATGAATCAGTGTGGTGTATTTAAGCGAAGTTTGCCAGATGTTCAGTCTTGTTGCTTCATAGCCACAAGTGTCTGCTTTTTAACCTGCTAGGTCTACGCTCGGGAAGATTCCTTTGAAAAAAATGTAGGGTGACACAATTTTCAGAGATTTTTTTTCCCCATGATTATCTCAACGGAAAAAAAGACCACCTATTTCACTTCAGAAGAAATGATGCCCCTCACCCCCAAAAGAAAAAAGCCCTATTGGATACTCATTTGGTCCTCAAAGGAGAGTGGTGAATGGTGGTGTCTACTGGAGAGTCAGGGATAGATGGTGCCAATGTGAGGGCTGGTCGCCTTGCCTGTTCTGTTGCTAGTGGAGACTGCTGCCCTTGAGCAGAGGTGAGGTGAGGTGAGGTCAGGTCAGGGAGCAGCTGTCTAGCAGACTCCAGGGCTGAGGAAGACAGCTGGGACTGCTAGCCACCTACCCAGCGCCAGACAATAGGTGATGGTGAGGATTGCAGTAAAGTGATGAGCTGGGTACCCAACTACTGGGCAGCTCATCTTTCCTTAAAGGGAGGCTGGGGGTCTGAATTTTTACTTGATAGACTCTGATTCTTTTTATATTGGCCTCTGCATTTTTTAACATATATTTGAATTCTGGTCCAGTAAAATGGACAAACCTGCTATGGTCTATCAGCCGCTAGTTTTCAACTTCCGCTCTATAGGATTTGAAAGGAAAGCATTCTGTGGTAATTACAGATAATCTAGTGCTACCAGAAAGTGCTGTTGCTGAATACATCCGTTACTGTTTCTTCGCTGCACCACTCCCTGAGGCGGGAAAACAATCTGATGTGATTCTGACTGTGTTTAGAATGTTGGGTAGCTGAGGGAGCAGACTGGGGAAGATGGAGCCCATGGGAGATTGCAAGGAGCAGGGCTCCAGAAGCCGAGATAACACCAGAGCTGAGCGTCCAGCCCGCAGCTGATGCCCACAGTGTGGGCATCTGTCTCCCAGATGGCTCCAGTGTATTTCTGTTTTTAGTGCCCACTCTCCCCTAAATAAATAAGTTTGATAGTTTCTTTATATCTCAGTGCCTTACAGATCCCTGGTTGGTGCTGTAGCATAAGCCATCGGCTGCTAACGACAAGGTCCATAGGCAAAGAGGCTGACTGTGCCCATACAGGTAGCAGCCTTGGAGACCCTGTGTAGGGTCCCTGTGAGTCGGAATCCACACATTTGGGCATGGGTTTTAGCTTTTCGGTTTTAAGAGAAAGGCAAGCCAGTTACTTTTAAATTAGATTTCTGTTATCCCAATTTAAAAACGATGGCACATGGGCAATTTTGTTTGAACTCCGCACCTGAAAGACCATATTTATTCTAGCTCTTGATCAAATCTTTAGCATTGTGGATGGGAGAAAGTTTGCATGGTCCCCACTGCACCTAGGGCTGTGCCTGAATTATTTCGGACATCTGTGCATGGATGCTGGATTGACAGCAAGAGAAATTCTGAAGCTTCCTCTGCTGAGAAGAGCACTTTGTAGGACTGCCTTATGGAAATCCAAGCCCGCGCTTTTGTTCCCTGAGGAGAAAGCAGCTGGGGGCCTTGCCCTTACTTGAAAACCCCGGTGAAGTTAGCCCTCTGGTGGTTCTGTCTCAGCGATAAGTAATCCCACCTCCTCAAGCCATTTTCCCGAGCTTGTTTTCCGGGGACCTCAGTGGCATTCCCCACTGGACGCCTCTCAGCCCCACTCTTCCTCTCGTCGGCCATGTTGAAGTTGACCGGTGGGTGCTGCCTTCCTGTTAGTGCCTTTGAATGCCAAGCTCAGGGTGACATTGTGGGGACATTCTTACGTGCCTGGCATCTGTCACTAGTTTAAAACAATGCATTTTTTAAGTAGCAGTATTTTGAGGATTATTTACTGTCATGTGATATTTCTCTCACCTTAGTAATGGTCCTCCATCATACCGTCTAATGTTTTTAATGCCGTCTGAGCTTTCTGGAGACAGTCTCCAGCTTTACCCTCTGAGCGACAGCTGTCACGTCCTGGATTCTAGTTTTACGTAGTCACAGAGCCACCTCGAGCCCACGGCCCAGTGTTAATAAGTGGTCCTGACTTCCCCTTAACCACTGGCAGCAACTTGCTAAGGGGTGTGTTCCAGTTGCTGCTTGAAGGTTAATTTATGAGCACAAATTGAATCCCCCAGGGACATCTCCTGGGGGTTGGGGCTACTTGCCTTCTCTCCACTTGGGTGCCTCCTCACACAATTCAGCTGGGACCATGAACCCCTCAAAGACCTTCCCCATGTCCTAACTGCCCAGTAGCCGCAGCTCTGACTTGATTGGGCCCTGTGTGCTGCGCCATCAGAAGCCTGACAACACCTGAAAGCACCGTTGCCACTGATGTTCAAGTCAGACACAATTTCAGTTGTGTAGACGCAAGCGCTGTCTTCTGTTTGTAGACGATACTGGCAAAGCTGGCCATCCCTCACGTTGGACAAAGTGATTCCCGTTGTATTGCACTGGTGCGTGCTTGTCTGTCAGACTCGGCATCTCAAGGGGTGGGGGTGATGGGGTGCCGAGAGTCGACAGCAGCCGAAGCTTTTGTAAAAACCAAATATGTTTGTACAGAGAGTAGGTAACTTAGTTTCCCTGTTAATAAAAAATCTAAGCGACTGTTTTTACGACGGCGCACGCGCTCTCACAGCTTGAGGGGAACCTGTGCCCTTCCTGACCTGCTCGGGGTTGTTGGGGGCCGTGTGCTCCAGGTGTTCTTAGATTGACAGCGGTAGCCACTTACTTGATGTGTACAGACTTCTGTAAACAGTTGACAGTAGCTCACAGCCGACATTTTAAAAATGTTCTTTTTTGTACCTTAATAGTTCCTGCATCAAATAAAAGGTTTTGCTTTAAGCTTGCAGTGGTTGGTTATCTTAGAACATCTCTCTGGCGCCCTGCATAACTGGAGCCCCTGGCACTGTAATAATGGGGTCGGGGAGAATCGCTGTCAGCATCAGCTGAAGGCTGAGTTCTGTGAGGTGGGGGTCAAATATGCCCCACCCCACCCCCGACACTAACTGTCCCTCCCACAGAACACGGTTCTCTTGTCAAGTGATTTGTGGCAATAGCCACACACAATTCACATACAGTACCTATGATTACAGGGTTGGTTAGGGAAGGAACGTTACAATTCAGGATCAGGAAAGACTTGGGATACAGTTCATTGATCAGGACAACCTCTTCTCAGCTATTTTCAGGCCTCTCTCCCTGGCCTCAGCCTCTTGGTCTGGCCTGGCCCCTCCCCTGCTCAGGCAGTGTTACCCAGCGCTTTAGTGCCACTGATAGGTGTCTAGGGACTCCACTCGGCTGGCAAACCTGTTCACTTTTGCTCCCTGGACCGGAAAGCCCAGTTCATCTCTTGCCAGTCTCGGGTTCCTGCTCTCTCATGCCACCCTCTTTGGCTCCCTTCCCTGTTACAATTCCCTCTCTGTCTAGGAGATTCTCAGCACAGGGATGCCAGGGCCAAGGGCACACTCCACTCCTGACTGGTCTTTCCTGATAGTTGTGAAGGTCTCCTGCCACCACTGGGTTAACTCATTTTAAACCGGGTAGGATGACAGAACTGACCAATCCCCTCAATTGGATTGTATACACGTAATTTGTCTAGTCCCACCTCATCCCCAAGGATGCCGTGCCCCTTACTGATGTTATTTGAAATCCATCCAATCCCCACGATGGAGTGTAAGCACCTCATTTACATAGCCCACCCAGTCCTTTGATGGGGGTTACAAAAACACATTCAATAACTCGCTGTACCACATGCAGGATTTTGAGGCCTCTGCCTGGGAGAGGAAGGGGTGTTTCAGAAGAGCGGCCAAGGCAGCTTGAACATTAGAGGCTAACCCTGCCTTGAGCCAACAAAGCTATTCACCTGACCTCTGGCAGCAGTTGTGTCCCGAAGACGTGGTGGCAGGGGTACTTAATGTGGGGAGAAAGTTCACTTAGAATAAATGAATTTCTTTTCAGAAATGTTAAAAGGGCCACGTTAGTTTAGGGGCCACAAACTGATTTCCATCAAACAGAAAAAAAGGTGTGTGCTTACTGTTCCAATTGGCTCTTGGCTCTCACTCCTGTGCACTACCCATGCTCAGTGAGTTAACCTCTTGGTGCCTATCAAGTTAGGGGGTCTGTTCCTTATTCCAACTGTGACCTCGAAATTGCAGTCTGGCTCTCAGTGTCTCATCTGTAAATGTCTTGCTTCTTAGGGTGGTGTGTGAGTGAAGCAGGGTGATGGACGTATGGTGCTTACTGCATAGCGTAGCCTCGTGCTTGGTACACAACACGAATTGTTGGCACAGAGGTAGGTGCACAGTCCTGTAGGGATGGTGATCTAGTAGCTGCATCAGCAGACACGCAATCTGAACAGGTATGGGAGAGTGCGGCTCTCGGGGAGATTTGTTGGCTTAGGATCTATACTACAATCATATTTATGAAAATGGTGAGCATACAGGGTGCAAAGTTATGAGAAATGTCCTAAAGATAATCAAATACTTTGAAGGAATGAGTCTCCTGGCATGGGAATTCAAGACTCGTCTCAGGGGACACCTAGGACAATTGGCCTAACATTATCCACTGAGACGATATTTACTTTGTGAGTATCGACTTGGTATCTTAAAAGCTCATGAGGTGTTACCATTGGTCTTGGAGTCTGAAGAACGGGGGAGTGGTGACAGTTGAAGACCCATGGAAACAATCAGCCCTGCAGACTATTGGACCACACACACATCCACCTCTACAACCTTAGACCCAGAAGAACTAGGTGGTGCCTGGCCACCACGACCAACCGCTCTGAGAGGGATCACTCCAGAGCTTCCTGACAGATTAGGAGAAATATATGGAACAAAACTCAAAAAACAAGCAGGTTTACTGGTGGAATAGAGGCTGGTGGAACACCCACAACAAAGAGCACCCTTTGGGTTTGAAAATGAGCTCACCCCTGTAGCTCAGTTTTCAATTAAACAAGAGATCTATAAAGGGAACAGTAACACTAGGGAGGTATGTACACCTGAAAAGAATCTAATATTTGAGCTCAAATGGGCAGCATTTAACCAAGGACAAAGTTCAGTAGTTAGCAGAGGGAGGAGTGGAAACGGGAGGAAGTGGGATAAGTGATGTTTCCTTGTGGGGATCACAATCAATGACATGAAGCAACATGTGCATGAGTTATTGAATGAATGGAAAACTGATCTCCTTTAACAGTCATCCAGTTCACAGTAAACAGTTGGAAAAAACAGTTGGCTGTCAATCTGACTCTTAATTCATGACCACCCCATGTATGTTCGAGTGGAACTGCCCAGCGGGGTTTTGATGGCCGATTTCCCGGAAGTTGCTTGCTGGGCCTACCTTCGGAGGTGCCCGAGGAGGACCACGAGCTCCAGCCTTTGCATTCGTTTCCATGGGCGTTCGCGGTCTGCGCCCTCCAAGGGTTAGCTGTCCCGTACAGGACTTGTATCAGAAGGGGACTGTTGACTTGAAGAAAGGAAAGGGACACAGAATACAAGCCCTGTGGTCATTGCCTCAAAAGGGCATTGCGCAGCTGGTAGGGCTTGGGAGCACTAGGAGGGAAAACACGGTTTTGCCTTGCACTTACCCTATTGCACTCCCAGGCCCCCCTCCCCCCCTGCCTCCCCCACAGGCCTGCAACCTGCTGCCCTCTGGAGACCAAAGGATAACAGAAGGAGCGGCAAAAGCCGGCTCTGGCTGCATGTTCTGGGGCTTTTCCAGGGGAGGAAATCCTGTCAAGTTCGTGCCTCCTTCGCTTCAGGATCAGTGGATTCCCCACTCCTGTTCTCGGCAGTTTCTCCTTACTTCTCAGAGCCGGCCTTTGAGTGCCGTGTGCTTTAAAAACTCACAGCCATCGAGCCAAGGCTGACTCATGGCGACCCCCACGGTGGGTTTCTGAGACTCTTCACTCTTTACAGGAGTAGAAAAGCCATTCTTTCTCCTGAGGTGCTGTGGTTTCGAACTGCCGACCATACAGATCGCAACACCACCAAAGCTCCTGCCCAGTGCTTCAGACAGATCTTATTTACCTCCACAGCTGCCCCGTGGGCAGGTGGTCTCATTGGCTCCATTTTACAGATGACGAAACCGAGCCACCAACTGTCACTGACTGTGAGAAGGTCTCACAGCTGGCTGGTGGCAGGCTGGGCTTTTGAGTTGCAGCAGAGCCCTAGCTAGACTGCTCCTGTGTCTCCTTGGTAAAAGGTGTTATCAGCAGGTAAGGCTGTCCTTGTGTGGTCCAAGGAAAGAAAGCTTTTCCCATAAAGTTGGGAGGGCAGCTCCGCTCTGGATGGGAACAAAGGCAGGAGCCAGGCCAGCCGCCGATTGCACATGGATTCCAGTCCTGCCTATGGGTTTTAGTTTTCATTGTTGGAAGAAGAGAGGTAGCACAACATCTGCCAGTTCTACATTTTTCATGTGTGCAATTCCATGGGGCACAGTGCTTCAGTCAGATTGTGCAACCGTCACTGATACCCATGGCCAAGTTTCCCATCACTACAAACAAAGCCCAGGCTATGATTATAAGGCACAGTTCCCTCTTTCCCACCCCTAGGAGTCGCTCGCCTGCCCTTGGTTTTCTATCACTGAAGTTAGACGAATGTAAAGATCCCACCCATGTGGGATAATTAATTGTATATAATTATCGAGATGATGATGGTGATGGTTTTTTAGCATTGTGATTGAAGTGGGCGTGTGGGTCTCAGACAGCCTGAACTGAGATCCCTGTTCTGTTCTTAGTCTGTGATCGAGGGCCGGAGGCTTGCGTGTTGAGGGCCAAGTTTCCCCATCTGGAAAATGGATGGGGGTTCCACACTGACCGGGCTATCATGGGGCTTAAGTGGGTGGGTGACCAGGTAAAATTCTGGACACAGACTGGCACAAGCTAAGCCCCATCCATGCCCACGAGAAGGTATTCATCTCAACAGGGACAGCTTAAGGGGCATACAGTTGTAAAACAGGGAGGGAGAGCTGAGGGTGACCCAACTGCCCCCTGGGTATCTCCTTGTAGCCTTGGCCTGGGCTGCGGATGGTCTAGAATCCCAAGCTTAATCGGCCTGTTGTTTTGTGGTACCATTGAGTCAGTTCTAACCCATAGCGACCCTGTGCACAACAGGACGAAACACTGCCCGGTCCTGTGCCACCCTCTCAATTGTTCCTGTGCCCGAGCCCATTGTCGACAGCCACTGTGCAGGCCCATCTTGTTGAGAGCCTTCTTCTTTGGCACTGCCACTTTACCGACCATGGTGTCCTTCACCAGGGACTGGTCTCTCCTGACAACATGTCCAAGGTATGTAAGATGAAGTCTTGCCATTCTTGCTTCTAAGGAGCACTCTGGTCAGACCACTTCTAAGACAGATTTGTTTATCTTCTTAGCAGTCCATAGTATTTTCAGTATTCTTCTCCAGCACCACAATTCAAATACATCGATTCTTTTTTGGTTTTCCTTATTAAATGCCAAACTTTCACATGCATCTGAGGCAATGGAAAATACCAAGGATTCAGTCAAGCGCACCTTCGTCCTCAAACTTGGCTGTTCAGTTCCCTAAAGAGGTCTTGCGCAGCAGATTTGCCTCATGCTTGTCTTTTGATTTCTTGACTGCTGCTTCCATGTGGATTGTGGCTCCTTGACAAGGCCAGTCTTTCCCCCATTTGTATGATGCTACTCTGGGTCCAGTGGTGAGGATGCTGGTCTTCTTTATACTGAGTCATAGTCCATACTGAAGGCTGTGATCCTTGATCTTCATATTTGACCTACCACCCCCTTTTCAGGAAAAAAGAAATAGCAACCCTGGCAAACCCTGGCAATTTAGAAAACTTGTATACTATAGCCAACAATCTGGGATAAAATAGGTTCCTGCTTCTGTGGCTTCAAAAAAGCTCTGCAGAAACATGGCAGGCGCCGTAGCTCCCAAGGGCATGACACACAACCCAGGCAGGCAGGATGGTGATGAGAGGCCAAGGGACAGAGATGTTCTCAGTATCTCTTATGAAAAGGCTTCGTCCCCCAGCAGGCACCATCAGACTGTGACCTGATTGACAGGTTGGGCACCGCCCCTGTCTCCAAGCAGCTCTCATCAAGTTGACAACATCTAACCATCGCAGAGCCCTTCTAGATCATTACTCCGGGGCGATACCGCCCACTTTGGGAAACACTGGGCTAGATGGACAGATCCTGCTATCAAGATTTTGCAGATGCGTAGCGACCCTTTAGGTCAGGGTAGAACTGCCCTGTGAGTTTCCCAGACTGTAACTGTTAACGGGAGTAGGAAGCCCAGTCTTTCTTCCAAGGAGCAGCTGGTGGTTTCAAACTGCTGACCTTAGGGATCACAGCCCAAAGCATAACCATTACACCATCCTAACGGCAATGATATCCTTGTCTTCCTGGAGGTCAACTGGCCATGGCCTTTATGGGACATGGCACCTGATCAGATGTCACTCCCCTGCTGAAGCCTCCAGTGGCGCTGGACACGAGCATCAGTTCCTACCTGGTCCTCCTGCAGACCTCTCCTCTCTGTGGGTCTTTCTCCCCTCTGGCCAGACTACACTTGTCAACGTCCCTCACACGTGGGATCCTGCCCTGGGGACTTTGCGTGTGCCATGTCTTCTGTCTGAGACACCTCCTCTCTGCCCCTCCAACCCCTCTGGGTGGAGACTCAGGCCCTGACCATGTCCACCCTGTGCCTAGGTCCTGGCACCGGCTTTCAGGAGCCTTTCTTTCCATGGGCGATGACCCCCCCTCTTGTGTTGTTATGTGCCAAGGCCTCTTGCCCCCTAGAACAGTCTCAGTGAGATCAGGCTCTCTCCCTCACAGTGACTTCCAACTGCGCTGGGCTTTGGTTAAGTCAGCTTGATTCTCAGCTTCCTCATCGTTTGGGTGGGCCTGCCTCTTGGGTTGGTTGTGTGGATAAAAGCAGGCCGAGGACCTAACCAGGAACCAGGGATGTGAATAGCTTTGCTCTTGTGTAGCGTCATCGGAAAGTGGATTATTGCAGATGCAATCGGGTTAAAATTTAACACTATCATTTGATAACCCTACTGGCCCATTTTAAAGTTGTTCTAGTTTTTAATATTTTCTGCTTTTTTGAGGTTTTTCCGTGTTTTCATTTGTTATCGCTGTTAATTTGGGGGGTATGTTTTTCTGTCTATGAAATGCAGGATGCACTGGTAAAGCTAGAGAGACAGTGAGTGTATTGGTGGTTTCTTGGACGCTATGGCAGGGGAGGTGGAGGGAAATGCGGAGCTAATGAGCGCAAGAAAGGGGAACATGTTCTACATGGATTGTAGTGATTGTATGTAACTCTTCTAAGTATAATGGAATGATTGAACTGTCTGATATGTCAATTATATGCCAGTGAAATGGTTAGAAAATCCTAAAGGCAGGCAAAGGGGGATGGCACGCTGCCTAGCCCAAGGCAAGTGCCCCCACATGTTCACGTCAGTCATTAGGAGGAGCAGTAACATTGACTAGTTACTAATGAAAGCTTTCCTGGGGTGCAACGGCATCTATTCCTTTCTTTTCAAATTGGGAGGAGACCCTCCCCTCATCAATTCACCAGGATCTCTAGCGTTGAGAGTAACTGGTCTGCCCCACGCCTGGGAACCATTGGCATTGCCCGTATACTGGTCAGTGGTTTGGACCCAGCAGCTGCTCCTCAGGAGAAAGGTTTGGCAGACTGGTTCCATAAAGATTGCAGCCTGGCAACGTCCTAGGGCAGTTCTACTCTGTCCTGTGGAGTCGTTATGAGTTGGAATTGACTGGGGACAGAGGATGGGTTTTAGCAGGCTTGGTGAACGCCATGGCCTCTGTTAGCATCGTCCCCGTGGGTTGGGTGCCTGCAGCGATGCCAAGCCTCCTTCATCCCATGCTCCCCTCCGGGCCCTGGCGCTGAGGGAACGCCCAGC
>NW_022103928.1:24651810-24654896 GCF_000313985.2 Echinops telfairi
AGGCTTTCTACTCCCATCAAGAGTTACAGTCTGGGAAACCCACGGCGGCAGTTGGCCCTGTCCTGTGGGGTCTCTCCAAGTCGGAGTTCACTCAATGGCCGAGCATTAATTCTTCGTACCTCTTGGCATGGTTTCCATGGTTTCCCAGTGTTATTGTATCCTCAGAGTGTTATGATATACTTTGCACACAAAAGACCCCTGAAGAGTGTTTGAGATACACAGAGGGCAACGAGCGGCCAGGGTTAGTGGTCTGTGTGTCTCGCCTTGCTTCATGGCTTCTTATAGCCGTTGCTTTTCCCTCGACTCTCCTGCTGGCCGCTGCATGTTGCATCAGTGGTCCTAGCTCACTATCAGCCCCTCTCTCCTGCCAGCCACCTGCCTGCCCCTCCCTCCCCCTCCCCCAGACATCCTGGCTTTCCCTCTTGCTGAGTTCACAAGGTAAGCACCCTGCTCCTGCCCCATCCCTGCCTGCAGAATTCAGAGGAGACACAGCTGAGTTCAGGAGCAGATCCCCCCGCCCCCCACTGACTCTTCCAAAGAGAAATGGGGGCTGACCACCTTTCACACTCTGTGGCTAGTAGCCTACACGTCCTGCCTCCACCCTCAAAGACTCTCCTTAGACTCCCAGTCCAAAACTGGCTCCTCCTCCCACCCCACTCCGCCTCCCATTTCCAACTCAGTCAGGGCTGGGGGATGGCGGGGGGAGCATGGTGGGGGAGCTGCATATAAAGCCCTGTGGATTCAACAGCTTTGTCTCCAGTCTGCGCCTGGCCTTCCGTGCAGACGCAAGGTTCCTGGCAACCCTAAATTATAACAGATGAAGCCAAGAACAAAAGTGCATGCCGCCTCTTCCTGTGGGCAGGGATCCACCCGCTAGGTGGCTTCCTCACTCAGCAGCCAGTGTGAGCTCCCCGTCCATGGCTCCCATCCAGTCGCTCCTCTGCCTACAAGATGGAGTGTTTCCAATGGATGGATATATGGATTGTGATAAGAGCCCCCAATATACGGATTGTGATAGGAGCCCCCAATAAAATGATTTAAAAAAAAGATGGAGTGTCTCACCTGGGCCACCAAGGCCCAGCCAGCCCGGTTCTCCCCTCACTCTCCCACCTGCCCCTTCTCCAGAGACCCCAGAACTGTGTCCTGTGCTCTCTCCCTCCAAGCCTCCCCACTGCCTGCTCTGCTCTTCCCACCTTTACCCTGCTCGCCTTCCTGTGGGCAGGCACTCCATCCCTCAAGTCTGGTGGGCACTTCCTCCAGTGTGACTCTCATCATGTGCTTGCTGGGATGCCTGACCGCTCCCCCCCTCAGCCTGAGCTCCCTGAGGATCAAGGTTGTGTCTGTCTTGGGGACAGAGTCACAGGGTTCCCCAGAGCTTGCCACTTGTGCGCCCTGTAGCAGCTGCTCAAATAGCTGTCATATGAAACAACATTCTCTCTCACCAAGTTGCCCTGGTAGGTCCTCCAGCTTCCCGTGTGGGTCTGAAGCTCCTGCTGAGCTCTGGTTGAGGAGTATGTGGAGATGGGGGAGGGAGAATAAAGAATCTTCTCAACCCGAAAGTGAGAGAATCGGGGGTCAGAACACAAGGTTTGCCCTTGGAAATGAAGTATCGGGGGAGTGTGAGTACCCAGAACAGGAAATGATGGGTCACGAGGCTTTGGGCTGGGGGGTCAAGGCGCCTCCTTAAAGCCTCAGTGGAATGACATTGCAGCTGTTGGGATGAAACTTGGTTTGCTCAAGATCCACAGCATCTGGCCTGAAAGGTGGGCCTTGGGCCAGGAGGAGGCCACCAGGATTGGGAGTGTGTCAGAGCAAGTTCTGGCCTGGGGGGGTCTGGGCTGAACGATCACCCACATCCCTGTTGCTGTTGAGACCGGGGCCTCCTGGTGAGGCCTCGGGACCCTTCACTCCTGCGTGGTAAAGGGAAGCAACAGCAGGTAGAAATCATCCTGAGGAGGGCTAGGAGGGTCCTGCCCCTGTAGAACCTAGAGCTGGGCCCAGGCTCTCAGACTGTGATCTCCTGGGTCCCGCATCTGCCCCGTGTGCCTGCTTCACCTCTCTAAGCTTTCCTTTCTTGGTCTGCCAAATCGGGCACACGCCCCCTATGGCTCATAAGGCTGCTGAGAAGGTTAAATAAATTAGATCACACACCTCAGATGCCTGCCCAGCAATCAGGGGATGCATTATTTTGGTCATCACAGTATAGGCAGACCTCAGCGATACCACAGGTTTGGTTCTAGACAATTACAGGAAAGCAAATCACACAAACCTTTTGCTTCCCAGTGCAGGCTCTATTCTCCATTTTCAGGGTTCCCACGTGGACTAAGCCTCTGGAGACTCCCCACTGACCATTGAGTGCACAGGAAGGTAGATGAAGGCAGGCATAGTTAGGTTACAATTTAGCATCTTATCATTTGATCTCCTTTTGACCCATTTTAAGTTTGTTCTAGTTTTTAATATTTTCTGCTTTTCAATTGAGGTTTTTCTGTACTGTCATTGGTTTTGTTTGCTTGTGTGCTATGTTTTTCTAAGAAATAATCTATAGAGACAATAGCTGGATTAATGATTTCTTGGGGGCATGAGAGGGAAATTGGGCTAATATCATTGAGCACAAGAAAGAAGAAAATATTCTAAAATTGACCGTGGAATTGCAGGACTCTTAAATAAGCTCGAACCATTGAGTTGTACATCATGTGAACTATATGCCATAAAGGGTCTTTATAAGTGATGTTTATGCTACACTGTTAAGTGTGCAGCAGCGTTATGAAAAGGTCCGACTTCCTGTGAGACACACACATGAAGTGAGCAGAAGCTGAGGGAACCCTGGTCCCCCAAACGTCCTCAAGGCAGGGTTGCCACACACATTCAATTAGCAAAAACCATAGGACCTGCAAAACCCAAGAAAACGAGGTGCACTTGTACGTACCCCAGGGACGAAGTGCCCAGCATCTGCCATCTTTATACTTAGTCACACTGCGAAGCATCAACCAGCATACTTGCGTTATCCAGAAAGGCACAAGGTGTGGAACAGTACACATTGGGGGAAGGAAGCTTCCTTGACCAACTGTCATTTAAGGTAAATCAGG
>NW_022103928.1:24656079-24690996 GCF_000313985.2 Echinops telfairi
CCAGCCCCGGCGCGGGGCCCGCAGGTCAGGGGCGCCCGCAAGTCGGGGTGCCTGCTGCTGGGGTGCCTCCAGGGCGGCGGTCACCCCGCGGGGACCACGTTGGGCCTGCTGGAACCTCGGCGCTGCCGGCGGCATCTTTTAAAACTGCCACGCGCGCGACTCGATAGATAGAGGATCCTGCGATCGGGGGTGGGGTGACTAGAGGCGATTCGAATGATTGTGGGTGTCCCCTAGTGAAGAGACGACGGGAGTACAGTACGAAGTTAGCTGGAAACCAGTCCCTCCGAACCCAAGCCTTTCCGTGGCTTCCAACTCACAGCGACCCTGTGGGACAGAATAGGATTGTCCCCTAGTTTCCACAGCTGTCATCGTTACCATGCCAACTGCCACCGCTTTCTTCTGCAGAGCTGGGGGGTTCTCATTGCCTGCTTAACTGCTGCGTCACCAAGGCTCCTGAGATGAACGGGGTGGGACTGGCCTGGGTTCCTTTGAGCTTTGCTGTGTGCCAGAGCTGCGCTGGCACTCCCCGGAGCCGCACTGCTCTGAACCTCGCAGGGGACAGCGTTTCTGCTTCCTAGAAACCTTGGCTTGTGGCTGACCTAGGCTGGCTTCCAGCACCGGGCAAGTTGGGAGAGCGGTCCTCGTTTCGGAAGGCATTCACAGACACTCCTTTCTCAGCCCTTCAAGCACAACCCATGTAGGAATGCTTTCTTTCTTGGATGGGGAGGTGGAAGAGAAGAGCTTTGCTCTATCCTTGTCTTAGCTGTGTGGTCCGGGGCAAGTTATATCACCTCTCTGCCCATCAGTTTCTTCATCTGCAAAAGGTAGGCAGCACTAGACCCATAAAAGGTGGTGTAAGACGAGAGCTCTTAGAACAGTGCCCGCTGCGAGGAAGTTCTCCCCTGATTCCTGACTAACGCGCCATCCACATCTCTCGCTCCTTGGAGGTAGTGGGTGTGCGGACTCCTGCTCCTGATTCTTTCCCTCAAAGGAGCTCCCCCCACCCCCTTGCATGATGTTGCTCCCACCATAGTCGTGGTGGCCCCTTCAGCATTTCCTTGGCTTACAGTAACACCTTTCACAGTGACCTGGCCTTGTGCAAGGTTTCATCTCCGAAGATCAGATGAGGGATGACCTTTGTCAAGGACACACTTGGAAAATGGGGCCTTCCAGAACGAACCCTGGAAAATCTGGCCCGTGACTGGATGCTCGTCTCTGCAGGCTAGAGTGAGTGAGTGAGTGGGTGAGTGGGTGAATGAGTGGGCCCACAACAAGCTGATACCCTCCAGACTAAATGAATATGGTGGACCTTGAACCGGGGATTTAGGGACCTGGCGCTGTTCCTCCCGTTCATTCATCTCCAGCTGATGTCCACCTGGCCACCATCCTTGTCCTTTCTGCCAGTGAAGTCCCTCGGCGTTATGCCAGTTTATTTACTGAGCATACGTTTAACATCTCTTCTCTGTGGTAGTCACCTTAGATGGGAATTCTGAACCTGGGGCCCTGGGAACCTCCTGCAATACATGAGACACTCACCTTGGGTCTGAATGTTGTTAGGAGCATCCCTCACCTCTATATCGCACATGCGTGGACTCTGAACTACGTCTGCTGGCATGTGGTTCTCCCACCCCTTGTCTGCGGCATTTAGGGGGTTGACGTGTCCATGTTCCCTCTGCTTGCTTGGTGGTGGAGATATGCATGCGTTCTTTTAATACACTTGCTCAGAGCATACCTTCCAATGGAAAATTCATATGGGCTTTGACTTGAGAAACTTGGATAAACAGGGCAGCTGGGGAATGGATGGGACCAGCCATAGAGGAAGAGGCTGATGGCTAATGGTAGTGATATTCGGATGGAATTCAGGAAAAAATCCTCTGGAGAGATGGCTCCTCTGACTACTGTGTCCTAAACAGCCCTGCATCCCCACCGACTTCTGCCGTGTCCTCTCATTGTATTGTTTCATCTTACTCATCTATTTATTCATGGGCTTTTGTCTGAATCCATCCTGGAGAATGTAGCATCCAACAGGGCAGAGGGGCCCCCCTGGTCATCACCGAATGACTGCTCCTGGCCCCTTGCACACAGTAAATGCTCAGTGAATGCTCACAGTGGTGGCATGCAGGAGCAGCCATTGAGTGAAGTGAGGCGAGACCAGGCAGCTTTTGAGATTCATGAAATGCAAAGGAGCTAGCCATTAGTCAGGAGCTTAGATTAAAGGTGATTTTCAGGTCACGGGATTTAATATCCAGTTGGAATCACCTCTGTAACATCTCTGCCTGGTCATTGTTTAACCTGAGCTTGAATTCTTCTGTGACGGGGAACTCTTGGTCTCCCCAGATCTCCTGATCCAATGGAGGGAAGATCTGGGGTACAGAGAGCCAGCGCTGTACCCCGTGCTCCCTCTGATAGGGATGAGCTGGCCTCCAGACTCCTGCACATCCACTCCTCCGGTGCCTTTGCTCTGCTTTGCAGACTGGTCACATCATCCTTCAGTGCTCGTCCAGAGAGTCACTTTAACAACTCGACCAGCATGGAGGGGCCCGCAGCCCCCTGACCGGAACTCAGCTTGTTCCTGAGTCACAAGTGACCAGAGGGGGCCGGAGGCAAAGAGCCATCCATGGAAAGACCACAACACCTCAAATCCGAGGCCCCGTCCTGTCTCATTCAAGGCCCCTGCCTGCACAGGCCTTGGTGGGAGGAGGGGCATGGTTTCTTTCTTTCTCCTCTGTTCTTTTCCTGGGTTTTCCTGAATCTTTCCTTAATCAAGTCATTAATTATAAGACTAGATGTATTTTTTTAAAAGTCAAAATGCTCTTTGGACCCATTAACAAGTTGCATACACGTGCTGTGATTCATATCACCTGGCAAGTACAAGTTGAAACTTGGAGTGAAAATGAACGGTTTCCAGACTTGATTGTAAATCATTGGTCAGTCCAGACCGACATGTGGGAGACCACCAAGGTGGTAGGCAGAGGAGGACCTGCTACGGACCAATTTGGAGATCCGTTTTGCTTTCTTTTCCACTGGAGTGAAAATGGGTTGCTTAGTTATCACATTGTGTTGTTGCTGTGTGCCTCAGCGTTGATTCCAGCGCAACGTGACACACGGGGTTCCCTGAGCTGCGATTGTATGGAAGCTGATTGCCACATCGCTCTCCCATGAAGCGGCTGGGGGGTTCAAACTGCTGACCCCTCTGTTAGTAGCCGAGCACTTAATTATTGCACTGCTAGGGTCCTTTATAAAATAGGCAAGAGTTTTTCCCCCCCAAAAAATTGTTTTAAAAAGAGAGGCTGGCGCAGACTGCACTTAATTGTGATCCTATCTCTACGTGTACCTTAACCACTTAAGAAAACTGATGCCTTTGAATGATGGTGCTGGCGATGAAATCGAAAGTACACCAACTGTCAAAAAAGAACAAACATGTCGGTGTGGGAAGAAGTACAGCCAGCATGCTCCTTAGAAGCTGAGACGTCATCTCATGCACAGTGAACGTGTTATTGGGAGAGACCAGTCCCTGGAGAAGGACATCAGGCTTGGTGAAGCGGAGGGCCGGTGCAAAGGAGGACGGTCCTCAGCAAGATGGATGGACACAGTGGCTGCAACGAGGGCTCAACCATTGGAACAATTGTGCGGATGGCTCCGGACTGGGCGGAGTTAGGTTCTGCTGTGCATAGTGTCGCTATGACTCAGGGCTGACTCCACAGCACCTAACTATACCTTAACCGCTTGGTTTATTTACCTTATTCCCTCAAGGCCCATTATGGAGGGTGCCTCTGTGCCAGGCTCTGCCCGGGCACTGGCCACTGCAATTTTTTAAGGCTTTAACTTGCTCTATCAATTAAAATGAGTTTGTGCTTTCCTTGAGATGCACTTATTCTTATTACAAGCATTTTATAATTTTGTGTAAATAACTATTTTCTCTAAATAGGTTGCCCCTTCAGCTCCTTCCCATGCACAGTTTATATCCAGGGGTAGAGAGGGATGAAATATAAACTATAGACATAAAAACATATTGTTGAGAATGAGGGGGGTTGGAGCAGAGGCTTCCAAACCCTTCTGTAGACCCCCTCACAGAAGGTCACAAGGTAGGGATTAGTCAACCAGCGCTCAGTATAGCACCAATGAAACACACAACAGTCCTCTGGTTCTTTGAGGCTTCCTCACCCCCCATACCCTGACCCCAGTCCTGCCTTTTAGTTCTGGCTAGACCAGGGCATGTACACAGGTACAGATAAGAGCTCACGACCACGGAATCCAGGTCAGATAAACCCTTCAGGAGCAGGAATGGGAGTAGCGATACCAGGAGGGGAGGGGGAAGTGGGGAGGAAGGGGGAACTGATTGCAATGATCAAGACACCACCACCACCACCCCCACCCCCGCCCCAGGGGGATGAACAACAAACTGTGGTGGAAGGGAGACAGCGGTGGTCGGTGTGAGATATGAAAATAATAATTTATAACTTACCAAGGGGTCACAAGAGTGGAACGGGGGCATGGAAGGGAAAAAAGAGGAGCTGATACCAAGGGTTCAAATAGAAAGTAAATGTTTAGGAAATAATGATGGCAACATATATACAAATATGCTCGATACAATCGGTGTCGGTGTATGGATTGCTATAAGAGCTGTACGAGCCCCCAATCAAATGACCTTAAAAGAATAAATAAACAAACGATGGACACTATCTATAACATGATGGTGGGTAGGATGATGAGTGTAATGGGCACAGTTGACGCCGGTTAAGGGGATCCTGAGTGATTGGCGTGGTGGCAGAGCGAGCTCCGGTGATGGACAGCCTCTGAGGAGGTGCATTTAAGCACAGACACCTGAAGGCAGGTGCCTGGCTGGGGGAGACCATTCCATATACAGTTAGCTATGGTTGTGGACATGCTCCTGGTGTGGCCAGTCAGCTGTTCAGCAATGGGCCTGGTCTGTCACGGCAGCCTAGGGGAAGAGATGAGCCAGTTTAGTCAGAGGACACGGCACGTGGCGGGAGTTAGGCGTCAGCCTGGAGTGCTCTGATGGTCAACCAGAAGGCTCGCATCTTCCTTTGCAGAGGCTGGAGCCTGGAGTGATGCTGCAAAGGCACTGGAGGGAGAAGCCTACCCAGAGCCTGTCTGGCCTCACCGCTTCCTCTTCAGGTGCCATTGCTTACAGCCACCTGACCACCTAGAGGGACAGTGCTTCCTTAGCCAGGCTTTGATGAGGAAGAGGAGGAGGAGAATATGTATCAGTTGGTGGATGGATGCCATTTAGTATACTAGAGCCCTTGTGAACGGATTCACAATGGACATGCAGGCTGTGCGGGTGTGGGCAGGAGCGTGAGGGGATATCCAGAGGATGTGTGTCCGTGTGTATTGACCTTCGTTGCAGATATATTCATGCATGTGATGGAGCACACAGGGGGAAAAAGTTATGAAAACTTGATGAACATAACCCACCATCTTGAAGGGATGAGTCTCAGGACCGTGTCTCAGGGGACACCAAAGTCGATCGGCAGGACACAGGTCACCAGGACTTTCTTTTACAACCTGCTCTGGTGAGTAGCGGTGGAGGCCCTGCAACCCCGTGAGCGGCCGTCTAAACTACAGCGATTGGCCCCGCTCCATCTGGGGGCAAGAGGAGTGCAGAAAATGGAAAGGCAGGTGGAAACAGTTAGTCCAATAGATGAATGGACAGTGCCAACATGGCCAAGTCTCCATCACTCGGGGACCAAAAAAGGTAGATGGCTCCTAGCTACCACTCCCAAGGACTCCGAGAGGGATCACTACAGAAGGTCCTGGATAGTGTGTGTGTGTGTGTGTGTGTGTATGTGGAATAAAACCCAAAAAAGTCACAAAAGACCGGGCTTATTGACCAGATCAAGACTGGTAAAACCAGTGAGACCATGGCCCTTAGTCACCCTTCAGGTCTGGAACTAAACACACCTCCCTGGCTCAATTTTCAGCCACACCTCAGCCAGGTCTATCAGGGAAATCATAACACTAGTGTGGTATGCACCTGACAGCAATCAACTACTTGAGATCATTTATGGGCAACATTTATCCAGCAACAAAATTCAGAATGATTAGGAAAGGAAGAATGGAAATAGGAGACATGAGGAGGAAGCGGGATTGTAATCAATTAGATGAAACAAAACGTGTGAATTGTTGAATGGGAAACTGATCTGCTCTGTCAACCAAACCCAACCCTGCCATCAAGTTGATTCCAGCTCATAGCGACCCTATAGAACAGGGTAGAACTGCCCCTGTGAGTTTCTGAGACTCTGTGTGTGTGTGTGTGTGTGTGTGTGTGTGTGTCCCACAGGAAACGTTCATCTTCCAGCTTCATTTTTCCACAAGCACTTTTTTGTCTTTTTAAGATCATTTTACTGGGGGCTCTTAGAGCTCTTAGAACAATCCCTGTACATCCGTTGTAGCAAGCATATTTGTACATCTGGAGACCGTCACTCTCTACAGGCATAGGAAGCCTCATCTTTCTCCTGCAGAGCAGCTAGTGGGTTGGAACCACGGCTGATCTTGTGATTAGCAGCCCAGTTCATAACCTACTCCACCACCAGGGAGGGCTGCTTCAACTTTTCAATCTCATCCACAATAAAACGTTTTAAAAAAGAACATGAGGTCTGGATTAGAGTCCAATTGTGCACCCTTGTATCCATAACGGCCTCTCGGAGTCCCCGTTTCCTCCTCTGTAGTATCCTGGAGGAGGAGGCATGGTAGAGAGGCTTCTTGGGAAAGGTGAGATCTCAGTAGATAGAGAGGAATGGACGAGGAAGAGCAAGTAGCATGATAAAAAGTTACCAGGTGCTTCAAGACTTTCTGTATGTGTGTGTGTGTGTGTGTAGCCCTGGTTACATCAGCTGCTCCGTGTGTGTGTGTGTGTGTGTGTGTGTGTGTGTGTAGCCCTGCTTACATGAGCTGCTCCTCGTGTGTGTGTTCAAGACTTTCTGTGTGTGTGTGTGTTCAAGACTTTCTGTGTGTGTGTGTGTTCAAGACTTTCTGTGTGTGTGTGTGTTAGGAGCCCTGGTTATATCAGCTGCTCCTCGGGAGAAAGACAGGGCTTCGTCCTCCCATAAGAGTTGGAAACTCACAGCGACACTTTTACTCGGTTCTATAGAGTCGCGGTCTGTCGGCATCAACTCGATGGCAGTGAGTTTTGGTTTGCTGTGTGTGCTTGGTGTGTGGACGATGAAGAAGGAATGAATGGAGCTGCCCCTCCTGAAAGACCTGTTGATCTGTGCTGCTGGACTTGGTACTCACGTCCACAGCCCCTTTGTGACCCAAGTCCTCTGCCTGTCCCCCTCTGCCAGACCAGGACACTGCAGAGTGGACGACTTGCTGCTCTCTGTCTCCCCGGCCTCTGCCGAGTGTCTTCAGGAGAGCTGGAGGTGAGGGTCTTTCTGGACTGTGGATGCGGTGCTCTCAAGGAGATGGTTGCTTCTGAGTGTGTCTGACGGCCTTGCTGGGGTTCTCAGCCCCAGCGGTGGGAGGGCGGAGGCAGCTCTGTCCCAGCAGGATGCAAGGCATCTCCATGGTGAGGTGCCCAGGGAGGGGCTTCTGGGAGGTTGGTGGCTGCCCCGGGGTTTGGGGGTGAGCACATAACACAGCGGAGCTCATTACCGTCCTCTCCTGGTTGGCTCAGACAGGGCTCCTAACTTTTCTACAGTGGACTTGCCAGTCGTGGCAGAACTGGACATGGGGCCCAAACCCCAAACCAGAAGGCTCTAGAAAGAGAGACTGGGCCACTTGGCCACGGCTAGAAGAGGACAGAAGAGGCCGTTCGTGAGGCCTCACCGGACTCAGCCAGCTGATGACCAAGCTGCTTATTTAATAATTAAGTCCAGCGTGATTCCCATCCTACCACCTGCCTGTGCCCAGCCGGCCTGCGATGACGCTGTGGGTCTGGATTGGATAGAACCCCAAGCCCTGAATTCATCTCCATTTCAGTGTTTGACTGTATTTTCCTGGAAGCTGAACATTGAAATGTACTGAGATGGGGAGTGGGGCTGGGTTCTGGCCTCAGCTTCAGCCTGACCAGTGGAGTGACCTTGAACAAAATAAATACCTGACCCCTCCGAGCCTCAGTGTGATCGTTAAGGTTGATTGTGCCAACCTGGCCGATGAACACATGTGGGGTTAATTGAAGGGAGGAGAGATAAATGGCTCCGTGAGCGTCGTGGGTGAGCGTCGTCTTTCCAGTTCTCGGCTCTCTTGCTCTCTGATGGTTGGACCAGGGTGTGCTGCCTTAGCCAGTTCCCTGCCTCAGCTGGCAAACAAGGCTCACTTCCTGAGAGACATCCCTGAGGAGAAGCCACATGGACCTACCCTGACGCAGCCTGGGGTGCTGGAGAAGCCACGTGGAGACCCCTGCCAGCACTGAGATGCTTACACGCTCATGGATTCGGCTTTCCTCCTGCAGTCGGCGTCATTGAGTATGTTTTGTGAAATGGAGGAGGATTTTGTAGATCGGTGTGGGACATATGGGCTAATGTTGGACTTATGGTAAGGTGACCAGATTTTAACATTGGTAAAGCGGGACACCACTGACAAAACTCATATCCTGGCGAAATAGCCACATGGCAGCTGAAAACTGTATACCCTAGCTAGTCATGCTTTCTTTCCAAAAATCGGGAGTTTAAAAAAATGCTGTGGGACACAGGGAAAAATTGTTAACAATCGGGACTGTCCCACCAAAAGCGGGACGTCTGGTCACCTTAACTTATACATATGAATTTCTGTGGATTTGTTTTCTCTAGTCTACCTCGACTAACTCACTCAGTTTCCTCACTTGTAAACGGGGCCACAGAACCAGGCTGCTCTGGAATTAAGTGAGAGGAGGCTTGCACAGTGCTTATCTGCCTGCCTGGCACAGCCCACGAGCAGGCTGCCATCACCATGGCCTGACCCCACTCCTCCTCCTCTCCCTCTCTATTCAAGCACACCAGACAGTCTTTCCTCTGGTTTGAAGGTGTCAGCAGGCCGGGGTGAGAAACAGGCCAGGCCAGATACCATGGAGACCTCCAGCCAGTCCTCACACTGATTTCCCGGAGGGCCCCACCCCCACCCCCCCACAGTGGTTCCCTGTCGTTGTGACCCGAGTGAGGATGTGACATCCCACCCTGATCCCTTGACAGCTGATTGGCCGATCATACCAGGGGCTTATCATGTCATTATATGACGACTGCGAAACCACCGAGATTCATGGCCTGACCATGATTTGGGGATACATGAAGCGAAGGCATTCCCCCTATTACACATGTCCTTGGACACCTGGGGGCCAGATCCTTGCAACCGGGCTCCAGCTTTGCACTGTCCCATGCCCCTTCAGGCAGCCGAGCCTAATCCCAAATCTCATGCCGGACTGCGAATGGAGCTGGACCTACCAGTCCCTTTAGGCTGCCCGGGCTTTCCACCCCCTCCCATTTCTGTTGGAAATTCACTTGGAATGGTCATTTCCACTTCTCCCCGTTCAGAACCAAAGGCAACCCCACCCCCGACTCCTGCTTCCCTTTTTTTTTTTTTTTAAACATAAGAAATCCTGGCTAAATTCTTATTATACACAAATAAAAATACGTCAGCAATTGTACAGTGAAAAAGTATTCCCTGTCTCCAGGTTTGGGCGAAGGAGCCCTGGTGGCTCAGTGGTCGATTGCTCAGCGGCTAACCAACAGCCCTCCAGCCACTTGCAGACGAAAGCTATACAGCAGTCTGCTTCTGGAAGACATTTCCAACCTCAGAAACCCCAGGGGCCAATTCTTCTCTGCCCTCTCGGGATGCCGGGCAGTGTTTTTTCCTATTGGTAGCTCCAAGCTTGTGTCCGGAGAGAATATTTACGGTTCCATTTACAAGGATGCTGATGGGTGTGTATTTCTCCCACGGTTGGACATGAAGGTGTGTGTACCTGTGGGTGGCTCTCAACACTAACACAATGGTCTCATTTTAAATGTGGTGTTCTCCGGGTAGCAAATACTTTCTCATCCAGCCTTCTGTCTGAGACTGTTGGTCTCCTGTCCACACCCATCCCTCCTCGTGAGACCGGTCCTGGTTCTCCTCACCCCTGGGCAGAGTCAGGTTTTCTGCTCCTGGGAAGGGCTGGAGCTGGGGCTTCGTGAGACCCTCCCCCAAAACTAAGGCATTGGATGGAGGGGAGAGGGTAGGTAGGAGGACTAACTGGGATTTTTTTTTTTTTTTTACTGTGTGTTCCCTGGGATGGGCTCTCCCCAAACATCCCATCTGTAGCACCCAACCCAGGTGAGGTGGATGAATCTCAGGTGAGGAATCTCATGAAGACCCTTCCAAAAATGGGCTGCCAGAGTAGACCTGAGCTCCAAGTGACCATGGGGTTACCCGCAGGGAAGGTCACCTGTGTGGGTGAGAGTTTCTTCATGAGAAGGAGCCGATGCCCTGAGTTCATCTCCCTGCCTTGGTGCATTGTCCCGAGCATGACTCGGCTCTGTGTGTGGCCTGTCCAGGCCCCTTTTAATTCCCACCACGAGAGCCACCCCAGGACAGTAACAAGCCAGTGAGGAGCAAAGCCAAACAGCCAGCTTCAGATCCTGCCAGAAGGTTGACAAGCCACAGGCCAACCTGGGAAGCTAACTTCAGGTCTTCTGGTTGAAGAGCATGAGCCAACTTAAATAGAATAAAAAGCAGCTGTCGTGAGGTATAATTCATGCACCACATAGTGTAGTTCATGCCAACTGAAGAGTGGGACCCACACCATCAAGTTTGCAGGGCGATGTCGCTGGGAGTCAATTGCCAGGCCTTTCCTCCAAGGTACCTCTGGGTGGCACTTCCAGCCTTTGAGTGAGCTGCTGAGTGCATCAACCCTATGCACCGCCCAGGACTGCTGACCTTGCAGGTAATTACCTTTCGGAAGCATACCGTTCTGTGGTTTCGAGTATATTCACAGAATTGGAGGACCAATACTACTATCTAACTTTAGAACCTTTTTATTACCCCACAAAGGAAACTTTCCAGCAGTTACTCCCCATCCTCCCGTATTCCCAAACCTTGGGAACCAGGAAGCTAGTTTTCATGTTTACAGAAATTGCCGGGGGTGGACATTTTATATTCGTGGAATCTTACAGCACCTGATCTTGTGCAACTGCCTTTTGTCACTTAGGATGACACTTTCAAGGTTCACCCAGGTTGTAATCACTTTTCTAGTTTCCGCTCTTACAGTTAGATCTTGGCCAGTTTTAGGGTCAATCGTGTCTGTGGCGTGAGCGAGGCACCAGCTTGGTTACTTTGCCCATGGATATCTAGTTGCCTGGCACCACCCGTGGAAGGCCACCCTTCCCCAGTCCATGGTGTGTTCATTGTCCAATATGCCGGTCCTTGGGCTCGTCTTGCACAGGCTTGATGATTGTAGCTTTGCGCTAAGTTTCTGATTCAGGAAGTGTGAGTCTCCAACTTTGTTCTCCTTTTTCAAGAGTGTTCTCGTTATTCAGGGTTGCAGTCTGGATTTTTTTGTGTGTGTGTGTGTGTATGGAAAATGTGTTCTAGGGGGTTTTCAAAACTCCACAGGAAAACGGAATTAACAAAACATTTGACATGTCGACAGTCTTTATGTGGGGCATTTAGAAGTATCGAATATTTTTATCATGCTCAACTCTCACTCGAAGTCCTGCTATGCCTAGGCAAAATGTTTAGATCAGCTTGTCAGTTTCTGCAAAATGAGGATCTGGATAGGGGCCGGTTGGATTCGTCAACCAGAGGGTTTTGCCAGCTTAACAACAGTAAGCCGGGAGCCTGCAGTACTTTATAGTGGGCACATCGCTCCCTACGCTCCCCTGTCATGCAGTCTGCTGAACAGACACTGAGGCCCATCCTTCAAACGCTAAAGGCAACACTCCGGCGAACTCAGCAGCCCCCCTGCTCCTCGTTGCAGGAACCCTGGGCTCCTGAGTTGGTCAAACGGGAGGGTGCCTGTCTCTGGCTGGGAGGGCGTGTGTGGCAGACCCGGCCTCCCTTTATTTCGAGGGCTCTGAAAATGCTCCCGCAGACCCCTCCCTGCCTCCATGCCTTGGGAAGTATGAGGGGACTGAGGGACCCACACAGCTCTGGGGGGGCCTGGTAGTTGGGAAGCGTATTGGCATCAGGCCCCATTTAACTTGTTTTATCTGCTGAGCAAAAAGGCAAGATTTTCCAGGAGGGGAGAGTTCTACGCCTAAAGCAGTTAGGATATCCCCTCCCCAACACGTACAATTTCTTGGCATCATAGTATGAAAATGGGATAAATAAAGAACTAATATCCCATAGAGAGGGAATGGCAGTTTAGCAGTGGAATTCTTCCATGCGGGAGCCTCGAGTTCGATTCCTGGACAGGGTGCCTCACGCATGGCCGTCACACCTCTTAAGGGAGGCTTGCATGTTGCTGGGATGCTGAATGGCCTTCAGCAGAGCTTCCCGACGAAGATGGAATAGGAAGAAAGGCCTGGCAGTCTCCTCCTGAAAATCAGCCAGTGACACCCGCCGGAGAACCGCAGTCCCGGCCCCAGATGCGTGAGCTGGCCAGGAACCCGGAATCCGTTCCATGGCAGATAACAACAACAATGGCAGAATCACATGGTAGAAGGGCAGCATGTGCCCCAACGTGCACTGATCTGTTCCGGATGGAAAGCCCGTTGGCATCTGCCCTAATTCTCATTCTCAAGGCAGAAGAAATAAAAAAGCCACGTGCTTCCATCTGTATCGCTGGAAGCATCGTCTTATAAGACTTAAGGAACGACTTGGAAACCCGCGTTTTGGGACGTGCAGCCCACTCACGTCAGCTTGTTCTCAGGCGACACGAGGGGCGACCACTTTCGACATCCCCCTGCCACGTGTCCACGGCCGCTGGCCGTTCTCGACCCACCACCATTGTTTCAGAGCAGCGATGAGAAGCATTGATTTGAGCCGTTTTACTTTTGTTGCCAGAGGGAAAACATCACATACAACCAAAAAAAAAAAAAGGGTGTGCACCTCAGCATGAGCTTCTTCCGGTGAGCATGTGTCTTCCAGCGAGGCGGTTTAGACAGGTCGGGACTTTCTTTCCATTCTTCAGGGAGAGGTGTGCGTGCGCATGTGCACTGGGAAGTTGGGGGAAAAACACGGTGATATAACTCAACCCCCAAACAAGGAAGTGGGCTCGAGAGCTGAGGTTTGGGGCTCCGGCTTCTGTCCTGTGTCAGAAAGTGCAGCTTCCTTGACCTTACGTGACCTCTATGGCCCAGCTCTCCCTGGGGATGGGGAGCCGTTGCTCTCCAAAGCAGCTTGAATGTCGCAGAAGCCAGCACGGTCTCACAGACTCAAGTGGCTCTCTCAGTGCATTCTGCCTTGGGCAGGGCCTCGCTGCTCCGTGGCCAGCGTTGTGAGTCAGACAATACTTAAGGGACTGCCTGAGTCTTTTGAGAGGAGACTTGGCAAGAGAGTGGTGGGAGGTGCAGTAAGGGAGTAAGAAATGATAACCCAGGTCAGCGGCCCTGGGCTGTCAGAGGGCATTGTCTGTCAGGACCGGACAAGCACCGTGGTGCTGCCGCTTCCAAACCATACGGAGTTTGTATGATATGTTGGCATTCAGTGGCTTTTCACACTTGGTTTTGACTGAGACCCGTCGTAAGAAATAAGTCTAGTTTGTATGTGTGCATCTGAAACAAGTGTTATGAAACAATGCTCACCCTGCCCGGGGAGAAACATAGCTTTTTACTCTGGTAGAGTTCCGGTCTCAGAAACCCACAGGGCTCTGTCCTGCTGTGAGTCAGTATCATGCCTTTGCCCACGTCAAGGGCCCTCTGATAATTCTTTTCTCTTGTAGTCTATTTCAGGTTATTTTTAAAATGATGCACATTATTAACCAAATGTATCTCAAATGGGTCAAAAAAGAGCCTTGATGGCCCAGGAGGTTAAACCCTGGGCCGATAACCATCAAGTCAGTGGTTCAAACCTACCAGTGGCTCCAAGGGAAGAAGATGAGGCTGTCTGTTGCCATAAAGGTTTACAGCCTCAGAAACCTTATGTGGCAATTCTGCTTTGCCCTATAGGTGCTCTGTGAGTTGGAATAGATTTGAGTGACAGTGAGTTAATGGATCAAAAGCTTCGATTTTTTAAACTTCTAGCCAACTTCATGGTGTGCCTCAGCTATAGTCTTTCAGTCTTCCCAGTGTGCGCCTGGAATGGGTATTATTATACCCATTTTGCAGATGGGGAACTGAGACACAGAGAAGGAACTTACCCAGGGCCACGGTCAGTGAGTGGTGGTGCTGGGATTTGAACTCAGAAAGACCAAGTCCTGTCAAGAGTTCATGGTGGGAATCCAGGTCACATTCCTAGCTTGTGCAGCAAGCAAGGCAGACTGTGGAATTTAATATGCCATGGGGCTTTCTTGTTAGTTGTCAGGCATTGAGGAAAGTAGTCACAAAATCAATACCGAGGGGATACCACGTGTTTGTCTTTGAGTTGCATTTGTGGGAACACTATGCCCTGTGATTAATACAGACGTTCTTCTTCCTGGGTTGCTCTTGTCTGTGGGGTTTGTGTTTGTGTGTATTGTTTTTTGTCATCTCAGACTTTCAATTTCAGGCAGGTGTAGGGGGTTAAGGGTGATTGCTGATGGGAACTCTGTTGTAAGGGGGTAAAGGAGATTCTGCCTGAGAGCCCTGGTGGCGCCCTGGTTAAAGTGCTCAGCTGCTTTAGCCAGGAGAGGTTGGTGCTCAGGAGAATGATGTGGCAGTCAGCTTCCACAACCATTACAGCTGGAAACCCCTGTGGGGAAGTTTTACTCTCTCCTACCCGGTTGCTGTGAACTGGAATCCACCGGGGAAACACAAGGGGTTGTGTACAAAGATTTTTTTTTTGCTCCCTCTGAGTTGAATGAATTTTTCCTACGTTTCACTTTTAGAGCAGAGACCTGAGAGTTGATAGCCCTACGTAGACCCAGTCAAGCCTCCAACCATTGAGTCAACTCCCACGAATAGCACCCCTTTAGGGTAGGGCATGCCTGTTCACGTAGGTTTTCCAAAGCTGTAAATCTTTACAGAACCAGCCTGCTGGTTCTCCCACCCAATGGCTAGTGGGCGTGGTCTGCCAATCTTTTGTTTGGCAGATGCGTGAGGATAACCACTCAGTACCAGGATCCCTCTCGCTCAGCAAACAGAGTCATTTATCTTCCCCCAATGGGGATGTATTTGGAGGGCTTAGCTGCAGTGGGCTGTGCTTGAATGTCGCCTTAGGGGCTCCGCGGACTGACATAGACAGCCTTGTCTCTTCTGTGGCTCAAGCCACCGCCCAGCTGTGGCGCCCTGTGGGCCATTGGGCCCAGGAGCGATTAGGGCCTGGGGCTGCCTGGGTGAGATCGCAGCCTATGTTTGAGAGCAGAGTATCTAGGAAAGGTTAAAGCCATGCTAGCTTTAATTTAAATTTTATGGTGATATGTTTCACATATAAAAGTCACCCTTGTAAAGCATGTACTTCAGGGTTTGAAAACATCTTCATAAGGTTGTCCCACCATCACCAATCTCTCATTCCAGAACATTTTTATCGTCCCAAGATGTAGTGTTTGTTTTGAAGGTAGTTTATACGCTCAGGTAGAGTCTACTGGATCAGCCCAACAAGCTAAGACACAGCTTTTTAAAAAAAAATCATTTTATTGGGGCCTTGTACGACTCTTATCACAATCCACACATCCATTCATTGTATCAAGCACACTTATACATTTGTTGCCATCATCATTTTCAAAACATTTTCTTTCTACTTGAGCCGTTTGTATCAACTCCTCATATCTGCCCGCCCTCCCCTCCCTCATGAACCCTTGATAATTCATAAATTATTATTAATTTTTCATGTCTTACACTAATCAATGTCTCCCTTCACTCACTCTTCTCTTGTTCATCCCCCTGGGAGGGGATTATATGTTGGTCATTGTGATCAGTTCTCCCTTTCTCCCCCAACCTTCCCCTTTCCCTTCTGGTATCACTACTCTCATTATTGGTCAGGAGGGGTTTATCTGTCTTGGATTCCCTGTTTCCAGCTCTTATCTGCACCTGTGTACATGCTCTGGTCTAGCCATAAGACAGACGCAGCTTAAAAGAAGGAGTAACACCCTTTCTTCGCTTCTCCCTCCAGTTGTACCTCCAGTTTTGGCCTTTATTTCAGAGCAAAGTTTCTGAGAGAATTGATTTCTTGCCTCCCATTTTTCCGTTGGCCCCATCATTCCCTTCACGTTTGAGCCCCCCACCCCCACCCCCAGCCCTTCCTGAACATCTTTCGTAAGGGACTCGGGTGACAGCCAGGCTGCTCACACCCAAGGGCCTATTCTCTGACTCCATCCTGCCTGGCCATCAGTTGTGTTGGACATAGTCGCTCAGTGTCTCTTCCTCAAAGCCCTTCCTGGCTTCCAGGACACCATGCTCTCCTGCGTTTCCTCCTCTGTCTCACCACATGACAACTCCATCCTTCCAGGTGCTCAGACCCAAAGCCTGGAGTCTTATCTTTGACTCTTGTATCTCATCCCAGCATTTATCAGAAAATCCCACTGGGCGTACTTTCACATTACAGTTATCTATACTGTGTGGCCACCACCGGCACTAGTTACCGCCCTGTCCAAGTTACTTTCCTCTCCAGCCTGGGTGACTTGGCGGGCTCCTGGCTGCTCCCCCAGCCTCTGTCCTGGCCCTCTTCAGCTTGGTTTAACCCCAGAGCCAGGGGGGTAGATTGTCACCCCTCTGCTCGCCACACTGGACAGGCTCCCACTGTGCCAAAGCCCCTACCGTGGCCTCTGAGCCGCCATGTTCTACGTCTGTTACCACTAGGACTCCTCCTGAGTTGAGCGCCTCCTCTCGCTCCCCCACGGCAGCAGCACACCCCGAGCGCTCTCTCTAACTCAGGGCTCATGTCAAGCTGTCTTTGTGCTTGCTCTCTGTAATGTGTTCTGTCCCTTTGCCAAGCTCAGTCAGCGCCTTACTTTCTCCAACCTTTACTGAAATATCACCTCCCCGGCCATCGGGTCTAAACTGTCTCTACTACCGGACACTCCGCTCCCTCTTCTCGGATGACTGCCCCCCCGCCCCCCAGACTACTCATCACTACAAGCCTAATTCAGAGATACCGTGGGTTCAGTTCCAGACCTGTGCAGTAGAGCTCATCATATGATTTTGGTGTTGCTTTCCCAGTGCAAACAAGTTACACTGTTTCTATAGGGCAGTCTTTTCAGGATCCTTGGTGGTGCAGCGGGTTCAGCATCAGACTGATAATCACAAAGTCAGCCCTTTGAAACCATCAGCCTCTCCTCAGGAAAAAGACGAGGCTTTCTACTCCTGTGAGGAGTTACAGCCTTGGAAACCTGCAGGGGCAGTTCTCCTGTCCTATAGGGTCACCATGAGTCAGAATTGACTTGAAGGCAGTGAGATTTGTGTGTGTGTGTGTTCTGTTAAGTAAGGATCCCTGCCGGCGCTGTGGGATGTGCGTTGGGCTGCTAATCCTGAGGTCATTCAAACCTACCTGCAGCTCCGTGAGAGAAAGGTGAGGCTGGGCGTCCCCAGAAAGATGGACAGTTTCAGAGACCCTGGCAGGGTCGCCGTGAGTCAGAGTGACTTGATGGTCGTGGGTTAGACCGTCTGGGAAGTATGCAGTCGCATTCTGAGAGGTGTTGGCACACTGTTGGAACGACCACAGTGAGCCCCCAGACGAGCAGGAGCCCTGCCGCTGTGATCGGGACCCTGATGGACGCGCTGACCGCACTGTTCCCACGAGCTTGCGTCTATGAAAACACAATGATCCGCCTGCTCGTAGAGCCAAGCGCAACCCAGCGAGGTCTGCCTGGGTCCTAGCTACTTAACCTTGGCTGCTGCCCGCCTTCCCCTGCTGGACGGGAAGTCCCACGAGGGCCGGGGTCTTGCTCCCGTCTCATTCCCTGACATCTCCCCAGCACCTCGCCCGGCCCAGGGTAGGCACGCCATAGGTCTTGTTGAACCAATTAAAGCTTGGAAGCTAGCGATGTAGAGCTTTTCTTGACGAATGAATGATTTCTCCGTTAGGATACACTTTTTACTTGTCTTGGTATTTTCCCTGAACTGTGAATTAGAATATGTGTCTGTGTTTTTGTGTCCTTGCTTTTTCTACCAGACAGACCAACTGGGTCCCACCCGTCTTTTCTTTATAATTGCTACATCATAGTCCTCCTGATGATAGCTCCTTAAACGGCTGCATCGTGTTTTACTGAGTAGCTGTAGCAACTTTGTTTAATCTTGTTTTGTTTGGTTCTGCTGGGCAGCTTCCAGTTTGAGCCTATTACGGATTACATCACAGTGAATGTCTGAGCTACACCTCGCCCTGCCCTGCCCACCACGGGTCTCTTAAGTAAGCAGCATCCATTCTCCTGCCCTGGGCATCGGGAAACATAGCCCAGGCTGGGCCCCCATAGGTTCTCCCCATGAGCCATGATGCTGGCTCCAGACCATGGGGTTCTTTTAATTCACTCAGAAGTGCGTCCAGCATAGAGTAAGGAGGTGGGCTGGTGGCAGCATGGCAGGGCGGTGCACCTTGTGTCTTTGGATCCAGTCATTTCACCGTTTGAGCTGTTCCTATATCCTAACAAATTGGCGCAACCCGCCACCCCCCCCCACCCCCCCGCCTTTTTAATTTTTTGGTGGCTGATCTAGGTGCAGCTCAGTTTCTCATTGGCAGGCGTGAGTCTGGACCAATCTATAGCCAGTGGACCCGCTCCCCCATGCCCTGTTTTGGTCGTGCCTCGTCCAGAGGACGTAATGGTGGAGCCCAGGCTTGCCCAGGGCAGAGCAGGAACACAGGCAGGGCAGCAGTGTCTCTGCCGCGACGGGACGAACCGGGTCAGACAGGCGGCCAGGTCCTGCTGCTGGCCCCCTTGGCTGTCCTTTCCCAGTGGGACATCACAGCCCCTCCCACAGCACCCTCTCCTGCTCTGCTGCGTGGGATCGTCTCTTGCAAAGGCCACCCAGAACTCAAGACAATGCTCACAATTATGGGGGTTTATTAAAGAAGTTAGCAGCGTATAGAGCCGCTTCTCAGTCGTGCCCGCAGGCACATCTCTTTCCAGCCCTTGGTCTCTGCCCTGCCCAGACAAGGGTTACAATGTCCCTTCAGTGCTGATAAATGTCCAAAGGATACCCCGCTCTCCGGGCCGGCCTCCTGCCTGAAGGCTCTCAGCTGTCCCCCACCTGCTGCTCTGTCTCATGCAGTCTCTGCTGCACCTGCCACGTCTCCAGGCAGGGATCTCAGACACGTGCGACTTCTGTCTTGATGGCTATGGGACTCTCTACCTGCTTCTGAGATGGTTTGTTTTAAACCCACTAGAATGGCAAACCTGACCAGCGCCTTCGTTAGTGTCCCACACACCTTATTTGCATGTTTCCATGGAGTTGCTGAGTGGGATAGAAGGAACTCCCCTTCACTGTGGCTATGCAGATGACGCACCCTTGCTTGCTGAAGCACGGAGAACACAAAGCACTGCGTGATGATCAGCGGGCTTCAGTATGGATGACACTTCAGCGTGAAATCCTTAACCTTCCAACCTAAGCAGCATCATGATAAACAGAGAGCACTGATGTGGTCAAGGATTTCACTCTACTTTGATCCACAATCAATGGCCTTGGAAGTCAGAGTTAAGAAATCAACGGAAGACCAACACCTTGAAAGAATGAATCACAGGGCCCGAGTTCAAGGCCCTAGAATTGGTGGGCATCAGACCAACTGGCAAAAGACCGTGTTTGGCATCCTATATCGGTGAGTAGCAACTGGGGTCCTCAAAGCTTAGGAGTGGCTGCCTGAGACGCAGCGATTGGTCTTTCCCTGGCCAGAGCGAAGAAGAGCGAAGAACCCAGAGGTCCCCTCTGAGGGGCTGTCCCTGAAGGCTTGGAGCTGGTAAGGCTACCGGCCTGGGAGAGGGAGATGGCAGAAGAGGAGTGTTCACAAGTGGAGTGGACTCAGTGACTCAGTGGGCCGGTCTGTCCAGTCCCAAGGTCACATGAGCCCAGCCCAGCGCTGGGGCCAGGGTGAGTCACAGCCCTACTCCTAGTGAACAAAGGGATAAGACCAGGAGGGGCTGGGCTGTGACTCAGAGGCCAAGGCCGCTGTTGGCTTCCTCCATGTACCTCCCCCCCCCACCAGTCCCGGATTCTGGCTGCCCTCCTGGGCGGGGGTAGAGGCAGGTGTCCTACTTCCTGTGTAGGCCATGGGGAAGGCCCTCAGCAGAACCTGGGATCTGTCCAGAGTCTTTGGCAACTCCTTTCTGAAATCCCGGAGCAGCAGCAGCAGCTACACCGATCAAGCATTTCTGTGCAGTCACCTGGTGTCGGCCACACTCCCAGCCTCTTGGGCAGGCGCTCTGATCCTGTTCGCAGAAGCAGAAACGGGCTTAGAGGGGGTGAAGCAACAGGCCTGAGGCCACACAGGAGGTGGAGGGCAGCGCCCAAATGGAACCGGTCACTGATTCAGGAGCCTGGACTTCTAACCCGGCCAGTGTGAGCGCACACGCACGTGCGCGCGCACACACCCACATGTCCGTGGAAGGATAGGCTCCAACATGTAACCTACCTCTTTCATCAGCTCTAATTTTGTAAAATGCAGCGTAACATCCAAATGATCAGGCCTACTGCGAACAAAAAAGTACCATGTAGATCGCCTCTTGTGGGAACAAGCAGTCATACCTATATCCCAGGTGATCTTTGTGGTGGTGGTTTTGTGCGGTCCTTTTTTTTTTTTTAATAGAGAAACTGGCTTTGTGGTGATTTTTATTTGAAAGCGTTCGTGGGAAATAGCTGGCTTTCCTCACTTTACAGCCACTTGGTGAGAAATGTGGCGATGGGGCATGACCAGACCGGAGAGTTAAAACCCAAGACAAGAGGTACAAGAGAGTTCTTGGAACTCATGGCTTTCATCTTGCAACCTGAAATTTCTTCAGAGTTTTAACACAGTGGCAAAATGACTCCTCAGTTTTTTGACCTGCATAATATCCTAAGTAATACAGAATTAAGATCAGCCAGGGCAAAATGAAGCTCCTACTGTGTGTGCATTACAGTAGGGGCCTTCATGCATTAGTTCATTCATTCATCCCACATACATGAGTTCAAGACTGGGGTTTGTGTCATTGCTAGGGCAGAGAAGAAATAGGATTAAGATTGAATTGACACTTGCTGTTGTGGGACGGGCATGGGGATTGTATGGCATTCTTTATACTTTAAAAAAAAATCTGCTTGAACTTTCACATTTAAGAAGTTCATACACACACGACACACTAATACATACCAGGGGGCTTCAAAAAGTTCATGGAAAAAGTCCATGATCTTTCCATTTTTCCACGAGCTTTTGGAAGCTCAGGAGGTCACGACAGGCTCAGAAACCGCCTCCAGGGAGTCATCCGGGACACCCGTGTTCATCAGAGTCCCATGAATGTGTGTGCAATAGAGCTGGAATAAGTGCCGAGAAATCCTAGGGCAGAAATACAACCCCTGCAGCACAGACTCCAGTTCACCCAGGACTGTGGCTGAGGATGAGCCTCAGTTGAAGTACCAACAGGGCAAGTCGAGGGGGGGCAAGGTCTAAAGGAGAGGGTGGACGGGGGCAGAGGGGTGTGTGCGTGTTTGTGTGTGTGCGTGTGCACGCGCGCATATGGTCGAGGCCTAGAGGGGTCTCTAGTGTAAGGGAAGGCTTCCAAGACAGACTAGTGGGATGACTGCTCATGTACCTCCGAGGGGACTTTTGTGATGTGCATTTAAGAAGATAAATGATTGAGGGGGGCCATGTCTGGCGTGTGGGTTTGAACTGCTGCCTTTGTGGATAGCAGCCTGACGCCTAACCCACCGTGCCACCAGAGCTCCCTACTTAGTGTCTAGGGTCTGGAAATTCTCCTCAACAACAGGGACATGTGCTGCTTAATCCTGTGCGCTGGGCTATAGGAGAAAGATGGAATCAGATGTTTCCAGAAGACTCAGATAAAGGACTGGGGTGTCTGGGGAGCTGCCCTCTGTTTGGGGATGACAGCGATCAGCTCTTCTTGTGTTTGTAGTCACAGCTGACAGACTTGCATTCTGAAAGTACCCCTAGCCATCCCTACCTCACCACTTCCTCTGGCTACGTACGGAGGTTCATTGGTCCCAGGTTAATTGCCACAAGGCAGCTTGATCCATTTCTCACACCGGCCATCTCTCCCACAGCACTCTCCTCCTCTGCTGGGTCCCACCATCTGTTGTAGTGACCGCACTGAGCTCACGGGCAGCACTCACAGTATGGAGTGCGTTAGGGAAGGTAATGGGCTATAAGTCGGGATGAAAAAACATGAAGAATACAGTCCTTCATTTGAAGTGTGCTGCTGGCGAAGAATACTGAGAGACCGGGGACTGCCAAAAGAACAACCAAATCTGTCCCAGAAGAAGTACAGCCAGGGAACCCATCCCAAGGGTCTACCTATAAGCCCCTCCCTGGGGGATGGACAACAGAAAAGTGGGTGAAGGGAGCTATCGGACAGTGTAAGACATGACAAAATAATAATAATTTATAAATTATCAAGGGTGAGGGAGTGAGGGTGGGGTAGGGAGGGGAAAATGAGGAGCCGATACCAAGGACTCAAGTAGAAAGAAAATGTTTTGAGAATGATGATGGCAATAAATGGACAAATGTGCTCGATACCATGGATGGATGGATGGATTATGATAAGAGTTGTACAGCCAGAACAGATGTTCCTTAGAAGCATGGACAGCAAGACTTCGTTTCACATACTTTGGACATGTTGTTGGTGGGGACAGGCCCCAGAGATGCCTGTGATGCTTGGTAAGGCAGAGGGGCAGCAGAAAGGGGGCTGGCCCTCAACAAGAGGGACTGGCATGGCGGCTGCAACAATGAGCTCAGACGTAAGAACGATGGCGAGGACGGGGCAGGGCCGGGTCGTGTTTTGTTCGGGTACATAGGGTCGCTGTAAGTCGAACTGACTTGAAGGCCCCTAACCCCCACCCTTTAGTCTGTCGGGATGCCTCTCGTCAGTTACACTAGCAGGCTGATCTGCTCGCTGTGGTCCCTAGCCTCCCAGTCACCCGGCCCTTGTTTCTGCTCGCTCTGTCTCATGATCTTGCACATGCTGAGCTGATGACTCTTCTTCCTTGATCGCGGGGGATTCTGCGGCCTGCTTTGGAAATGGCTCACTCACACCCAGAGGGCACAGCTGATCCATCTCCAAGTTAGAGTCTTCTACACCTTATTTGCCCAAAGACGATGGAGAGAAGAGCCAAGGCAAGTAATTTCAAGTCACCCCGGGGAGTTCCAGCGGAGTCTCTTAAAACAAAAGCAAAGCTCACTGCCATAGAGTAGATTTTGACTCATAGCGACCCTGTAGGACAAGGTAGAACTGCTCCTGTGGGTTTCCAAGACTATCACTCTTTACAGCCTTAGAAAGCCTCATCTTGCTCCTGAGGAGCGGCATGTGGTTTCGAACTGCTGACCTTGCATAACCACTACCCCACCAGGGTCCTAGTGGCTTCTAATTCTGCAGAGAAAAATCCCAGTGTTTCTTTTCCTTCACTCTCCTGCTCCTCCTGCTCCTCCTGATCCTCAGAGCTCCCATGATTGGATCTTGTAGATGGTGCCCTAGTTTGGTTTTATTGTGGTAGATGTATTTGTAACAAAGTGTTTGCCACTTAAACTTTTTTTTTTTGACATATAGTCCACTGGCATTCATTACATTCACGGGTTGTTCAGCCATCAACCACTATCCGCTTGTCCATCACCTGTCACAGAAGCTTAGTGTCTGCTAAGAGAGATTTGCTGCTTTGGGGACAAGGGCCCTTCCTTTCCTGAGAGCCGTTGGGTCCCGTTCTTCCCAGGCGCTCTTAGCCAGCCTCTGCCCAGGCCGCCCGCGTGTGGGTCTGGGCTCAAGTGTCCTGTCGTCTGCTTTCTCTTCTCCTCCCTGGGGATTTTTTATTGGTCTCTTCCTCAGGCTGTGAGCATGCTGATGGTGGGAACAGCACCTTGTGTTCTGGGACCTGCCCACCTGCCCACCCGTGGGCACCCACAGTGAGTGCTTAGCAGGTCGGGCTGAAGGAGCGGCAGGTCTGGCAGCCAGGTGCTGTCTTGCGTCATTTTGCAACTTAAGACACGTTTGACTGGTGAACATTATCAGAATGGAAGCAGGGAAGGTTGTGTGGAGTGGAGGTTGTGTGTAAAATGGAAGTACCCTGTACCCACTGCCCTCAAGCCAATTCCAACTTGCAGCGAAGCTATAGGACAAGCAATCTGCAGAACTGCTTGCTCCTTGGGATTTCTGAGGCTGTACATCTCTCTCCCTTGGAGTGGTTGGTGGGTTTGAACTGCTGCCCTTGTGGATAGCAGCATGCCGCCTAACCCACTGTGCCACCAGAGCTCCCTACTTTGTGTCTAGGGTCTAGAAATTCTCCTCAACGACGGGCATGCGCTGCTTAATCCTGTGCGCTGGGCTATAGGAGAAAGATGGAATCAGATGTTTCTGGAAGACTCAGATAAAGGACCGGGGTTTCTGGGGAGCTGCCCTCCGTTTGGGGGTGACAGCGATCAGCTCTTCTTGTGTGTGTAGTCACAGCTGACAGACTTGCATTCTGAAAGCCCCCCTAGCCATCCTCCCCTCATACCATGCACATAAACAACGCCACGTGCACGGAGCTCCCAAAGGTGAAAAGCAAATCTGTATCTCTTCTGCAGCAGCGGCTCTCCACCTCGTGTGTGGGGACCCCCCAGCCATAAAATTATTTCATTGCTACTTTGTAGCTGTCATTTTGCTACTGTTATGAATCATCATGTAAATATCTGATAGGCAGGCTGGGTGTTCATTGTTACAGATTGAACATAATGAAAGCATAGTGATTCATCACAAAACGATGTAATTTTATATTGTGAAATATTTACTTCTAATGGCAAATCAGTGGCGTTTTGTCTTGAAGCATGGTGTAGCTTGGGCAACCGTCTTCACGCTGAGCACTCAGATGTGGTGTATCTGCGTGTGGTGGACCGCCTCGGTTCCTAAGACCACTGGAAGTAGGTGTTTCCCGGTGGTCTTAGGTGACCGCTGTGAAAGGGTCGTTCATCCCCAAAAGGGTCACGACCCACAGGTTGAGAACCGCTGTTCTAAAGGCTCGTAGATAGTAATGTGTACACGGATTTGGCTTAGACATGCAATTTTTAAACAAGACACAAGAAATGCTGTGAAGGGAACTGTTAATAAATTGGACCTCATTAAAATGGAGGACGCCTCACTGAAAGACACCTTTGAGAGAGGGAAGAGACGGCGACTTTGTAGGAGAAGATACTGGATGAAGAATCCACAGGTCCAACCAAAAGCTCACATCCAGAATATAAAAAGTATTTCTACAAACTAATGGGAAAATTCAGGGGTTTTAAAAAGTTTGTTTTAAAAGACTTAAGCAAGCCAGTCACTGAGAGGATCTACAAGTAGCCACAAACCTGTGAACAGGTCCCTAATGGCAACAGACAGTGAGGTCCCTGTGCTTCGCCGGAAGGACTGTAATGACAATGGCGGGCAATGGAAGTGCAGGACCAAGAATGGGGTCCTTTGTCACTTGCCCCCACTGCCAGTGGGAACATGCACTGGCATACCCACTTTGGAATACTGTTTGGGAGTATGTAGCAAACCTAAATGTACACCTACCTCCATATGACACAGCACCCAGCCCCTAGTCTCTGCTCAAGAGGAAGAGTCACTCCTCTAGGGATGAGCATCAAGGATAGGTGTGTGAATGTTCAGAGTGGCTTTATGAATAATCACTAGAAACTAGGAACAACCCACATACCCATCCCCAGCCCAATGGATCAGTCAATCGCCATCTATCCCACCAAAGGAATACCACTCGGCGCAGGAGGGGAAGGCGTTAGGGTGAAGAATACCACCACACATCACGGTGTGGGTGAGTCTCCCAACCCCATGATGCATGAGAGCAAGCAGGCAGAACTCACAGCTCATGTCTCCGTTGATGGGCAAGTCAACCCCCTGCCAAATTGATCCACGCTTTCAGAAGTCAAGCTGGCGATTACCTGGAGGCAGGGGCTGTGCTGGGAAGGGGCCTGGGATGCTCAAGGCTGGTGTGCTCTCTGACTGTTTCAGGCTGTTTTGTTTGCTGGGGGAGGACTAGGTGCCGGTCTGTTTTAGAGTTCGTGGAGGCTGGCTGGGAAGATGCAGCACAACAACAGGCAGTGCAGGCTGGGGTGTGAAGGGGGGAGGGGGGAGCAGAAGAGGCCTAGCAGAGTACAGCCAGGTACGGGCAGAGTCGGCTGCACCTGTGTTCTTGATCCTCGGGCCTGGGATCACTAGCTGCCACCAGTCCCTGGCAGGACCCCTGCCGTGCTGAGAGAACTGGTGAATAGGAGGGAGGGGTCTTTCTTAGTTCTGGTGCTGGTGACAGGAGGGATGCATCTGCCGGGGGCGCCCAGGGTTCGTTCCACTGGGACTCTGGGCAATGTCTCAGCCTGGGAGGGGGAACCTGCCAGCCAGGGATTACATGGCGGTGCCAGCGGGTGCTACTGAATAGGTGGAAGAGCATCCAGTCAGGACGGCGAACCTGCCTCTGTCTGGGCCCACCCCCCTGGGCTGTTCCTCAGCAACAAATGAAAGCAGATGAGGCAGCCGGCTGGCTGGGGCAGTCCCTAGTGCCCATCTCTGGCCCATCTCCAAACTGAGTGGACCATGGTGCCCTGCAGGCAGTGTGAGCTGGAGACCGCCAGTCCCTGGGCTTGCGTGCTCTGCTGGGAGGGCTTGCTGGGTTTCCGGGCTGAGGTTGCAGCTCTGTCTAAGGACAGTGTAAGCCCTGCCCTAGTTGCATATTGGAACACAGCGAATATGGGACGCAGCATGGTTTGGCTTCTGTTGACTTGTGTCTTTGTGTCCTGCTGTGCCCTGTAAAGGGGCAAGGTGCTGTTTCAAGACAAGATGAGCCAAGCGTAGTGGCTGAGTGTGTGGGCTCCGGAGCAGGCTCCCTGGGCCCTCAGGTCCCCATCTCACACACCATGTAGACCTCCAGTGTGCAGAGTATAAACAAGGACTGCACAGTGCTCAGCCCCTCCGGGCCTCAGCTTCTGTGCTGAAAGTTAGAGGATGGATATCATGCTGACACAAAGTGTTCAGCTATGTTGGGTTGCTGTGAGGGCTTTAGAGGCTGCCTGGCACACAGCGCCCAGTAGGCGTGAGCAGTGGTTGGGAAAGGGCCTGGCCTTGCCCTCCGCTAGGAGAGTCCATCTCTACAGTGGGACAGTGTTGGTAAGGCACCTAGAATAGTGCCCGCACCCCCACAGGCTCAGCAAATGGTCACTGCCATCATCACTGCTCTTATTCCATCCTCTGACCACAGGTCTTCAATCCCTTGTCCGCAGCTGAGGAATCAGAAAAACCACACCCTGGGGGGAAAAAATGTCAGATGCAAACTCATTTGCTGGCAGACCTGACCTGAATCCATGGGAAGTTATTTGGGGTTTTTAGCAGAGATAATAACCCAAACAGCTACACACATGCTCATGCATTTGATTGGGAGTGCTGCCCCTGATCTGGCTGGGGTTTGGCGTAACTTTTTCTACATACTCAGATTAACTGGTCACCAGGTGGCCTGGATGGAGTCCTGGTGGTGTAGTGGTTACACATTGGACTGTGATCTGCAAGGCCGGCAGTTCAAAACCATCAGCTGCTCCTTGGGAGAAACATGGGACTTTCTACTCCCATGAACAGTTACAGCCTCAGAAACTCACAGGGCCAGTTCTACAGGGTTGCATGAGTTGGCACCGACTCGATGGCAGTGAGTTTGGTTTGGGTTTAGTTGGCGTTGAGTTGGGTCTGAGTCATGGTGGCCTCAGTTGTGCCAGAGTAGAGATTTTCTCCCCCCATTCTTTCTGTCATGACAAAACTGCCACTTTGTAAAGATCTTTCCATTCTTTTGAAATTGGCACCTGGAAGCGCTTACTCACCCAGCCGGGCAGCTCTCAAGATCTCTCGCTACGGGATTGTCCACAGTAACTTACTACTGCATTTCTTAGTCGTTCACGGAACAGCTATTTGCTGAATGCCTAGTCGTGCCAGGAACTTCACAGCTATTTGGGTTTTCAGGAGGCAAAGCTAATTTCAAAAAGCAGTGTTCATGCGTTATAATTCTATTCTTACTTAGTACGTGGGTCACAGAAGGAAAGAGACCACAATAGGCAATTCTATTGCTCGTTGGCACGCCCAGGGCTAGAATATTCTGCGGACCAGCTTTTCATGCGGGAGAGCAGGGCCTGCAGGGGAGGCCAGAGACAGACAGCTTAGTTGTATCAGGACCTTTGTAGAGAATCACCACCTGCGTCCGCCAAGCGTGTCATCACCAGGCCTGACCAGGGGCTGTGAGAAGGAGCTGTGGAAAGACTTCCAGCTATTAAATGCCCCCCCCCTGACTGTTTTCTAGATCATGATTGTGAAATAAGGTTATCAATATCAGACAAAGTAATGCTTCTCTTCACTTGCCTCTCTTCAGGTCTTCTTAACTAACGCCTTCATTTTTCCTGCCCAAAATGTTGCATGCCGCACTTGAGGCAATGAAGAGTTCTTCAGATACCGTGGTTAAGGGTCTGAGCTTTTATCCATTGCTACCTGTAGGATGTCTTTTTGGTTTTTTTAGTTCATGTGTTCATGCAGGTGTTGGTCCTGTTATTTTCGTCATAGCCATCCTCTTGACACAGTTCTGGAAGACATTTATCATGACAGCCTTTATCCATCTTCGACCGCCCCTGCCCCACCGTCTGGCCTCATGGTGCGAGCGGGGTGTCCCGGGTCCTGGCTTGGGAGCCAGATGTGCGTAGATCATTGGCTCCATGGCTTTTCTAGATCGCCCAACTTGCTGGGTGGATTCCAACCATCGCTTGCTTTGGTTAGCAGCTGAGCGTGTTAATTGTCTTATCTCCCCGCCCCCCTCCCACCCCCCACCCCGGACTCCATGCCGTACATCGCCTTTCTCAAATGCAAAGGGCAGATGCTGAAACGTGTGGCTCTGAGGAGTTGGGAACTTGTCTGTCATCCTGTATGTTCCAGCTGCCCGTTTCGTTACTTTCTGCCTTTTGCTCCTGGAAAAGGATGCGGCTGTGTACACGCTTGATGTTCGTTCTGCGATTATGATCCACGTCAGTAGAACAGAATACTTAGACTTGGCAACTGCTGGGTCAGGGGGGCAGGTGGATTTTCAATGTCAACGACTATCAGATTGTCTTTCAAAGAGATGAGTGACATGGCCAGTCCCAGCAGTGGTGTGGAAGTGTGAATTTGATCAGCTCACTGTGCTGCTCACAGCCTCCCCCTCCCAGACTGGCACCAGCCTGTCTGCTCAGCATCCTTGGGCCTCAGAGCAGCCGCACGGCCCTGTGGTCAATCAGTACCCCGACACACCCACACCTGCCCCCACGCCACTATGTTCTCTGGGACTCAGCCCGGGGCAGGACGGATCTGCTCCATCACCTTGCTTTCCCAGAGAAAGCAGGGGACTCAGCTTAGCCTGCTGGGTCCCTGAAGCCTTTCTGAACTGAGAGGGTCGAGCCTCGCTGGTGCAGATGGTGAATGCTCTCACCGCCAACCGAAAGACTAGAGGTTTGAGCCCGCCCAGAACATTCTCTGGAAGACAGGTCTAATGCCTGCTCCTGTTGAAAGCCCCACGGAGTGCAGTTCTACTTGGGGCGTGTGGGCTGCCGCAAGTCAGGAGCGGTTCTGGGACATCTGGTTAGGCCTTTGGCTTGGGAGCTGAGAAGAGTTTGGAGGAGAGGGAACAGGGTTCAGGTGGAGAGAACAACTTGCGGGAAGGCCCTGGCGCACACTTGGAGAAGAGATTTGTGTCTTCAGGACTACGGGAAGCCCGTGCCCAGGTTTAAGCCACAGAGTGGCCTGGCTGCGTTTGCGGAGAAGGCTCGCGCAGTGAAATTAGAAAGAAAGGCCAGGCCTTGGTGGTCCACTGGAGGTAGAGGGTAAGAAGACAGAGAACAGAGCAAGCGCTCAGGCTCACTGAGCTCAAACCCGGAGTGTTTAGCTGCCCATTGAGTCTCATGGTTTGCGCCTGTAAAACAGGGATTAGACTAGTGGACAGGGACAGTGCCCCAGAAGTTCCAGTCCTGGGGCACAGCAGGTCAAGTGTTGGGTTACCAGGTCCATGGCTCTAACCCACCTCCCGCTCTGTGGAAGAAAGAGGGGACAGTCTGTTTCTGTCAAGATGTGCAGTGTGGGAACTCTAGGGAGCAGTCCTACTGTGTTCCGCAGGGTCGCTCTGAGTAGGAGTCAACGGAGGGCAGTGAGCGCGGTATGGGTAATAGAAGTTCGGAGGCTCAAGTCCACCTAGAACCTCTTTGGAAGAGACGCCTGGTGATTTGCCTCTGAAACAGCAGCCGTGGAAAACCATGGGAAGCACCGTGCCACTCTGACCCCTGCGGCGGCTCATCGAGGATGCTGGCTAAGTGCAAGGCTCTCTCCCTCGGGTATCAGGAAGCCACCCTCAACTTCCCTGGACGTGGCTTCTCGTTCATCTTCGCCTCCTTAGCCAACAGTTTCTAGATTTCTCTTCTTGTCAGGCTTTCTCTTGTTTTCCCTGTTGGATTCTGAGTCCCACAAGCAAATAAGATTCCAAGATACCGTGATTCCAGGATAACCATTTCACGTCATCCTCGAGAACTTCCAAAGTACGAAAACATTGACACGGCTGATTGTCAAATGAGGCCTCGGGTTCTGAGGTCAGATGATCTCATCTCTAATCTCACCTCTGCTACTTAGTGCTCTGAGACCTTGGGCAAGGAAGGGCTTTGAGCTGCCGTTCCTGGTGGTAAAATGGGACTGGTAGTGGGGCCCACCTCATAGACCTTGGGCACTTTTGTTTTGGAGAAGTCCCTGGTGAAGCCAGCTGCCTAGAACGTTCTGCATCTCTCTAGGGCAGGCTCTGGTCTTTTCAGAGTCAGATACATGGGTGAGCCTGAGTAAATGCCCCTGGCACGAATGAGCGTGCGGATGAATGAGCCATCAGCCGGTGGCTGAGACCTCCCACAGCAAGCCCAGCAGGCTGGGCTGATCCAGGCAGAGCGGACCCCACGGGACTGGCTGTTCAGACTCAGCTGGGAGGGAGCTTTACGATGTAGATTGCCAGGCTAGGCAACCCTGAGTCTGATTGAGAAAGCCTTGTCTGGCGCCTCACTTTAAAATTCCCTGCCTTAGAGGGGTTTGTGACTCACAGCAACGCTGAAGGACAGGGTAGAACGGTCCCCGTGGCTTTCTGAGACTGCGACTCTAGACAGGAGCAGAAAGCCTCATCTTTTTCCCTCGGTGCCGTTGGTGGTTTTGAACTGCCGATTTTGCGGTTAGCCCAACATGAGCCCGCTATGTTACCAAGGCCTAGCACGGTCCCATATGTTGAGCACTCTGTCCAGCCATGTCAGGATGCTAGTCTTGTCCTTAGGCCCAGCCCCTGGCTCGTCCTGCTCTGCTGGGCGCCAGGTCACCAGGTGGGGTTTCTGGTGGTGGCAGTGGCTTCTCCCTCCTACTGTCAGGAGGAGCTGAGTGTCCAACGGTTTGGACCTCTGTTCCAACTAGGAGTCATGCAAAGGTGAGCCTGTTCGTCCCTGGCAGTGGCTGCCCCAGCAACCTGGTGGCCTTCGGTTTTTGATCTCAGTCTCCCTACCAGCCCTTGGCAGGAGGGCAGTGGGGATGGCAGCCCCCACCTCAGCGAAACACAGAACTCAAGTGCCTGGCTTTGCCTCTGTGAGGGCCATGAAAAACCAACCAAGCAACCAACCCAATTCTGGCTGTCCAGGTGGTTCCTACTCATGGTGACCCTACGGGGTGGTCGAACTTACCCTGCGGGGTTTCCAAGGCTGTGATCTTTATGACAGCTGCCCGTCACATCGTTGCCCCAAGAGGCGAGTGGCTGGCAGGTTTGGAGTGCTGGCCTTTTGGTGAGCAGCTGAGCACCTAACCTCTGGAAGCTTCTATCTGTTTCTGTTGTCCATCTTTGCCCAGGCATGGACGGGGGAACGAGGAAAATCAACTTCATCCTGAGTTTCTGCCTGCTGCAGCTTTCCAGCAGGCCTGGTGGGAGGTGGCATCTTGCTCTGGGCATGTGCGGGTCGCAGAGCTGGGCCGAGGTCCCTTCATGGGGGAAACGGTACCCCTATCACCCCCTCTCCTGCACAAGAGCAGCTGGCAGAGGGAGCAGGACTGGAGCTGCGCCTCCTCTGGCCTCCCTGCGGGACCCTCGTTCTCCAGCCTGTGTGTCTCCACAGGTGCCTGGGATCCAGGAAGGGATCTTGCACAGCAGATCCAGGTCCTGGCTCCTGGATATCATAGAGGAGGGAGGGAGGAGGCGGGGGGAGGGAGGGAGAAGCTGGAGGGGCTGCAGGCCTGGGCGTGTCTGGCGGGCGGGTAGGCTCCGCCAGGGTTAAGGTCCCTGAAGTCACTTTCTTCAGGAGGCTGGTGGAGGACTTAGAGGAGGCACCCGAGACCACGGAGCCTGTGCCGTCTTGCCTTTCAGGTGGGTCTGTGATGGTTCGAGGATGGGTATTTTTTGACTCTCTGGAAGTTCTCCTTCCACCTTCTTCGCTTGCTTGTTCAGCTTCTCACCTCCTGAGGGCTTCAGGTTCCATTGCCCGGGCTCTGGATCCCAGAGGCCCCAGCTTAGGGTCAGCCCTGCCCATGGTTCCTCCCCTTTGTCCAATGCCCCAGGACCCCAGAGCTGAGTACAGGTCCCCTGGGAGTGTTACCCACCGTGTCACTCCTCTGAGACCCCTGCTTGCTCATCTGTTCTCTTGACAGAGGGGACGAGGTGGCTGTGACCCTCACCCTTGCTTGTTTCTGTCCAATCCTGATAAGCCCCCGAGGAGGCAGACACAGTTGTGACCCCACCCCACACCCCCATTCCCATCCGACCCTAGTCTCCTCAGCCGTAGTCAGAAGTGACTTCAGGGACGGTCACCCTGGCTGAACCTATGAGGTTGCTAGCCCCTTCCTGCAGGCCCAGACATGCCCAGGCCTGCAGCCGGAGGCAGAGGGAGGGCCAGGAGCGCCTTCCTAAGGGACTTTTGGACTCGGCAGGTTTTCTCACTCACTTCAGAATTTCCCCTCCTCGGGTCAAGGTTGCAGTTGGTCCTCCCACTGCCCAGTCGTTCTCAGTGGGCCCTGGGGTCACGGCACAGAGATGGAGCTAAGAGCCCACCAGGAGTGTCATTTTGGCGGGGAGGTACGAGGGCCAGAGCCTGTGGCTGTTGGAAGTTGGGACGGCTTGGCCCCCGTGGCCAGCCAGACCCAGTGGTCCAAGCCCTGCTGCCCAGATCCAGCCGCTGGGCTTGGCCAAAAGCTGATGGACGTCGGGTCAGTGCCTCCTCTTTGTGCTGCATTGCCTGGCGTTGGCCCCTGCCCCTGTTGTGGACACTCTTAGACGGTCCCCCCATTTTGGTGGTTGTGAGCAGTGCCGAGGTGAACGTGGCACCCCAGGAGTTCACCTATCTTCGAAGCACTCTGGGTGTGCAGGGAGTAGCACTGAGAACGGCACTCACTTAAACAGAGCCCTGGCGAGGAAACCTTCCTAGCAGGGCGCCATGGTAAGGAAGCGAGTTTCCTCCTGGGTGGAAGCATTGGCACCAAGCCTTTTCTTTCTTTCTTTTTAAAAAATCATTTTATTGGGGGCTTGTGCAACTCTCATATCCATCCATCCATCCATCCATCCATTGTGTCAAGTACATTTGTCACCATCATTTTCAAAACATTTTCTTTCTATTGAGCCCTTGGTATCAGTTCCTCATTTTCCCCTCTCCCGCCCTCCCTCCCCCTTGATAATTTATTAATTATTATTCTTTTTCATGGCTTACACTGACTGATGTCTCCCTCCCTCACTTTTCTGTGGTCCATCCCCCAGGGAGGGGCTCAGAGGTAGATCATTGTGATCGGTTCCCCCTTCCTCCCCCACCTTCCCCTTCCCCTCCTGGCACCAGGCCTTTTCGAAGGCCGTTGTACCCGACAGCCGCCTCCATCCCGTAGGGCAAGTGTCCTTCATTTTCACTTCCAGGCCCTGGCCCTCCCACTCCCTAGGTCTGTGATCCTGGGCAAGCACTTGAACGTCTCTGAAAAAGAGAGAGTTTCTCTGAGAAAGAGCTAGAGCCCGCGCCTTCCAGTACGGCTGTGAGGGTCTCACAGGGTCTACCTTTTGGAGCTCTAGGGAGGCTGTCTGGTTCGGAGGAGAGCCGCCAGCTGCCTGAGGTGAGGGTGATGATGGTGACAACGAGCAGAGCCTGGGTCCTAGGCTCCTGAGCACCCGTGTGTCCCCCCTCAGATGGTCATGTCCCCAGCAGGCAGCACCGATTGGGAGAGTGTGTTCTGTTCCCCCTACCCCATCTTTGGGTGCTCTGTGGATGGATGAGCATGCTTTCTGCCTACTGACAGAACTCCCCTGGGTGCTGTTTAAGAACACCATTGGGGGGACCTAGATTGAGGCCGACAGGTGGGAGTGGTTTTGTGGGAGGCAGCTTTGCAAATCTTTTTTGTTGCTGCATTGGAAGCAATGTATTTGTATGAAATTGCCCCCAAGGGGCCCCCAGAATATGAATCAGATAAGCAGATAGGAGAGGAGATACCTGAACTGGAATGGGATCCTCCCATACCTAAGGACCAGTAACCTGGAGCTGGGCAGGGCTCGGCTGCCAGTGTCTCCCCACCAAACCTCTCATTTTGGGATCAAGGAGCTCTTCTTCCACGGGGAAGACTGGAGACTTGTGGTGAGGCCCTCAGGATTGACCCCATCGCTTCCTCCCCCACGCCCAGCTGAGTGTGCGCCAGCCTTCCCGGTTCCCATTGAGCACTGGGACTGTTGTCCCTGGCCCTGTGGCACAGCCATGCCCGTGGAGAGTCCCCGAAGGTTGCTGGTGAGCGCGGAGTTGGAAGTCTGTTGAAGCAAGTATGTT
>NW_022103928.1:24691259-24694318 GCF_000313985.2 Echinops telfairi
AAGGGCTGTGGCATTAGGAAGGTTGAGAACCGCTGATCTAAAGCCCTTGGGTCCCCAGCACCCATCTTGCTTTTGGGGAGAGTGTGACCTGCGGGTTTGATTGGGTGCTGTGCCCTGCAGCTTTCTTGAGACACGGCCTCCACAATGCCTTGCCTCTGGCAGATGTGTGCCATCTTCTTTACTAGAGCCGAGATGTGCACCACTAGCAGAATTGGCTGGTTTGTGCCCCAAGTTGGGGTGCCACAGAGAGCAGAACCCAGACCAGGGAGGAGGCCCATGTGGGGGGCTGCTGTGAGGGAGGAGGGCTGCAGGAGCACTCAGGAGCTCACGTGTCTGATCTCAGGAGCACGCGTGTCTGATCTGGGAACGCATAAGGTGATGTAAGTGGTTGGGATGCAAAATGTCTCTCCTCGGGTGGTTTCAGGGTCCTCCTTCCCAAGTGCTTGTCCCAACAGCTCCCCTGTGGCCTCCGTAGCCTCTAGATTCCCAGAAAGATTGATAAGAAATAAAAATAGAGACCGATGACATCACTCACCGGGGTTCCCTCCTTTAACCCCCAGTAGGTGGCCCTCTGAAGGGAGGCCACGTGGTGCTAAGGCTGGGATGCGTCCTGCTTTTCTTCCTCTCCCCGCCCCCCTGGATCTCTCTCCTCGTCATTCCTCAGGCTGTGCCATGGTCCAGAGCAACCCTGGGAGACTGGCCAGGCAGGCTCTTATTCTTCCTTCAAAACTCAGCCCAGGCACGGCCTCCTCTGAGACACTCCCATGATTCCCTCAGGCTGGGATGGTGCTCTCCCTGGGGAACTGGGCAGTTTTCTGTATTTCCTCCAATCACATTGTACTGTAAGGGTTAGTCGATTTTTTTTTTTTGAAACTTAGTTTTAGTAACCTGAAAAATAGATGGCACATTTTATTTTTTGTTCTTGTAACAATTCAAGCAGCACACATGCTGCTGACCTCTGGCTTAACCGCCAGACACTCTTGTGTCATTTTTCCGAGGCAAGTATTTAAACCGTATTTTGGGGTTTGTCTTTGACAAGTAGACCTTATGTTGACATACTTACCGGCAAGGGCCAGTGGTGGTTTGGTGGACCCACACTTTCCATGCAGGAGACCTGGGCTCAAAGCCCAGCCGCCAGTGCACCCCGTGCACAGCCGCCACCTGTCTGCCTTTCCATCCAGACCAGACAGACTTCTGTGAGTTGATGCCGATTCCTAGTCATCCAACAATACAGGGTAAAGCTGCCCTTTTGGGCTTCTGAGACTGGAACTCTTCCTGGGATTAGAGAGTCTTGTCTTTCTCCTGTGAGCTGCTGGTGGTTTCAAACCACTGACCTTGCGGTTAGCAACCCAACACATCACCGCTATGCCACCAGGGTTCCTTGTCATTAGAGGCCGGCATAGTGCTGTGATGCTCAACGGGTTCTAGTGGCACTTCCAGACCGAGATGGACTAGGCAGGGCCTGGTGGTCTGTTTCTGGAAATCAGCCTACGAAAACCCTGTGGCTCACAAGAGTCCAACTGCAGCCGGCCATGTGGAGGCTGCAGGACCAGGCAACGTTTCATTCCCTGGTGCGCGGGTTGTCACGGGCCGGGGCCAACTCAGGGACAGCTCTGAGCAACACCACCTCTAAACAAGCAGCTCCTGTGAGGGCCGAGGGGGGAGTCATGGGGCGTGTTGGTCCCTGATTTCCCGGACACCCTCTGGCTGGTGTCAGGCTGCCAACATGACGTGGCTAACCACAGAGTTGGAAAGGGACACTGTCGCTGACTCCCTCAAGCCGGTACGTGGCGGTTCTAGTGCACCACTGCTGTCCGTGCACGCAGTTCTTTGAGAGGGGTCTTGAACCCTTTGGTTCTTGTCCTGGCTCTTTGGCATACTTAAGTTGAGCTCTTCACTCAGGACGGTGGTTTGGGTCTGCTTGGTGGTCAGAACCACTGTGGAGTATTGCGCCTGGAGCAGCCATGATTCAGCCAATCCCGATGGAAAACATGTTGGTTGCTTTTCATCCACATCCATGTGGAAGGACTCGGTGCCGAGTCTCTACGTCCTATTCGTCCACTGACTGCAGGGCAGTTTCAAAGGGAGGGGCTGCCATCGTGCCGTAGGTTTGAGCTGGCCACCGGCATCCTGAGCTACCGAATGGCTCCGTGATGACATGGCTGTGCATGTTGTTGTCTCGCCTCAGTAGAGGGGCCACAGTACTTTGGGGGGGGTGGCCTTGCCTCTAGCCAAGGGCTGGGTTTCTTGGCTACTGGGAAGGTGAGGTCATCTTGGGCAGGTGGCTTGGAACCTTGGGTCAAAGCCTGAGTTATCCAGTGAGCCTTCAGCCCTGACCTTGGCTTTCACCCTGCGATTGGTAGACAGTGAAGGAAACAAAACAAACCCCCAAAAATGTTTCCAGCTCTGATAACAGCCTGGAGACCAAGCCCTGCCGGCTCTAAAGGTGGACGCAGCCCCTGAGTGCCCAGAGTGAGGCAGAGCAGGGGCATGTGGGTTTTTTGCAAAACTTTCCAGAGGGCGTGCCCTGATTTGGATCTGAAATGAGATCTTACTATGCTGTCATTTATGAACTTGGTGAATTTTTTTAATTAATGTTTTTGAGTCATCAGACATGACATGGTGTTTACTAAGCACAGGAGCACGGGCTCTGGAGTGGGACTCCGTGGGTTCAGATCCAGTGCTTTCCTTGACCAGCATCAGGACTTGGGGGCATCAGTGAGGGCAGAGCGTTCGCTTCCTAGGATGGGGGAGCGCTAGGGGCCGCGGTAGCTGTTAACCAGTTCACCTGCCATCCGAACCTGGGGGGGTGTGGGGAGGACGAACGTGTGGAAGGCCTGACTCCCGGTGGGGAGATGTTTGCGTCCTGTCTGGGGGATCAGACGGAGGCATTTGATGCAACGGTGAGACCCACCCGGGAGAGCGCCACCTTGGCGGCACTACCTTGTTACTGGGCCTCGCAGGTTTTCCATCTTTGACAGGTGCGCGCATGGTCTTACCTCCTTTCTGCTGCTCTTCTGCACGGAAAATATTCCAGCTGCTGACAGATTTCCGCCATG
>NW_022103928.1:24694418-24705878 GCF_000313985.2 Echinops telfairi
AGACTTTCACAGGTTTTGACTGTATAAGCACTTCATACATGGCCATGACGTAGCAATGAAGCGCCAAGGGGCGTGGCTTGCATTACAAGTTCTACGGAAGTTGGTGGAGGAGACGGGGTTCCCTGTGGGCCTCAGGGGGTGGGGAGAGGTGGGTGACAGAGTGGAGGAGCTGGGGGGAGGGCGCCTTGAGGAAGGTGCTGGAAACAGCCAGGTCCGTCTTCTGAGCAGCAGTTGGCAGAGGCATTTATTCCCATGGAAACATCCCGAGCCACCAAGCTTTTCTGGCAGGAGGGGCAGGGAAGGCCTGGCCCACTCCCCACCCCAAGACCAGGGAGGGGGCAGGGGGCCGAAGCCAGCAGGCACTCCGATGCCTCGGGCAGGTGGGGCCTCCCTGCCACCTCTTGGTTAACACCTAAGCACTAAGCCTCTCCCTGGCCCAGGCCACCAGCCACCATCTAGGCGGGGCTCTGACCCAGACAGCCCAGCCATAATGGGCCGGGGCGGGGGGTGGGTGGGCGGTGAGGGGTGGCCACTCATGGAGAGAGGGCCCCAGGCTCCTGCAGCAGAGGGAGGTGGTAGGCTTGGCAGGAAGGACCCTGAGACTAGGCAAGCCCTTGGCGGTTGGTGGTCTGTTGCCCACGGTCTGAGGGGGCGTGTGGCCCAGGCGACATTGTCATCACTGAGGACCGGCCAGAGCCTGACAGTCAGTGCTGCTCTCGCACCTGCGGCGGTGGCCATGGAAGAGCTGCCCGATGAGGCTGCAGGCCGCCACGTTCCCTTGCCGGGAGGCCTCCTGAGTTAGGTATGAGAGGTGGCAGGTGAAGCCTTTGAACAGCTCCTGGGGGACGGTAGGGGGGTGAGGGGTGCTGGGAGCAGCCAGGGAAGCCCCCGAGGGTGAGGCAGACCCCAGGGAGGGTTAGAGGTGGCCAGTCCTGCCCCACTTTGCCTATGACCCAAGGTTGGGTAGAGCCACCAGACTCCTGCCTTGGAGGCATACTTGCCCTGCTTGTAGAAAGGGGTGAGGCCCTTGACCACAGTGCGTGCTGCCTCCTTCAGGGAGATACTGGAGGCTGGCAGCTGTGAGGGCTCTCGGACTGTGGGGTGCATATCGCCTGGGTCCCCTGCTGAGATGCTGCCCCTGGCCTCAGTGGAGACACAGGGCTGGGCCGAGGGGCAAGGCTGCTTCTGAGCAAGGCTCTCTGTGCTGTCTTGCTGGGGTCGGGGCTGCTTGCCCCTCTGGGTCTCCCGTGGGGGTGTCTGGTCTCTACATGGGTGGGTGCTGGGCTGCTCCCTGGAGGGCTCCTTGGCGCCTGGTGTGCTCTTCGGCCGGCAGAAGCATGCAATGCTCTGAGAGTCCTTGTGGGCGGCTTTGGCCAAGAGCTGCTGCTTCCACCTGGCCCAGGCCTTGGCTGGGGCTGCCCCTGGAGGAGTGTTTGGCCTTCTTGGGAGAGGACCCCCGCTATGCTCAGGGCCCCCTCTGGGTTCTGCTCCTTGCAACTCGGCCCTGCCCTCCTCCCGGCAGCTGTGCACCTGTATGGGGGACTCTTTAGGGGCCCCCTGCAGGGGTAGGGACCCTGACCTCTCGGCCCGAGTCCTCTCCATCACTCCATGGCAATCTGGAACAGGCAGCACCCTTTGGGGAAGTCAGCTCCCACGGCTTAAGCCAAGGTATTTTCCATAGCCTCGTAGGCATGTAAAAATTGGGCATTGGATGAGGAAGACTGAAGAAGAATCAACGCATTTGAGTTATGGTCCTGGCAAAGAATGTTGAAAATACCATGGACTGCCAAAAGAGCCAACAGATCTGTCTTGGAAGAAGTACAGCCAGAATACTCTGTAGAAGCAAGGAGACTTTGTCTCTGACTCTGGACATGTTATCAGGAGAGACCAGTCCCTGGAGCGGAACATCATGGTAAAGTAGAGGGGTAGTGAAAACGGAGAAGACCTTTGATAGGATGGAGGGACACAGTGGCTGCAACAGTGGGTGCAAAAATAGCACCGATTGTGAAGACGGCCCGGGGCCAGGCAGCGCCTCGTTCTGGGTCACGATGAGTCGTGCCAACTCAACAGCACCTAATGACAACAGCGGCCACATGGCCAGGGCTGTGTTATTTTGCTTAACGCTACTAAGTTTGTGGCAACTAGCACAGGCAATTAAAACAGGACTGTTAGCTGCAGCGCTACTGAGAACGTTCTAGAACACGCTTCTTGGTGTGGCGTTGGACTTAAGAGTGAATGCATGTTGAATTGATGCGTTGCTACCGCCTTCCCGAGTGGATGGAGCAACTCGGGCTCCCACCAGTAGGGATGTGTGGAATTCTAGTTGCTTCTCATCCTCGCCAGCACTTGCCGCTTCTTGGGAAGAAGTGAAATGAAAAGTTAACTGTGCTTGGTGTCCAGTCGAAGGACCCATGATGGTGCCGTCAGTTAGGCATTGGGCTCATCACCACATCGTCAGGGGTTCAAACCCACCAGCTGCTCCCGACTGTTTGCTCTGGAAACCATAGGAGCAGTCCGTGTCCTAGGGGGTCACGGAGTCAAGGGTGTGAGGGCCACCGCGGGCCTCCTCTGGCTACGTGAGGGAGGAGAATCCAACGTCCCATCTGTCGATGGGTGCTTTCCAGGAGGTAGAGATCAGACATGCCTCCCAGGGCACTCTACTTCTCTGCTGGGTTCCGCAGCCACACAGAACTCCCCGGCAGTCATCACGATCACGGGGGATGCTTAGAGAAGCTGACGGGTTACTGCAAACCAGGCTCAGACAACATTAAGGACGCAGTCTGTGGTCCACCGCTGCAGCTCTCCTCAGCCTACAGCCCCTCAGACACAGAGTTTCTGGGCCTCTGCAGCCTCCACCACTCTGGCAGGGCCCTTGCATGTGATCCTGCTGCTCTTGCTTCTGAAATAATTCTCTTATTGACCAATCCCCAAGGCGGGGTCCCCAAGACCTTATTTGCATGTTCCCATCCAGCCTGGGGTGGGAGGTACCGAGACGTGGATTGAGGAGCCCGATTTCAGTCATTTCATTTTAATACAGTTGCCATGAGTTGGGATCAACCTGATGACAGTGGTTTTGTTTGCTCCTTGGTTCGTTTTAGGGGTCCAACCGACAGTGGGGCCTTCCCGGAGGTTGGCGCTCAGCAAATGCTGGCCCCTGGCGCTCTGCTCCAGGCAGGCGGGGAGAGGAACGCGTCAGTGGTCTTTCTAGCTGATGAGAATTAGGATTCCTCTCCCAAGGAAGACTGTGATGGGAGATCTTGATTGGCCTAAGACGAATGCAGCACTTCCCGCCTGAAGAGTTGGAACCGTGGTCATCTCATCTTCCCGGCCACCCGACTCACCTGGGCTCATGGCGGTACCCTCCTGTCGGAAATGCGCCCGCCCTGCAGCCAGCCTGCTCAGAACCCGAAAACCGCCCCCCCTTTAGTTCCTGGCACCTTAAAAAAGTGGCAACCTCTTGGGACTCCCGTTCTGTGATCTCTCAATGGACTGTAACCCATGCTTCCCCTGTGGGGTCGGGGTGTGGAGCCTGGTTTACTAAGCACCAGGCAGCAAGGCACTGAGCCAAGTACTGAGGCAGCAATGAACTTAAGCACATGAGTTGCGTTTTGCAGAAGTTGGCAACTGTCGGCGCTCATTGTTCAGGGGGCTAAGTGGCTGCTTCGAGAGGTTATCCGGGCAGAGCACCCTGTTGGTTTCATACAGAGCGCATGCAGTCAGGCTGGGGGCTAAGCCCTGAGACACTTCCTCCACAGCCCCACTCTCAATAAGTTTTTGAAAGTGTCTCTTTGTTCCTTCATTCACTAGTTATTCAGCTTGACTGTACATGTGGAGCAGTGGTAAGGGGCATGGGCTCCCAGGACACATGCCCAGTTCAAATCCTGGCTTTACCACTTGCCATCTGTGTGGCTTTTGCCACGTCTTAACCTCTCTGTGCCCCGATCTCCTGATTTGTAAACTGAGACTCACAGTGACTTTCCCTTGGGAATTGAATGTGAGACTTAAACAAGATCATCTATGTCAGTACCTGGCTCTTGCCAACCCCCAAGTGCTGGGGATTCGTGGTGCAGAGATGGTACACCCAGTGTCCGCCTTTAGCCACAAGGCAGAAGAGGGAGAGGGTCCCCAGGGCTGCCTACAGAGTGCCAAAAAGCCAAGCCAGTCCTGACCATGACAACCCACGTCTGCCAGCGTGGGACTGCGCTCCAGTGGGTTTTCGATCACTGATTTTCTAGAAGGAACTCCGTCTACAGAATACCTTCCCCAACATTGAAAGAGAAAAGCCTGGAACCTCGGCCCAGAACCGGCTCCAAGGCCCAGCTCAGCACCAGCCCCTCACAGCAGCATAGGAAATGCGGGTTTGTGGAAGTCCTGTGGATGGGGTCATTTTGACATCTAAGGCCACATCCCTTGGGAGTGGTTACCACGCTGCCAAAGAGCTTGATAAAACTGAGCAAACTCGATGTCCTGGTGAGGTGGGAGAAACTCAGGTGTCCCGGCTGTAGAATCAGCCCCGGTGCAGGCCACCCACCGTCTCCCTTCACCCTCTCCCACAGTTTGTAGAGACACCTCTAGGAGCCTCCACCCGCCCAGTGCCCCTTCCCTCCGTGTCCCGGGATCCACATCTTCGCTCTTGCCTTCTCCTCCGCAGCCTGCATGAGTGCACAGGCCTTGGCTGATGAAGTTAGCTCCGATGGAAGCCAGAGCTGCCAGCCCCCACTGGGCTCCAGATGCTAAAAATATCTCCTGGTGTGCAAGTTAAATATGTAATAAAAGAGCAGAGTTTCAGGCTGCAGCCCCGCAGTCTCCCTAACCTTGACTCTGCCCGACGCCTTAGAGGGCAGGGGGTTCAGGTTCCTGGTCCTGCTCACCTGAGAGTTGATGCCCAGGTGGCTTTGATCTGGAAGCAGTCACACCCGAGGTGAGGCTGGTGGAGGAGGTCGGGCTGGAGTGTGACCCAGCTGATGTAGTGGCTTCTGTCCACCCGTCAAGGCAGCACCAGCGTGTAAGATCCAGATAGATGGTCAAATGACCCTGAGCACCCTCCCCCGGGGTGCCAGGTGGGAGACCAACCCAGCAGACTTCAAGGTGGCAGACCAGGCAATGCTCCCAGCCTTGAAACGGATGGTGTTTCTTTGGTTAAGACACACTAATTGGCTCCTATGGGGACCGTCTTGTTAAAAAAGGATCTACTTAATTCTTGCACCACCCCGAGTGGTGAGGCGTGCTGCACCTGGCTGAAGAGGGTACCCCGAGTCCTGTCTGAGACTCACGCGGAGGCCGATGCTGGGGGAGGGGAGTGGGGGTGGGATCCTTCAGGCGCTGGAATTGTCTCTCTGCTTTCCTCCCTCGGGAGGAAAACGGGGCCTTCTCCTCCGGGAAAGACTTACAGTTGGAAGCCACAGGGATGGTTCTACCCTGCCCTCTAGCATCTCCATGGGTCAGCATGGACTGGATGGCCGTGAGTTCCGTCCGTCTGTCTCTGCCCCCATCTCTCAGGCTGTCTGCCTCAACCTGTCCTCTCCTGAGCACATCGACTCTGAGTTCTTGCACGTGGGTATCCCGGGCACCCGGCGGTGACTGACCTTCCAGATGGTCATTTTGTGGCATGACATGACTCACACTTGTGGACACTCACTGTGCATCATCCTGCCCTTGAGACTTTTCGTGTGAGCAGCTACACGGTGTGCTTGTGAACATCCCCTCATTCGACAGATGCGGCTCGAGCGCTAACCGACTATTATTAGACTATTATTAGACTTTGATGCACCAGGACCTCTTGAAATGGCATGTGGTTATATGGAAATTCAGGAGCCTCGGGGTCGCAGTGGTTAAAGCTCTCAGTTGCTAACCGAAAGGTTGGCAGTTTTAATCCAACAGCTGCTCTGAAGGAGAAAGATGTGGCAGTATAGTTCATACATGTTGGCATCCTTGGTAACCCTGTGCAGGCAGTTCTGCACTGTCTTATACGGTCACTATGAATTAGAATCAACTTAAGAGCACTGAGTTTTTTTTTTGTTTTGCTTTAATTTATATGGAGACTGTGACTAAAAATAGTTTGGTTTCACCTATCTCCATGGACTACACTTGTCCAAAGAACTAAATCCATCTCAGACGGGTCCTAGTGATAGGGCTCCAGCATCGCCCGCTCGGAGAGAGGTTGTCGTTGCTAGCTCTTTCTAGGTTGTAGTTCCAGGCTAAGCAGGGAGTCCCTGCTCCACAGAGCCAAACACAGGCCCAAGCGCCTTCTATCTTGTTGCTCTGGGACATTGCTATTTATCTCTGCTCAGAGCCTAGTTCCAGGCACCGTGAAGGACAAGGCAGGCCCATGTCATAAGACCTAGATGAGGAATTGACCCAGGTCACTCCCTCTCACATTTCATGGAGAACTCAGCCTGGCCTCAGCTAGCTGCAAGGATGCCTGGGAAATGTTTTCCTGGATGGGCCTCTCTTAACTAGGGGTGAAACAGAGACTAGCTTAAGGTGGATGCTGCTGCCGTACCCACGCTCACACTATGCGTACTTACTGCAGCCGTTTGAGTGTTTACAATACAACTCTGAGCGTGTTGTAAGTGTTGGATGATTTGCTTTTCAGGGAAGAAGACCCGGGTTTGCCAGGTGCATCTGTGAACAGCTCCTCAGTAATGAACCAGTGCAGCTGCAGGGCGATGGAAGAAAACAAGGAAAGGTAAAAATGTCTTTAGTTAAAAAACTAATGATATTAAAAACAAAACAAAACCCTACATGCAGGATCTAAAGCCGTGGTTCACAACCTGTGGGTCCAGTGACCTTTCACAGCGGTCACCTAAGACCATCGGAAAACACAGTATGATTTACAGTGCGATTCATATCAGTAGCAACATTACAGTGATGAAGTAGCTATGAAATAATGTTATGGCTGGGGGTCACCACAACATGAGGAACTGTATTCCAGGGTCGCAGCATGAGGAAGGTGGAGAACCACTGATCTAAAGGCAGCACAGGACTTCATGGAAGCCTGTGTAACTCGGTAGACAGCCTCAAGAATTCGGCGATAGCACAATTTTATATCGCTCTCTTCATCATCTCTAACTTCTGACACCAGTGAAGGGGGATCCAGACGCCTTGGCTTAGAAGGGAGAGTTGGTATAAATAGAACCAACCGAGCATAGAATGGAGCATTTGATCCCCAAACTCTATGGACCCAGGCTGTTTCTGCTCCTGTGGACTGCCAGTTTCTGCCAGAGGAGGCGAGAGCTGGCGCTCAACTCTTGGCGCCACGTCTCCTTTTGGAAGTCACGCCTTTTCCTCTCCTTCCACCTCGTTGTCTTCTCCCCCTTCCCTTAAAATAAATTTGCTAATTTCTTTTTAATATCTACGAAGTAATATGGACACATCTCTCTTATTAAACCCAAGAGAGAACCCCAAGTTTTATTCTTCTAGTCCCTGGGTTCCCTAGAAGAAACCCTGTAACCTACTTTGTGTTTTCTTCCCTTTTTATAAAATGCATCATGTTGTCATACTTAGCCTGTTGGTTATTGTGTGGCTTAAACAAAATACATGAATATGTCTTAGAATATTTCCAAGATAAAACTTGCTGCCCCTGTTAGTTGCAACTCATCGCAATCCGATCTGTAGGAGAGAGGAGAACTGCCTCATAGGGTTTCCCAGGCTACACTATTACGGAACAAGTCAACACATCCTGGTCCTACGGATCAACCATAGGATCCTCTGTTATCAACTGAGTGCTTAACTACCGTGTCACCAAGTTTTAAAGATGCTGTTGTCAGGGCTGTTTGAGTCGGTTCCAACTCGTAGCAACCTGAAGACCACGAGACGAAACACTGACGAGCCCTGTGCCATCCTTGATCCTTGCTGGGCTTGACCTCTGTCGTAGCCACGGTACCCAGCCTTCTCGTCAAAGGTCTTCTCTTTTGTGGACTCTCTCCTTTATCAAGCATGAGGGCCTTCCTAACCAACATGCCCAACTACGTGAGATTGAGTTTCACCATCCTTGCCTCTATGGCTTGGGTTGGGCACATCTTAATCCTTACAGTGACGTCTTTGCTTTTTAATACTTCAGAGAGGTCTTTTGTGGTAGGTTTGGCCAATATAATACCTCATTTGATTTCTTGACTGCTGCTCCCATGGATGTACAATGAAGTTCTTAGCAGCTTCAGTCTTTTCTCCACTTACCATGATGTTGTCTGTTGGTCCAGTTGTGAGGATTCTTGTCTTCTTTATGTTGAGATGTAATATATACTTAAAGTTGTAGTCTTTGATGGTTATCAGTAAATGCTTCATCATGTAATCCAGCTTCTCAGATTATTTGCTCAGCATAAGTATAAAATAAGCATGGTGAAAGTTAGAACCGTGACACACCCCTTTCCTCATTTTAAATCATAAAGTGTCCCCTCATTCTGTAAGAAACACTTGTGTGATCGGTGATAGTGGTATCTGGCAGATAGGGAGCTCCCAGAAATCAGCCAGCTTCAGAGGAGGGTGAGACACGAGGCTGTCATCTGATGTCAGAAAGACAGATGGCTCTCGTCTAAAAGCGAAGAATACAGGAAAGATGTTTACTGGACGTTTCATGGATGATGCAAAGGCACCAACCCATGTGGGCTCTAACAAATTATGAATAACATTACAAAGAATGGAATTCCAGAATGTACTTCTGTGGACTCTGTATATAGACCAAGAACAGGACAAGTAGATGCTGTGTGGATATGAATCTTGCTTATTTCTATACTGTAGCAAAGTGAAGTAGATCCATAGTTTGAGAATCCTACTGTTTACTAATCCATTTCCCTGTTTGTGGCAGCTAGGTTCGTGTGTGTGTCCATATAATGTGCTTGATGTTCTTTCTGGTCTATGTCTCTGTATCAGCCAGGGTTCTCCAGAGAAAAAGAACTAATAGATTATATACATATGCATATATACATATGCATATATATGGTACATATATATGTACCCAAACTGGAACTCTCTGTCATTGAATCAATGCCAACTCATAGCAACCCTACAGGACAGGGTAGAACTGCTCCTGTGAGTCTCCGAGACTGTGACTCTTTATGGCAGTAGAAAGCCCTGTCTTTCTCCTGAGGAGCAGCTGATGGTTTTGAACTGCTGACCTTGCAGTTAGCAGCTCAACTTATAACCGCTATGCCATCAGGGCTGTCTCTGAGTCAGAACCAACTTGACAGCACACGACAACAGAATATACACAGGTAGGTGTCCGTGCATATTTGTATGTATGGGGAGGGGGGCTTCAAAAAGTTTGTGGGGAAAATTCCATTAGCTTTCAAATCCATTTTTTCATGAACTTTTTGAAGTTCTCATGTATGGCTGTGTATGTGCGTGTGCGTGTATATACACATGTATATATAACACATACACATATACATAGCAGGCATGTACAATTCAGAGTCTAAATATATAAAGATATATATGTATTATTATGTCTGTATCTATGGATATATCTATATCTGAGCATGTTTGTTAAGCGTTAGGCTGCTAACTGCACCGTCAGTGGTTCAAAACCACCTTCTAGGAGTGAGATAAAGATTTATAGCCTCGAGTTTGGTTTGAGATGTTCTGTCTGTCAATGGCAACTGGTTTCATGTGTTACACCGAAAAAGCAAACCCGTTGTGGTTGAGTCTGCCCCATCTCTTGGTGGCCTCTGTGTTGTTACAGAGTAAAACTGAGCTGTGTCTTGTTGGTCATCTTTTCACAAGCACATCACCTGACCTTTGTCTCCAGCATGCTGCTGGGGAGTGGTAGGCATTGAACCACCAACCTTATAGTTAGCAGCCAGACACAAACCATTCGTGCCATCCGGGGACCTACGCATATACATATTCAGAGATTTGTTTTAAGGACTTGGCTCACGTGGCTCTAGGTACTGGCAAGTTTGACATCTGTGGGTGGGCAGGCCCACTGGAGGCTCACGGAGGATTTGATACTGCTGCCTTGTCCTCGAAGTTCTTGTTCTTTTGATCCTAAGGCTAACCCATGCTACTCATGGTAATCTCCTTTACCTAAGGCCAACTGATTGCAAATGTTAACCACAACACAAAATACCTTCCCGGCAACATCTCCGTGAGCGTTTGCTTAAGGAAGTGGGTACTCCAGCCCAGCCAGGTTGACTCACAGACGAAACATCTTAGCCTCGTTGAGAACAGGGGTAAATAGCCCTCTAGGGGGATACGGAGGGGCAGGGTCATCCTCTGTACCCATTTAAGAGCTTAATAACCATGTTGTCCTTTAAAAAGCAACACTCATCAGCAGAGGGCCGGATGTCCTGTTTGCCATCCTCTGCCCTCGCGCCTCGGCCAGTCTGATGGGCGGACAGTGGCATCTCCGTGGAGTCCTGTGCTTTCTTTCTCTTTATTCCGGGGACATGCACCGTGCAGGTCTCTCTCACCTGGTCACGTCTTCCGATGGTGCCGGCCAGCCCCTGTCGTCACGGAGAGCCAGCGACTCGTCCTCTTCCTTCCAGATAGGCTTTGTTTCCTCTTATAAAAAGTACCCAAGGGTGTTCTTCCAGGCTACTTCTCCCCAGAATTTCCTCTTCCACGCTTGACTTTCTTTTTTCATTGGCGAGCCATCGTAGGATTTCCCACACCAGGTCGTTTCACCCGGCGGCGTCATCGTTTCCATCCCTGCCGTCATTATTATCACCTGCCATCTCCGACATCATTTACGATGTGTCTGGCTCGGTGGAACACCTGGCCTTCTCACTGAATCCTCATCACGCCCCTATAAAGTCGGGAGTAATGTGGGTGCTCCCTTTTTGTGGCCATTAGATGACAGACAGACTCTTGCCACACCTGCCTGGAACCGGGAACACTGCCTCTGTGAAGCCTCAGCCCCGCTCGCTTCTTTCACTCCAAGTAACACACAGACCTGCATTTGCCAGCGGTGAGTGCTCCCCGGGGACACTGCTCGGAGCCAGCACACCCGTGTCTGTGGTGGCATTGACCTGTCTAAGTTACTGTTCATGATCCTCTCAGAGGGGAGGGAGTGTAGGGGGTCAAAGGTGGCGGTTTGTCCCCATCCAGCAGGTGAGCGTAGGACTGGGCTTGTCACCAGCACGCCTCTGTTCTCATGTGCACGTTGGGGGGTCGTAGCCTCATCCATGTTCATGCAAAAGGCTTCTCTGAGCAGGGGTTTTCCCGTTGAGCTTATTTGTCTGGGGGAGGAAGCCTATCAGGGTGGGGATGTCCAGGGAACTGCTGAGGCGGGGCAGAGGAAGCAGTTCATTCATTCCTCAGCGGTGTAGCGGTGGAGTTAGCAAGTGGGATTTCTGGCATTCCTGTAGGTGCAAAGGGCAGAATTTTGAGGGAGAAGTCCCTGTTCTTTTGTTCTTGTAAATCCTTCCTGTGGCTGATGTGGTTGGATAGATAATACTCAACCCAAGTTGAGAAATGAAGAGGCTTCAGACCACTCACTCACTCACTTAGTCTCACTCACTCACT
>NW_022103928.1:24706276-24722466 GCF_000313985.2 Echinops telfairi
CACTCATTCACACACTCACTCACTTACACACTCATTCACATACTTACTCACTCACTCTGTGGACCAGCCAGTCAACACCCCATTGCTCATCCGCTTGAGGACTACTCCTAGTGGGGTTCCTTGCAGGCCTCCATGGTCAGTTTATACACGTCTGTCTTTCCAAAAGGATGGGTCACTCATTCCTTCTGGGGGGTTTGCGCACCTCCTCCGTCGCGGGCTGTTCTAGGCTCGAGACTTCTGGGAGGCAGGGCCTCCTCTAGGCTGTGGTGCCCTGAGAGCTGGCACAGTCCCCCACCCCCACCCCCACCCCCCGCCCCAGGTAGACCATTGGTCTCTTGGGTGGCTTTGGTAGATAGAAATGGGTAGAAAAATAAGTCTGCCCAATCAATGGCAGCTTGAAGGACTCGCTTAATCTCCCAGTTCTGGAACCGGGCCAGTCTGCCCAGGGTGCAAGCCGCCGCCCCCGCGCCCCCCCCCCCCCCCCCCCCCCCCCGCGAGGGCTGCCACTTGTTCTCTTTGCCCGTTATCAGCTTGAATCTCTTGTTCCTTAATCCATGAAGGGCTGTTTGGGTCACTGGTTTTATTGGCTCCATCATCACTGCCCCAAAGGTTGCATGAAATCTGCCCTGCCCTCCGCAAGGGGCTGGGTGTGAGCTGCCCCACTTCCCGCCCTTGAGAGGCACAGCGGCTGACCTTGAGAACCACAGGGTGACTGAGAGTCCGGTGTGTGAAGTGCCCTGAACTGGGCCCAAGCTCAAACTCCCCTGCTCTGTGACCTTGGCACTTCACCTCTGCCAGCCACAGTGTCTCCACCTGCGATCCTATCAGCATCTCCCGAGTCTGCGTCTGAGAAGCGTTTCTCCAGAGCCTTAATGGGCAGTTCAGGGAAACCGTGAGCTCGGTCACAGCATGTTTGGACTGCAAGGCTTCAGCTCAGTTAATGGGGCCCTTCTTGCATGACCCAGTGTGCATGGCGGGGAGCCTGCCGAGAGCAGCCCCCACCTCTACTGAGGCACAGAGCACCCCTGGGGTGGGCTGGATTGGGAGCTCCTCCAGCCACCCCTAGCTCTGTGACCAGGACACACAGACAAAGGGACCAAAGGGCTTGTGACTCTTTTATTTTTTGGTTAAGGCACCACTGCCCTTGAGTTGCTTGCAACTCCTAACTATCCTATGAAGAATCCGGTATATGTGGAATTAGGTGGGATTAGGAATTAGAGGCTGGCAGAGTTTTAAGGTGCCCAAGGCTGAACGCCGAGGTTTCCATTAAAGAGACGTTTGGTAGGATCTGCCGGTCATTGTCCTTGCCTCACATGCCCTTGATGACAAGGACTGACAGAGGTGGCCCTACGCTTCACACAGAGCGGGCACCCCAGGCTCTTCCCACAGTCCACTCGGCATCTTTCCTGCTGACATCCATGCCCGGTGTGTCCAGGGGACCCAGAAAGTTCTGTTATGCAAAAAATCCTTCTGGGGATTCTGATAAGAAATTCCTGCCTTACATTTTCCTTGAAACTTAATCAGCCTTCTAAATCCCAAAGGTCAACTGGGTTGAGAAAGCTAGGTAAAGGTGGGTGGGAGGCTCCTGACCAAGTGACTGCCGTGCTCCCTGAGGTGTGATTATCATCAAGATAGATGTATGGAGTGCTGGTTTGGCCTCGTCCAAAAGCCCTGGTGGCACAGTGGTTACTCACTGGGCTGCTAACAACAAGGTCAGCAGTTCAAAACTTCCGGCTGCTCTGTGGGCCAGAGGAGACGCTATATTCCAGTAAAGGTGTACAGTCTTGGAACTCCACAGGGGCAATTCTGCCCTGTGCTGGAATGTCATGATCAGTTGGAATGACTCAAGGAGTGTTTGTTATTGCTTGGTCCGGGGGCGTGGGGAGCTGTTCTGCTAGGCTGTAGCTGGGGGGAGTCTGGAGAGTTTCTGTCTTAAGTAGAAGAGTTGAACTGCTTAAGGCTTTCCCCAGGACTGCGGCGGGACTCCGGCCACCCGTGTCCAGTGCCGAGTGTGCTGTGCTCCCTCTGAGAAGGGCTAGTGCCGCTCAGTGGTCAGTACTGTCGAGTGCCTGTGTGTGCCCGGCACTGGGCTGGCCTCAAGGAGATGTCTGTAACCAGGCCAGGCTGGGGCCTTGGGTACCATCTAGAAGGATCCCTGCCCTAGAGGATTCTGTAGTTTCCCTTAAGTTTTATAAGAGCAGGAGGCCGAAGCCAGGATGGTGGGAAGGAGACCTGACTGGTGTGGGGGCAGCCTGGCTCCACATCTTGACCCGGGACTGGGGTGAAGGTGAAGAGTTAGGGTTAGACAGTGATACAAGGGAAACGGGCTTTGTGGGTAGGAAGGAAGCTCTCTTTATAGCATTTGCCTTTGTCCACGGGGTGAATATTCCAACCAGTAGCCAGTTTTGACCTAATGTGAAGTCAGGAAGCCCTGGTGACACATTAGCTAAAGCGTTTGACTGTTAACGGAAAGATCAGCAGTTCAAACCCACTAGTCGCTCCTCAGGAGAAAAATGAGGCAGTCTGCTTCCATGACGGTTTGCCTCCTTGGTTGCCCCATGGGGCAGTTCTGCTTTGTCCCCCAGGGCTGCTGTGAGTCGGAGAGTACGAGGCAGCGGCGGGTGGACTGTGCAGTATTGAGGTGGGCACAGTAAGCTCTCCCCAGTACTAGCTGGCCCCACCACCGCACTGTGATAGGCTTCAAGCCCTGGGTTGGCTCTAATGAGTTAGGTCCCCTTGGCCAGTCCCTTCGCCCCAAGTGCAAGCTTCCTTATCTCAAAAACGAGAAATTTGATTAGCTAGCGGGACATTCCTTGGTAAACTGTGGAGCAGCGTGTGAATGTGAAGAAGACTCACAGGGCTGAAACGTTAATGCTGGCGTCGTCTAATTCTTCCACTGTACCGTTGGCCAAGAGTGGGGCATGGCGTCCTGATCTGCGGAAAAACATTTTTTTTACGGACTGTTGTTCATTTTTTATGACGACGAGCACACGCAAACGTTTCTCTTACCTGACAAAGGAATCACAAGCGTGTTGTAGAGGTTTCTTTGAATAGGATCTTTGGACATCACCGTATTACTCCCTCAGACTCCATTCCCTCAAGCACCATCTTCATGATCCATAGAGTTTTTGTTGACTGATTTCAGAAGTAGATGGCTCAGATCTTCCCTCCTGCTCTTAGTCTGGAAGCTCCCCTGAAACCGGTCCAAGCTCATAGCAACATACAACTCTGTAGTACAGGCTCATGGTGGCTGTGCAGGAGGTGCACTGACTGACCACTGAATCCGGGTATCCGGCGGAAAGTGCGAATTCTCACTGAACTACCAATGCCTGACCCTCATTTTATACATGAGGCAGAAGCCCACAGAGGTGATGCTCCGTAAGTGGCTTAGCAGCAGAGGCGGGGTTAGCAGCAGAGGCGGGGTTAGCAGCAGAGGCGGGGTTAGCAGCAGAGGCGGGGTTAGAAGCAGAGGAGGGTTTGGGAGGGCTAGGCACCCTCTAGCCTTGAAGCATGGTAGTTAGATCAGCAGAGCTGGTGCCTAATTGTCATTTGGATAGGCTGACTCCTAATTAGAACCAAGTTAAAAAGGATTTAAAAAAAAAAGCACCAAGTTTTTTTGGCTTCTTATAAATTGTGCCAGGTGAGGACAATGTTCACCATTTTCCTGACTTCTCTTCTTGATGTACTTACTTGTCCTCAAACACCCAAGTTACTGGGATCCATATGCCTTTGGTACCTACCATAGAACTGCTCTGAAAAGGATCACATTTGAAGGTTGTGGATTAAGGGGTGTGTGTGGGGGGGGGATGTGGAACTAAATCATGAAAAAACCAGACTTATGGTCAGACAGAGACTTGGCCTTCAGTACCCATCAGGCCCGGATCTGAACTCACTGCCGTGTGTTAATTTCCAGCCTAACAGTAGACGGTCCATAAAGGGGAACAGTAACATCAGCGAGGTACCCACATCTTAGAAAAAGCAACCATTTGAGAGCAAAATGGCATCCTTTCACCCAGAAGTGAGTTCAGAGGGTTAGGGAAGGAGGAGTGGAAACAGAACACAGAAAAGTTACCTTTTCTCAAACAAAACGAAACCGCTCTGAAATCCTAAGGGAGCAACAACATGATGGAATTTGCATTTGAAGGAGAGAAAAAACCAACCCTCAGACTGTGGAGTAGGAAAAGGATTTGGAGGGAATCCAAACTCAGCGGAGAGACCGGTTAGACATGTGCTAGCCCTCTAGGAGAGAGAGATGGGAGTAGTGGGTGTCTATTGAGAGTGACTGGCTCTAGGTCTTGGTTATTACTGGAGAGACATAGAAATAAGGAAAACTATTTAGACAATAGAATTGAGATTCTATCTGGAGACTAAAGAATCTATCCATCCATTTATCCACTCATCCATCCATGCATGCAATTGACCAACCAGCCATCTACCCATCCACCCATCCCACCAATATTTACTGAGCTCCTGTGAGTCTGGGATTGTATTCGGTGTGGGAAACACGGCAGTGAATGAAAGAGAAACAAGAGTCCCTGCCTTGATGGTGCTTACCTTCTGATGGATACGATTTAGAAAAACAGTTGCCGCAATACATCAGCAAGGAGCTGACAGACATTCACGCTGGCCTCAGAGAGGGCATGGGATGGAGGCTGTGGTTGCTGACGTCAGATGGATCTTGACTGAAGGCAGAGCATACCAGAAAGAGGTTTCCTTATGTTTTATTGACGGTGTGAATCACAGCAAACTGTGGGTGACATTGAGACAGATGGGAATGCCGGAACACTCAATTGTGCTCATGCAGAGCGAGTACATAGACCAAGGGGCACGTGTTCCAATAGAACAAGGAAATACGCCATAGCTTAAAGTCAGGGAAGATGTGTCAGCATTCTGTCCTTGCATGGTACTTATGTAATCGGTACGCTGAGCTAGTCGTCCAAGAAGCTGGACCGCATGAGGAAGATTGTGGCATCAGGACTGGAGAAAGGGTTATTAACAATTTGCAATATAAAGATGATAAAACCTTGCTTTCTGAAAGCAAAGAGGATTTGAAACACTTACTGGTTCGCTTTCTGATGAAGATTAAAGACTATATATAGCCTTAAGTATGGAGGAAACTCACTGTTAAGAAAACCCAAATCCTCATACATGGATCAATACACAGCATCATGATCAATGGAGAAAAGGTAGACGTTGTCAAGGATTTCATCTTACTTGGACCCACAATCCGTTCATGGAAGCAGCAGTTAAGAAATCAGACAATGGATTGCACTGGTCAAATCTGCTTCACAGACCTCTTTAGTGTGCCAAAGAGCAAAGACGTCACTTTGAGAACCAGGTGTACCTGAGTCAAACCACGATGCCTTCAGTCTCCTCATGTGTACGTGAAAGCTGGGCAATAAACGAGGAAGACCAAAGAGTGGACGCATTGAATTATGGTGTTGGGCGGACAGTATTGAAAATACCATACATTCCCAGAAGAACAAATCAATTTGTTTGGGAAGAAGTACAGCCAGCATGCTCCTTAGAAGTGAGGATGGTGAGAGTTCCCCTCACATCCTTTGGACGTGTTACCTGGTGAGACGAGTCTCTGGAGAAGGACTTCTTGCTGGGTGCAAAAGAGGCTGACATGAAGGAGGAGGAAGACTGTCGAGGGGATGGGTGGGCACAGTGGCTGCCACAATGAGCTCAAGCACAAGAGCAATTGTGAAATGAGGCAGCCCCTGGCGGTGTTGCCTTCTCTTGTGCATAAAGTCGCTATGAGTCAGAGCCAACCTGGTAGCACCTGGTGACAACATCCTGATGGGGAGACAGACCATAAACAGACAGAGTTGGTAAGTGCCCTTAGCTGGTGATGCATACTGTGAGAAAACAACCAAACAAAACACCTATGAAGGGTGGAGGGTAACAGGATGGACTTTTAAATAGGGAGGTATTATGCATGGAATTGTATCCGCCTAAGAAATGTGTTGTCAATCCTAACCCCTATACCTGTGGGAAGGAGCCTTGGTGGCACCATGGGTTGTGTTGTTAATGGAAAGGTTGGTGGTTTGAACCTACCAGCTGCTGCTAGAAGTGACAAAGGAGGCCACTGCTTCTGTAAAGATAAACAGCCCTGGAAGCCCTGTGGCCAGTCCTCCTGTGTCCTGCAGTTGGAAAAGAGTCAATGGTGAGTTTGTTCTACCTACAGTCCTAATCCAGTTCCAGGGGAACAGGCTTTCTCGGTTCTGTGAATGAGGCAACAGGAACGTGGAGTGTGTCTTAAACTCATCACTTTTGCGATATAAAAGAGATGAAACCAGCAAACCAGGGAGCAGAGTGAGGGGAAGGTTGGGGGACTGTGTTTTCTGCCAACGGCCATTAGGATATTTATAACATCATTTGTGGGCCATTCAAAATTTTCTCCTTGAAAATTAGCCTGTTATATTTGGTCAAATGTTTAATGAATTCACCTCTGAAGTGATGGCTGGAGCTCCTTCTCTCTGGTGAGGTGTGTGATGTTAGCTGGTAGTGATGATTTTGTAGGCCTTCTATAGCCCCCGGGCTGCACATTCCCTACACCTGATCTAGAGTCAGGAGAGAGAGAGAGAGAGAAACTGCTCTACAACCAGAGCCCTGAATTCAGACTTTTAGCCGCTAAAGTCACCCACTTGTGTCATTCCGGTTATAGCACCACTAGGTAACTAAGACAGGAGGTCAGGGAGAGTACTTTTACTTTTTAAGAGAATAACATTTGAGAACAAACCAAACCGTTGGGAGTGTAAACCCTGCAACCTTCTGGGAGAATCAAGGCAGAAAGAGAAGAAAGCCCGGGCTGAGGCCCGTGTGAGGAACAGGGCAGGCCAGTATAAATACATGATGGTGAGATGCGGATGTGCTAGACCAGTCTGTCATTACTGGTGGGTCACAGGCTGAGTGATGACTCACCTCCCCCTGTGCTGATCAAACTGGTTTTTTAAGCCTCAGGCCTAGAACTAGAACTAGAGGTAGGCTCACAGCGATTTCACCAACGTAACAACTCTCCAGGTACCTACCTAGGGAGCAGGTAGTCTCAGGAGATGGGGTCCCAGTCCACAGAGATGATTGGGCCACAGCAAGATAAGCTCATGATTGAAGGGTGCATTTGTTTGACTGGGGGGCCGTGGTGTTTCCCTGGTAGAGTGTCCTCAGTCCATGTGGGACACCTGGGTTCTTTGCTGGCTCGCACTTAGTGGAGGCTTGTCCCCTGCTGTGTTGCGGAACAGATTCCATCCGAGCTTTGAGTCTAAGAGGGGCTTGGTAGAAAGGCCTGGAGATCTATTTCTGGGATTAGCCAGTCAACCCCTAGGGGTCCTAATGGTCTAAACCCACCAGCGACAAGGGGGATGACGCAGGATCAGGCTGCGGTTCATTCTGCTGGGCAGGCTTTGCCATGAGCTGGGGCTCACTTCCACAGCAACTATTAACAGCAAGAAAGGTTCGGTGAGAGCTGTGTGTTTCCAGCATTCCACCAACATCCAAGTGGGCAGAGACGAGGGACCGTGCCCGAAGGAAAGGAGTGTGTTTTCAGAACAGCCCTTGATGTCAACCCGCTCGCTGTCATCTATGTATGGTTCTTTTTTCTATGTAGAAAAGTTGTTCTAATTAACTGCTTTTATGAATGTTGATTAATGTTACACACTTGTCTTACTGGTTCTTATCATATTCTAAGTCATTTTATTTTTTGTGGGGGAGGGAGTTTTGCAAGCCTATCTAATCATATCATCTGGAAATTAATACAAATTTGCCTCTTCTTTCTTTCCAGTTGGAATAGTACTTTCCCTTGTGTAATCGAATTGGCAACTGCTTCCTGAGTAATATTAAATTATTAAACATACTGAGCTCTGACTTGAGTAACCCCACTACCACCAAGTCCATTGTGACTCAGAGCAGTCCTATAGGCCAGAGTAGAGCTGCTCACCAGGGGTCTAAGACTGTAAATCCTTCTTGCAGCAGCCAGCCTCATCTTTCTCCCACAGAGCAGTGGGTGGGTTTGAACTACCAACCTTGTGGTTAACAGCCCACTGCTTAACCTACCGTGCCAACAGGGCTCTTCTAACTTCATTGGGAATACTCTACTGTTCTCCTTGGAATAAATGATGCTGATTTTCATTTTGAGTTGTAATTATCATAAGACAGCTTCCCTCGATCCCTACTGTGTTAAGACATGCTTCCAAAAAGTCAGCAGTAAATGCCAGGAATTTACCAGAAGTGGCATCTAACGGATATGATTTTTATTTCGTGTTTTGACCCTATTCACAAGATGAATTATACCGATCGATTTCCTAATATTACTCCATCCTTGCATTCCTAGGGTGAACCACAGTACCGTGGGATTGGTTTCTCTTAGAACAACAGTATTTTACACTATTTGCCATTATTTGGAAACAGTCGATTACATTTTTCACAGAGACGAGGGAACAGCGTTATCATGGCTCCATCCGGAGGCTCCGTATTGTTAGGTCTTGGTCTCACCCATTCCCTCTCTTGGTTGTGCTTCCTTCTTTATTGGCGTCATTCCCAGGCAGACTTGCTTCCAGAAGCTCCAGGTGGACACCCTCCCACAGCTGCCCTGTGCAGGAGAGCATGTCATTGTCACTTGTTGCCTTGTAAGTTCCCAGGTGGACTCAGATGTGCTTGGCTGGAGTTCACACACTGTTGTAAACTCCGAGGTTGGGGGGTTAAGGTCAGCCTCATCTAGACCCATGGGTTAGGTGTGGGGAGGGGGTGATTCCCTATTGGGAAGGCTGGGGCTGTTCTGCACACGCAAGGAATTGGATGCAGGATGGGCAGGCCCATCAGATGTTGGTGCCACCCAGGCCAGCGATCCCTTCCCCCCCTGGTGTTCACTGTCTTTTTTCTCAGTGTTCACAGGCCAGAGTGGAGGCTCCTAGGGGCCATGGCCCCTCACCCCACCCCAGGGTCAGCAAGTCAGTGGCAGCATTCCAAGTCCCCACCTGGATTTCCAGGCCTTTCTTGTTCAGCTGAGCTTGGAGCAGAAGAAGGAGCAGAGAGTTAAAGCAGGAGCTGGACTCTTGGAGGGAGACCGGGAACGTCCTCCCTGTTAAGTCTGTTTGTTCCAACACAAGGGTTTTCCTGGGCTCATCTTCGGACCCCACTGCCCCCTGCCCCGCAGCTGAAGCCCACCTATGTCCCTTAGTTGCCACAGGTATTAAGAGCATGGTATTTAATTCTGGCTCCCTTTTTATAGGGAACTTAGAGGGTAGGCATTTTGTGAAAGGGTGCCGCTCGTGGGATGGCAAATGGTTTTCACAAAGCGTGTCTAGCAGCCAAGGTTTTACATTTGTCAACTTCGTGTCTAGTCTGAAGGTCTTTGTCATCTCAAATCCTTTTTCCCTTTTCCCGCTGGCTGTCGCTGCCGCGTGCCGCCCGTGGATTCAGACTCACGGAGGCCCCTGACGGCAGTGCAGAACCGGGTCTTCTAGGTTGTGGCAGTGTGCTTTCTAGGCTGTAATCTTCACTGGGGCAGGTCACCGGGCTTTTTCCCATGGTGCAATTGGGTGGGTTCAAACTGTCTTCCTTTGGGTGAGCAGCCGAGTGCTTCACCGTTGAGCCGCTAGGGCTCCTGGTTAGCCTTTATTGAGTTTCTATATGGCAGCGCATGCACCTCCTGCGGGGCAAAGCCCCGTGACTTCTCCCTGTGTCCACATGCACACTCCCAGAGGGCGATGTGGTGCCTGTGCACGCCGTCCTCTGTCTCCCGTTCATTTCAGCTGCTCTCTCTGCTGCACGTTCTCGCTCCCCAGCACAAGTCCGATAAGAACTGGGGTTTCTATCCTGGCGTTGGTTGGCCTCAGGTCATGCCTGACAGCTCACTCCTGGGGGCGCAGACCTGGAGTCGGGCGTCATGAAAGGCCTGCTACTAAGGATTTGTGCTGGGAGAGAGGCGACAACTACTGCCTACAGCCACCTCCACCTGCAGAGTCCTCCTCGTTCCGAACACTGGCTTCTCATCCCCCAACCCTGATGCTGGAAGGCTCCCTTCCCCTCTAGCTCTTTGTTGCAGAGGAGGAAAAGGGGAGGGGGGGCACAGAGAGAGAGGGGGAGAGAGAGAGAGAGAGAGAGAGAGAACAAAAAAAAAGGTAAGAGGGAGGGATTGAAAAGAGGGATTTGCCAAACGCTATCAGGTCACCTGGCTCCCTGGCTACTGCTGTCCACCCACTGTGGTCTCTCCCACATTGTACCTTAATTATTGAACTTGATTGTGCTGGTCCATCATCTTATGATGCTTCTGTTTTCTTTTGGGTGTTATTCCAGCGGCTATGTGTGTCCTTGAAAAGCCAGGTCCAGGTAGTCCTCCCCTTAGGACAGGGTTCTGGCGTGATAGATTTGTCTCGAGTTTTCACCACGATTGCCTTCTATTGTCATTGTCTCTATCGATCAGGTCTTTATTTGTGTGTGGGGTTGGAACCACGGCGTACCGACTGAGACACATGACACCAGCTGCAACAAGGCATGTGGTACATGTAGCTCATGAGAGGATGTGCAGGGACAAACTGCACTTGTCCAAAGTGCAGTCTGTGGTAGCGCGTGTAGATTGTATCTCAGGTTTGTAACAGCATTTCTGGGGTGGCGGGGACGGGAGCGTGTGACTAAAAACTTAAAAGCAAGCTGACACATATCACAACCACCCTACATATATGAACGTTTCTCATCATTTGACTTTTGTCATTCTAAATTAGCTTATTAATGAGTGCTTTTGTAGTATTTAAGAATTCAGTCTCAGGAGAAAATTCTGACTATACTACACAGCAGGTGGGACCGTGGGTCAGTGCTTCCACCTGCCTGTGCTGCAGTTTCCTTGTATGTGAAATGGGGCCCAGCGTACCTGTCTTGAAGGTCGTTCTGAGGATTAAATGAGATAATACATAGCCCACTTTTCAGCCCACTCACTGCAGTCGAGTCAATTCTATCTCACAGTGACCGCCTTGTGGGGTTCTGAGACGGTAACTGTTTCCAGGTGGAGAAAGTGCTTTCTCCCGAGGAGCGAGCGGTTGGTGGTTTCCAACTGCTGACCTTGAGGATCACAGCCCACTACAGAACCACTATGCCACCAGGGCTCCACTTTTAAACTCAGGACTTGGTCAACCCATAGCTGTGCAATACATGTGGCCCATCATCATCATAGAAGTCTCTGTGTGGTGCAAACAGTGAAGTGCTCGACTATTCATCAAAAGGCGGGTGTTTTGAACCCACCGGCAGCACCTCAGAAGAAAGGTCTGGTGATTTGCTTCCAGAAGGTCAGGTCATGGCAACTCCTGGGAGCACAGGTCTGTTCTGCAGTACATGGTGGTAGCCAGGAGTTGAAATCCACTGGGCAGCCCCTGGTTTGGGACGGACTATTTTTGATTCCCAGGGAATGGGCCTGCATTTCCCTTTGCTCTTTCGAAGCCTCTCACCCCAGTAGGTCCTAGTTTTCACAGTTGGACCTGTGCAGCGGACTCTCTGTCCGCGCTCCATCGACCTTCCTTCCCATACCCGCCTCTCCCTGTGCCTCTGCCTGCGGTGGGAGACGATGGCAGTTTTTGTAACATCTCGTGCCGGCCACCCCTGAGAAGTCACAGAAAGCGGTCCGCTCAGGGAGAAGCGTGAATGGACCCCGGTTTTGTATGCTGGGGACAATCTATGGCTGGCTTTCATGGGTGAGTCATCCCTGGGCAGTAGTGACCCCGCCATGGGAAGAGGAAGCCGGTTAAATCCACCGTGTGCCAAGAGGGTGTTGCGGCCGTTAACCCAGGGAGCAGGTTGGGGTGGGGTGGGGTTGATCAGGCCAGAGGAGCGTTTCTATTTTTCCGCAGACCTGGCAGTCAACGCAGCCAGCGTTGAGCAACTGAAAGGTTGTGAGAAAACTAAAAGGCGCTAGCTTGGCAAGGCGCTAGCTTGATGGGCTTGGCCGTTTTACTTCCAAAAACAAAAGAACCACAAAGCAACCCCCAAACAAAACACCCAACAACATCAAGAAATCCTCTTTCCAGTTCTTCAATCGGCCCATTGAGCTGCAGGGAGCGGAGCCAGTTAACCCACATTTCATTAGAAACTGGGTTAGCGGACATCTCTCTTTCTTCCCTGGCTGTTGGACCCCTTCCAGAGACTGGTACACTAACGGCCATTGACACAGCCCTGGCCTTCTGGGGCTGGCGTCAGCCTCGGGGATACAGGCGTCCTCCCCGTCAACTATTTCCCTGCACACCTTCCACCTCTTCCCCGCAGTGACCTCGGCTACTTGGGACACCCGTCCACACACTTTACAGTTAGAGGTTTTCTTTTCCTCATCAGTGGTCATTTTCACCCTCCGAGGTGGGCACCATGGATTTCCCTGTGTTCTGCACTCGTGAACCTCCCTCCTGCACCCCCCTGTCTCCCTGTGCCTGGTTTTTGGCCTGGAACCAGCCGGCCGTGGACACACTGACTTCCTTGTCTGCTTGGTTCCCACCAACTGATGAGCAAGGTCATTTTCAAACTTCTGACACCTGCTTATCAAAACGGCCAGCTGCGCTGTTCACAGATGGCCCCTCCCCTGCCAGGGGAAAGGGGGCAGATAAAAATAAACCAGGGAGGGAAGGACCAGGAGCAAGATAGGGCAGGACTTGGATTTGACAACTGGGCTCTGGCGCTCCTGTCCATGCCCCGCTACAGTGTTAGTGTCACCCTCCAGACAGGGCTCTGACATCGGCGATAAAAACATTGACCTGCACCCGATGCAACTGGAGCCTCTTTGCTGCTGCTGCTGCTGCTGCAATGCAACTCTGTGCATCGTGCCCGGAGCTCATCTCCCTGCGTTTGAAAGTGCTCTGCGCTCAGAGGCTGCATGTGGATCCTGAAAGCCATCAGGAAATGGGGCAGTGGGAATTCGCTAGATGTAAGGATGTGTGTGCGTGGGTGTGGCTTCCATGGGTCCTCACTAGGGACTGTCAGCTCTGTGGACTCTGTGGAGGCTGGGGGTTGACTGGGTGGGTGCCCTGCCAAATGGATTTAGGAGGTACATTTTCACGGGCAGCTGTTACTGTCCCCGAGTGGCACAAACAGGTAAGTGCTAGCTAAAAGATGAGAGTTCAAATCCTCCTAGGGGTGCCTTTGAATAAAGCCCTGGTTATATATAACCAAAAGGTTACAGCCATCGAATATTCTGCACACATGCATTCCCCACAGAAAAAAAGAACCAGGAGCTCACTGCCATGAAGCGTCAATTCCAACTTCTACCAACCGTTACAGGAGTAACCGCCACACCACCACAATTTCTGCAGTGTAGTTGTGAGCTATAATCAGTTAAGATGGCTCTTCTAGCCATAGTCCTTTATGTGATATATTCTAATTCTGGACTTGATATGCCTGTCTGTGGCTAGAGTCTCATTTTAGAGGACATGGTCAGCTAACTAACAGGAGTCAGATGAGATTAAGAGCTGACCTTGGTAGAGGGTGTGAATCAGGCCATGCTGCTTTAAATGGTTATCTCAGTTACTGTTACTTGTAATGGATGTGAGGAACGATGTGTTGGTTACTGAGAGGACAGAAGCTGCTTCTGGAGTGGCCCGGGGAAAAGCTTGGCTGGTTAAGATTAGCAGGAGGGCAGTGCCTCTACTAGTCAACCCCTGCCAGAGGCCCCAGGTCATCTGTGCATAAGTAAGAGACCGTCCAGGGGGAGAGACTAGATTACTATATTAGGGTATCATTGAAAAGGTGTGAAGGGTTATATTTGATTGCACTATTGATACTCAGTGTAAGTCTCACCAAATGACCTTTCCCTGCATGGGTCTGGTAAGAAGGTGGGGGAAGATATGGATAGGATTTCCCCTGAGTGAGTGTGAGCAGGATTCCCTGCAATGCCTTCCTGCTGTGTATAAAATGAACACCCTGAGAAGCAGGGTGTGTGATCTCATTAGTGACAAGAGCCAGGAGAGGAGCGTGTCCTCGGGACCTAGCATCCGGCTTACCCTTTCCTGAACCGGAGATTTTGGACTGAACAGCACCCCATGCCCAAGGTCGCCAGCAGGTAAATGCAGGATAGTGTTTGGAAACGTTCTCTCTTTCTGACTCTTGACTGCAAATTGAGTAAAGGTCTAGAGAGCAGATCAGTTTTCCACTCCATAATTCATATGCATTTTGTTTCACGCTGTTATTTGCAGTATCCAGAGTGGCATCCTACTCCCTCCCTGTTCTGCTTTCCAGTCCTCCTTTCTTAACCCTTCGGAGCTCTGCCCTTGGGTATGTGCTGCCATGGTGATGCCACATGGTTTTTTATTGTAAGGTGTGTGTACTTCTGGTGATGTGGTTTCCCTTACAGACCTGTTAATTGTTTGGCTGAACGTTGATGGTGGTGGTGGTGGGTGTGTGCAGGGGGATAGGGGGGCAAGTTCAGTTCCAGACCTGAAGAGAGACTAAGGGCCATCATCTTTGGGGGTCTCATCATTCTCTATCCAACCAGGAAGCCTGGTCTTTTTGCGATTTGGAGTTTTGCTGTACATTTTCTTCTCATTCTCTCTGAGACCTTCTAATGCAGCAGTTCTCTACCTGTGGGTTTCAATACCTTTGGGGGGTCAAACAACCCTTTCGTAGGGGTCGTCCGATTCCTGACAGTAGAAAATTACAGTGATGAAGTAGCCACGAAAATAATTTTATGGTTGGGGGTGGGGGTCACCATAACATGAGGAACTGTATGAAAGGGTCGTGGCATGAGGAAGGTGGAGAACCACTGTTCTAATGGGATCTCTCTCAGAGAGGACACCTTTCTTTCTAATTTCAAACCCTTACCTGTCACCATTGCTTTGGGCTAGCCTCAGTGCTGTTGACATTTTGGTTTGGATAACTCTTTGTTGTGGGGGGCTGCCCTGTGCACCTGTAGGATTTACCATCATGACTGGCCTCTGTCCACTAGATGCCAGTAGCAGGTCCTCCAACCCCACAACTGCAGTTGTGACAACCAAAATGTCTCCAGATGTGGCCAAAAGTCTCCCGAGGGACATCATCATCCTGATTGAGAACAACTGGTTTAAAGGCAGTATGTACACTTGACCCTTGAATAACTCAGAGGTAAGGGGTGCCAATCCCTGACCCCCATCTAAAAGGTACATATAACTTTGGACTCTCCAAAAACTGAACTGTTGGGTAGCCTACTATTGATAGAAGCCTTCTCCAAACATAAGTGGTGAAACAATGCCTATTTTGTATGCCGTGGGTGGCCCTGTTGGGGAAATGTTGGACTGCTAATGGGAAGGGTGGGAGTTCCAGCTCATCAGTCACTGCTCAGGAGAAAGACAGGGCTGCCTGTCCCCATAGAAACTGACAGCCTTGGAACCCTGTGCAGGGTCCCCACGAGTGGGGATATAGGCTCGGAGGCAGTGGGTTTTAGATGTGCTGTGTACTGCCTCATATAAAAGCTGAATTTTCATTATGAGATTAAAAGATAGTTTGCAAAAAAGTGCAAGGATTTGGGGCCTGTTGGTATATCTGCAGGAATAGCATCACAAATACCTTTAAAAAATAATTGTCCTTACACTGGATTATTCAATTCAGTCAAGCAATTCAATAAAATAAAAAAACAACCCCTTTTAAGTGAAGCTTTACTAAGCAGATAATCAATTTTACTTTCAACCGTTTGTATGCGTTTTGTTTTCCTTCATCCTTTGCAATCCCCTCAGTGCACCGTCACGTATTCCACGTCCTCGCCATGTTTCCTCTTCCCATTGCTCCCTTTCCTCATTCTCTGTGCTTTGCTTGGGTGATGTTATTATCTTGATCCCAAATGTTTGACCATTCTAACACAGGGTCAGCTTGGTACCAGACCTGAGGGGTGAGTAAGGACCTGTGGCAGTTACATAATCTCCCGTCAACTTGTGAAGGGGTGGAGTCTAGCCTGTCAATCAGCTTGATGACCTCATTTGGAGGGGCGAAGGAGATAAGTAGCTGACTGGAGGCCAGATACACACAGACTCTCTGCTTGTCTTCCTGGTGACAAGCCACATGGAGACCCCTGATGGAACCAGAGCCCTGGAGCTGGGGGAACCACATGGAGATCCATGTGTGTTAGTCTGGGTAGACTAGAGAAACAAATCCATAGACACACATTTGTGTGAAAAAAGAACTTTATACAAAGTGTAATTCTACATTAAGAAAGCATCCCAACCCACTCCAGATCAAGTCCGTAAGTCTGATAT
>NW_022103928.1:24722592-24735475 GCF_000313985.2 Echinops telfairi
CATCTCAGCGCTGGCAGGGGTCTCCATGTGGTTTCTTCAGCTCCTAGGGCATGGGCTCTATTAGCATAGTGCCATGTGTCTTGTCAGTAGAGTGTCTCTCGGGGAGTCAGGTGAGAGTTAGAGTGTCTCCTGCTTCCAAGGAGGAAATACGGGAGTTCCCAGAATCCTCAGGAGAAGGCCATGCCCTCAGAGGCTTCATTGGCTATATCCTGATTGACAGGATAAACTCCACCCCTTCACTCTTATTCCTCAAATTGACAAGCAATTATATAGCTACCACACCACGTCAGTGCTGAGATGCTTCCACCGCCACTGCATCCACAAGACTTTCCACTTACTGGCCTAAGTGATCTTCCTGCATTTGGCGTCATTGCGTGTGTTGTGTGAGTCTGAAGAGCAAATTATAGGCTGGAATTGGCTCATATCAGACCTTTGGACTTGATCTGAACTGGGCTGGTATGCTTTCTTAATATACAATTAATTACTTGTTGATATGAAGCTCTTTCTTATACACATATGAGTCTCCCTGGATTTGTTTCTCTGGTCAACCCAGACTAACACAGGGTCATAACCTTGGACTTGCCTGCCTATCCGACTAGGAAGCCTGGTCTCTTTTATGATTTGGGGTTTTGTCCCATGTTCTCCTATTCTATTTAGCACTTTCTCCCAGTCTCAGGGTTTAGAGGCTGATGTTAAGCAACTCAGTTTTTACTATCATGACTTTTCTATGCTTCTTGGGGGCCCTGCCAGCATCACTAGTGGCACTCTGTATGAGCCCCAGGGTGTTATTCAGGGTTTACAGACTTGCTCTAAAGACAATGAAAAACACATGGGAGCTGTGAGAGAGCACCTTCTATTGTAACCCATAATTTACTGGAGGGAGGAGCTACTCACAAGGAGATGGTATCACTTGGCGATTAAAAAGGAAAGTCTATGTGGAAGTGGATTCTCATCATCTAAACTCAAGTTCAAGGGCCAACTGGGGTGAGTGAGGTTGAGAGCAACGCAACGTGGAACTTGAATCGCTGTCATCCTGTCTCCATCACTGGGACACCCTCCAGGGGAAGCCTTCGGGGAGTTGACTACTGGGTAGGCCAGGCGTAAAGGGAGATTCTCGCTCTAGTTCACTGCTCAGAACGGCATGTTCACATGGTTCCCCGTGGTTTTGATTTCCCTCCTTCTGCGGAAACTGTTTTGTTTCATCGTCTGTGCTTGCGCTTCTGCGTTGGGCTGCAGGTCTGCCTGCTTTGTTAAAGAGGACGTGCTGATCCCAGCTCCCCGTCTTGGGTTTCCGAGCTGCCTGCGCGTGTGCCACCACGGTGCCTTGTCCACAGCGAGGCGCCCAGAGCCGGGAATGGGGATAGAGGTCTGCTCCCGGATACTAGATCGGGCTCCGGGTCTCCTTTGAAATCCCTGCTTGGTTTTCTAGGTCCCTTCGTCACCTGTTACAGCCTCACCATCGGCTCACCTCCCTCTTCACGTGTGCTGCCTCTGCTCTGTGCTTTCTAAGCTTGTTGGAGTGTGTGGAAACTCAGGGTAGGCCAGGAAGTGAGGGCCGAAACATCTTACTTAGAAACAAGCCTGGTTGGTAAAACAACCTGGGACTATTCTTCATGAGAAGTCCCGTTTCTCAGGGGTCCTCTTCACAAATACTGGGGTCCTTTGTTCCCATGACAGGGCCCCCAGGGGGCAGACATTCAACTGAGAATTCAGAGACAACCTGGGCATTTTGCCAATGGCATTTTACCCCCCTAAACGTGTCCAGGAACAGGAGCCTGGTTGTATAGCCTGGTTGTATAGCAGCCTGTGGGTCTGCTACCTGCAAGGTCAGCAGTTGGAAACCCCCAGTCTCTCTGTGGGAGAAAGAGGGAGTTCCTCTGGCAAACCCACAGTGGCCATTCTACTCTGCCGTGCAGGGTCACCCTGCGTCAGCATCAAGTCCACGGCCGGGAGCGAGTGAGCCAGTGGAGCACACGTCACAGGTGGTCAGAATTCATCCTAAAAATCCTCCAAGCCTGGCATAGAGGACAGCAGGTGCGTTTTGGAGTGTGCATCCATGGACAGTATTCTGAGCACCTAAAGATCATGCACCTGATCACGACACAGCGAAGATCGCACGCACACAGTGCCACTGTGAGTTTTAATAGCATACAGGGGTCGTGTGTCCCCGAAGGCTGACCATCAAAGGCACATGTGCTGTGTGCCTGCGTATTAGAACGAGGCAGTCAGCTCCAGGGTGAAAAAGTCCGCGGCCTGGGTTCTGCTTCCTGCGCCCAGCGCTTGCTGCGGTGTGACCTTGTGCATATCCATGACCTTGTCATGGCTCGGTCTAGCCGTCAGGCTTTCCAGAGAAACGGAGCCAAGAGGATTACGTGTGTGTCCCTATATTCCATCAGCTCCTGAGGCTTTCCTGCCACAGCCGCCAGTGCAGCGTGTACGCCGTCCTTCCTCTCCGTGGGTCCCAGTCACAAGCTTCCTCCTGACGTGGTTGGGAGTTGACTAGTTCTTTTCGTTGTAGTGGCCGTGCATTCTTCCCATCTTCTTTTGATGCTGCCTGTGTCATTCAAGATTTTACCCAGAGAACCCTTCGATGGGGACATGTAAAGCTTGTGCTATTTGGGGTGGGGGTGGGAGTTCCATTCTTTAAGCTTGTTATGTGCTGAGATTGAGAGAGCTTGCTGGCTTACCTTTAAGGTATTGGCTCATATTCTTGTGAGATCAGTCCGACATCTGCAGGGCAGCTCAGCAGACAAGATTTCTATGCTGCAGTCTTGAGACAGAATTGCTTGTTCTTTAGTACCAGGGAAACGTACTGCTCTTCAGGCCTTCAGCTGATTGGAGGAGACCCATCCACGTGGTCCAAAGTGTCGTCCTCTGCATACAGTCAGTTGCTTGTAAATGTTACCCACAGCTCCAAAATTCCTTTAGAGGAACATCTGAGGAGTGTTGGACCCACCACAGCCTAGCCAAGGTGACACAGAACATGCACCATCACCCTCAGTTTTATCATCTGTAGGACACAGGTGGTGATGACAATACTGGTACCTGGCACAGAGCCTTGTTGCTGTCAATGGGCATTGGCTTGGCGTCGATGGGCATTGACTTGGCTTCAATGCCCAACGACCTTAGGTACAATGGAATGAAGTGTTGCCTGCTCCTGTGCCGTAGTCTTGACCTTGAGTGAGCCTGAGCCTTTGTTCTACTGTTATGCCAGTCCACAGGACGGAGAGTTTCCTCTTTTTCACCTTTCCCAAACACGGGGTCCATTCCTACTGACTGATCTTCCCTTCCTAGGTAAACTAACTGAAGTCTCACAGTTCTCGTATCAAAGGAGCATCCTGGGTTGTATTCATTCTAAGACGGATTGGTTGGTTTGCCCCAACACCACAGTTCGAATGTGCGAGCTGGTGGCGGAGTAAGAGCCCTATAAGGGCTGCTGGTGCTGCTGCCAAGGCTGTTGTTGAAACAGCGATCCGTGAGAAGAGGCTGTTTGCAACCTGATTTGGGCTTCATCCCTGTGCCTCTAGGCTCAGTGGCTCATCTGAAAAGAGGCGGAACAAAATCCCAGCTTCCTTTACCGGGGCTTCTCCACGCTGTGCAGGCTGCCTCGCTGGGGCCCAGCTCCGTGCACCCTCCACGGTGCCGCCCACGCTGGGCTCCTCTGCTCCAGCCATCTGGCAGGCCCACGGGCCATCGGCACACCCTGCCTTGTCCAGCCAGATGAGAAAACACAGATGTGGCTCCTGCTCTGACTTCACTGTCCCAGCCCCCAAACATGTGTCCCGCCTGAGGGCCAGAGGAGTGGGGCCCAGGGGTCATGTGAGGCAGCCCACTGGGGTCAGAGGGCCCACGGAGAGCACTGAGCTAGCTCTGGGTCTTGGGGGGCAGTTAGTGTTAGAATTGCTTGCAGGCACCTGGTATCCAGGCCCCAGGCTTTGTGAGTCCCCACGACTGGGTGTTTTTGTTTGGCTGATTGGTTTGGGGTTTTTTGGGTACTAGCTCTGGTGAAAAAGCTTGACTTCAGGATTGCTCCATTAGCAGCCTCCTGGCTGAAGTGGAAAGTGGGGAATGGATGTATGGCATGCCTGAAAGGAAAGAGACAGCCGCTCTGAATCAAGCCTGCTGACTAGAAAATTAGAGGTTCAAATCTGCCTACAGGAATCTTGGGAGCAAGTCTTGGCAACCTCCTGAAAAAAAAAAATCTACCTTTGGAGCTCCTGTGGCATATGTGGGGCCGAGCCCACTAGAAGGCACCAGGCTTACCTCAAACGATGAGGATTTGCCTGTGCTAAATGGTGCATGTAAGCACCCGCCACCAGTGGGCTCAGAAGTGAATGTTTCCTGTTAGACAGCAGGGGAGGGGAGGAGCTTGCTCCTCGTGGTCTCACGCGCACTTTGGTCTGCTTGTAAAAAGCAAAGGGGGTTGATTTTTGCAAGTTATTGCTGCCTTCACAACCAAACACCCCAGCTAATCTCTCTCGGGAAAGTGATTAAGATCCAGGAGCAACCCTCAGGCTGAGGGAGGGTGACTCATTGAGCCAAAAAGCTCCCCGAACACACCCATCCTGGGCCAGCCAGCGAGGAGGATGCTGAGGACAAAGCAAAACAAGAAAGCCCGTTGCCAGCAGCCCCGCATGTGTCAGAGGTGAATTGCTCCAGTGGTGCCCAGTGATTGCTCGCGCAGAAACAGATCGCCGGGCCTTTGTTCTAAAGCGCCTCTCCCTGCATGGACTTGAACCTCCCATCTTTTGGGTAGCAGCCCAAACATGAACCGTTAAAACAAACCAAGCCCACGGAATGGATTCTAACTCAGCCACCCTGTAGGCAGAGAACAGCTCCGTGTGTTTCTGCGCATGTCCATCTCGACAGGAGCAGACCCCCGTGGAGAGGAGGGATGGTGGGTCCGGACCAGCCTAACCCACTCTGCCAGCAGGCTCCTTCTGAGGAGACCAAGGGAGGAGGCAGCCGCGATGAGGGACAGGGCGTGGTGCTACAGGCCCAGGCTCTGTTGTTGAAAAACAATGTGAGTTACAGGCAAGGCAAAGCACCCTTCAGTCCCTGTGGGCAGCCAGGTGATTATAAAAATAGGACGTGCTGCAGAAAACGCTGCCAACTGCTTCTTTTCATCTGCAGGCCAACGAGTAACTTTCCAACCCAGCTCTTGGAATAAACAACATTGGTTCTAGCTCGGCCGTCAGCAGGAGACACGCGCCCTGGAGGGGCTTTGGGCTATTGTAGTTCCTCCAGCGCTGTTCGAAGAAGTGTTTTTGAAACCAGCGCTCTCGATGGCTCTGGACAGCAGGAACAACTGGTTTTTCAGGCTGTTGAGAAAGAATGTCTGTGATTTATGTGACGGAAGTATGGTGTTATCAGCCCTCCTCTATCAGTCCACCTCTCTAGAAGGTTCCAGAGCAAACAGAATTCATGTGAATCAGTGGTTTCGTTATCAGCTTTTTATGGATGAATAGCATGTATGCAGATGACGGTACACGTAAAAACCATACAGCGGGCTGGGTTTTCACACACGGAACACACCTTTGCCGTCAGCACTAGACCAAGCAGGGCCACGGCCCCAGGACCTTTTCCCGGCCTCCCTGCCAGGCACAAAGCTAACCACCAGCCCGACCGCTAATTTGATACACATAGCTAACGAGTACCAATGACCATCTTGCCAGTTCCAGCTCTCGGTGACCCCTGTATGTCAGAGAACTGTGCCTCATAGGGCTTGCTTTCTTTTCTAATTTTATTTGGTGGTGGTTGAGAAGAGACGCTGCGGAACTGTTCATACCCATTCAGTGGACAGTCAACCATTCGCACCCTCCTCTTCAGAGCCGCCCCTCCCTCATTGACCTCAACCCAATGCCCCTTTAGGTTTCCTGTCCAGTCTTTTGAATTGCTGCTCCCAATTTGAACCCATCTACCTAGCTCGGAAAAGAGCACAGTGCTCAAGGCAGATAGTCTTTACTGGTTAAGCCTAACAATTGAGGTTTTAAAAAAAATTTAATTTATTTTCAAAAGTAGCTTTAATTATAATTTCAGTCAATTGTATTCTAGGATATACTTCCTTTTTAAGCCTACTTTTTCTCATCTATACCAAACATGTCTTTATATATATATATTTAATCATTTTATTGGGGGCTCGTACAACTCGTATCACAATCCATCCATTGTGTCAAGCACATTTGCACATTTGTTGCCATCATCCTTCTCAAAACGTTTGCCTGAGACATTTTAATGGGCTGGTGTGGCAAAAGAATAAGGAAGCCCAACCCAGTCTTAGTGCCATCAAGCCGATTCCAACTCACAGCAGCCCTCTGGGACAGAGGGGAACTGCCTCTGAACGCTGCTGTTCTAAGGAGACTTCAGGGGATCTTTTTGGCTTAAGGCTTAAAGATTACCTGGGGCAATAGCTTCCAGAAGGTGTAGAATCTGGGATTCATGAGACCTTGAGATTCTCGTCTGCGTTTCCCCTCTTTTGGTGAGAATCCTTTTATGGAATGCTTCATCAAAATGGTCAGTGAAAGTAGCTGGCCTCTCTCCCTCCCCCTGCCCCCTTTTCTTCTGGTCTCATGTGCATAGAGGCAATCATAGTTTCCATAGGGGTTTCAGGGATTGATTGTTTGGGGGCCCAGAGCTTATAAACCACACATTATACGGAATCAGTGGTTTGGAGCTCACATTGTCCCAAGTATGGGGATGGCAGCACCCTGAGGAGCAGTGCAGTCGGGGGTTCTGTGTGTCAGGAGACAGGTTTCTGCAGTTTTCGGGGTCTGCGGGAGATGCTGGGTGATTGGCAGGGGGTGGACATGGTTCATGGGTCTCCCTGAGCGCAGGTGCCATGGGAAAGGGAGGCCGCCTGCTGGGGCAGGCCGTTCACAGAACACGTCATTGTGTGTGGGTATGGCATGGGTACGCAACCATTTTCTTTTCTATTAGGGTGAAAAATTCATAACAAAACACTGGCCGGGGTTCCATTTTTTGGTGTGTGTAATTCAGGGGCCTGGATGGCCTTCTCCGTGCTGTATAACCATGACTGTGCCTTTTCCCCCATTAGTAGCCGCTCTGCTTAGCTTGTTCCCTAGGTCACAACTGGCTCTTTTCCCTCCTTCCTACTCCTGTAGGAGTCTTGGGCCTCTGTCTATTTCTGTACTTGATTTCTCTCTTTCTCTCTCACTGCGTGTGTATGCACTTATGTATGTGCAGAGAGCGAGCCCTGGTGCCTCTCGGCTAAGTGCTTAGCTGACAATGCAGGCCCATCAGTGCCTCCGTGGGAGAAAAGACTGCTGACTTGTTCCTGTAAAGATGGCCATCTAGGAACCCCTAGGGAGCAGCCCCGCCCTGGCACGGAGGGGCCTGATGGGAAGGAATGGACTGGACAGCGTCCAGCAGTGACACGCTCTATCAAGATCTTCCAGTCTTTGTCTCTTCGCGGCTGGGTTTTTTCCACTCAGCACAGTGGCTTCAGCGTTTTCTGGCCTCAGACCTCCTACCCTCTTTACGGCTGATAAGATGATTTTCTTAAAGGCCTGTTTGTTGAGGAAGTATTCAAGCGGGGAGCTGCCTGTTGGGGGTGGGCCCTGGACTGGAGCCAGGGAGAAGACATGTGTCGTCGCTGATAGAAATCTGATCGCCCTCGGATGCCGCCTGTCACCGTGTGGGCTGTTTTCTGATGGCCCCAAGGATGGCCGCTGACAATGTGGACCGGAGCTCATAGCTCCTGCCTAATGAGCTCCGCCTCCCTTGGCCGAAGTGTGGGGTTTTCTTTGAGAGAAGCACTTGGCCACTTTGGGAAACACTTGTTTGAAAAATAACTGGACTCCGCCCCGTTGGTGTGGCCCCCGACACCAGCAGCTGGGGGTGCCCCTGGCAGGTGTGGGCGTAGCTCAGCTTCTCAACGATTCCATCTCACGTTACTTTAATGTGTGACCGGGGTGGTTTCTATATATACCCCCCGCTTTGTGTGGCTCCCAGGGGCCCGGAGAGTGGCAGATCCTATGAAGAGTGGTTCCTATTTATTCCGTTTTCATTCAACATTTACTAAGCCCCAATTGTGTGCCAGATCCTAGGGGTGGATTTCGTCATGGTTATCAGGATCATCTGCCGTTGGTCATGTGTGAGGTCACAGGTGAGTTAATGACTGGTTTGCCGCCTGTCGCTTGTGCACGTGCCTCTCCGGATGTGCACTCTGTTTATCCCAACAGGAAACGAGGCCGATTTCTCCCAAATGAGATACGAATGGGAAAGACTTGGTACACGAGAAAGCATTTGGTAGATCTGAGATCATGTATTTTATTAATTTAAGTTAACCTTTTATCACACTGTTCCCTCAGCAATCCACACACACTTGTGTCCACGCCCGCTTCACTGAACCATCACTCACCCCCCTTCCTCCCTTGTCCCCTGTTTCCACGCCCCCTGCCTTCCTCACCCTCTGGGCTTTGTCCTTGAGTAAATACTGTCCCCTAGATCCAAAATGTTTGGCCATTCTAACGCGGGTGCATTTGTAGTTCCATAGGCAGACTCCCTCGCCCTCCCACATTGTGTCTAGTCTCCCCCGGCAGCTACTCATCGGTCACTGATTGTATTTATTTTACGGAGCCCTAGTGGCACAGTGGTTTAAGTGCTCCGCTGCTGACCACACGGCAGCAGCTGGAACACCCCCCTCAAGCTGCTCCAGGGGAGAGAGACTGACAGGAGGACCTCGGAGGGCTTGTCCTTCCTTTCCATCAGTCTGCGATTCATGGTACACTTTCCCTGTTGGGCACGGGCCCAGTTCTCCTTGCTGACGCGCCTTTTGTTTTTAATGGCCTGTTTGACTGGGTGATGGCAGGTGGCCCTGGGGTGGTGGGGGATTCCAGCAGACAGTTTACCCCCAGCCCCCGACTGGGCCTCATTCTGCTCTGCTGGTATTGACCATGACTTTACTCTGTGCTTCAGTCTAGCCATCGGGACAATGAGGTCACCAGGTGTGGCTGTGTCGCTGGAAAGGAGCTCTGGTGGTCTAGCGCTTAAGCACTCGGCTACTAACAGAGCATTTGGGGGCTTGCACCCACCCACCAGCCGCTTCATGGGAGAAAGATACTGCAGTGCGCTCTGTAGAGATTGCAGTGGGAAACCCCACAGGGAGGTTCTGCTCTATGCTGCGGGGCCATTACCAGCCAGAATCAACCGGGTGGTGATGGAGGTGCAGATGTCTCTGGGTGGGGCTGGCGATTAACACACTTGGTGGCTAACCAAAAGTCCGGAGGTTGGTGTCCACCCCGATGTGCCTTGGAAGAAAGGCCTGGCACACGGGGATCGGCATTGATCAGAGTCAGCGTGACAGGGACTGACTTATTCGTGCTTACGATGCGGTGTTGCGATCACTGTGGTGAAAGCCTCCATAAAATGCTTGCTGTGGTGATTTCTCATTGGTTATTTCTGGATGTTTCTATCGCCCCGATCCTGAAGCCAGGAGTGTTTCCCGTTAAGCTACCCAGGAAGGATCAAGATAGGTAAGGTCTGTTTTGTCAAATGTTGCTAGGTGCCCCCCAAGGCCGTTCTGACTCATGGAGACAGACCCTTGTACAGTGACACGAAATGGCCTGGTGCCACGCTCATGGTGGTTATTTGAGCCCGCTGATGCAGCGCTGGGCCAGCCCACCTTGTTGAGGATCTTCCTCTTTCTCACTTCAAATGTTCTTCTGAAGGCCCACACTCCAGGAGAGATCCAGCCCCTTGAAACCTGGAAGGAAACAGCTTGTAAGCAAAGGATCCTGTTGTGTACCCTCACTGACCCTGGGTGTCCACAGTTCCGGGCTGTGCTGTTATCTTGGCCTTTGGTGAAGGCTGGGGTAAGACTGTGAAGCATTGTTGGGCCAGTGCACGCAGGAGGGACATCTGTGGGTCGCAGATGACGCCGTCTCTCTCCTTGCTGATGTGAGAACTATCTGTTTCTGAGCTGGACACTGCTGGAGAAAGAGGAAATGCCGGGTACCAGCCATTCTGGGCCCAGGGGAAGGGACAGGTGGACAGCCCACTGCCAGTCGAGAGGTGTCGAGATAGGAAGGAAGCGCTGAGGGCACTGCCTCTTCCCCTTGGAACATCTGTGTCCCCTCCAAGTCCCAAAACAGTATCAGGTCCACTAGAAAATGAATCGGCTAAGAAATCTGTTAATGAGTGGCTCGAAATAGCCACCACCTCCCTGTGCCTTTTATTTACTTACTTTTATTTCGATAATGCTACGCATTTGCCATTTCGACATTCTTCATATGTACCATTCACTCAGGGGTGTTCATGATGTCTGTCATGTTCAACCGATGCCATTGTACTTTCCCGAGTGTTTCCGTCAGCCTTCACAGAAGCTGGGTTTGGGGACCTGGTGTGGATGACAAGGACATTCATTCTGCCCAGGCAGCCGGGCCCATGAGAGTGGACTGAACACCTTTCTCCAGGACCCACAGACCTCTGCTCGGGGCCCGTGGACCTCATTCTACCCAGCTATAGCCCAGCTGCCGGCTGATCTGTTCACCTGCTCCTGGAGGGCCAGGGTCAGGCAGAGACACCAGCTGTGTCACCTTTCTGGTGCTGCTGTGGTAACCAAGACTTGGTTAACGTACTGTTCTGAAAGCTGGAAGTCTCAGCCAGTCTGGCTAGTCTACAGTCCCTTCTTCTCGGCAGACCCATATCTCTTACGACTCCTCTGCCCCTCCTGCCTCCCTCCATTAGGGACACCCTGATAATCAGGATCATTTTTCCCCTGCCACGCTCCCCGCAAGTCATATTCTTTACTTAGCCACGCCAGGAGCTCTGGTAGTGTAGTGGTTGCACATGGGTCTGCTAACCACAAGGTCGGCAGTTTGAAATCAGCATCCACTCCTCTGGAGAACGATGAAGCTTTCTACTCCCATAAACAGTGAATTGTAAGGACACCAGTCCCAGGAGGTTAGGACCCGCTCTGCTCCAGAGGACCTTATGTTCATGAAGTGTGCCTGCCAAGACCTGGCTTCTACATCAGGTCATGCACAGAGGTGCCAAGGAGCCCCGGTGGCATTGTGGTTGCAAATTGGGGATGCAATTCACAAGGCCAGTGGCTTGAAATTGCCAGCAGCTCTGTGGAAAAAAGATGTGGCTTCCTACACCTATCAAGAGTGATCCTCTTGGAAATTCGGAGGGCCAGTTCTCCCCTGTCCTGTAGGGTCACTGTGAGTCAGTATCGACTCGATGGCAGTGAGTGACCGCATCTGCACTCGACATAATCGGATTTCGACGTGAAACGCTGAGAACATTTTGTATCGGAGCTCGAACAAAACCTTGGAATCTGACCCGACGCACGTGATTTTTGTAAACAAAAGCAGTTTGTGTTTCGGTCACTCAGTGGTAGTTGGCGTTAGTACACGTTGTTTAAATCTTTTGCGGCTGTGTGCCAAGCGTTTTGCTATAATTTTCTTAGTTTTTGTGGCTTTTCATATTGTTTTTAGATAAAAAACACGGGTCCAAAGAAAGAGTTTTTGAAACGAATCCTTGATAAGGAGCTGATTAACTGTGCTATTGATATTGTCGATAATTATTTCGTAAACCCTTTTAGAAAACAGTTAAGGAAATACCAAGCAACAGACGATATTAGACAGTTTTTTATTAGAGAAAGCCAGCCAGGTCCTAGTGAAAAAAGTCAAAGAAGGGAAAAAAAAAACTACTAAAAAGCAGCTACCAGTTGGTTTTATGGACGGGGATTCCCCTTCCAAACAATGACTCTCAATCCATCCTTCCTCTCCACATCCCTGTCCAGAGATCCAGATCCTCATCAGTCTCAAGGAATGGGCCATACTATAGTTGTTAAAAACTTTTTTAACATTGTGTTTCTTACTTAAATTATATTATTTAACTCTGAACTTATTTACTTTGAAATTTCTGTGTAATGTTTTGTATAAAAAGGCAAGGTTAGAGTAAAAAGTTGGTGGTGAAGAACGGACTAATTAATTTTCAGTTATTGCTTAGGGGAAAAATTGGTTCAGAACTCAACTGCATCACGTTTTGATGTGCCTTCTAGAACAGATTAGCATCAAGGTCCAGGGGTCTACTGTACAGGGCCCAGGGATTAGGATGCAAATGTATTACAGGTGGTGGGCAGGGGGGGCACAGTTCACCATTGCACCCAGTGAGGTAGCATATGCACATCTTCTGGGAACTAGGATGTTAACGTCTTTGGAGAAGGGATTTATTCAGCCCACTACACTGACACATACCAGTCCTGCACTCGTTGTCTGGGGCACCAGTGTGCCGGGTTCAAAGCCCGCCGCTCTCCATCCATCCTCAATCATCAATCCCAACCCCACTCCGGCTTTGTGATGTTAGCACGTTATTGAATGTTCCCTCACCTAACATATGGAGCCTCTCTTCTGCAGAGGCTTAATTAAAGTAATATACCTACTCTTTGTCTTTAGCAACTGTCTTGTTATCTGACATTTTGCATTTCTAATGATAGTAAAAAAAAATCTAGCACTGTGTTGCCTAATAACGATGTATATCTGATAACAACCAACACTGAGGTGTGTGGTGACAGTGACTCTGGCTACAGTAGTTAAGGTCACGTGTCCACCTGGTTGACCATGATTCTCAGTGGTTTGACAGGTATGCAGTGATTTCATTTACCGGTTAGGTAATGATGTGATGTGGTAGTGTTATAATGTGGTAGTGTAATAATGTCATTTGGTAGTTATGTAATGATGTCGTTTGCTTGTTCTCTAATGACGCAATGTGGGAGTGGTGTGATGATCACATGTCCTCATTCTCCATTTGCACAGATCTGTGGACTCAAACCATGCTGCTGAGTGAAGAGTGGGCGTGCATGTGAAGGTGCTTAGCACCGGGTCTGGCACAGAGCAGCACCTTCTGAGGGTTATCT
>NW_022103928.1:24736989-24738586 GCF_000313985.2 Echinops telfairi
TCCAATACCAATCTATAAAGTCCTCTTCAGACTCATGAAATACATGCAATGACACTGAATGCAGGAGGATCACAGGCCAGTGGGTTGGAAGTCTTGTGGATCCAGTGGCATTGTAAGCATCTCAGTGCTGCCAGGGGTCTCTACATGGCTTTTCCGGCTCCAGAGGGTTGGTTGCATCAGGGTAGGTCCATGTGACTTCTCCAGCGCCCAGGCCGTAGTGCCATGTGTCTTGTCAGGAGAGCATCTCTCAAGAGTGAGCAGTGAGAGAGAGAGAAGTCTTCTGCCTCCAAGGAGGAAATACAGGAGTTCCCAGAATTCCTCTCAAGTCCCAAATTGACACCAGATTATTTAACTACCACATACACCAAAATAAGGGCACTGTCTGCGTCCAATTGGCTACCACTCAGATATTTTCTTTACTCTGCCATCTTCTGGGCCCTGGGAATCACCAGCCTGTTTCTGCCTTCTTCTTTGGCAGCACGAAGGTGTGTGTCCTCCTGGGCATTCTGGGAAGGCGGAGCTGTTTCACTGTCGCCCAGGCACACTTCTGTTGGTGAGGAAAGAGCATGAATCAGGGTTTCCCCTGAGAGACCCCAGCGGAAGTGGGTCCCCAAGGGGATCCTGAGTAAGAGGGGCTGCATGTCTGCTGCAGGGTTGTCTGCAACTGTGAAGCACTCCAGATGCCCAGCAGCCAGAGAACGCAGAAGTTGGTTGCAACTGCATGTCTCCACAGCAGAGTGCTGGGAACAGTTATTCCCGCCTCTCCCAACACGGAGAAACCACAGCCAGCCAAAGTGTCGCGTGCAGCAAGCACACCAGAGACAGGGCGTGTGATAGAGTTTGGGTCTACTTGTAAAGTGTGCGTCCAGAAGCGCTCTGTTGCTTATCTTGCAAACGCAGGGATCAGATGTGTGAACCTGTGAATGGGCGAGGTGGGGTTCCCATTCAGGAGAGGATTGGGAGCATGTGGTCAGGGAGGGTGGGTGGTGGGCTGTGGTCATTCCCTGTCGTCAGGGAAGGATCCAGGCTTTGTGGGGCCTGATGCTTCTGTAGCACTACTGGGCATTGCAAGAGTCTGTGGGATGCCCTAAGAAGCCATTTCTGAAGATCACAGGGGCTGTTCTGGTAGACGATGATAACAGCAATCACAGCCACAAGTGAACCATTGTCCATCGAGTGGATTCCAACTCCTGGCAGCCCGTGTGGTTTGGAGTGAGCTGTATTTCATAGGGCTGTGAGCTCTATTTGGTGTAAGTACATGCATCTTACATTCACTTTAATAAAACCTTGTTACTTTTAATGAACTAGACCCTAGTTAGTAGAGGTAAGTTAATCCATCCTGAAAATATTTAATAATAGGATTTAGTAATATGATTTTTACTTCTCCTGATCACATGGAGATGTGTGTGAAATTTTATTATTTTTTTAAATTCATTTTATTAGGGGCACATACAACTTTTATCACAATCCATACATATACATCAATTGTGTAAAGCACATTTGTACATTCATTGCCCTCATCATTCTCAAAACATTTGCTCTCCACGTAAGCCCCTGGCATCAGCTCCTCACTTTTCCCCTCCCTCCCCGCTCCCCC
>NW_022103928.1:24739727-24741325 GCF_000313985.2 Echinops telfairi
CCCGACTTTCTGTTGGCGTTTCGGAAAGGCATTTTGAGGGGTGGTCCTGGAGGTCCCTGGGCTGCAGAGCTCTGGCTGGGGGGTTTGGCTGGGGCACCCTCCCAGGACTGCTGAGGCCCAGGGGGGACGCCCAGCACCAGGGGTGCTCCACAGCCAGAGAAGCTGGGAGTGTTGCCCTTGGCTGCAGGAAGGGAGAGAAGAAACACAGGATGGCGGTTCAGAGAAAGCCACCGCCCTTCCCGGTCCTGCGTCATGAGCATGAACATTCATAACTATCAAGCAGCGCCAAGGGTATGCCTGGAGGGCCCTCTGTGATTCCACGGGTTAGGCTTGTGTGTGCAGGAGAGCATACGTGTCCCTTCACATGGCTCCAGCGGTTGGAGGGGGCCTGTGGATTTCTCAGTGTCTTCTTGCAGGATGTCCTGGCTGGCCGCATCTCTCTGGTTTGGGGAGTGAGCTGGAGTGGGCCATGCTTTTTGTTTGGCATTTATACAAATAGCTTGAGAGCCCGAAACACAATGGCCTGTCCGTCACACATGGCAGACTCAGGACGTGGAAACGGATGCCATGCTGCCGGCTTCCTTGGCTCAACGAGGAGCCCGAAGCCAGGGGAGCCTGCGCGCAGCCTTGCAGCAGCGAGGACGTTCTGCTAAGAGCGTGCCTTCGGGAATCGTGAGTTCTGCGGGTCTCTGCGCACCGTCCTCCAGGCGTCCTCACTTGGAAGGTGCAGCTCCTGGAGGAGAGCAAAGAGAAAGCCCGTGGGCTTTGCTACGAGCCCTCCCTGGTGGCACAGTGGTTAAAGTGATGGGCTACTATCTGAAAGGGGGTGGTTCACACCCAGCAGCTGCTCTGCAGGAGACAGATGTGGCAGTCTGCGCCCGTTAAGCTTACAGCCTCAGGGACCTCGGGGACACTGCCCCTCTACCCTCTCGGGCCGCCATGGGTTGGGTTTGACCTGATGGCAGAGGGCTTTGGTTTTTGGGGTTCATTTTCCTGGTAATTGCGGAGGAAACTCAGAGCATTGGTGGGTGGGGGTCGGGGAGGGGCTGCTTGGGGCTTTTATCCTTCACTCCCTGCCTGCTGCTGGGGGGCATCAAGTTCACCATTCCCCACAGGGCAGAGGCATACAGGGATACAGGAAAAGCCCCCCAAACACCTCCTCTGAGTTCCTGGTGGGTGGCAGGGGTGGCACCCGGCAGCGGCTGCCAGAGCCCGCTCTCACCTGGTGCGCTCTACTCAAGCCCACAGCCGAGTCGTCCGGGCAGAGTGCCTGTTGGCACCTCTTCTTCCCCTCCTCTATGCTTTTTAATCTTAAATATATATATTTTTATATTTAATATATAAATATATATATTTATATATTAATAAATATATATTTATATATATATTTGGCACATGTGGCAAAGAGAAAAGAGGAGGGAGATATACTAACATGCCATCAAAGCTGTGAATCCCTGTGACTTCTCTCAGAATTTTATTCTCTAAGCAGGTCTGTGGGTAGTGCAATTGGATTGCTCTCAGTGGCTAAGTTAAAAAAAATTAATGATTGGAATCCACCTAGTAGTGCCCCGGAAGAAAGGCCTGGTGGTTTCCTTCTG
>NW_022103928.1:24741425-24742687 GCF_000313985.2 Echinops telfairi
TATAGCTCTCCCCTGGCACATGTGGGGTCCCTGTACAGCTCTCCTCTGGCACACGTAGGGTCCCTGTATGGCTCTCCCCTGGCACACATGGGGTCCCTGTACAGCTCTCCCCTGGCACACGTGGGGTCCCCATATGGCTCTCCTCTGGCACACGTGGGGTCCCCATATGGCTCTCCCCTGGTACATGTGGGGTCCCCGTACAGTTCTCCTCTGGCACATGTGAGTTCCCTGTATGGCTCTCCCCTGGCACACGTGGGGTCCCCGTACAGCTCTCCTCTGGCATACAGCTCTCCTCTGGCACCCGTGGGGTCCCCATACGGCTCTCCCCTGGCACACGTGGGGTCCCCAGGACCCGGATTCACCTATGTGGCAACAGGCATGGATTTTGGCTTCTTCTTTAAGTGACGCTCTTGCTATGTGCTGTTGAATCCGTTCTGACCTACAGCAAGCCCGAGTCAACCGAACAAAACATCGACTGGTTCCATGCCACCCTCACCATCACTGCTCCGTGTGAGCCCATTGCTGCAGCCGCTCTCCGCGCATCTCCTCCGGTTGTTGTCATGAGGTGCTGTGGAGTCAGCTGTGCCCATCACGCCCCTGTGCCCCACAGCATGAACGCCGTCTGTCCCGCGCCGGGCTCACAATGATTCCTGTGCGTGACCTCGTTGTCGCAGCCGCTGTGTCCGTCACGAAGGGATCATCTGCCCTGGATGTGTGTGTAATTAATGTGCTCCTTAGTGGGGGTGGGGGGGGTTCTGCATTGGGCTGCTAGCCACAAGGTCAGCAGTTTGAAACCGCCGACTGCTCCATGGGAGAAAGAAGAGGCTTCTGATCCTGTCAAGGCAAACAGCTTTGGAAACCCACAGAGGCAGGTCTACCCTGTCTTCCATGGTCTCTGAGTCCGAATTCACTTCCTGGCAGTGAGGTTAGTTAGGGTGTTGGTTTAGTCATGTTTTTGGAGCAGTTGATTTGGCAAATAAGCAAGATGGTTTGCGGTAAGTTAAGGGCTTTGTCTGTTTGAAAAAACAGGCCACACTCTTCAGAGCCCTGGTTTTACTTCATCTGTTGGTGGAGCTTATGCAAAGCTCCATTAATTTATGGAATGTGGAGGTTAATTTCGTTTATTTATGGTTATGGAGTCACGATGGTTTCCCCAGCAGGAACGTTCAGCGAGGTTCTCGCCGTCTGGAGCTTCCAGGGCTCAGAAGAATGGGTTCACGTGTGTCCTCGGAGCCCGTCTCATGGGATCTTTTGAGGATTGC
>NW_022103928.1:24743735-24745643 GCF_000313985.2 Echinops telfairi
GAGCCTTCTCTGCATCTTGGGTCTTCTTAGAGTCCAGCTTCTCAGATCATTGCTCAGCGCACAGAGTGGATAGACATGGTGGAAGCACACAGCCCCGATGCACATCTTCCCTGCTCTGACTCCAGCCAGGATCCCCGTGTTCTGTTTGAAGGGCTGTCTCCGGCCTGTGTACAGGCTCCACGGGAGCACAAGGCAGTGCCCTGGAATTCCCATTCTTTGCACTGATTTCCATAGTTTGTGGTGATCCACACTCCATGTGCCTTAGCATAGCCAATAAAACATAAGCAAACATCTGTAAGAGCTGAGGAGCCACTTAAGAGATGTGAAGTGGGATGTAGAGGTGGCAGGGAGAGGCTGCATTTGAGATCTGAAGCCGGCTGGCTGCAGGCAGAAGCTAAGGCAGAAGAAGCCACGTGGATGCTGAGATGGGGCGGACGTGGGCATCTTGGCAGGTCCCTGGGTTCCAGAGTGGCACGGTGGAGATGGTGACGCCATCCTCTGAGGGACTCTTCCTAAAGGGAGTGGTGATCCCATTTCCAGATCGACGAAATGGGGTGCAGGACAATGATGAGGACTAGAGCCAGTCTCTCGGTTGGTGTAGACAGGGTGTTATGGGTGGAGTTGGGTCTCCTCAAAATATGTGTTACAAATCCTAACCCCCCTATAAACCAAACCCCCAAACTCACTGCGCCATTGAGTGGACGCCGTCTTAGAGGAAGCCCACAGGACCAAGTGGAACTGCCCCTGCAGGACTGTACCTGTTGACTTTAGAAAGGCTCACGTGTCTCCTGAGGAGCAGCCGGTGGTTTTGAACTGATGACTTAATGGTTATCAGCCCAACTCATAACCGCTCCACCACCAGGGCTCCCATCTTCCTGTCGGGTGTGTTTGAAGCCGCTCACCTTTGAGCTATAAAAAGGGCAGATTGGGACAGGAGCAGGTAGTGGGGAAAGACAGATGCCATGCCACAGGAAGACCTCCAAGAGCCAAGGAACAGAAGCTGAAGAGACAAGGACCTTCCCCCAGAGCTGGTGCCTAGCCTTGGTGGCATATGTTAGGCCACTAATCTCCAGGTCAGTTGTTCAAAACCACTACCCACTCTGCTGAAGAAAGATGAGGCTCTCTGCTCCCACAAAGATATACTATCTCCGGCTCCCACAGGGGCAGTTCTCATAGGCCCTGTAGGGTTGCGATGAGTTGGAATAGAGTCAATGGTAGAAACTGGTCTTTCTGTTTGTACCTCATAACCTGTGAGAAAATAAATGTCTGTTCACCCATTTACAGTTGTAGATAACTAAAAAAAAAACAAACCCACCCCATGAGTCAGTTGTGACTCATGGCAACTCTATAGGACAGGGCCCTATAGAACAGCCCCTGCGGGTTTCCAAGACTGTAACTCTTTTATGAGACTAGAATGGCTCATCTTTCGCCCATGGACACTGGGTTGTTTTGAACTGCAGACCTTGCGGATTGAAGCCCAGTGCCTAAACACGATGCTACCAGGGCTCGGTAGACAACTAAGCAGAGGGTAAAACCTAAAACCCTACGGTCACCTGTATTCCTCTCTTCTCCTCAAGGGAAACGGCCCAGCCTTCTGCTCCATCCTCCCAGGACGCACCCTTGGATAACTCAGCCGGTGATGTACTTCTTGTCCTGTGTGGGAGGCAACGGTTGATGGGCATTAGGGTGCTATCTAGTCTGGTTTACCTGTTTGCGTTTTAAGCAGAGGTTCTCAGTGTCTGGATGAAAGAGTGATTGATGGTTTCTCAGCATCTTAGGCCAGCCTGAAGGTTTCATAAAAATGTAGGCAGAAAACCTTCACATACCTAATTTTATCTCCAGTTTATGCTTTTTGGTTTCTCTCTACTGGACTTTCAAATTGAGAACATCTATCTATCTTATCTATCT
>NW_022103928.1:24746153-24750807 GCF_000313985.2 Echinops telfairi
GTTCCAGTCTCCGAAATCCACAGGGACAGTTCTTCTCTGACCTGGATGGTCTCTGTAAGTCAGGGTTGACTCGATGACAGTGGGCAAGTTGAGTGTTAGTGTAAGGAGCCCTGGTGACATGGTGAGTTAGGCACTGCAAGGCTGGCTGTTCAAATCCACTAGCCGCTCCAAAGGAGAAAGATGAGGCTGTCTGCTTCTGTAAGGATGATTCACAGCCTCCGAAATACTGTCATAGGGTCTCTGAGTCAGAGTCAGCGCGGAGGCCATGGGTTTGAAGCGCTGTGATAGTTCTCGTGGGAAGAATCTTCAGAGTGCACATCCGCACAAGTGCTAGTACTTGAGACAGTAATTAAGGCCCATGATTGCTTATTAAAAGGTGCACTTCATTGAAATCAGCTGGGTTGTTGAAGTTCTTTTCCCTGCCTGGCAGACACCTTAAAAGAGCTACTAATATTCTCCGTAGAGGTAGCTCTTTTGCAGAAAGCCAACGTGTTGACGAATGGCCTTCATTTCTCTGTGCGCTGCGATTGGAATGCCGGAGATGACGTTCCTGATTCCCAGGCGGCTCCTGACGTGGCACCTGCAGCTGTCTGAATGTCAGGCCTTGATTTCTTGCCGTGTTTGTGTTTGCTTGTTGTTTTCGGCTTTGCATTTTTATTTGGTCACTTTGCCCAAGCTTCGTGGGGTGTTGCATTGTTTATGTCACACTGCTTGTGCGATTTTTTAAGAGCATGACTGATGTGCATAACAACGGTGGAACTAACGTGTGTACATTATGCCGATAACTTACAGCCCTTCTAATTCCTGAGCACCGAGCCTTTTCAGGATTCTTCAGGGAGACAGGCACATTCCCACCCTCCAGATGAAGAAACTGCGGCTTAGGGAGGTGGAAGAACATGTTTAGTCACCTGGCAAAATAGGAGAGCGAGTGAAAGAGAACCCAGAAGTTGGAAATAGGCGTTGAGTTAGGCTCAGGGAGCAAGGAGGCTGATAAGAGGCTTGAGGGTGCTCTTTGGGGTGGGGTGGGGGGAGGACAGTCCTCAGATATGCAGAAGTTACCTTCCTTTTACAGGGTCTTCACGGCCTCCTGTGCGGGTCCTTGTGTTGTGGCACTGTGGTGAGCACGCAGGCTGTGGAGAGGAACCCCGCTTCAAGACACTGGGTTGAGGGCTGAGCTGTTGCGGCCCCAGGGCCCAACAGGCTGGCCTCTGGGGTTGGGTCTAGTGCAGAGGTGTCTTGTCCCGCTTAGGGACTGTCCCCTCCCTAGCTGCCCCCTACACCCTCTAGTGGCTAGGTAAGGGTGGTGTGGAGGGACAACTGCATGTTCCTGGGGACACAGTTCTTCCGCCCTGTGGGTACACAGCCATTGCATGTGGCTGGCGTGGACTAGGAGGGGCTTGAGTTGATGGCTGTGGAACGATGTTGGCACAGATGTTGGCCGAGGTGGGAGGCCACATCTCCTCTTTCTGTTCTTCCAGTGTGCCACACTCCCCACCACCGGGCCTTGGCACCTGCTGCCCCACTGCTGGGAGGGTTTCCTCTTGCTCATCTTCCAGAGCTCGTACGCAGGTTCACGTTTCTCTGAAAACGTCCCTTGACGCTTGTGCAGGTATGTTATCCAGGGAACACTTATTATTTAATCCAATGAGACAACGAGGATTCTCAAAATAAGTTGTAAACATCTAGGAAGCTATGAGGGGGTCTCCAAAAATTTGTGGGAAAAGCTCATCTTTTATTCCATTGTCTCATGAACTTTTGGAAGCACCCTTATATCTACTTGTCCTTTATCTACCTGTGGGTATCGACATCAAGCTATATCTATATACCAAGGGTCTGCATGTATGTAGATGTATCTTCATCCAAGGAGGCTTCAGAATATTCCTGGCTTGTGGATCCCCCCCACAAATGTTCTGCAGCCCTCTCATCTATAGATACGTAGGCCCAGAAAAAGCCGTAGGGAACAAGCATGTTGAGTCCAATTGTTTAAACGTAGATAATGGATTCATACCCTGTAGCAAGGTGGGGGAACCTTTTTTCTGCCCAGGGCCATTTGGATATTTATAGCATCATTCACAGGCCATCCTGGTCAAAATTTCATTAACTCCCGACTACAACGATGGCTTCTCTTGGTGAGGCATGTGATGTGAGCTGGTATAGATGATTTCTTGGGTCTTATACAACTCATAGGCTGACATTCTCCACTGGCCCCATAGGATAATAAAGCTATAATCTTTGGCATTATATTTTATACGTAGGGGTTGCTATTTACTTCTTATTGATCTCTTACAAGTTAACAACCTGACATTACAAAAGCTAGGAAAGCAAAACAAGTCATGCAAAATTAGAGTGCCTATAAACAGGTGTATGCTTTAGATGACTTTGGAAAGGTATGCTTTATTTCCTTGTTTTGCACATTTTTCCCTCCCCTCCCCCCAGATCTGTCTTGGAAAGCTCCTTAAAAAATGTTTTTTTTGGGGGGGAAAGCTTCCTTAAACGGAATTCTTTTGGGTTTAAAAGCATCCTAAAAAAAAAAATCAAAAAAAATCACGGAACCTGGACCAATTAAGGAGGGATTCGTTGTGAAGGAGGCCCAGTGCAGCTCCTAACTGGAAGGTTTGCAGTTCGAAGCGACCAGCCTCCCTCAGGAGAAAGATGCCGCTCTCCAGTCCCACAGCAAGGTACAGCCTCAGAAGCCCAAAGCGACAGTTCTCTACTGTCCTACAGGGTCGCCGTGAGTCAGTGTCGCCTCGAAGGCAGGGAGGTAGGTCCTTGACAAGCTGGCTCCAGCTCGAGGTAGCCCGGTGCCCGCTGCCCGCTTCTGCGCCGTCCGCATGGACTCGGAGCCCGTGGTTGTGACCACTGGGAGCCCAGGCGTCGTGGGTTGGGGATTGAGTGCCAAACCCAAGGCCAGTAGTTTGGGCCCAGGAGTTGCTTCACTGGGAACAGATGAGGCTGTGTGCGCCTGTAAAGATCTCGTCTCAGGAGCCCCCAGTTCCACCCACCCTGTGGGTCCGCTCTGGTTTGGGATTGACACAGTGGCAGTGAGTTTGGCTTTCGTTTTGGCCCAGCTCTCCCGCATTTTAACAGCATTCTCTTGTGATTCCTACGTTTTTTTTTCCTCTTAAATAAACTCCTTTTTGTTGTAAGGTGGAAGTGAGCATAGCAAATCCGTTTACTGCCCCACCATTCACGCACATTTGTTTCTTGACACTGATTGCAATCCCCACAGTGCAACAGCACACACCCCATCCTCCCTGTGTTTCCTGTTGGTACGCTCCTCCCTAGTGTTATCCCCCCAACTATCATGACCCCAATTCTACCTTATTACCAGCTAGACCAGAGCAGGTACACAGGGGCAGATAAGAGCTGGAAACACAGGGAATCCAGGACAGATAACCCCCTCAGGACCAGTAATGAGAATAGTGATACCAGGAGGGGAAGGGGAAGGTGGGGGGAGAAAGGGGACACCGATCACAATGATCTACATATAACCCCCTCCCAGGAGGATGGACAACAGAAAAGTGGGTGAAGGGAGACATCAATCAGTGTAAGACATGAAAAAAATATATATAAATTATCAAGGGTTCATGAGGGAGGGCAGGAGAGGAAGGGAGGGGAAAAAAGGAGGGCTCACGTAGAATGAAAATGTTTTGAGGATGGTGATGGCAACAAATGTACAAATGTGCTTGACACAATGGATGGATGGATGGGTTGTGATGAGAGCTGTACGAGCCCCCCCAAAAACAATTTAAAAGAATAAACAAATTCACTCACTGCCATTGAGTGGGTGCCAACTCAGCCACCCTAAAGGGCAGAGTAGAACTGCCTCTTTGAGTTTCCAAGGGAGTAGAAAGCCCTGTCGTTCTCCTGTGAAGCGGCTGGTGGTTGCGAACTGCTGACCTTTCAGATCACAGTCCAACAGGAGTAACCACTACTCCACCAGGGCCCCTTCTCCCCTGATAGAGCTGTTTAGGGTTTGGCTGAAAGTGGAGGCACAGGAGTGAGTTCCTGTCCAGGCTAAAGAGGGCCACACTCTCAGGGTTCTACCAGCCAGCGCCCGTCAGAGCAGTCTACCTGTTTTGTTCCACTTCCGACCCCAACTCTATCCTGCAGCAAAGCAGGAACCAGTGAATGCATTTCTTCAACGAATGAACTAAAAAGATTTCGGGTCCATACCTCACGGTCATCAATTAGATCTGACACACAGCTGCCCCTGTGGGTTTCTGAAGCTGTAACTCTTTTTAAAAAATCACTTTATTGGGGCTCATACAATTCTTATCATAATCCATCCACCCATCCATTGTGTCAAGTACATTTGTACCTTTGTTGCCATCATTCTCAAAACATTTGAAGCTGTACCTTTTTTTTTTCAAGTACATAAACTTGTTTATTTGCAGCATTTTCTTTTCTTTAAATAGTTTTATTAGGGCTCATACAACTCTTATCACAATCCATACATACATCAATTGTGTAAAGCACATGTGTACATTCATTGCCCTCATCATTCTCAAAGCATTTGCTTTCCACTTAAGCCCCCGACATCAGGTCCTTATTTTTCCCCTCCCTCCCCGCTTCCCCCTCCCTTATGAGCCCTTGATAATTTATAAATTATTATTTTGTCATATCTTGCCCTGTCTGACGTCTCCCTTCACCC
>NW_022103928.1:24751374-24753145 GCF_000313985.2 Echinops telfairi
GGAGTTGAAAGCCTCATCTTTCACCCATGGAGTGGCTGGTGGTTTCAAACTGCTGACCTCGTGGTACTACATTACAAAAGGAACCTTTTTAGTCGTCAGTTCATACTAAAAGAAAGCTCTGAAGAAGGCGTGCTGCAGGAACACTCCAGGAGAGACTAGACACAGTGGTTCTCACCCTGTGGGTCGGGACCTATTTGGGGTTCTAACGACCCTTTCACAGCGGTCGCCCGATTCATAAGAGTAGCAAAATGACAGTGATGAAGTAGCATGGTTGGGGGTCACCACACCGTGAGGAACTGCATGATAGGGTCGCAGCCTGAGGCAGGTGGAGGACCACTGCAGGTGCAGGTGTTCTAGCACTGGCCAGCAGATGGCGATGTCCACTCGCGTTCAGAACTGTCCCTCTGGAACCGGTCAGCAGCAGCAGTGAAAACCCACCCATCATCTCCCACATGTAGCCCCAGAAAAGTTCATGACCAGCGATTCTCGTTTAATTTTGAGTTCTCAAGGAGGGCGGAGGGGTATTCTTTCTGACAGGTGTTGGCTGTAATGTCTGTTTTTATTGCAGCCTCTCTATTTTCTCTGCTTCGAGCATCCACAGCCCTAGAAAAACCCTTTTCAGGAGATGCGTTCTCCAGGGTCCTAGAGCACGGTTCACCGCCCAGGACCAGCGCCGTGTTGGGTGCCGTCTGGTCTGTTCTCTCTCAGTGTGGACCTACAAACAACAGAACCGAGCCGGCCCAGTCCCTCCTCCTCCTCCCTGGGCTGCCATGTGGGAGTCCATTGGTTGCCCACGGAGCCAACCCAGCTCCCTAAGCTGTCCTCTTTTCCCATGGACCCTGTGCTTTACCACGCGTGGTGCCCTTTCCGGGAACATGCCTCAGGGAGGTGCCCGAGATGAAGGCTCGCCCTCCTTGCTGCCAAGACACGGTTGTTCCTCATCCTGGCAGCCCCATGTCCTTCCCCAGCACCCACACTCAAATGCACCCCTCGCTTACTCTGTTCCATGTCCAGTTTCCGTGTGCATAGGAGGCCCCCAAAAGTACCGCGCCGGTGTCCTCAAAGTGACATCTTGTCTCCTGAACCCTTGAAAGGACTCATTTACAGCCAATCTGTCCCCTGCCGTGCGGTTGACTGACTGCGGCTTCTGTGGGTGTGGACTTTGGAGTTGCATAAACATCAGTCGATAAATGTGGGACTCCACGTGAACCCTGCTTATCAACCCTGTGTGAGCTTCACATCTCCTGGGCCTGTTGACCAGTGGAACAAAACAAGGCCGGTGCAATAGCAGGAGCATTCACGGACATGCGAGGAACCGTGCTTCCCGCAGATGCCTGTTCATCCTTCCCGGTGATCCGATCCTTCTAATTCTATGAATGCTATTAACCATGTGGCCCCACATAATAGTGTGTAAGGGACTTCACACGGAAAGAAACATTCTTGGATTGTCAACAGAGGCCGGAGAGGAGGGGAGGGTCAGTTACTAATGAGAAGGTAGATGCATATTAACTTCAGTGAAGAGGGAGGCGATTTACAAGAAGAGCAAAAAATGTCATCGTTTTGATGGTTGCTCTCCGTGGTAAATACTTGTAATGTTAATAATCCAGCACTAAGTGCCATCAAGCCATTTCTGACTCGTGGGGCCCTTGTCCATGGGAGCAGGACTGGGCTCCCGAGTGCTTTCACTGGCTCTGTGTGGGGAAGGAGAGGGCCAGGCCTGTCTTTGTCAGTGCCTCTGGGTGGCCTGGAACCTCCGGCCATTCACTTAGCA
>NW_022103928.1:24753245-24756198 GCF_000313985.2 Echinops telfairi
AATTCTATGAATGCTATTAACCATGTGGCCCCACATAATAGTGTGTAAGGGACTCCTACTGTGAAAAGTCCAAGAGGATTTTTCACACGGAAAGAAACATTCTTGGATTGTCAACAGAGGTGGGAGAGGAGGGGAGGGTCAGTTACTAACGAGAAGGTAGATGCACATTAACTTCAGTGAAGAGGGAGGCGATTTACAAGAAGAGCAAAAAATGTCATCGTTTTGATGATTGCCTCCGTGGTAAATACTTGTAATGTTAATAATCCAGCACTAAGTGCCATCAAGCCATTTCCGACTCGTGGGGCCCTTGTCCATGGGAGCAGGACTGGGCTCCCGAGGGCTTTCACTGGCTCTGTGTGGCGAAGGAGAGGGCCAGGCCTGTCTTTGTCAGTGCCTCTGGGTGGCCTGGAACCTCCGGCCATTCACTTAGCAGCGGGGTATGCAAACCATTTTCACCACCTCAACTCTCGAAACACACTGCCTTTGAGTGGCCGCTGACTCCTAAGGACCCTGTAGGGCAGGGCGGACTGTCCCTGTGGGATTCGGAGACGGTGACTCTTCAGGAGATTAGAAAGCCCTTCCTTCGCTCTCGGAGCAGCTAGCGTTTTGAATGTGCGATGTAGCAGATCGCAGCCCAACTGGGAACCGTGTGACTTTGGCAGGAGCCCGAGAGTCTTTGCCGGCTCAGGGTGACAGGCTTGGAAACCCTACAGGGCAGGTCTTTAACCGTCGTAATGGACAACTTAAGAAATGCATTATTTTCATAGTTCTGGGCTCATTGAACCCACTTAAGAATCTCCGGAGATGGTGGTGGCAGGGTGCAGGGGGAGGGGGCGAGTTGGGGGTGGAGCTGAGGCTTCTGAGCGGTCATGGGGGTCTGAGCCTGGCTGAAAGTCCTGTAGCTGACCAGGAGGAGCCAGGTTCCAGTCCACATCGGCATTCCCCTTACTCGTATTCCTAGGCTGGGGCTGAGCGGGTGGGAAGAGAAGAGACACAGCACAGCTCGCCTCTGTCTAAGGTTCCCTACGAGTGTTCCTTTGCAAAGGCCTGAAAGCTAAAAGAAAGGACGGGGCAGAAACCTCTGGACGTGCCCTTGGCGTAGCTTCCCACTCAGCTGCTGCCGGGATGAAGAGGGTGGGGCTGGTGGAGGCCTGTGCGGGTAGCAAGATTGTGTCTTGGGCTTTGAGTGGAAATGGGTTTGACACGCGGTCCTATTGTTGAGAACAACGTCCAAGCACCACAGGGCTCTCAGGAAATGGCCCGCCCAGGGATGTTCGCTGTCCCAGCTCCTGTTCCCGCTCCGTCTCATCCAGTTCTCTCGCCACCTGCTTGTGGACACTGGCAGGCCAGGCGTCTCCAGCCAGGCCAGGGGTCTCAAAGACAAGCAGCTCCCTCTGGGGCTCCTACTAAGCCCCTGCGTGGCCATCAGCTCGACTGCACTGAGGAATGGGCCAGATGCCAAGGCTGCATCTTTTGCTAACAGAGGTGCGTGTAGGGCCTGCCCCTAAAGTTGTTGTGGGATGACGTGGGATGACGATGCCGCTGAAGCGGTTAAGCATTACCTGGCCCAGGTCAGAGCTCGATGCCCACAGGCATTATTATGAATATGACAACTACGGCGACCTTCCTGTTCTCTTCCCCCAATTCTCAGGAGTTCGTCCACCCTTCTGCCCACAATTCTTCCTCGCCCGCTGGCCCCCCGTGCTTTGTGGGCTGGGCTGGCAGCCACCTCCGGGGAGAGAACCCAGGTGATCTCCTGAGGGCCAAGGCTGCCAGGTGGGCTTTTCACAGCCTTCTTTGCACCTCTTGCCACATTGGGCTCAGGCCCACCCACCATTCTGTTTGTACCTATTGGCCAGCTTCGTCCCCGCCTGTGTGCAGTTCTATTCGGTCACGCGTGGGGCACATGTACCCACTGTGAGGCTGGGAGCAGCCTGGCTTACGGTGGAGGTGTGAAGGGGCTGGGTGTGGGTGGAGCTGCAGGGGGTTGGGGATCTGAAGGGGAGCTTTTAAGGAGTTGGGGGTGGGCAGTCAGAGTTCCCTGGGGGGTGTGGCATGGAGAAGCCTGGGTACGTCTGTTGTTGGGTGCTGTCTAGGGACCTGCTGTGGCTGAGTAGCATGCCCCGCAGGGCTGCTTCGTGGACTCTAGGGGAGCGCTTTCTCCCACATGGCTGCTCGGTGGGCGTGAAGGGCCTGCCCCATGGTGAGCAGGTGCGTGTGTACCCAGCCCATCACCAGGGCTCCTTTTATAAGTTTCAGCGGGACAGGTTTAGCTCTGTACGTCAGCCACCACCCCTCCACTTCCTGCCTGGATGTTGGGGCCTGTAGGGTGGGGTGTGTGTGTTTTCTCAGCCCCTCAGCGCTGTTGGTGACTCACACACCCCTCTTAGACACCAGGGCCCAAACATGCTCAGATGGAGTCTGCGGGAGACTGAGAGCGTTAGCGGCTGCACCCCACTCATGGCTAGGTGAGCCCCGAGTGTGGGCAGAACTCCTCAGTGTGGGAAACGGAGGTCACCTCTGAGACACGGCTCCTCTAGTGTCTGGGGCCAGGGCCTTCTGGGGCACTGTCACTAAGCCCGTGGCTGCTGGCTACTGGCCCAGAACCTGCTCCATCGCGTTTCCAGCGGCTGATTTTCCAAGTAGCTAGCGAGACCTATTGGCTGAGGAACCTCTGGTTGGATTGGAACCCCCAACTGTTCCACTGGAGCCATCCCTAGCAGCCTGGGCTGGTGAAGACCGGTAACCTTGGAGTGCCCAGTGACCCCCCAGCTCTGTCAGACCGACGCTTTCCGTGCCTTCTTCCTGGCTGGCCCGGAGAAAGATGAGGCTGCGTGCTCTGTAACGCTGTGCGGCCTGAGAAACCCCGGGGAGCAGTTCTATCCATCCTTGAGGGTCACTTGGAGTTGGAATTGACTTGATGGCAGTGAGTTCTTTTGAGTTGTTGGGAATA
>NW_022103928.1:24756298-24767808 GCF_000313985.2 Echinops telfairi
GAAACCCCGGGGAGCAGTTCTATCCATCCTTGAGGGTCACTTGGAGTTGGAATTGACTTGATGGCAGTGAGTTCTTTTGAGTTGTTGGGAATATTACACACACACACACACACACACACACACACACACACACCCTATCTCCTTTGATGCTTTGGGAGGAGACTGTCGAGGGGCATGAAACCTGTCCTGCTCACTCCTGGTGACACCCACCAAGCCCTCTAGCCATATGGTATGCGACAAAGCTTTGCAAACTCTTCGGTCTGATGGTTCATGGGAAGTGAACGTCCCTGCCACAGATTTCACGCTCCCATGGCCACAGGGCTCCTTCTGGGAGAGCTTGCCTCCCAGCCTTGTTTAAGCAGCGTGGGACCGTACACAGCCTCGGGGAAGCTGGCTCAGCACGTGCTTCCCAGGCAGAGTGTAGATGTCTCAGTCCCGAACTTTGCATGATTATGTCTCATCTTGACAGCAAGACCCACACGATGTCTTTTCCCAGGAGGCTGGGGGAGGGCTGGCAGGGACTGCTGCTTGGTGCCTGTGCCAATGTGAGGGGGAGACGGCTGTCTGCAGAGGTGTCTGTGCTGCGTGGTGGAGGACTTGGCCCCGAGTGCCAGGCCTCACCATGACGTACGAAGGAAGTTCCGACAGCAGGACAGTTTGCAGGTGGGCAGCCACGGGCAGCGTGGGCTTCGGAGTGCGGCGAGCAAGAGCCCTGGAGCACAACCAATCTGGTCTGAAGCCTGGGGCTGCCGACTCCGAGAGCCCGAGTGAATTATGTGAGGGCCTCATGCCTCAGTTTCCCCACCTGTAAGTTGGAATGATCCTGACATCTACACACAGGGTTCTGCCAGCTCTAAACAGGAGAACACACGCAGGTTCTCGTCAGCCAGAGCAGCGACTACTGTGGCAGGGGCGCTATGATCCCTGCGTGGCTGTGGACTAACAGAGTGGCATGGTATTTATAACACCTGACACACATGTCCTGTGTCCATGACACTTGTTATGTGACAGCCACTGTTCTTTGTTGTTAAAGGACCTTAGCTCAGTACGGTAATATGAGCCTGCCTGTGAACCCCAGTGGGCAGGCACCTACTCCATGTAACGTGCACCGTGTTTGCGCGGTTAGTGGGCAGGGGGATAGACTTTGAGCCAGGCTCTCAGGCCCTTTTCTTCTCCACTGCCCTGCTCTGTCTCAGTCAGATAGCAAGAGCCACTTTGTATAGATTAACTCACGGAAACCCACTAAGGGGGGTGCTGTTATTCTCCCCATTTTATGGTTGGGGAAACTAAGGCATACAGAAAGAGGTAAGGATGGAGCTCACGTCTCCCTTAGCTGCAGGAACCTGACCCCTCTGAGCCCTCTCACTGAAACCCACTGCCATCTGGCTGATTCTCACTCATGGAGACTTAGAGAGACGGTGACCCGACAGAGAGGCAGTGTAGAACTGTTCCTCAGAGGCTGGGACGGTAAATCTGTAAGAGAGCAGACAGCCTTGTTTTTCTTCCTTGGAGCATCTGGTAGACTTGAACTGCCAACCTTACAGGTAACAGCCCAGGGCTCCTCCTGAGCCTTGGCATCTATGAAACAGACAAGGAGATCTGCCCCTCACGTCACTCTGGAGTGGGTGTGGCAGCAGTGCATGTAGGGCCAGTTCAAGGCAGACCTTCCCTAGAGGGTGACTTTTCCTATCATTAGTCAGAGGAGCGTGCTCATGGACCCACGTTTTATCCCACGGGTCTATGCCTTGCCCCTTGGTGCTCTTGGTAGCTGGGATGGGCCCAGGGCTCTTGAGAAGGTGTGGCTCCTTAGGGGATTGGGAGTTTGAAGAGATGAGTCTCCATCTTCCCCCGGACCTTCTTGGTACCAGGGCCCAGTTTGTCCTTACCATGGACTTAGCAATTGGCCTTGACAGTGACATCCCTGCCATCTGAGAAGGTGAGCACACTCGAGTCTTTCCCAGCCACTGGGAGCAAACTGTTGAATAGGTGTGGGTCTCAGTGTGCTTAGCTGTGAAATGAGCACGTGTGGGGTGAAAGTATGAGATTCAACGCACCAAATCCCAGAGAAGCTCCTTTTGTCACCACGTGGAATGAGCAAGCCCTCCCTTGGCCATTGTCCCTCCCTCCCAGGAAGAACTGCCCAAGGCGCTTTCTGAGTAGCCAGTCCCTACTACTGACTGCTGGAGTATGTCAGACTCTCCCCCCGAGGCAGCCCCGGGAGCCCTGTTCTCGGCCCAAGTCCATGTTCATGTCTCTCCTGTCCCATTAATGATTGTCGGGTTGCTTTAATGCTCCTGGGAAATGCTGCCCTGTTGCCCTGGGGAAGTGTCATGTCAGTTTGTATTCACAGCTCTGAAGGGAATGCCTGTCCCTGTGGGCATGACCTTTGGGAACAACAGCCATTCGAAGGGTAACTATGCTCTTTTATTTAAATGTCCATTTTGCTAGTTACGAGAGAGAGTGAAGTTTTTAAATTATGTTGGCTTTTTTTGTGTTTTTTTATTTTTGTGTGTGAACTGTGCTATGGTAAAACTTTCTCTGGGAGCTTTCTTTCTTCTTTTTTTAAAAAGATTCTCTTCTAATTGCAAAGCTACTATGTGCTGTTATCAAAAAAGTGAAGATTATACCAACATGTGCTATGGCAAGTGCAGGTCCTCTGGGCCAGTCCTAAAGCAAAGTAAAACAAAACAAAAGGATCCATTGCCATCCGATTGATTCTGACTCATAGCAAGTAACATTTCCCAGCTGGTCCATCGTCATGGGAGCAGACAACCTCATCTTTCTCTCACAGAGACGCTGGTGGGTTTGAACCCCCAATGTTGTCGTTATCAGCCCAAACACCTAGCCCAATACACCACAAGGATTCATTAGTCCTAGACTTGTGAACTCACCACTGCTAACAGCGGAGAAAGGACTTTTGTACAGCTTCCTAGAAATTTGTAAATGCTACCACTTGACTTGAAATGCTTCTGGAGTTTTGCTCATTCATGGCTTTGGTATCTTCAAACGTATTTTTTGCTAAAGGGCATTCTCAATAAAGATGGTAGGTTTATAGTAGATAGATTATGGTAGTAGGCTTGTATAGCTATCTTTTCAGAGAAGCCGTGTGACCTGGGGGAGGGCTCTAAATTTGGGGTCCCCATTGGTGCATCATGTCTCCCCTTGCCTGGTTGTGTGGGGGCTTTTGTCCTTGTCTAGCTGGTGCTCTGGCCTTGGCGCCAGCGACAGGCTGCTGAGCTGTAGGGGCAGCATGAGAGGGTGTGCCCAGCTTCTGCCAGCACCCGCATCGTGACAGCTATGACGACGGCTTCCGGGTGGACTCCCTCTGCCCTCTGCAGTCTTCATATTTAGACCTCACAACAGCTCTGTGCTGGGCACAGTTGAGCTGCTTCGGACTCACAGTGGCCCCATTGGACAGAGTCAGACTGCCCCGTAGGGTTTCCTAGGCTGTAATCTTTCTGGAAACGGATCTCCCGGCCTTTCTCCTGCAGAGTTGCCGGGTGAGTTCAAACTGCCAACCTTTTGGTTAGCAGCTGAGTGTTTAACCGTTGTGCCAACCAGGCTCTTATGCAACAGCTCTTGGTGGTGTTCTCAGGTGCCACTGAGTCTGTTCTGACCCAGAGCGGCCCGTGCACAGCGGACCGAAACCCCGCACAGTCCTGGGCGGTGCTCACAATCGTCCTCATGTTTGAGCCCATGGTGCAGCCGCCGTGTCACTCCATCTCCTTGAGGGCCTGCCTCTTCCTCGCTGCCCCCCAACTTTACTAAACATGACGCCCTTCTCCAGAAACTGGTCTCTCCCGACAACATGTTCAACTAGGTAAGACGAAGCCTCGCCGTGCTTGCCTCTAAGGGCCCTCTGCCCATGCTTCTTCCACGACAGATGGGTTCTCCTTTCAGTTCACAGTTCTTTCAGTATTCTTCTCCAGCACCACAATTCGATTCTTCTTTGGTCTCCCCTGTTCACGGTCCAATTTTCACATGCATATGAGGCCGTTGAAAATACCAGGGCTTGGGGCAGGTGCACCTTAGTCCTCAAATAACCCTTGATTTTCAGTCCTCTACGGAGGTCTTGTGAGCAGATTGACCTAATGCAACGTGGCTTTTGATCTCGTGACTGCTGCTTCCATGAGCATTGATTGTGGGTCCGAATGAGACAAAATCCTTGACAACTTCAACCCCTTCCCCATTTATCAGGATGTTGCCTATCGGTCCCGTTGTGAGGATTTGGGTCTTCTTGACATTGAGTCACAATCCATACTGAAGGCTGCAATCCTTGATCTTCATCAGCAAGTGCTTCAAGTCCTCCTCACTTTCGGTAACTAGGTTGTCTCGTCCGCGTATCTCAGGTTGTTAATAAGCCTTCCTCCAACCCTGATGCCACATTCCTCTTCATAGAAGCCGGCCTCTCTGGTTACTTGCTCAGTATGTAAACTGAACAAGTATGATGAGAGGATCCAACCTTGTTGCACACCTTTCTGGATTATAAACCATGTAACAGCTCTGTAACACATAAAATACGATTGCTATTTTTCATATCCTAAGATAGGAATTCTTAGAGGTGAAGTCATGTGTCTAGAATTCTCCAGCTAGCAAGGACCATTCCTACTGCACCTTGCCAGCCACGGAGGGCCTGCAAGGTGTCAACCACCCACTCTGCAGTGCCGCCCAGCCTCCCAGTGAGCCCTAGCTCCCTGTTGGCCTTTTCCCCGTAGTGGCCTGGTTCAAGTGCAGCCAGCTGACTAGAGATCCCCCAGTGAGTTCCCAGTCCTGACGAGGCTTGAGTCAGCAGGGGCAGGCTGGAGGAAAAGCAGTCGTTTCTTGTTTCTATGCAGGACGCAGCCCTGCATCAGGGCCCCTGAGGTGGCAATGCACCCTTGCCTAGGTGACAAGGGAAGGTTGCCATGGTGGTGGCTATGGCAACGCTGATGCAAGTGCTGGCCCTGTTCCCACTGGAGCCCAGCTGGTGAGCTGGAAGGAGAAGCCCAAGAGAAACAGGCTCAGAGCTCACCCAGCTCGGTGCTTCAGAGAGCCTGTGTTTGATAAACATTTTCCATCTGTTATGTGGATGGATAACAGATCAGCATGTCTGATTTCTCTTTCCCTAGCTTGTGATTCCTGTGCATTAGGTAGCAGAATCTTCCGCGGGTGAATGGCTGAACTCAGGAGCTGAGAGTAGGAATCCTGGAGTTGAGGTTGGCTGATTCCAGCTCTTGGTAGGCTTGAAACATTTCCAAGTCCCACCTCCGAGTGCCTTGGCCCCCTGAGACTACACCCCTGATTTCACAAGACCCTCCTTAGGGAAACAGGAGACTGTCCACATACAAAGCGTAGCAGTCCTATTACATGAGGCTTTGGTGGAATCCCGTGGTAGAATTCTCCATTTCCAGGTGGGAGAAGCCGGTTCGATTCCTGGCCAGTGCACCTCAGGGGCACCCTATACCTGTCTGCCGGTGGCTGCCATGGGAGCCTTGTGTCTTGCTGTGATGCTGACCAGAGTTCAGCAAAGCTTACATTTAGGGGACTTGGAAGAAAGGCATGGTGATTTAATCTACTCCTGAAAATCAGGGGAAACCCTGTGGATCCCCGTGGTCTGACCCTCACCACTCCTGGGGATGGGGCAGGACGGGGAGCATTCTGTTCTGCTGAGCACAGGGTTGCCGTGAGTTGGGTCTGACTCAGTAGCCAACAACAACAACATCAACAACAACAGTATTCCTGCGAATGTAGTACTGATAAGGTGCCCGGGGGCATGCATGGTGAAGTGCTGATGCTAACTGAAAGGCTGGTGGTTTGGACCCACCCAGCAAGCCCTGGTGACCTACTTTTCAGAAAGATCACATCAAGAAGGCCCTACAGAGCAGCTCTTCTCTGTCACCTGAGGTCAGCGTGGGTCACAGTGACACTGACCAACCACCACCTCCCCACTTGGCACTCAGATCGCCCTCCTCTCCCACCCCGACTCCCTTTTTCCAGTGCTCCTTGAGGGCACAGGACCGTGGTGGGTGGTTGCTTGTCCGGTGATGAAACAGCCGTGTATGAGCCTTGCCCTTGGCGTTGCCTCTCTTTTCTTCTACCATGCTGGAACAAGTCGGGTGCAGACCCCTCCCCGGCCCCACTCCCACCCCGCTTTCACTGACAGTTTGGGAATAAACATGTTTTTATGTGTGGCCCCAGTGACTGCCAAAAACAGCATTGATGGAGCGTCTGATTACCGTGGAGACTGTGGTGGGTCCTGCATCGGGGAGCCAGCAAATGCTCCAAGTGATGCGGGCTGATTTTGGAATTCTTGGTGTTTTCAGCGGGGTTAGAATCTGCAGGAGAGTTGTTAGAAAGGCCCATTCCGGAGGACTGGGTTTTAGGGGTGTGCTTTTGCTTTTGCAGGTGTCAGGCCACCTATGTACTAATTTATTAGCTTTGGATCAATAGATGATCAAATCCAGGGCAGACACTTTCTTCAGCAAGCGCTCTCAGAGGCCTGCTAGATGGGGCTAGTGTGCTCTGAGATGCAGGCTCTGAGCTAGAGTGTTTCAGGATTTGAACAGTGTGAGCCTAGCACTTTCCTCTGAGCTTCTGTTTTAGATTTTGTTTGACAGAACAGTTTTAAAAACCACCTTCTTTCTTTAGACAAAGATTGAAATGATAGCTTAGGTGGGTTGTGTGTGTGTGTGTGTGTATTTTAATGCCTTCTAGTGATTGAGCTATTAAATTGTATATGTGAATTATATACCAATACAACTGTTAAAAATGACTTCTTAAGATTGTCTGTCTGATTCAAATTCCCCTTAAAACACGAGGAAAACTCATCAATTATTTTTTTCATGTTAGCGAAGTTATAATTTAATGAAGTATAGCACGCACATGGAAGAATATACCAGTTGATCTGCCATGATTTTTATTTGCAGTTGTAGGAAAACAATGAATAAAATAAATCTCTGGCCTCTACAGTTTTTATTTCAGGTCCAATTGAGCTTCATGTGAAGAGGAGCCTACTTAATAAAATTGGCTCTGGGCCTAGTACATAGGAGGCATGTTCGGTCCGCTCCCTTCCCTCGGTTACTGGTGCCTCTGCACTGATGTCAGTGTTTCATTTCTCCATCCATGCACTAACGGCCTTGGTTGGAATCCTGGTTCTGCCATCTACCAGCTGTGTGACCTTGGGCAAACCACTTAACCTTTCTGAGCTTCAGCCATAAAAACATTCTGAGGATTAAATAAATGAATACTTACTAAGTTCTCAGAACAGTGTCTGGCATATAGGTAGCCCCCCATAAGGGCTGTGGTTGTGTTCTGGTGAGTGTTTGGTGAACGTTCACCCAGCAAGTTAGGCTCCCATCTTCCCACCGGACCGGTTCCACACACGTTGCTCAGTGACGTTAGTTACACGTATGCAACGCGCCGTAGTCTTCTTGTGTTGCCTTCGTTCTCATTCCAGGGCTCTAGCTTCTCTGCTCCCTTATCTTCTTGTTTTTGTTTTTGAGAAATTGTTAGCATTTTCGTTTCATCCTGGTGGTGTTTGAGTAAGGCAATAGTCACAAGGAATCCTCTGTTATCTGCTGTTCGTTTGTTGCCTCTTTTCCCCCGTCTCTTAAATAAGAATTCCAGTTTCACTCCATATTTTCTCCCCTTTACGCTCAATGATTATTGTCCCTGTCCGAACAGCCCATGGTGATGGCTGGCCACCACCGGGTTCTTCTGGTCTCAGGCAGATGAGTGAAGTTGTGCTTCTGCGGGGTTTCTTCTTTGATCCATTTTTTTTATTATCTTCGTACTGTTTTGTTTCTGGCAAGTAGAGACCCACGGTTGTGAGTTAGGTACCTGCTTTCAAGGATCTAAGCGATCAGCCACTGCCCGCTTCACTAGGATGCAGATTGGGAGGTTTGTGAACTGGGTGACGTCATTGAGTTGCCTCGTGTCACCGTGGTCCTAAGCTTTCAAATCCAAAAAACAAGTCTTAGAAGGTGTTTGCTTATATCTGAGGAGTTTCTATATTTGTGTCGTCCAGGAATACAGTTGCCTGCACCCACGTAGGAACCACATAGATGATGTGGTGGTTAAATCTTGGACTGCCAACCACAAGGTCAGCAGTTCAAAACCACAAGTCTCTGCGAGGGAGAAAGTTGAGGCTTTCTACTTCTGCAGTGTGTTACAGTCTCGGGACCCTGCAGGGACAGTTCTTCCCTGTCCTACAGGGTCACTATGCATCAAAATCCACTCCATAGCCGTGCGTTCGGGTTTGGCTTCATAGATCTTTGTATCTTTTCTCCTGTGTGTACACACCTGCGAGACTTCAATAAAATGATAATTTAGCTAAAATGTTAAAAACAATAATTGATATGTTTTCTTAATGTTTTAAAGGGAAGTTGGATCAATTAACCTTTAGAGGGCCTTTTTGAAAATTACCTTGAACTATCACTGAACTAGCGTTGACTCAATGACAGGGAGTGTGGTTTGGTTGGAAACTATCGTTCCAATCTTTGCCTGAAAAAGGAGGCAAGAGGGCTGTCTTTGAAATGGTTCTTTTACCACCTAGGTACCCAGATGCCAATTTGCCTATGCCCATTCATACGTGCGCAAACACTTGTTTTTACTTTGAGTGTGCTCTGTTCATGACATCCAGGCTCACGGAAGATAGCTAGTGTGTAGCGTATAAAGCATGTTTTCCACCCCACTCCCACCCACTACCACCAATGAACACTGGTCTCTATAGTTATCTATTCTTATGAAATCGGGATCATGCAATATTGGTCCTGACGTCTTGATTTGTTTCACTTAGACCATGCTCACCAGGTCCAGTCATTCAATCATATGTTTTGTGGACTCATCATTATTCTTTATAGTTGCATGTATTCCATTGTGTAGAAGTACCACGATTTGCTTATCCATTCATCCACTGACAGACACGTCAGTTGGATAAAGCATCTGTGAACACAGGTGTGGCTATATCTGTCTGTGTCACTATTTGTAGTTGTCTAGGGTATATACTTATGAATGAGGTTGCTGGATCATCTACATGGCAGTTTGATTTCTAGGTTTTTGAGAAAGGACCATACTGTCTTCCATAGTAGTGCTGTTGTTGTTGCTTTTTTTAAAAGATCATCTGATTGGGAGCTCTTAGAGCTCTTATAAGAATCCACACATCAATTGTGTGAAGCATAGTTGTACACATGTTGCCATCATCATTTTATAAATATTTACTTTCTGTGCGAGCCCCGGTGTTCCATAGTAGTTTGTGTTAGCCAGGGCGAAGATGGCCTCTCTTTGCAGTTTGGGTTTGCCCCTCTTGATCACGAACATTTTCTGTTAGTTAACGGCTGTGTGTTCTCCTTGGTGAAGGCTGTTAATGTCCTTTCCCCATTTGGTAGGTGGTTTGTCTTTTTGTTGTTGACTTGTTGCAGTTTTCTATAGATTTTAGAGATTAGGCCCTTACTAAATAAGTTATTTCTGAATATTTTTCCCAGTCTGCAGGCTGTGCTTTTAATAAAGTCTTTTGACAAGCATACTTGTTTTTCTTCCTTTTTTAGGAGCTCTCATTTATCTACTTTCTCTTCTTTTATTCCTGATTTTGCTGTAATTTTGTTAAATTAAAAAATTCATTTTACCGGGGGCTCATACAGCTCTTATCACAACCCATCCATCCATCCATTGTGTCCAGCACTTTGTACATTTGTTGCCATCATCATTTTCGAGACATTTTCTTTCTACTTGAGCCCTTGCTATCAACTCATTCTGTCCCCTCCCCACCTGGCCTCCTTCCCTCATGATCACTTGATGATTTATAAATTTTTTTTTTCATGTCTTACACTGACTGCTGTTTCCCTTCACCCACTTTTCTGTTGTCTATCTCCCTGGGAGGGGGTTTTATGTCAATCATTGTGATTGGTGCTCCCTGTCTCCCACCACCTTCCCCTTCCCCTCCTAGAGTCACTACTCTCATGATTGGTCCTGAGGGGTTTATCTGCCCTGGATTCCCTGTGTTGCGAGCTCTTATCTGTACCAGTGTACATCCTCTGGTCTAGGCAGATTTATAAGGTAGAATTGGGATCATAACAGTGGGGTTGGGGAGAGGAGGGAGAAAGCATTAAAGAACTAGAGGAAAGTTGAGTGTTTTGTCAGTGTATAAAATCTTTTTATAAAAGTTTAGGCTCCATTGTTTTCTCCCTGTGTTGTCTTCTAGAAATGTTCATGGTTTTAGGTCTTCGGTCCATTCTGAGTTAGTTTTTGTGGTGGCTCCTTTTGTGACAGGTGGATAACTAGTTTTGCTAGCACGGTTTATTAGGGAGAATGCTTCTCCTCCATTGTATTGACTTTGACCCCTTGCTAAAAATCGGTTGGCCACGGATAAGCCCACTGCTATAGAGCTGATCTAGTAATAGAGGGTTTTCTAAGACTATATGTTTATACAGGAGCAGACAGCCACGCCGCTCTCCTGTGGAGCAACTAGTGGGTTTGAACTGCAAACCTTACCTACAGTGCCAGTAAGTCTCCTTAATAAAGTTTTTGTAAAATACACTGTCGTTGAGTAGATTCGGACTCTTAGGCATAGTTATGGGTCACAGGTTGGGCTGCCAGCTGCAAGGTCAGCAGTTTGAACCCACCAGCTGCTGCTCCGTGGAGAGAAGGGAGACTTTCTGTTCCAGTAAAGATTTACAACCTCAGCAATTCTCTGTGGGCAATTCTACTCTGCCCTCTAGGGTTCCTATAAGCCAGGCTCCTTAATTGCCAGGGTTAATTCTCAGTTCTCAGCTCTGTTTCACTGGTCTAGTGTGTATTGTTGAACCAACTGCTTTAATTACAGTGACTGAATAGTAGATTTGGATATAAGGGAGTGTTTTGTTCTTTTCTTCAATGATGCTTTGGTTATTTGAAGTTTCTTACCTTTCTGTATGAAGTTGGTTATTTGTTTTTCCATTTCAGTAAAAACTGACGTTGGGATTTGTATCGGCATTTTATACAGGAGCTTTAAAAAGTCAGTAGAAAAATAGAGTTAAAAGATAAGAGAGCTTTTCCATGAAAATCTCCTGTTTCAGGATTGCTTTAGGTAGAATTGACCTTTTCACTATCGTAGGGTGAGTCGAAAAGCATTACTACTGGGGTTCCAGCTCATGCATGCGTGTTTAAACATGTCTCTGTGACCAGAGCATGACTGCAGACACAGTCTACACTTGGCAGGAATACACTTGTCATTGCAGTCTCAAGAAGGTCCCTCCCATAACAAAGGTTCTGAGGGGTTCGGCTGGGCCAGCTCAATTCCAGGCAGAGACCTCAGCTCGGGAGGTGATAGTGATGATTTTGGGGGATCTCTTGAAGGTTTTCTCAAAGGACACAGAGCAATCGTGGGAGCTTAAGATGAGCACGTTTTAAGAAAACGGCTGTATTAGTCTGGGTACTTTGGATAAACAAATCCACAGCAACTCATGTATAAGAGAGTTTTATGTACAGAAAATGTGCATCATGAAAACATCCCAACCCAATGCTGCCCAAGCCCACAAGTCCAACATTAACCCATT
>NW_022103928.1:24769037-24770477 GCF_000313985.2 Echinops telfairi
TGAGCCTTTCTGTGATGAGTATACCACTGTGTGGCATTTGGCTATTGATTCTGCCCTTCATAATGTCGAGAAACTTCCCTTTTGTTCTATTTTGTTGAGAGTTTTTATCAGGACAGTGTGTTGAACTTTATCAAAACCTTTTCTGCACCTTGATATGATCATATGGGTCATTCCCTTTGTTTTATTTATGTGGGGAATACATTGAATACTTTCCCAATGTTGAATTACCTTTTTATGACTCTCACTTGATCATGGTGTATAATTTTTTTGATATGTGGCTGAAATCTAGAATTTTGCCAAAACGTCTTCGCATCAAGATCGGTCTATAATTTTCTTTATTGTTATTCATGTGGTCATGGCTTTGCCTGGATTAAGTACCCTGCTTGTTTCATAGAAAGAGCTCCTTCCTTTCCTCTGTGCTGAAGGGATTGAGTAGGATTGATATGTCCGCCCTTCTTGGCATGTTTGGTAGAACTCTCCAGGGTAGCCACTGGTTCTGGGCTTTCCTTGTGTTGTTCTTGGCAGTTTTGATGACACTGTCAATATCTTCTGTGGTGACACATCTGTGTAACATCTCACCTGTGTTTGTGTTAGTTTGGGTATGTAGTGTGTTTCTAGGAATGTGTCCTTTGCATCTAGATTTTAAAATTTATTGGAGTACATTTTTTCACAGTAATCAGTTATGACTTTATCTCTGTTATATCAGTTATGATGTCACCCGTTTCTTTCCTTAATTGATTACTTGACTTTCCTGGTTTTTGATCAATCTAGCCAGTGGTTTGACTATTTTATTGAATCTTTCTAAAAAAATCAACTTATGGTTTTGATTGTATTATTTTTCTATTTCACTTATCTCTGTCAGATCCTTATTATATCATTTTTTTCCTAGTCATTTTTGGCTTCTTTTATATTCCCTTTTCTATTCAAGTTGTTGGTTAAAGTTAGTTATTTTAGATCTTATTTTTTACAATACAGGCATTTAAAGCTATGAACTTTCCTCTGAGTACTGCTTTATCTGTGCTCCAAAGGTTTTGATACTGTGTTTTTATTTGAGTCTAAGATTTAAAATTTTCACTTTTGATTTCTTATATGTTCCAAAAGTTTTATAGCAGTGTATTGTTTAGTTTCCATATACAGTAGTGTATTGTTTAATTTCTGTGTCCTTTCTCTTTTCCCCCTGTTATTGACTTCTAGTCTGCTACTGCCAGTCTCAGAGGAGATACTTTGTATGATTTGTCTTTTGACAATTGTTGAGACTCCAATTTTATCCTAGGATATGGTCTGTTCTAGAAAATGAGTCATATGTGTTGGGGAAGAATGAGGGTTATTCTGATGCTGGGTGAAGTGTTCTACATATGTTCATTAGGGGCCGTGAAGTTATGGTTTAAATCTGAGTTCTCCGTGTCCTTGGTGATCTTTTTAGATGTTCTGTGTATACTA
>NW_022103928.1:24771440-24773415 GCF_000313985.2 Echinops telfairi
CTTCCAAGATTCCCAGCCCTGAGACTGTCGCATAGCTCCAGTGGGTTCCACAGGGTCACTGGGAATCAGAATGAGCCCAGCGGCAGAGAACTTGCTCTCTTCTGATGCCATACCAAACTAGGGACATGCTTATCCTTTGTTTATTTTTCGTGTTGATTCAGGAATTCTGCATGCTTGGGCCCACGAATCCAGTGTAGATGTGTTAGCTGGTTGCAGATGCTGACATAAGCAGTGAGGCCAAGGTTGGGGCTCTCTATCTTTCTCTCACAGCTGCCTCTGCACAAGCTCACTCCTGGTGTTCCTCGGTGGGCCATTTACCTGGGTCGCCCCATCAGTGTGAATGATTTCTCTTGCACTATTAGCCTTGCCCTTGTGCCTACCCTTCCCAGACCTCTGTGGGATTTGGTAGCACTCTCTCACATAATGTGGTCGTCCTTCACCCCCTCCCAACTGCACAGCCCGCAAGCTCCCATGTCCAATTTGCACCACCTTAAAAAAATCAGCTACACTCTCTTCAGATGAGCCCCCATCCTGTATTCCCTTTTTTGGGGGGTATTGTCCAACCCTGTCCCCAAATAGCTGTAATAATCAAGGGCTCCCAGTGTTAGCAGATAGGTTTTCCCAGCTTCTGTGCCTTCTCCACATCCCTCTCTTCCCCTCTGGACTTCCTCTGGCCCTCCGATACCTCAGCTGCCACTGGGAGCTTAGGGAGTCAGCCTCTGTTTGTTTTTATTCCTTGCTCAGCGGCTTAGTTGCTGGGGCATAGGTGGGAGCCTTCTGCCACTTCGCCATCTTGCTCTGACTCCTCACTTCCAAGTGTTTGATTTAAAAATAAGTAAGCCCTTAACAAATTAACCGCCAGAACAGAGAGACGAAGGCTTTCCTTGGTCTGTAACATTTTGAAGGCCTTCTTTGTTTCCTCCTTGGACCCAAAGCACTCCTATAGCCGAGGGTACAAACAGCGAGTCCTGCCTGGAAAACCACATGCTCGCTCGGGAAAGAACACGCCCTCCCTGGGCAACACTTGAGAAAAAACAACAATCTGCTGCTCCTTGATTAAAGGGTGGCAAACAAATTCTCCTTTCCGGAGGGACGCGAGGCTGCTCGCCACCAGGTCGTGACCTGGAAGTGCAGGATGTGGATTTTCTGAGGGTATAATGAAGCCTTTCCTATCTGAAACGTGCGATGATTCAGATGTAAGGGGTGGGAGTGGGCAGGACAAGCCCCTGACTTTTAGACACTTAGAAACTACATGTGCAGGCCAGTGCTTTGGATATGAAAAAAGAAGAAGAAGAATTAAGTTGGATTAAAAATAAAAACCCTCCATGACAAAACATCACTTAACAAAATGTTCTGTAATTTCTTCTAATTAGACCAGATTCCAATTAGCTTAAATGTTTGAGGTTCAGCGCTGCCAACGAAAACTCATTTGTCCACTGATGATGGTGATGAAAATATTAATGAGGTAGTAACTGGGAACCTTTGCATACACATATGTGTGTGTTTCTGATAAGATGCCAAATAATGTGACTTCTAGTTGCTTAGTTAAGGGAGAGGAATGGAAAATCCCTTCCCGGCATGATTTCTGTGTGATATTTATTTTAGTGTCTTCTACACCACCTTCTGGGAAGTTAACCATTGACTTGTTGACTGCAAATGTCAGGAATGCTCAAAAGTGTCTAGCACATACAAGGCGGCTTAGAGAAGTTTGTAGAAAGATGGAATTAAAAAGATACTGGGAGTTTCCCACAAACTTTTTGAAGCCCCCTTGCATTAATTGAATGTCTACTGTATGCCAGCTGTCTGGAGACTGGTGACAACCTGTACAAACATCCATTTTTAGTGCTGACTTCAGGGCACTCAAGGTTACATGACAACTCATACTACATGCGTAGACTGCTCCTATGGAATTGTTGGGCAAGTCTCTTGGTTCTTGCCTAAGGCGACCAGATTTTAACATTGGTAAAGCGGGACA
>NW_022103928.1:24774101-24777351 GCF_000313985.2 Echinops telfairi
TAGCTGATTTGTTGACATCACTTGTTTAACTAGCACTGTCACGTAGTACGATGTGTATTGTCTGAGAGACAGTTACAAAATGTTTTTGTCGTTGCCAATGCCAAAAAATGCCATTGTTCATTAAGTCCAAACAATGGTGGTCGAATTCTAACAACTGATCAACAATGCGAACTTTGATAATCAGTTTTCGATAATCAGTACTCAACAATTATTTGTTATTATTAAAGTTTAACATTATAAAATTAACAAAAATAATATAAACCTCATATCCTGGCGAAATAGCCACATGGCAACTAAAACCATATATCCCCTTCCCGTTCTCCCACCATTCGGCTTGTCGTGCATTCTTTCCAAAAATCAGGACTTTTTTAAAACACTGCGGGACGCGGGGCAAATTGTTAAAAATCAGGACTGCCCCGCCAAAAGTGGGACGTCTGGTCACCTTCTTCTTGCCCCTTAATTCCACTAAGTCTTCCTTGCCAAGTCACCAGAGACCTCTACACTGCCAAATTTTGTGGACATTTCTCCATCTGCCTACTTGGTGAAATACTTGAGCATTTTTCCCTGAGAGCACTTTCTCTGTCTGACCTCTAGGAGGCCCCCTCACTCTTGTTTGTCCTTTTAAATGACCTCTTTCTAGAGGTGGTACCCCACAAAAAAAACAAAATGGCGAGCATCCAGGAATTCACCCTGACTCAGTGCACCCAGTGGCATCACCTGGGAAGGTTCTCTCCAGTCACAGTGAATTTTTTCATTAAAGCAGTTTCTTTCAAACCTCCTTTTTTATGATGGCCTATTTCAGAGAACAGCGTGCATTTGTGAAATTTTGTTTCCTGCTTGAGAAAAATGCTGCAAAAACTGTTGTCGTGTTGAACACAGCTTACAAGGGCAGCGCTATTGGAAAAACTCAAGTGTACAAGTGGTTTTCTCATTTCAAAAAGGTGAAATGTTGATTGATGACAAACCTGATTCTGGGCATCTGTCAACTTCCCGAATGGATGAAAATATTGACTAGTAGTATATTTGGAGTTCATTCCACCAGGTCAAACTGTTTATTAGACTTTTTTTTAGAGGTTCTGAAAAGATAGCATAACAGTGCAACAAAAAGATCTTATTTGTGGCAGACAGGGGCCTGTTTTTGCCACCACAGCAACGCCCCTGATCATGCAGCCATCTCAGTGTGCCAGCTTTTGGCAAAAAACAGTATGCCTTTTTTGCCCCACGTGCATTACTCACCTGACCAGACTCTGTGTGACTTCTTTTTGTTTCCACGAATGAAGAGGACCATGAAAGGACAGCGAATTGACAATGTAGAAGAGGTGAAGAAAAAAAACGAGGGAGGTGCTATCAGCCATCCAAACAGATGAGTTTGAAAAATGTTTTCAAGCATGGAACCGCAGATTTGACACATATATTAAATGTAAGGTGACCAGACGTCCTGCTTTTGGCGTGACAGTCCTGATTTTTAACAATTTTTCCTGTGTCCTGCCGCATTTTTAAAAGGTCCCTATTTTTGGAAAGAATGCACGACAAGGTAGGATATACGGTTTTTGGCTGCCATGTGGCTATTTCGCCAGGATATGAGTTTTATCAATGGTGTCCTGCTTTTGTCCCACTTTGCTAATGTTAAAATCTGGTCACCTTAATTAAATGTAATGGAGAATCCTTTGAAGGTGATAAGGTTGTTTTGTAAAAATACTTAAATACATAGCTTTGAAAACAAATGAAAATAATTCCAGTTTGGGGGGGGCACCCCTTTGTATCTGTGGCTGGCTCTCTGGGACAGGCTCCACCCTCTGTTACCCAGATGCTTACTCTGCACCTCCAGTTGGAGGCCCAGGAGGCACTTCACACTCGTCGTGTGTCTGCAACAGAACTCGTCAGTGTTTTCTAAAAATGTACCCCTTCCATTGGTCTTCTCCTTCCTAGTGGCCCGAGCCGAAATTCTCAGAGCATCCAGTGCTGTTTATGGACATCTCTCTACCAAGGAGCTGGCTTGCCTTTGAGACTCCTTGTGTCCACTGGTAACCAAAAAACTGAAGGTTCAAGCCCAACCAGAGGCACCTTGGAAGACAAGTTTGGCGATCCACTTCTGAAAAGTCAGACATTGAGAACCTGTGGGCGCAGTTATCCTCTGACCTATGTGGGGTCACTGGGAATTGGAATGGACTCAACACAATTGGTTGGTTGGCTCAGAGGTTCCTGCTAGGACTCAGCTCTGCCCAGGAGAGAGGCCTTGGGGAGGAGAACCCTGAGGTTCATGCAGATCCACAGCCCCTGCTGGCTTGTCTCGGGGAGCATGGCCATTGCTCAGAAGGCCCTGGGAGTTGACTCAACTAGGGCACTGGTTATCCTTTACCTTTCTCTTAGTGTGCTCATTGGGTGCATGCTTTTTCAGTATGTGCATGAAGCCATCCATGCTGTTCCATGAAACTGAGGGCTAGACACCACGCATTTCTCCTCTACTGATTGGACGAGTTCCTCCTAAGTGCAGGGAGTGGGGAGATAATAGACTCCAAATGAGACAGTCCTTACCCTTCCGGAGTTATCATCCTGAGGGGTACTGACTCTTAAAATATGTCTCCTGTGTACCAGGGACTGTGCTTTGCATGGAAAAACTCATTTAGTCTTCCAACAGCCCTATGAGGGTCCTGTCATCCCCTTCCTTAGGGACACGCTATGCAATGTCACACTGTACAACCTCTTTGGGGTACCATGTGCGAATTACTGAACACCTTCGGTACGAGTTTCCTAGGAGGGCCATAATAAAATACTATAACCTGGGCCGCTTATAAGAAGAGAGATATATGGTCTCACGTTTCTAGAGGGTACAAGTCCAAGTTAAGGTATTAGCCATGCTGGTTTCTTCTGACTGAGCTACAAAAGAAACAGTTCACACCTTCCTCCTCGCTTCTGGTGGCTTCCGGCAATCTTTGGCATTCCAAATGACTGACAGCTATGACTCACTCTGTCTTTCTTTTTTAAAAATCATTTTATTGGGGGTTCTTAACAACTGTTTGTTACAATCCATACATCAATTGTGTCTGACATATTTGTGCATATAGTCCATCATTCTTTTCTAGACATTTACTTTCCATTGAGCCCTTGGGATCGGCTCCTCTCCGCCCCTCCCCCCAACCATCGTGGCTCCTTGGTAAATTGTTGATTATTTTCAAATCTCCTACTGACCGCTGTCTCCCTTCCCCTCTGGTTTCTGTTGTTTCCCCCTGGCTGGGGTGTGTGTGGTTAT
>NW_022103928.1:24779260-24781007 GCF_000313985.2 Echinops telfairi
TTGATAATACGTTAAAATTGTTCTTACCAAGCTAAGAACAATTCGTTCTGTGACATGGCCCTGCTTGATACTTGGCCTTATGAAGAGATCACTGAAGAGATTGGTGCCCCAACAACGTGCATTGAAGAAACCAGACGTTGCTGCCTATCAGTGAGAATAGTGTCTGAGGTCTTAAAAGCTGGTCTTAAAATGAGCAGCCATCTAAGTGAGGCATCAACTAAGTCCACATGGAAGAAGTACATCAGCTTGTGTGATCCAAGGATTATAAATAATAAAATCCAAATCTGAAGAAGGGAACCGTATCAGAGCTTATATTCTAAGCACCCAGTTTGCAGAAGGCTGGGGATGACAGGGAAAGCCCAAAATCTATTTGCCAGGTCCACACATGGAGTAATGAATGCTCTGGAATCTGTGGTGGTGGTGGGATGTAGGGGAGGGCAATGCAAGTTAAAACTAGGGACAGTGCTTTTTCCAGTAGGGTTCCTGGTAGCTTCCTATTTTCTGGAGATAATCTTTAAGTGTTAAACTAATATTATTCCCTGAAGCCTTCTTAAAACCAAGTAGTAGTTTAACTTAACTAGTGAAGAGTGTCTGCCTGGAGCTAAGGGAGCAAACTGACAACAGCAACTAAGAAAATGAGCCAGCCACGTTCAAGGGCAGTGAGCTTATGATCCTCGGGGAGAGCAACTCAGCACGGAGGGGAGAGTGGCTCGGGCTTGATGGATGCCATTGCCGTCATGGAGATGCCAGGAGATTGTGCTCCGCTGTGTATTTTCTCAAGAACAAAAATAACATTTTATAGGTGTGAGAAATAAAATTACACATTTGTAATTGCCCCAGAATTGGTGAACGTGCTCCGCTGTGTTTTCTGTGAGTATGAGGCCGCACTGTGTGAGCCCTGCTGTCTTGGTACTTGGTTCCCACCCCTGCAAACCTTTCTGGAAGCAAACTGCTTCCTCTTCCTCCTGCGGGTTTGAACCACTGACCTTTTCGTTAGTAGCCAGACACTTACATGCTCCACCACCAGGGCTCCTTATTATATGACAATACCTACTACCTGCCTGTTCTGGGTTAATATTATATAGCCAGCCCTTGGGCAATGAGGGGCTTAGGGTGTGGAACTCCTGCAGAGTCGAGAAATCTGAGTATAATCTAACAGGTGTGCACGGTGTGGGCCCACTTACACATGGCTTTTGATCCCTCTTGCCATGAGCAGTGTTGCTGAGGGAGGAGCCCAAGGGTTGAACGTGTCTGTGCTGCATGTGGCGTGGCCCTGATCACCTGCTCATGGGCAGCACTGGAAAGGTGGGTGCGATGGTCACGGCGATGACCACTGCCATCCGCTCTCTGAGCACCCTGCGCCATAGCAGCTGGGAAGAAAAACAAATTCGGACATAGGTTGGCACCTGCAGTTCGAATCCATGTTGTTCCAGGGTTAACTGGCAGATAAAAATATAATGCCTGTTTTGTAAGACGGCTGTGACGCTTCATTTATGCCGGTAAAGGATTTATCCCTGTTCACCGTGTGGTGACTGTTCACAGTTCTTGTGTTCATCTTGTGTGTGCATAAACGAGGGCATGCGTATGTGACATGTTCGGGTGTACGTTGTTGCTTTGGAAGCAGTGAAGCTCGCCGGGTCATTAGGAAAGCACAGCCCAATTATCACTTGGGAGGGGGAGGAGAAGTACTGTGGAAATCTAAGGTGGGGTTTTTTTAAGGGAGAAATTTCGTTTCAAGAGACCTTAA
>NW_022103928.1:24781598-24805613 GCF_000313985.2 Echinops telfairi
TCATCGCGACCCTAAAGGACAGGGTCGCACTGCCCCCGTGGGTTTCTGAGACTGTGATTTTTTACAGGAGTAGAAAGCCTCATCTCTTTTCCCAAGGAGCAGCTGTCGGTTTCAAACTGCAGACCTTGTGGTTAGTAGCCCAATGCATAACCACTATGCCACCCAGGCTTCAAGGACCCGGTATAATGGGTGTTAATTTCCTTATTTTGCTGATAGAAAACCCAAGGCTCAGAGAAAGGAAGCTACTGACCTAGGTTCACACAGTTAACAAAATAGCATGGGGTTTGCCATCCGACCACTTAAATTAGAATACTGTTTTCACCTGTGTGCTAAAAGCCACACTATTTAACCTTTGGGCCTCAGTTTTGTTTTTAAAAAATCTGTTAAATGGGTACAGGAATGCACCTCAGCTCACAGAGTGAAGTTCAGTGACATGAACAATATAGATTATTAACCGGTGCTGTGCCATCAGGAACCTTGGTGGCACGGTAGGTAAAGTGCTTGACTGCTAAAATCCAGTGGTTCGAACCGACCAGCTGCTCCCTGGAAGAAAGAAGTGGCAGTCAGCTGCTATAAAAGTGGACAGCCTTGGAAACATGGTGGGACAGTTTGTATATCAGGCCACTGTGATTCGGAATTGACTGAATTTCGTTTGATGCTAAGTACTCAATACCTGTTAGCAGCTGCCATTGCTACTGAGAGCTTGGCTTTTGTTTACTCAGCTTTTATGTACGAGAGTCAAGCCAGAGTGGTGTCCAGGTCTGACAGAACTGCAAAACCTTCTAGAATTGGACCCCCTAGTTGGGTTCATCTTATGGGATGTAAGGCCACTCCGAAATGAGGCACTCCCTGTGGCCATCAAGACCCCTCTCATTTCTCTCTCCTTCCCTGCTGTGCCCCCGCCTCCTGACCTTCCCCCCCCTGCCAGCTGCCCCCATCCCTGCTACCAAGATTGACAGAGAGATTCCTAGGTGAGGAAACCTGTCTTGACTTGCTAGGCAATGGCTGTGTTAAAAACCCGAGCTCCCAGGTGGGGGGGAGAGAGAGACCCACACTTCGGGGCTGCCCTCCTGGGGGGCTGGGGGGAAGTTTGGAGTCGGTTTGGCTGTTGATGCTTGCAAAGCTGTGGACAACAGCAGCTGCCTTGCTGGCCTGGGCCACCCACCCCTCCAGGTATGCCCGTCCTTTTTGCCTGCGGAGCTGGGGGTTTCGATGGTCTTCTAGCCAATCAATAATGGTTATGTGCTCTTTTCTCCTCTTCTAGACCAAAACGGCAGCGGCAGAACAACTTTCCCATGTTCCCTGCCCCTAGAGCCTGGAATTTCAGAGCGGTGAGTATTTGCCCTGGGAACCCCTATGGGTAGATGTCTGCTCGGGTGCGTGCGCTGGCGTCCAGAGATGCTGCTTCCCGCGACATTGGCAGCACCTGCCTACGCCTCCACCAGGAAAATGCCCGAGCTTTGCCACGTGGGGGGACTCCGGCTGGCATCAGCAGCTGTGCGTTAGCTCGTGATCAAAGCAGCCCAGCAAGCCCTTGCTTTGTTGCCTGAGGTGCTTAGGTGGTGCAAACGGTTTGCAATCAACTATTAACCTAAAAGGTTAGCTGTTCGAACCCCTCCAGTGGCTCCAGGTAAGACAAACCTTCTGAAAACATTTCAAACAAGAAGACCCCTTGGAGTTGTTTTCCTGTATAGCACAGGACATCCACATGAGCCAGAATTGACCTACAGGATTGGGTTTGGTCGTTTGGGGAAGCTTGCCTGACCTGCAAGCCATGGACGACGGGAAACACCATGTGAAGAAGCAGAAGTGTTGGGGTAAATGAGGCTAGCATGTGGCTGGTCTGTGTTTGTTTGCTTTTGAACCTGGAGGGAACTGATGTCCAATGAAAGAAAAAAATCAGGAATACACCATCTGTTCATATGCACATTTTTACTTTTTCAAGGAGTTCTATTTTCTAGGATAAGTCTACAAGCTTTTAATAGATTTTAAAGGGATTCATAAAATTCTTCCAATCACAAAGCAGTAGACTTTCAGAGATGTAGGATCAGACAGGTCCACCCTTCTGGGCCAAGTGATCTGTCTTGGCAGACTAGTGATGGAAACAATATGGAAGGGCCTACCTTGTCCTGAAATGGATTCTAGCACCAACCTTGGGAATATGACTCTGGAATTTGTTGGGAATGCTCTGGGCTCCATTTTATCTCCAGGATGTTGCATGTGTTGTTCCTCTGACCTAGACCACAGTTCCTTTTCCAGCACCATACTCCTAGCACACTGCACCTGGGCACCTACTCCTCCCGGGGAAGCCGTGATGCTCTGCCAGCGCTGTCAGGTGGAGAGGTTCCTTTGTAGTTTTCATTATTGCACTTAATGAGTTTTAAGATGGGAAAGCTCAGGCATCAGTGATCTGGGACCTGGTCACTGTCTTGGTTGTTGCCACGTCTTTGGGTCAAGCACAGGACTTGGCTCAGAAATGCTTCATATTTGTTGAATAGATGGATGGATGGATGAATGCCTATCGTTCACGTCCATATGACCCCCAATCTGCATGCTGCCTTTAGATTGGGTTTCAAGTCTTCTAACACCATTCTTATTGATCCGGTTTATATTTTAATATCTTAAACTCAGTCATTCTCCCGAGTATCTGACTGAAAGCCACCGTGGCAATGTTTAGTGACGGTGGCACTGTGGTTTCCCTGGACACAAGGAGACATGTGTAGCCAAAAGTCAGAGTACATTGAGGACGATCACCCACCCCAGCTTGCTGTAGGTGGACCCTCATTTTAACATTGAAAGTTTCACAGCTTGGGGCACCCCTCCGTTCTGAGCAAACTGGGATGGCTGGTCACAGTTCCTGTGGCCCTGATGACTTTCAGCTGTTTCCTCTTTAAAAACGACTTTGAGAATTTTTTCGCCCAACTCTGGTTTGTAGCGTTTGCAATGCAGAGGAAACCTGCTAGATATAAACTTGGGTAAGTGGCCCTCTGTGAGCATCCTCCATGCCCAGTTTCTCACCAGGGTAGCATTTAAAGCTAGCAAGTCACCACAGGGAAAAAACAAAACAAAATGAAAAGCTGCCCCTTGCAAATTACCACCAAGTCGGTGCCGGAGTGAGATACAAGCAGATGTCAGACTGTCGACCAGCTTCACGGGGTTTTCCCAAGATTGAACATGGTTCCAGTGAATCGGATCTTTAGGCGGTTAGGTCAGGTGTGGTGTTTTCGTGGTCTGCTGTTTTTGCTTTGATGTATTCTCAAAACAAAACAAAACCCCTCCAAACTTACTGCCACTGAGTCAGTGCTGACTCATAGCGACCCCTGTGGGTTTCCAAGACTATAACCATTTACACTTCAGGATTAGAAACTCCAGTCTTTCTACCTTGGAGTGGGTGGTGATTTCGAACAGCCAACCATGCAGATCGCAGCCCAATGCATAACCACTGCACCAGCGGGCTTCCTAGAGGTCCTGAGTTTTATCAGTGTCATCCTATGGATTGCATTGTGTCCCTCAAATGACAGAATGAATTCTTAGGCTCTGTTCCATTTGCCAATTCAATCATTTCCACCTGCATGTGTTAGTGACTCGGATTCTGTTCATCGTGCTGTGCAGCTACCACCATTAGGAGAAGCTCAGGGCCCCTGAGCAATGACTCTCCTTTTCCCCACCCCTTGTAAGCACTAGTGAGCTGTGGTCTTTAACCATTTGCCAATGCAATCGGGCTTGTGAAGGTTAACATGAGGTCATTGTGGAATCAGGTGGGTCCTGATAGTGCAGGACCTTGCTTATAAAGAGGAATGCAGACATGCAGAGATAGAAACAGGGAAATGACCCCATGTGAAAGTGTGTTTAAAGCCAACATTTGCCCAGATCCACCAGAGGGGCACATGCGGGGCATGACCAGTTCCTGTCAGAACCCTCCTGTGGCATCAACATGGCTGCCATGCTGATCTGGTGCACAGTTAGGCAAACATACACCAGGATGTACCAGAAGGAGACCGGGTAAGGCGAGGCAAATTGCCATGTTCCCCTCTGGCCATACCCCCCTCTCTCCACCTTGTAGTGTAGTCTTCAGGGACATGGTGGGGGAGGAAGAGAATCCAGCTAAGTGGACACCCCATTGCTCCCAGCCTGGGGGGCCTTGTAGCCACCATTTCGGTCATTGAAATCAAGGGACCAGAAGGACTCAGAGAGCCAGCATGAAGATGTTTCGGGCATTCGCTGTCTGATTAGTTTTCTTGGATGGAATGTGACCCACGGGCCTGTTAAGCCTGAGCTCTGGCTGCATGTCTCGAGACAGCCATGTGCTTTGTGAAGGTCTTCGTTTCCCTTATTTGGAAAGAGGGGTCTTTGTGTCTCGTGTGCTAGAAAGTGTTCATGCCTATATACGAGGGGCGTCCAAAGGGGTATAAGGCGGACGGTGTCAAGGAGTCCCGGAAGAAAAAAAATGTGTGGAAACTCGATGGGCTTGAACTATGGAGTGATATATGTGTTACCTCCCAATTAATAAGAATTTTAAAAGCCTGTATTTTTTAATTCCATTTTTTTCCGGGAACTTTTTCGAGCGCCACCCCCACCCCCTTGACAAAAAAGACCATTGTATTGTAAACATTTGTCGTTCCATCAGCATTTTACGACCTTGCCCTTTCCTTGAATGTGGAAAGAAAAAGCACCCTATTTTAGTTCACTCGGGTGCTGGACATTTTTGGTGAGTGCAGGGCTGTCCCTCCCTCACTGCCAGCGAGTTGATTCTGATTCACAGCGACCCTAAGAATCCCGGTGGCATCGTGGTTACCCATTGGGCTGCCAACCACAAGGTCCACAGTTCAAAACCACCAGCTGCTCCATAGAAAAGGATAGGAGACTTTCTACTCCCATGAAGAGTTAAGTCTTGGAAACCCACAGGGTCAACTCCACCTGTCCTTACAGGATTGCTGTGAGACGGGGTGTCTGTAGGTGTTCACACTGGCTTTTTTTTTTCTTCCCGCAAACTGTTAATGAGCTCAGCATTTCATGGAAAGGTTAGAGGTTCGGGTCCTTCTAGGTGTACCCTAGAAAAAAAGCCTGGGCATCTACATCTGAAAAATCAGCCATTGAAACCCTCTGGGGCATGTTTCTGCCGACACACGTGAGGTCACCACGGATTAATTTTGTGGGTGCAGTGGGGTGACTTCAAGGACTTCAGAAGGCAGGAGGAGAAGAGGCCAGAGTGGGAATGTGTGAGGACAAGGCCTGGTGGCTGAGCTACCCGTGGCCCTGGGGGGGAGAGGGAGCCATGGACATTTGGGGGAGAGGCTTCAAAAGGATTTGAAAGTGTTACTGAATGAATGAATTGTATTGTAAGCCCTCTCTATACCCTCTGCAAACCTCCAGGGAAGACCTATGTTCCTCCCCAAGGCACATTTGTGTTTTGAGGGACTCTTCCCACCCCTTCCTCCCCTTCTCTGGAGCTGTACACTGGAGAGGGGTCTGGGCAGGGTTGGAGATATCCGGCTCCCACGTCCTGCCACCTCCCAGTGGCTCAGCCCTTTCCCATCAGCATTCACTGTAGGCTCTTTTTGTGCCTGACCCTCAACCCACCTCATTCCTGTGCTTTAAGGAGCCGGAGGCCCAGTGGTGTTAGGCAAAGACTGGTCTTTGCCAGTCTCTCGCCAGACCCGTGGGTGCTGAAGACACGATTGTGGAAGGAGGCTGAGAGGAAGGCTTCGGCTGGAGCCTCGTGGTAGGAATGTTGCAAATAAAACCGGAACAGGACGGGAGGGTTGAGAAGGGCGAGGGAGGCAGAGCCCAGGGCGCCTTGCTCGTAGGTGGCTTCTCTCTCCGGGGCTCCTTGCACATCTGTTCCCAACTCGATTGGGCCGTGCTGAGCTCGGAGTTTCCTCCCTTGTCAAAACATCTGCTGTTGCTCCTTTAGTTATCTGAGATGGGGAGGGTTGGAGGGAGAAAGAGAGGTTGACCCATTTCCTACTACTCCCCAGATTTAATTGGAAAAGTTTTGATCCTCTCTATTTTCTGTAAAAATAACTTGCCTCCATTTGTAACTGCAATTAGGAACGCAGCGGTGGTAACGGCATTGTAACCCCAGTCAACTCCCCCCTAGCACTCAATTATGGCTATATGAGACACTTGCTGTGTTAAGCGCTCTTTAAAAATATTTTTACTTCCCTGGACGATCCCAACAGGTGTAGATATTGCTTGAGCCTCAGTCTCACTTTACAGGTAAAGAAACAAGGTTTGTTAGTTTTCTTTAGCCACAGAAACACTTCCACTCAGGGCCTAACAAGACCGCAGTCCACGTACCCACAGGCTGAGGGTCCCCCCTGAGCCCCCATCTTATCCAGGTTGCTGGTGGAAGGCAGCACATGTGTTTGCAAGGCCCCGTTTTCTTGCTGATGGTCGCCGGGGGCCCCTCTCCTCATCTAAGGGCCACTCTCAGACCCTTGTCCTCTCTATTTCCAAAGCCTACACCAGAGAATTTCCCTCCTACTAAATCTCTCTTAACCTTTAAATCCTTCTGATTTCAGGAAGAGCCCAGTGCCTGTTCAGTCTCACCAGATACCATCTACTTGATTAACTGTTTGCTGATTAGTAACCTAAGAGTGATGGTGGTGGAGATATTCCAATGTCTCATAGGTTCTGCCTTCATTCAAGGGCAGGACATGACACCAGGGAACAGACATCCTAGGGGCCATAGAGGTTTATATTCATATGCTATTCATACTTTAAAATAATTGATAATTATTAGTTATAATGTAGACTTTGACTTTATTGGCTATATGAATGGTCTCTCCAACTCCTTCCACAGTTCTGTTACACTTTGAAACATGCGGTAATTGCTTTATTAGAAGTCTGTTGTCTATTAGGAAGATGGAGCCCTAGTGGCGTAGTGGCTATGCATTGGGCTGCTAACTACAAGGCCTGAAGTTCAAAACCAAAAGCTGCTCCTCAAGAGAAAGATGAGGCTTTCAGCTCAAGTAGAAAGAAAATGTTTTTAAAATGATGATGGCAACATATGTATAAATGTGCTTGACACAATGGATGGACGTATGGATTGTGATGAGTTAGTTGTATGAGCCCCCAATAAAATGACTTTATAAAAATAAAAATTTTATAAAATAAGAAAAAAAAGTTTGACACAAGGCAAACATTTCAATAAAACTCATTCACTAAGGCAAAAAAAGAAAGAATGAAAGAAAGATGAGGCTTCTACTCCTGTAAGGAGTTCCAGTCTCAGAAACAGACAGGGGCAGTTCCACCCTGTCCTATAGGGTTGCCATGGTCGGAATTGACTCAATAGCAGTGAGTTTGAGTTTTGAAGGCTTTTTGTTTGTTTTAACAGTTTCAGAGTCTTGAGTCTGAGATGTATATTGCAAATATTTCCCCCATCTTCTGTTCAATGTGAAATCATTTTCAATTTGGCTTTTAAATGATAAAAGGAATAAGACCATAGTGATCCAAATGGATTTCTTGTGTGTAGCTCTTGCAGCGGGCTATTGTGCTTCTTTAACTCATAGTGACGCCCCAAGTTTCCGAGACTGTAATTGTTTATAGGAGTAGCAAGCCCATTCTTTCTCCCCCAGAGGTGCTAGTGGTTTCAAACTGCCAACCATGCGGATTGCATCCCAACACATAACCATTACACTACCAGGGCTCCTAGCTATTGCGCTCAGTGCATTGCTGATCCTCACGTCCTCAGCAGCCCTGTTGAGTAGATCATGTTGTTGTTCCCAGTGAGGGCAGTGGTAGTTCAGGGGTAGCATTCTCGCCTTTCACTCAGGAGACCCAGGATGGCTTCCTGCCAATCCTCCTGATGCACGTCCAGGACAGCCTATCAGTGGAGGCTGGTGTGTTGCTATGATGCTACACTGCTTTCAGACAAAGACAGGTTAGCAGAAAAGGCTGGTGACCAATTTCTGAAAATCAGCCAACGGAAACCCCACGGAACACGAGTCCATCTGCTGTGCATAGGCCTGCCACCGGTCAGGGGCAGGCTAGACCACAGCAACACTTATTCCTAGTTTCCAGGGGGGTCAACAGAGGAGCAGAAAGTGTATGCACTCATCCCCATGTCCGTCCCCAAGGTCACATTGCAGTTCAGTGGTGGCTCTGGCATTCGACCCTGGTCCATCTGGCTTCAGAGCCTTTGCTCTCAACCGGGGCTGCCGCCTCCTCCTCTGTGGTTATCGCAGTGGGGACAGATATGCCAGAGCCTAGGAAAGAAAATGCCGTGTATGCATTTAACCCCGTAACTGAAGAGAAGACAACGGACAATAATTAAGTAACTGAGGGCCCCTATCTGTAGGGAGATGATGCCAGGGAGCTTCAGAAACACCATGGCAAAATGGTATCTCTCCATCAACCTTTTGAAGGCCCCTTGGATACCAGTGGTTATACTGATCACTCTACGGCCTGTAGTTAAAAACCACCAGCCGATCCGCGAGAGAAGGAGGAGGCATTTGACTCCCGCAAAGTGTTACAGTCTGGGAAACCCACAGGGCAGCTCTGCCCTGCCCTGCCCTATGGAGTTGCTATGAGCTGGAATCAACTCAACGACAATGAGTTTGGTTTTGTGTGTGTGTTTGTATATGAGTAACCCATGACCAATGCGTCGGTTCCAACCCATAGCGACCATATAGGACAGACGAGAACTGTTCTTTAGGATTTCTGAGACTTGTACATCTTCACTAGGGCACACAGCCCTGTCTTTCTTCATTGGAGCACCTGAGTTTGAACTGCTGACCTTGAGGCTAGCTGTCCAATGCCTGACCACCCACATCACCAGGCCTCCTTCGTATATTAATAGGTATATAGCAGAAGTCTGGAGGGGTAGAGGGGTCTGCACTGCACCACTGACGGTGATCAGCTCAGGTGGGCGAGTGTTAGTGACACAGTGAAGCTGGGAGAGCTGCATCGCCAGGGGCCACCTCACTTCCCCAGGTTCCACGGGATCTCCTCCTCGGATGGGGCCCTGTCTTCGCACCTTTCTGTACTCATTGAAAAATGTGCATGGGAAAATGTGCGTTTTCCTTCTGTGACAGGTTTCCTCCTTACACAGGTTTCAGGATGTATATTTTGGGAAGTGTCTGAAGGTTTACTTTTTATGTAACATTTTGAGTGTCTTACAGTGAGAATATATTCCTTTGTAATGAGATTATAATGAGAGAAAGCAAGAAGCATGTGATGATTAGACAATAAACATCTTCCATACTGGAAGTTCCACAGTGAGAGGAGCGTTGAAGTTTCCAAAGCTTCGGGATCTGAGAGTATCCAGGTGCATCAGTGGTTTGGGGACCAGCTTCTGGGGGTGGATCAGGTCTGGGTGCACAGGGTAGGTGGCCCCTGCCATGCAGGGCTTGGCTCTCACCCACACCATCTCACTGCTGCCCATGCCGTGGTTCTGCTTGCTCTCCCCGGGCAGCCCATACCGAGTTTGCTAGAGTAGCCCTTAGACACTTAGCACAAAAGCCTAAATAGTGAAAAGACGCATGTTTGGGGGGCCAGAATGTCAGCTCAGAGCCTTCACACAAGGCATGTGCCGGATCGTTGGGCTCCTCCTTTGTAAAATTTGGTGATCATGCCATATTCTCAAAGCATGTGACTTAGTGACGGTGTGTGTAAATGGCCTGGACGCTGCCTCCTTTGTGGTTATGTGTGCAGAAAAGATTAGCTCTTTATAACGAGGGCTCCCCTTGTCTTTGGAATTTAGTAAAATATGTATAATTAAGAGATGCTTTTTTGATGTGAGGTGCTCCTCCCCCGCCTTCCATTTTGCATTGTTTTTTGTTTTTCAATTAGAAGATCATTTTATTGGGGGCTCTTGCAGCTCTTATAACAATCCATAAATCAGTTGTATCACGCATATTTGTACATATGTTGCCATTATCATTTCCTAGACGTTTACTTTCTATTTGAGCCCTTGGGATCAGCTCCTCTTTCTGGCCCTTCCTGTCTCTTTTCCCTTTGGGAGGTGGAGGAGCAGGGCGGGCACATGCTGGCAGCTGCGAGGAAGAGCCTGTGTCAGCTCAGTCTGCTGACACCCAGGGTACATCAGGCACACTGAAGCTCTGTTCTGGAGTCAGAAGCAGGTTCTTTTTCTGGCCGCACATGAGGTCTGTAGGGAGAAGGCAGCTTGGGTTTCCAGCTGCACAAATTCTGCACCTTTGAGGAGGAATTTATAGGTGTTGTTGTCTAATTTATGCGGTTATCCCCCTTCCAAGATTCCCATGTTCCGTTCTGGAATTACACAAGCTAAAAGGTATTTTTTGCTTTGGTTCTTAGAGTTCATTAGGAAATCTTAGATCCAGGGAATAGGAATACACCTCAAACTAGCTTAAGCTGAGAAATTTGCCCCCCTGCAGGGGGATGGGGAAGGGTATTTCATGGAGTGTATCAGGGCCTCGAGAGTCCCCCTGGAATCCATGCCAGGACCTGTGACAACTCCTGTCTGCTGCTTGTTGTGTTTGCTCAGCAGACCGACTTCCTCCATTCCAGACCCTGCTAATGCAGCCGTCGGAAGAGACAGCCTTCTCTTCTCTCACAGCCAAAATTACTAGGGGTGAACTCTGATTGGTCCATCTCAGATCAGGTGCATAGTCCTAGGCCAATCAGCAATAGGCAGGAAGTGGGGTCTATGCTGAACCACCACAATGATACCTACAGTAATCATAGGAACATAGAGGCAACGAGCTGTTTCCAGAAGGAGAGGCAGGCACTAAGCAGATACAAACAACTTTTGTCTACAAAAGTCTTTCTCATGTCTCTATAATAATAATAAAAAAAATTGATTTCCAATGCTGGGCTCTCGTGTGGACAAAATTCCTAACTCTTCTTTCTTCTTCTGGTCAGTAGCAATATTTTTCGTTGTTATTATTTTTTAACCTAACAACCTTATCTGACGCAGGCATAGCTTGTTCAGCATAAATTGACTTTTCATCTCCAACTTTATATGGAAAGGAAGGAGGTCCTGAATAGCTAAAGCAATATTGAAGAAGAAGAACAACAATTTAGGAGGTCTCACTGTGCCCAGTCTTAAAACAGTCTGCTATGGGTACAAAGACAGACAGATAAACCAACAGAACAGGATTGAGATCCCAGAAGTAAAGCCATTCATCTACAGATAGTTGTCTGCTGACAAAGGATCAAGGTTCACTCCATGGGGAATAAATAATCTCTATAACCAATGACTCTGGCAAACCTCTTAGCTCTATGTGGAAAAGTGAATCAGATCCATACAGAATACCAGCTGTAGAATGAACTAAATATGGTTAAAACCTAAACTGTTAAAGCCATAATTAACCAGAAGGTTCTCAGAAGATAACATAGGATCAACACTAGGGGGCCGAATCTTTTGGTCTACATACTTAGCAAATAAAACCAAATATCTACAAGCAGAAGAGGCATTATTGGGGTCTCCTCAATACCCAAGACTCATGGTCATCAAAAGCTATGAAAAATAACCTACAGGCTGGGGGAAAAAATCTTGGGTAAAGAAGTCTCTGGTCTAATCTCTAAGATATACAGAGATTTTCAACAACTCCACAAACAAAAGATAATCCAATTTTAAAAATGGGCCAAGGACACGAACAGACACGTCATCAAAGAGTGCATTCAGGTGACCAACAAATGCATGTAAAGAAGCTCATGATTATTAGCCATTAGACGGATACATGTCAAACTACAATGAGGTAGACATGAGAGGAAGTGGCAGTTTGGGTAAGTGTAATATACAATTTTGCAGCAACAGCTAACAACAACCAGAAAACATGTATGTGGTCATGTAGGTAGATAAATTGTTGTTAGGTGCCATTGAGTCAGCTCCGATCACTAGCAACCCTATGCACAACTGAACGAAACACTGCATAGGCCTGTTCCATCCTCACATTGTCCCAATGCCTGAGTGTGTTAGTCTGGGTAGACTAGAGAAACAAAAGTATAGACACTCATATGTATATAAGAAAGAGGTTTATATACCAGAACAATGGAATGTTGAGAAAACGTCCCAACCCAGTCCAAATCAAGTCCATAAATCCAATATTAGCCCATATAGCCAATACCAATCTATAAAGTCCTCTTCCGACTCATGAAACACATGCAAATGATGCTGAATGCAGGAGGATCACAGGCTGGTGAGTCGGAAGTCTTGTGGATCCAGTGGCATTGCAAGCATCTCAGCACTGGCAGGGGTCTCTATGTGGCCTCTCTGGCTCCAAAGGTCTGGTTGCATCAGGGTAGGTCCATGTGGCTTCTTCAGCTCCCAGGGAGTAGTGCCATGTGTCTTGTCAGTAGAACATCTCTCAGCTAGTGAGCAGAGAGAAATATCTCCTGCCTCCAAGGAGGAGGCCATGCCCACACAGAGGCCTCATTGGTTATACCGTGATTGACAGGCCAGATTCCACCCCTTCACTCGTAATCCTCTCAAACTGACACCAGATTATGTAACTACCACACTGAGCCCATTGATGCAGCTGCTGTGTCAATCCATCTTGTGAAGGGTCTTCCTCTTTTTCACCACCCCTCTGCCAAACATGATGTCTTCCTTCAGAGATTGCTCTCTCCCAACAATGTTGGTATGTATGTATGTATGTATAATAAGGCATATGAAAGTAGTGATCCATGAATGTATAGATGCATCTGTAGGCATACTCATATATACATGTTTGGATGTGATGCATGTATATCTACATATATAACAAACCACATGAGGGGCACTCTTATAGACTTCATAGACATAGCCAAACAATTTATAGGATTGGTCTACTAGAATAAAAGGCTGGGGACCATAGTCTCAGGACACCTTAGATAATTGGCATGACCTAGTGAGTGCACACAGATAATGCTGACATCTAATTTGGTGAGTAGCACCTGGGGTCATCTAAAATACAAGTGTTGGTCTCTACTCATGCAGAGCAAGAGAGAATGGAGAAAATGAAAGGTGCAAACAAGGAACTAATCAACTAAGCTACACGTACCAAAGCCTTTCCTAGTATGAGATCCGAAAAACTAGATGGTCCTCGGCTACTGCTGCTGTTCTGACCACCAGCCACTCCTTGGAAGAAAGACTGGGCTTTTTACTCCCATGAATGGCTGCAGTCTCAGACACTCACAGGGCTAGTCACAGTAGAAGGTCCTGGATAGAACGGATGAAAAACATAGAGCCTTGAAACTATCATCCTAAGACAACCTTTGAATGTGGAATTGATGCTATTTCCACGGGTCACCTTTCAGCTAAATACAAGATTGGCTTATAGAATAAACAGCATCACCCATGAGTAATATGTCCCCTTAAACAATTAGCCATTTGACACCAGTCCTAGGTGGGACAGCAAGAAGAGGAAAGGAAGCTAATTCAATGGAACCAGCAGAATCAAAATAATGAGATTTCTGCCCCATTGAACAAGCTGTAACCAATGGCGCAGGACAACTGGTATCAAGATTGTTCTAGGAGAACTTGACTTTCTGTGTAAACTGCCACCTCAAGTACAATGAAACATTAAAAGACAAAGACATAACCATAGGTATCAAAGATATGAAACCGCAGCAGCAAAAGAATAGATGGTTCATAAGACTGACGTTTAGGCCGTTTCCAGCACCCCAGAGATGCGGGTGTGCGTGGTAGCCGCTGGTGGAGGAGAACACGCCGCTTTCGCGATTGTAGTTTTAAGCCTCTGCATCTGCAAGACCAGATTTCGAAATGCATCATGATTCCTGTCCATTGGACTGTAAGGTTTATGTAGGTAACCTTGGAAACAATGGCAACAAAACCGAATTGGAACGGGATTTTGGATATTATGGCCCACTCCGAAGTGTGTGGGTTGCTAGAAGCCCTCTGGGCTTTGCTTTTATTGAATTTGAAGATCCTAGGGATGCAGCCGATGCTGTTCGAGAGCTGGGTGGGAGAACACGGTGTGGCTGCCGAGTAAGAGTATAGAGCTGTCAAATGGTGAAAAAAGAAGCCGGAATCGCGGCCCACCTCCCTCTCGGGGTCGTCGTTCTCGTGATGATGATTGGAGAAGGAGTCCTCCTCCTCGCCACAGATCTCCTAGGAGGAGAGGCTTCTCTCACAGCCGGAGCAGGTCCCTTTCTCTACCGGAGAAGAGAGCGATCACTGTCTCGGGAGAGAAATCACAAGGCGGGACTCCCGCTCCTTCTTGAGGTCTCGGAGCCCAACTAGGTCAAGTGAAAGAAAACGAGGAGATGGATTTGCAGACGGAGTGTAGTGTGTGCAGGAAGTGCATCAGTTGACAGGTACAGGTACAGACAAGTCACGTTGTGTTTGAGTCTTCAGAAGCCTTGACTTTAATCCCGAAGACTCGTTTATACGTTGTTTAATTTGAAAGCCTGTTTTTCCCTGCAAAACTCAGATCTGTAAGCTTGGCTACCAAGTCCAAGTATAACATTCCTATTGGAAGCCATACTTATATATTTCCTTGTAAAGTGTTTTTGAAGTAATAAAATGTTAGCATCATGCGTTAAAAATAAAAGACTGACATTTAAAATCTAATAGTCCCCTGGATTAATGGAAATAACCGCAGTCCCTGGAAAATTACATTTTGAAATGGTTTAAGATCTAATTATAATATTTGATAATTTGGGGAAGTATTGGAGTTTCAAGAACCCTGGTGACATAGTGGTTACGAGTTAGGCTGCTTACTGCAAGGACAGCGGTTCAAAACCACCAGCCACTCCTTGGAAGAAAGACTGGGCTTTTTAGTCCCATGAATGGCTACAGTCTCAGACACTCACAGGGCTAGTTCTACCCTGTCTTTTAGGGTTGGTGTGAGTCAGCATCAGCTTGATAGCACGGAGTTTGAGTTTTTGGTATTGGAGTTTAGTCGGGGATTTTAAACAGAAAGTGGTCCAAAAACCAGTCTCAATATTGACTGGTTGGTCAATATTGGTACTCAGTATTGACTCAGTACCTTTTGGTTGGTCCAGTTATGGCTTTTTAAAATTGGTTTTCCATTTTCATTAAATTTTGTCTTCATTATACGAACAATGTCATAGAAGTGGTCTGGCCACTGCTGAAAGTTGTTATATTATTTGAAGACTTGGGAGCTGGTGGCCATACTGCAGGGATGTGCCATGTGGAAAACTGCTTTCCTGAAGCTGAAACAGCTCCTCTATTTCCCTTTCTTTCCATGTTAAGTTTATAGTCAGGGTTCCCTGCCTGTGGTAGAAGTTGGGGATGGAAATGGAAACCTTGCATGAGGGTTGGTTACTGACTCCTTTCCCATCAACACCCATGGGCTCATTTAACAGATTGGACTAGGATAAATCATTGTGGCAAAACCAGAGCCAACGTGCTGCTGTTGGCAAGGACCTAGAGGAGAGAGTAGACCTGCTCCATAGGGGCTTCAAGACTGTAAAGCAGGGGTCCTCAAACTTTTTAAACAGAGGGCCAGTTCACTGTCCCTCAGACCCGTTGGAGGGCCGGGCTATAGTTAAAAAAAAACAACCCAACTATGAACAAATTCCTATGCACACTGCACATATCTTATTTTGAAGTTAAAAAACAAACGGGGCAAAACTGCCCTTTGGGTTTCCACGACACATTTGTACAGCAGGAAGCCTCGTCTTTCCCCCTCAGGGCAGCTGGTGCCTTGTGTTTAGCATTCCAAGGCGTAATCCACTATATTACCATGGTTCCTTTCTAAATACTTCAAATGCTTCTAAATACTACAAATAAGAGCATTTTTCTACATTACCGTAGTTTTATGATCAAACCTAGGAGCGTTACCAAGAATTCTCCAACACTACCTAATAATTCAGTCCATATAGATTTAATTCAGTCCATGTAGATTTTCCCAGCTGTCTTTATAGACGGTTTCATCCCAAACCATCCACAGCTTGTGCCCATTTTTATTTTATTTTTTAGTCACTTGAGGATCATGGTTGTACTTTGTTTTGTCTCTTTGATTCATGAGCACCCCCCTCACCTCTCTTTTTAATTTTATTTTCGTGAGATTAACTTTGTGAAAAGGGCAGACAGTTACTTAGGAGACACTAGATTCATTGGATGACCTCCCTGTAATGCCAGTTAACTTATTATATTTCTTATAAGCTAATAGCTTAGGCCTAAATGCTTAGTTGGTTTCACATTGAACATTTTTGGGCGGGAAAATGTCATGCAGGATGCTGGGTACTTGGATTCCATTAAGAAAGAGGCAAGCAGTGTCGGGCAGGTTGTTGCTAGGGGTTCGACCTGGCTGCACAGGGCAGATGCTGATGACGAGGCCCCAAATCACTGGGTAGAATTCCTGCAAAGGAGACACGGGGATGATGCTCCAAAACTCTTCTAGCATAACAGAAAAGCTTTCCATATCGCTAATATTTTCTCATTTTACAGAAGAATACATTCAGACCCTGGCTTATAGAAGACCAAGTTTGGACGATTTGCTCTTTCCTGCACCTACCATTAAGTAGAAAAGATATTCGTGGATGTTGTTAGCTGTCCTCCTGTTAGCCCCCGACCATGTAAATGCCATGCATGTGCCTGGCCCTGCACCATGCCCATGCTCCACGGTGGATCCAACTGCTGTGGTCCATAGCGTTTCCCTGGCAGATTTTGAGAAGTAGATCACCAGGCTTCCGCACTGGCCAGGAATCTACCTGGAGTATTCTACCACCGAACCTCCATTGCTGCATACCTGGTGGATACGGGAGGGAGGGGTCGGTCAGAGACTGAAACCCAAACTCAATTCACTTTCAAGTTGATGCCAACTCACAGCACCCCGATCGATGGTGTTCAAGGCTGTTTCTCTTGATGGGAGCAGGAGGCCTCACCTTTCTTCCTCGGCGGATGGATAGGTTTGAACTGCTTGGCCTTGCGGTTAGCCGTCCAATGCTCATTGGATATTGCCAGTTTGAAATCTAGCCTGGCTATCTTCTTGAACATTCGCATTTATTTCTCCAGATCGGTGTTGACTTCTGTATGGTAACTCAGATTTTATATTTTCGACAAAGTTTGGCAGTGGGTTCAATTCTGACTTTAGTTTGCTCGCTTCCCGTTGTGGATGAGGCAGGACCAATCCCTGCCCGGTCGCAGACTGGTACGGCCATCTGACTGTTCTTGGCTTCCTCACTACACACCTGAGTTGCTCGAGGAAAACAGCCAACACATGCCCGCATGCTTTTCATGGTTGCGGCTTTGATTGCGTTTTTGTCTGTGGGTGGGGGAATGAATATCTTGTTTTGAAAGAGAAAAGGAGATATTTTGATAGTGAGAGAAACACTTGAAAACCCACGGACTTCAATGGATCAGCCTACAGATTGGAAATTTTTTTCAGTTTCAATTTTCAAGTACAGAATTCATCAGCATTTTGAAAGGTGGTAACTCAAAATGCTGTGTGGTAGGAGGGACATACTCCCAGGCTGGGGTCACTCGTGGGCTTTCTGGAAAGCAGTTTGTCTAGTTGTGTCTAAAATACAAAAATGTAGCGAGCACTTTTACAGCTGCGCCTAAGAATTTCATTTCTGGGACTCTATCCTAAAAAAGTCACCAGCGATAGGGCTCAAGATGCATGCGCAAAAATGATTAGTGTAGTTATAATTAATGATAAGGAAAAATGGGTAAGTCTAGATGTCCAGTGATATGGACCATTAGGGTGAATCGTAGTTTATCCGCATGAGTGAGTTGCCTTCAATGGGATGTTGAGGAAGCGTGTTGGTGCAGGGGAAATGTGTATTGTTAAATTTTTGAAAGCCGGAAACAAAATTATATATACAGTATAATGATCCTGGCTCTGAAAAAAAATGAACTTAAAGAAGACTAAAAGAAAATATGTCAACCTATTACTAATGGCTTCCTCTCTGTGAGGTTATAAGGGACATTTTGATTCTGTTTGTTTTGTTTTGACTTTACCAAGATTTTACAGGGTGCATGCATTATTTTTATAATCGGAAGGAAGGGAAATTGAGGCAAGACAAATACTGGAGATTCAATTTTGAAGGGGAGTTTTAGCACTAAAAAATAAAAATCATTCCCGGGAGCCATCAGGAATAAATCTTAACTCCGAGATGCCATGCACTGGCATACGTCCATGGTTACTTAAGATGGAATTTAAAACGTGGCATCTGTTTGTGGAGGAGTTTCAAATGTGAGCACTTGGTAAGGTGAACTGGGAGGAATTTTGTTTCTCTTGTCTCAGGGAAAAAACTTCAAAATCCATTCATCTTACTTGTACATTTGAGAGGGGAGGAATGTGTCTTAACAAAAATAATACTCTGCCCTGAAACAGTCATCCCACAAAGGATTCGCTACTCAAAGGGTTACTCGGTAGCCCAAGGCTGTCTGACTGAGTTGGGTCCACACTCTCTGTACGGGCTCTGGATGAGGACACGTTGGGACCGTGCATCACAATGGTGCTTTGTTCTGCGTCCCTCCTGTGGGACCCTCCTCTTGAATTTTATTTGTTATTGAAACACAGGGGACCACAGATGCAGACTGGTTTGGGGACTCTTATTGTCTTTCAAAGCAGTATGTGTTTTTCATAAGCACCTTGGTTGTTGTCAGGTGCTGTTCAGTTGGCTCTGTCTCCTGTGATTGCCCGCTCCCGTGTCATCCCCGATTGCTGCTATGTTTGGGTCCATTATTGCAGCTGCAATATCAGTCATCTTGTCCAGGGCCGATCTCTTTCTTCTGACCCTCTGTGTGACCAAACCTGATGTTCTTCTCCAGGGACTGGTCCCTTCTGACAACGTGTCCACCCTACTCGCTTCTAAGGAATGTCCTGGTTGAACATTTTCTAACATAGATTCGTTCATTCTCCCAGCAGCCCATGGTATATTCAGTAGTCTTCACTAAAACAATTCAAACACATCATCACTTTGATTCATTTCCCACCGTTACAAGCTTATGAGGCCACTGAAAGGACAAGGGCTTGGTCCTCTGTGGGGACCAGCCTCCACAACTGAATGGGCCCCAGGGGGCGGTTGTGTAATGGAAATGCAAAGTAAAGAAATATCAGACAAGACGTGCAAGGGCTCACGTCTTCCTGGAGACTGGAACCAGTGAGGGGGGGGTCGGGGTGGTCAATGTATTCTCTCACAGGTTTATATCATCTCGGGCAGGCAAGTCACATCATACACACATGTCATAGGAAGGGGATGTGTTAAAGGTATACACGTTAACAGGCAGGGACATGCTGGGGACATACAAGCAACAGGAAGGGGGGACATGCTAGAGACCTACATGCAGCAGAAAGGGGATGTGCTAGGGACCTACACGTACCAGGAAGGTACATTGGTAACAAGATGGGCGGGTTCTAGAGTAAAGATGAGGGTTTAAGCTGGGTCCTCTCTGAGCTGGCTTGACCGTAAGTGTCCCTGAGCTCTTCTCCAAAGGAACACCCTATGACCGGCATCAGAAGGAGCGGGCCATGCTTAGGGTGGGATGTTCTGATTGTTCTTGATGGCAGACAACCTGCAGGCAAATTGCCTTCATGCAGTTAACCTTCAAGCAACCATGTGCTTGCTAGCAGCACCTTAAAATTGGTATCATTACAGGGACCTCAGGGGGGACACTAGTTGGGAGAATGTGACTAGGATTCATCTCCAGCCCACCAACGTGAAGGCCTCTTCCCACAAGAGTCTCGGCCTCCCAGACTCCATAAAATCTGAGCGTGGAGAATTTGTCCGAATGCACTCCCTTCTCGGTTCTCAGTTTCCCACCGTCCACGATGACATCCTTGCTCATTAACACCTGAAGAAGGCTACTGCAACAGCGTTCGGCCTCACAATATGTTTTCCAGCTCGGAACGTATATGATTAAAAATCTTTTCTTGGGAGAACCATTGCCAGGCATCAAGAACTTCACCACCAAACTGGAAAACTTCTCCAGGAAGGGAAAAGCTTGGGTTTTAGACAAATATAGTCTTTTCAAGTTGACAGAACTGGAACAAATGGACAAGATTTGCTGTTCTTAAAGCATAGTGAAGCCTCCTCATGTCTATTCGTACAGTCTGGTAGTGTGTCCTTTTCACCCCCTTTCTTTTTAAAATAATCATCTCATTATCCAGAGTGACTAAGGGGCCCTCAGCCTATGCAACCAAAATACTTGTCCTTAATTCGCTCTTCTATTTCTTCCCTTACCTGTTATCAGGAGGTGACCCCTCCATCGTCTGATGAGTTTCATCAGATTCCCTCCATCGAGCAGAGTATTTAAACATCAGCTTCCTACGTGCACCAGCACCCTTTTCCTTCTGCCTGCATTTCTTTCGTTCTTTGTTTTCTCTTTCAGAGTTTTGGTTTCATGATTAAAGATGCCTATTGTATCTCTTTGGGTCGGTTTATGTTAGTGAAAGAAGCCCTAAGCTTCTCTAACATATTGGGAACTATTTCTACTGCAAACTCAGAGGGTAAATGCCAGACAAGTGCTGGGGAGTCGGTTCCAACTCAGAGTGACTTCCTGCACAGCAGAAGGAAATACTGCCCTGTCCTGGGCCAGCCTCAGAATTGTTCTGGTATCTGAGTGCTTGTGGTAGTCCTGGGTCAATCCATCTCCTTGAGAGCCTTCCTTTCCGAGCACGATGCCCTTCTTCAAAGACTGGTCTCTCCTGAAAACGTGTCCAAAGTACATGAGATGGTCTTGCCTCTAAAGAATATTCTGGTTGTGCTCTTCCAAGATCGATCTCTTTGTTCTCTTGGCAGTCCATGGTACTTTCAAGATTCTTCACTGACAACCATAGTTAAAATGCATCCATTTTTAATCAGCTTTCCTTATTACATGTCCAACTTTCAAATGCATATGGGGCAATTGAAAATGCCTTGGTTTAGGTCAGGCATACCTTAGTCCTCAAAGTAACAACCTTCCTTTTCAACACTTTTAAAGAGGTCTTATGTAGCAGAGCTACCGAATGCCCTGTATCGTTTGATTTCTTGACTCCTGTTTCCATGAGCATTGATGGTGAATCCAAGCAAGATGAAATCCTTGACAACTTCAATCTTCTCTCTCTTTATCATGATGTTACTTATTGGTCCAGTTATGAGGATTTTGGTCTTTATTACACTGAGTTATAATCCATATTGAAGGCTGCAATCCTTGATTTTCATCAGCAAGTGCTTCAAGTCCTCCTTTTTAGCAAGCCAAGGTTGTGTCATTTGCACATCACATTAAGCCCTCCTCCAATCCTGATGCCCAATTATTCTCCATATAATCCAGCTTCTCTGATGATTTTCTCAACATACAGACTGAATAAATATGGTGAAAAGATACAACCCCGACACATACCTTTCTTGATTTTAAACCATGCAGTATTCCCATACAGTTCTGTTTGTATAACTACCTCTTGATCCATGTACAAGGTCTTCATGAGCACAATGAAGTGTTCTGGAATTTCATTCATCTCCAAGCTATCCATATGTGTTAGGCAGGGTTCTCTAGAGAAACAAAACCAGGGCACTTATGATTAGATAGATATATAGATAGATTTACACAATGAGAAGGAATATATCAGCTAATAAAGCTCCTGGTCCCTGTCAATGTGCTGCTGCAACCATTGTTGGTGATCTTCTGCACAGATAAGGTGACTTAATGAAATTCTCAAATTATAGAACAATATCATTAATATCACATTCAAGTAAAATTATACAGATAAGTTCAACTCACTTTCGTGGAACAGTTAATATACTGGAAGTTCTTCAACTCACATGGGCTGCTGGGTCCAAGGTCAAAGAAGCAGACAGCAGAGTCTTCCCTTAGGCAACACAGGCAGAATTTGCCCACAGGCAGCAGGCAACAGGGTGAGTCAGCAACAGTTAGTAGCCCAGAGCGAGTGAAGCAGGCCCAGATGGAATCTAGAACTCCTGGTCCCTATCAATGCGCTGCTGCAACCATTGTTGGCGATCTTCTGCACAATTTTACTTGAATGTGATATTAATGCTATTGTTCTATAATTTGAGCATTTCATTAAGTCACCTTTCTTTGGAATAGGTACAGATATGATTCTCTTCCAGTCAGTTGACCAAGTAGTTGTCTTCCAAATTTCCTGGCATAGATGAGTGAGTGAGGGCTTCATCAGCTTATTGAACATTTCAATTGCTATTCCATCAATTCCTGGAGCCTTGTTTTTGGCTGATGCTTTCAGTAGACCTTGAACTTCTTCCTTCAGTACCATCGGTTTTTGCTCATATTCTACCTCTTGAAATGACTAAATGTCAACTAGTTCTTTTTGGTACAGTGACAGTATTCTTTCCATCTTCTTTTGATCCTTCCTGTATCTTTCAATATTTTGCCCATAGGGTATGTCAGTCTTGGAACTTAAGTGCTGGGTTTTTTCTTTAGTTCTTTCAGTTTAAGATACGCTGACTATGTTCTTTCTCTATGGTTTTCTAACTCTAGGTCTTTGCACATTATATTCTAATATTAGACTTCATCACCTCGAGCTGCCCTTTGAACATTTCTGCTTAGCAATTTGACTTCATCATTTCTTCTGTTTCTCCCTGCAAATAAGAGCAAGTTTCAGCCTCTTCTGACATCCACGCCGATCTTTTCTTTATTTGCTGTCTTTTTAATGACCCTTTACTTTTTTAGTGTAGGATAGTCTTGATGTCTTCCCACAGCTCATCGGGTCTTCTGTCATTAGTATTCAGTGCATCTAATCTGTTCTTGAGCTGTCCAACCTTCAAGTGGGCTCCTGTGGACTTATTTTCATTTGCTTCAACTTCAACCTGAACTTACATATGAGCAATCGATGGTCTATTCCACAGATGACCCCTGGCCTGGTTTTACCTGCTGATATTGAGCTTTTCTAGCACCTCTTCCTGCAGAAGTAGTCAATTTGATTTCTGTGACCTTTTGTGTTGTTGAAAATGGTATTTGTGGTGAATAAGTCATTAGTCCTGCAAAATTCTATCATGCGATCTCCAGCTTCATTTCTATACCAAGTTCATATTTTCCAAATACTGTTTCTTCCTCAGTGTTTCCAACTTTTGCATTTCAATCACCAATAACTATCAATGAATCTTGATTGCATGTTTGATCAATTTCAGACAGAAAACTTGGGTAGAATTCTTCAATTTCTTCATCACTAGCTTTGGTGGTTGGTGCATAAATAGTTGTATTGACTCAATTTCCTTGTATGAGGATAAGTATAATCCTATCACAGATAACATTGTACTTTAAGATAGATCTTGAAATATCCTCCTTGAAAAGGAATGCGATACCATTTTCCTTGATGTTGTCATTCACAGCATAGTAAACCATCTGGTTTTCTGATTCAAAATGGTGAATACCAGTCCATTTCTGGTCGTGAAGGCCCAGGATATCTATCTTTATTTGTTCCATTTCATTTTTGACAGCTTCCCATTTGACTAGAGTCATGCTTCATCCATCCACGTTCTGGTTATTCATAGATGTTGGTAGCCTTTTCTTCTCACTATGAGTCGTGCCCCATCAGCCAGAGAAGGTTGACGTATCCGAGTCTACTTTGAGAAGGAAGCGCTTCCTCAGTCACTTTTCGATGCTTTCAGATCTGAGGGGCTTATCTTCTGGCACTATCTCTGACAATGTTCTGCTTCTGTTCAATAGGTTTTTAATAACTGGCAACTTTCTATGTCATCCGTAGGGTTTTCAGTAGCGAATCTCCCTGAAGTAGACAGCCTGTAATTCATAGTCTCTTAGTCTGGAAGCTCTGGTAAAACCTGTTCACTTTGGGTGACCCTGCTGGTCTTTGAAAGACCAGTGACATAGCTTCCACAGCACTGCAACACACAAGCTGCCGCAGTATAGAAAACTGACAGACAAATGGTGGAGTGGACAAATAGAGGAAAGAAAATCCTTTCTGTAAGGCAGTAAACAGACAGTGCAGGTGCAGCCATTCATTTGGCTTTCGTAGTTCTAGCCATTTAAAAAAAAATATTTATTTAAAAAATTTCTTTAATCATTTTATTGGGGGCTCATACAACTCATCATCATCCATCCATTGTATCAAGCACATGTGTACATTTGTTGCCATCGTAATTTACAAAATATTTTGATTTTACTTGAGCCCTTGGTATTAGCTTTTCATTTTTCCCCTC
>NW_022103928.1:24805806-24815804 GCF_000313985.2 Echinops telfairi
CCTACCTTCCTCTTCCCCTCCTGGTATGACTACTCTCAATATTGGTCCTGAGGGGTTTATCTGTCCTGGATTCCCTGTGTTTCCAGCTCTTATCTGTACCCGTGTACATGCTCTGGTCTAGCCAGATTTGTAAGGTAGAATTGGGGTCATGATAATGGGGGGGCGGGGGAAACATTAAAGAACTAGAGGAATGTATGTTTCATCAGTGCTATACTGAACACTGACTGGCTCATCTCCTCCCCGTGACCTTTCTGTAAGGGAAGTCCAATTGCCTACAGATGAGCTTTGGGTCTCCACTCCGTACTCCCCCTCATTCAAATGATATAATTTTTTTGTTCCGGGTCTTTGATGCCTGATACCTGTTGGTGTGTTTCTTCCATGTGGGCTTTGTTGCTTCTCAGCTAGATGGCTGCTTGTTTATCTTCAAGCCTTTAAGACCTCAGATGCTATCTCTAGCCATTTATTTTCATACTCAATGCCTGGTCATTATGAGTTGAACTTGACTCAATGGCAGTGAGTTTGGACATTTATAGGCAGGGAGTCCTGGCAGTGGAAATGGATAGGCACTAGGCTAGGAACAGAAAGTTTGGCCATCCGAACCTACCCAGCAGCTCTGCTGGAGAAAGGCCTCTGTTCTGCTTCCATGACACTACAGCCTAGAAAACTCTATTAGGTGATTCTCACCGGTCACAAGTGGGGTTACTCAGAGTCAGCATGGACTCAGTGGTACTTAATAACAACAGTCTACAAATGCTTCTGGAATAGAAACAGTGTTCGACTTTTTTAGGGTTCTCTCCTCAGTGGCTTTCCTTTCCTTACCCTTGACACTGGTTTTATTTCTCGAACTCTTTCTTGATAGTCTCTGGTTTAGCCAGAGGAGGAGTTATACATAGTTTTACCTGCTGTCATTTGTGTTTAAACAAACTCATGCAACTGTTGTTGCTGATAGTCACAGGCGCCTTTCTGTTGGCCCAGCTTGGTTTACGTTGGCAGCCGGGAGGAGATGTTATCAGCAGTTCATTGTTTACTGTTTGCATAACAGGCCAGGCCAGCTAACTCCAGTAAGTTGATTTTAAAAATGCACTGGGCTAGTCAGCTGTCTGCCAGGTTAGTCAGATGGTTGCAGCCCGTGACTGATGAGGCAACACGAGACTCACCTCGGAGGACCCCAGTCGAGCTGGCGGGTTGAATGACAGACTCCTCCACATCGAGAATACGGCGTGCCCTACGTGGAGCGAGAGAACTCTGGAAACATCCAGCTATATCCACTTTGATGTTTCCCATCCTCTGTATCTCAGGGGGCCCAAGGCTGTTCCAGAAACTTGGACCAAGGAAAGAGCTGCTGGATAGTTGATAGGTAACGCAAGTGGTTTGTGCGCAACTACTAACCTAAAGGTTGGTGCTGCAGAAGAAATCCCTGGCAGTCTCCTTCCATAAAGATTCCAGCCCAGAAAAACTCATGCCACAGTTCTCCACTGTAACTCAGGGGGTCACCATGGGCCAGAATCGACCCCAGGGTCATGAGTTTGGGGCTCATTTTTTAGTAGAATCTGAGCAAGCTTTTCCTTCCTTCAGGACATGCTATCCTTGTTGGAACAAATGGACAAGATTTGTTGTTCTTGAAACGTAATAAAGCCTCCTGATGTCTATTCTACACTCTTGATGTCACTTTTTTTTTTTTTAGCTCCTTGTGTTAGTCTGGGTGCATTAGAGAAACAAATCCACAGAAACTCATTTGTATAAGGGAGAGTTTTATATAAAGAGTAAGTGCACATCAAGAAAACATCCCAACCCAGTGCTGTCCAAGCCCACAAGTCCAACATTAACCCATATGTCTGACACCAATCCACAAAGTCCTCCTCCATCTCACAAAACACACGCAATGATGCTGACCACAGGAGGAAAGCTGAATCAGTGAATGTGTAAGCATCTCAGTGCTGGCAGGGGTCTCCACACAGCTGCTCCAGCACCCAAGGCTGCATCGGAGTAGGTCCAAGTGGCTTCTCCTCAGGGATGTCTTGCAGGAAGTGAGCCTTGCCAGCTAAAGCAGGGAACTGGCTAAGGCAGCTGCACCCTGGTCTGACCATCAGAAAGCAAGAGACCCGAGAACTATAGAAAGGAGAGGCTCACTGAGCCATTTATCTCTCCACCCTTCAATTAATCCCATAGGTGTTTATCAGCCAGGTTGGCACAATAAAGGTTAACTATCTCACGCCTCTTTAAAAGATATGTTTATCTTGTTATCCAGGGTGACGTAGGGGCCCTCCGTGTGTGCCTCAGAAACATACATGTCCGCAGTGCACTCTTCTCTTTCTTCCTACACGAAGCAACAATGAGGCAGCGTGGAAACGCTGAGGCTTTGGCCAAAGCCTAGACACAAGAGCTTTAAGAACAGATATAGCAAGCTTGTGCTTGCGTCTACAACATTCTTAGCTCAACGTCACCATGGACACTGTGGCTGTAGAAACCTAAGTAGCACAAATGCATACATATGTATATATCATGGGGAACACAAATATTTTCGACCTACTTATGCCACCACGGACAGGTTACTAACTGCGAGATCAGCAGTTCGAAACCACCAGCCCCTCCTCCGGAGAAAGAGGAGGATTTCTGCTCCCGTAAGGAGTCACAGTCTCGGAAACCCACAGGGGCAGTTCTACCCTGTTCTACAGGGTCGCTGTGAGTCAGCATGGACTCAGTGGCAAGTGAGTTTGGTTGATGCCATTGGCAAAGAGCGCTGGTGACACAATGGTGAAGCATTCAAGTTCCAACCAAAGGTTGGTGGTTCAAACCCACCATCGGCTAGGTGGGAGAAAAGATCTAACATTCCCCTCCCATGAAGATGACAGGCTAGGAAGGCCTAGGGGGCAGTTCTCCTGTCGTCTGTGATCATTATCGGGTCTCGCTATGAGTTGAAGTGGATCTGACGACACACCACAGCAGCAGTGCCACCAGCACATCTCTTAAGAAGGTTCTCAGGATGTGATCCATGGCGTGGTAACAGCAGTCCGTTGTGTTGGGAACGCAGAGTCTCAGGCCCTGCTCAGGCCCACGGAATCAGAGTCTGCATCTTACCCAGATCCCCAGGTGATTGGTGTGCACGGAGGGCAGTCTGTATTAAGCCTGCGCATACTGCCAGCTCAGCGGAGGGTTTCCGTGCAGCCAGCCAGCCAGGGTTGCAGTGATGGAAATTGAGCTGTGCCTTGGTTTCTTTCTCTAGTAAAAGAAAATAGGACTATGGTGAATAGTCCCAACTGCCCCAAGGCCTGGGATCCTAGCCCTCCCTTCCCCCCAGGAAGTCCTTGCATTCTTTGTCCGAGGAAAGGTCTTTCTGGCATGTTCTCCAATACCTGTAGCTGTGGAGTCAATTCTTAGTGACCCTGTGTGTCACAGGAAGAACAACCTCCTAGGGGTTTCTCGGCTGTCTTTTTATGGAAGCAAATTTCCAGGCCTTTCTCCCATGGTGCTGATAGGTGGGTTCGAACCCCCAGCTCTTAGTCAGTTGAGCGCAAACCCAGCGACCTAATGCAGAAGATGTGTTTTCCTCACAGCATGCACACAGTAGGCCGGCCTTTCACGGAGGCTGTGGGTGTTGTGTGTTGTTCTTGGCAGCAAAGCCACTGTGCCCTGATGTCTGACTCCTAGGTGAGACAGCTACTGGCGGTACAGGGGAGAAGAGTGTCCACCTCCCCTCCGCACAGAACCAGGGTCCTGTTATATAATATGTTTCCTGCCTTTAATGATTTACCTGTGCTGCCTGCCCATCCACTGGGCTGGCTGCTGCTGCCTTCTTTGTTCTGCTACCGAGGAATGTGACCTCTCAGGGACTGGGATCACACTCAGCCCCGGCGGCGGCTGCTTGCTGTGTGTTTCCCTCAGGTGGGAGTTCATGGGGGACAGGGGCACATTTTCCAGACCCTGCTGTGGCATAGTAATATGTCTTCGTTGCAGGAGCTCTTTGGTGGGGGCTAAGCTGATTACCAGGTGCCTGTGGGGTCCCAAGCACAGTTCACATCTGCTCTCCTCTTGGAATGCACATTGTCATCTGCAGTAATTATAGTTTGTATTATGGTCCTGCTTGGCCCCCTGGTCGTGATCCTGATGCAGAATAAGCAGCTTTGTGCTTTGAAAGTGGGATATGTAAGATGTGTAGGCTATATTCTGGGCTTTATCGGCCTGTGACCGTGCCCTCATTTTGGAGGGCACTCTCTACTCTGCTGGTGGACAGGAGTGCTGTGGGAGTGAACATGACCTTGGTGGAGGATGTGGGCCCAGGCATCTTCCTCTTTTCCTTGAGGTCATCTTAAAGACCCCGCTGTAATACTGGATGTGAGCCGGGACACACACTTGGTTTTCTCGATAGCATCCTGAAGATCCCACCTTGCTGCTTAGTCCTGGGTAGCACCAACCAGACGATACCTCTTGTTTTCTGTGGATACACAATGGAGCCACCACTCAGTTCTACACACACCTTTAAAGCCAGACCTCTATTTTCCTGACTGAGCTGCGGTAGAGGTAAGAAGACCTGGGACTTTTGGACATTTGGGGGTTCTGGTCCCCGCTGCCCGGCCCTCAGATTTTGGACTGAGCAGCACCCACCCCCATGTGTGACATTTTCTTAGCGTTTTGTGAGTTTCCGGGGGATGCTGCACTGAATCACTGAGCCGAGGAACATGAAGGCGTATACTCAAGGGTGGGGACATGGAGCAAAGGAGTATCTTGCAAGAGTTAGATTTGGGACATCTTCAATCACCACCTCCTTGAAACTAGTCTGATATTCACACTTACAGTAAGGAAGGCTCTCAGGGGCCATAGAAGTGCTTTCAGAGCCCAATGTTGTGCCTGAGTGTGGGGATAGGGCAGATCTATGGTCTGTCTGCCTCTGACAAGCTCCATGGCCATGGGCAAGAAACAGCCTCTGGGCCCTAGTGCGGTCAAGCATGTCTCAGAGGGTAGCGATGGTGATGAGATGGTAATGATGTGCTAGAACACCCAGCATGATACTTGGCACATGGCAGGTTCTTGCCAAGGAAGAATTTCCTTTCATTGCCTCCCTGGGGTCCTGCCTTAAGCTGGGTTCTCTAGAGAAACAAAACTAGTGAAACCTACCTCTGTATAAATATATAGAGAGATTTATCTCAAGAAAATTTTTCACATGGTTGTAGTTGCCGGTGAGTCCCAAATTCACGGGTCAGAGAGCAAGCTGGCGGCTTCTCCTGACTCATGTAACTACAGAGGCTGATAAACCCCCAATATAGTAGGTCCGATGGTAGCCAGTATAGCAGGCCGCTGGCTCGAGTCAAAGAACTGGAGGTCAGATGATGACAAGTTAGATACAGGATCTAAGATGGAACAAAAGGCCAGAGAGTTTGCCGGAATACTCAGATTTTGGATGTAGGGTATATCCCCAAGGAAAATCTTTTCAACTAATTGACTGCTTATAGCAGATCTCATTGTGGAGGTGGTTATGTTGTATCAGATCTCACCGCAGAGAGTGGCTGTATCATCATAACTGCCAAGCCACTGAAACTCACAGCCCAGCCAAGTGGACTCCCAACCTTACGGATCCTAAGCCCTAAGGCAGGGAGGGGCCTGCAAGGAGAATGCACCCCTCTGAAGGGTGGTTCCTGTTCAGGTGGGGTCTTTGGCGGGTCCCTCTCATGTTGTACATGCCTGTCTAACTGAGAGCTGGCTTCAAGTGCCACTCAGAGCTCCTGCTTGTCAGTCGAGCTATGTGGGTCCTTTGGTGATGTACCCAAGCTCCCTGAGCTTAGAGTCTTCTCATTTCTAAACTGGGTATCATAATATATGTGATTCACAGGGTTGTTGGAAAAACTGAGACAAAGTGCAAGTAAAATGGGCACCGGTACTTGCCACAAACTAGGAAGGGGGTACTATTGATTGTTACCCCTTTTGCAGAGGTGATGAAATCAATGTGTTAAGTGAGCTGTCTACGGCCTAGTAAATGGTTTCTAGAGCTCATGACCAGTAAGTAGCATGGTCACTCTGGAGGTGGTCACAATTCACTGCTCTCTTCCTCAGACCTCTCATTTGCTCAGGGTTATTTTCTTAAACGGGTTAAACCTTATAGTGATGTCACACACTCAATTCTGACTTATTGTGGTCCAATAGGACAGAATAGAACCACCCCCGTGGGTTTCCAAGACTAAATCTTTAGGGGAGTAGAAAATCTCATCTTTCTCCCTCGGAGCGCTGGTGGTTTCGAACTGCTGACCTTGCAGTTAACAACCTAATGTATAATCCACTACACTAGTAAATAATGATAGCATCATTATATTACTAATAACACATTTTACATAATACATATTACCCTTTATTTATATTATGTGCATATTATATTACACAGCAGTTAAAGTATGAGTGCCTATTTATATTATATAATTATATATCTAATAATTAGTGCTATTATATATAATAATAATAGTCTTAACAACAACAGCTATTTAAACTGATTTGCATTCCTCTTGGAAAAAATCCTAACTATTGTCAGTGCTTAGATTTTTTTTTTCAGTTTCTCCACGTACCGTTTAGTGAAGTTGATCATATTCTGCCATCAGGCCACCGTTCCCACCCTCCTGTAAACACACTGCCCTCTGAGGCTCACAGTCGAGTCTTGCAAGTGCCATTGACACTGTGGTCCCTAAGAGACAGCTCTTGAAAGAGCGCCTGCTCAAGACAGGCGGTTTGGTTTGAAGAAGATGTCGGGCTATTTTTGGTTTAAGGTATAAACCGTAGTTTCAGGGGCTGTCATTTTTTTTTTTCAGTTTGGCCACATGGTGCTTCTTGTCCATGGTTATGTTGCAAGTTTATTATTTATCTTATACTGTCTCCAGGAAGATATTGTTACCTTGCCCCAGGCCCTGTTCTAAGGGCTTTATGTGTGTTGACTCATCCAGTCCTGACGGCAGCCTTTGCTGGTGAGTGCTCTGATTGTTCCCATGTAACACATGAACCGGAGGCACAGAGAAGTTCAACCCATTGTCAGAAGTTGCACAGTCAGTCAGTAAGCGGGATTTGAACCGAGGTGTCTGGCTTGAAGTGCCTATTCCTAACCGCTTGGCTAACCTGGTGCGTTTCTTTCCAGTCTGCTCTCTGATGTTATGTCCTCTCCACCTGGGCTGGCTGCGGTGTTTCTAGACGCCCTGTGGTGTTCCCAGGCCCCCTGGGCTGCATACTTAGCACTGTTTCTGGGGCCTTTTACTATGTCCAGGGCTCACCCACCCTCAGAAGGTCATCTGGGTTTTCCTGACCCCAGCCCCCAGGTTCCCTGACCCCTTGCTCGCACAGGCGACTCTTTGTGTTTCTACCACATACATTCTTAACAAGATCTTAAAATCCAGCCTTTCCTTTGCATGATGACACAACCTAGAGGTGTGGCTCTTGCTGTCACACTTAGAGCATCTGGGTAGAGGTGACCCAGAGTTGTCAAGTCAAGCCGAGGGGGGGATTCCTTGTTTTCTCCATAAATTACCCACGCGAGAGCTCTGTGCCATTTCTCATTGCTGCAAGGCAGGGCTTCCCTGGACCTGCTTCTGTGGGGAGGCACACTTAACTTCTCACTCAGCAAGGAGCGGATGCCAGGAAGCGCAGGCGTAGAACTGAACACCCCAAAACAAGACCGGGCTTTTTAGTGCAGATACTTATGAATAGAGTCTTTAAACATGTAGGAAATGTGAGGTTTTTCTCGGTTGCAGTGTTTCTGGGAGCAGCCTGCTGGCCAGGTGTTTCCCCAGTGGAGCCACCTGGGGGGGTGTGAACCACCAGCCTTCGGGGGGAGCAGAGCACTGTTGTCTCCATTGCCAGTGGCTCACAGTAACCCTACAGGACCAAGTAGGACTTCTTTGGGTTTCTGGGACTGCAACTCTTGACGGTAATCGACAGTCTCATCTTTCTCCCAAGGAGCGGCTAGTAGGTTCAAACAGCTCATCTTGTGCTTGGCAGCCTGACCCGTAACCCACTATGCCACCAGGGCCCTTTCTGTAGGAGATAGGCTACCCCAAATCTCACCAAGATGATAAAGCTATTGCCGCTGGTCCAGACGCATAGCATTAGACGTGTGTCTGCAGCTCTTCCTGTCGAACAGTCTGCGTTGGCTCCCTCTTTCCTGCAGGACAGAGTTGGAATTCTGATCTCGGCTCCCACCATCTCATCTTCCAGCCTTCCCACCGTCCCCTTCTATGGACTTGGGTTTCCATCTGCTCCGTGGCTCATTGCTTCGACAGACTGGGCCAGGCTGCTCCCTGCTCTTCCTTCTGGAGTTCTCCTCCACACAGCCTGCGACTCCTATGCATCTCTGAGAGCCAGTCTGAATTGCTTGCTGCTGGGCAGACCCCAGGGATTGTCCCTGGATCCAGTGTTTGTAGGCCGGCTCCCCTCTCTGGCCTGTGAACCCCTGGGTGGTGCTATCGCATGTCTGTGCTTTAGAACAGGGCTGGGCGCGTACTGTTGAATGAAGGAATCCTGCCCCTCACCTCTCTGTGCACATTAAAACTGGGGCCCAAAAGGTGCAGTGACATACCTAAAGCCACATGGCTTCTGACACTCGATTCTAGTCTCCCTCCTGGTATCTTTTGTCTTCCCATTAAACCAGTTTCCTTCTAGCAGTGGCGTGGGCTGTAACAACTCTACTTTCCATCCTTTGCTCTGGTTTACATGGGCCCGAGAGTAGGTTCCTCAGTTTTTCTCAGCATTATCCTGAAGTCGGAGCGTGCTTTCATAGGGCAGGACTGCTCTTGTTGGGCGCCAGGGACGTCATTCTGATGCACAGGGATCCTGGCACAGGGTAGAGCCGCCCCATAGGCTGCAGTCTTTACCAGGAGCACAGGCAGCCCAGCCGTCCTCCAGCGGAGCTTCTGTCTGTCCGCCTGGGTGTGTGTGTCCCTGGGCTGCAGCAGCACATACCCGCGGGCCTGGCTCCTTCAGGGGGGCCCGAGTCCTGCGACTGGCCAGTGGGGAAGGACTCAGCTGCGATCTGAGGCCAGGTGTCTCCACGTTGGCCGGGACGTCTGCTCGTTGGATGTGACATTGAGGGCAGTGGTTCTTTTGCCACATACTCACTAGGCAGAATGTTCGCCTCTGAAGCAAAGCAAAACCAAGCTTCACGCTGTCCGTTTGTCCTCAGCGCAGCCCCCGTAGGACCGACTAGAACTGCCCCGGAGGGTCTCTGAGGCGGCAAATGAAGCCGCTTTGCAATTCACACGTCCCCAGGCAGACACAAGTCAGGCTGAGGAGGGCCCGTGGGTGTGGATGGAGGGCCATCAGGCTGTAAGCTCTGTGAGAACGCCTGTCCTGAGTCTCCAGGGTCTGGACATGGCCGGTGTCCACGGGAGAGCTGTGAGGTGACTGCCCGTATGAGTGAGTGACGATGGTCCGAAGCTCAGCCCAGGCCAAGTGTCAAATCCCCATCCCCTCCCTGCCGCCCTCTGGCAGCTTGGAACCCATCTGCGGAGCTGTTTCTTCTTCTGTACACTGAAGCAGGAGCAGGACCGACTCGTAGGCTTGTCTCAGAATTAAGTGAGCTTGGCCCAGTGTCTGGCACGGAGAAAGCCCCAGTCAATGGTGGGAAATAAATTAATCACAGGAAGCGCTAAGTGCTGGGAAGGGACCGCACAAGGCATTGTGGCCGAGACTCAGGTGGTGGGTGTGGGATGTGGGGTGCTTTCGATGACCTGGCCAGAGAAGACTTTGCAAACTGAGACCTGAATGCTGAGAAGATCAGCTGGGGAGAGTGTTTTCTAGACAGAGGGAATGGTCCCCGGGCCGGAAAGAGCCTGAAGAGAACAGAGAGTCTGTCTCTCGCTTGGGAGCAGGCGGAGAGCGAATGAAGCGAGGTTCAGGCAGAGGCAGAGGCTAGTTGTCGCAGGGCCTTACAGGGCATCGGACAGTGTGTGGGTCGAACTCCAAGTATGCAAGAAGCTCTTCCCTGTGAAGGCGCGGAATCAGTCGGTGGCATGGGCTTCTGGACGACCTCCACT
>NW_022103928.1:24815904-24817722 GCF_000313985.2 Echinops telfairi
GACAGTGTGTGGGTCGAACTCCAAGTATGCAAGAAGCTCTTCCCTGTGAAGGCGCGGAATCAGTCGGTGGCATGGGCTTCTGGACGACCTCCACTTCGATCCGTCCTGTCTTCTGTGCGGGTGAGGGCTCACGCCTAGCAGGCATCCCCAGGGCTGGCTGGTGGTATTGGGATTATTGTAAAAGTGAGGTTACTCAAAGGACTTCAGGCGGAAACTTCTAGAAGGATCAGGGAACCATGAACGGCTACCCGGGTGACACCACCAAACTTCCTCCTAGGAGCCTTTGCTGGCTGGAGCATGTCTTGCACCGTCACTGCTGGTAACAGAGCATGGCGACTCACACCCCCTCCCTGCTGTCGCCCCTCAACCCTTTGCTTTCATCCTGCTTCTGAGACGACGTCTGGGGTGCGAGTATCCGGTTGGCCGAGCTTCGCTCATGCTGCAAGGGAGGCTGGGAAACAAGTATGTGGCGTTCCTGCCTCGTTGGTCATGTCTTCGTTTTGTAGTGCTGCTGTCACAAGCGTGCCACGGTGGAGTGGCCGTAACAAACAGAGGTTTATTTTCTCACTGTTAAGGAAGCTGGGACTCCACGTTCGGGGCCCAGCTCTTAAGGGCAGGCTTCCTGGCTCCCTCAGCACAGCGCGGCGGGGACGGCCCTCATCTCTTTGGTTTCTGTCTTGGATCCCTGGTGACCTCCGTGGGTTAGGACATGGGTCTTCTACCGTCTCTGGTTATTCACTGGCTCATGTAATCATTTTTACTCGGAAGCTTTAAAGAGTGTGTGGGCAATGCAATGAAGAGAAACGTGATGGACTTAGACATACCTTACACTTATCTTACCCCATCAACATAACAAAACCTGTCCTCATACCCGGTGGGATTATAACCACAAGGATAACTCCAAGCTCCCTGCCATCGAGTATTCCGACTCATAGAGACCCTGTAGAACAGGGTAGAGCTGCCCTGTCAATCTTCATGGGAACAGAAATCTTCATCTTTCTCCTGCAGAGCAGCTGACCCTGTGGTCAGCAGCCCAATGTGTAACTGCTGTGCTCAGGGCTCCTCTCCACAAGTATCTCAAAAACCCACTGCCCTGGGGTCCAAGCAGATTCACAGCCACCCTTGTAGGGCAGGGTAGAGTCTCCCAGACTGTGATTGTTGATGGGAGTAGACAATCCAGTCTTTCTCCCAAGGAGTTGTTGGTGGTTTTGAACTGTTGACCTTGTGGTTAGCAGCCCAATACATAACCACTGTGTTAGGCTGGGTAAACTAGAGAAACACATCCATGGACACACATGTGTGTATACGAAAGAGATTTATATACAAGAGCAATTGAACATTGAGAAAACATCCCAACCCAGTCCAAATCAAGTCCATAAGTCCGATATTAGCCCATATGTCCAATACCAGTCTATAAAGCCCTCTTCAGACTCGTGAAACACATGCAATGATGCGGAATGTAGAAGATCACAGGCCAGTGGGTAGAAAGTCTTTGGATCCAGTGGCATTGGAAACATCTCAGCACTGGCAGGGGTCTCTGCATGGCTTCTCCAGCGTCAGGGTGGGTCCATGTGTCTTGTCAGCTGCTATGTCTCCCAGGGTGTGAGCAGAGAGTCTCCCACCTACAAGCAGGAAATACCGGAATTCCCAGAGTCCTTAGGGGAAGGCTATGCCCACACAGAAGCCTCATTGGCTATGACCCAATTGAGAGAGTAGACTCCACCCGTTCACTCTTAATCCTCAAATTGACAGATGATCATATATCTACCACAACCACTACGCCACCAAGGCTCCTCACCACAAGTATAGGGTTGGAAA
>NW_022103928.1:24817822-24824094 GCF_000313985.2 Echinops telfairi
TATAGGGTTGGAAATTGCAACACATGTTGGGAAGAGTAGTTCTGGGGAAGGGAGGGGAGGGGGTGAGGCAAGTATACTTCGTTCTTAACAGTGTAGGATAGAGGCTATGGTTACTTCCCCAAACCTAGGAAGGAGGTTCAGCTGTAGGACATTCAAAGGATGATCTTCCCCACCCCCCACTACCACCACCACCACACACACACATTCACACAGTAAGTAACCCACAATCACTTGGTTCTAGCATCATTCACCTAATAGGTGGTGGTGCTTTAAGAAGGGCCCAGCTGTTTTTCTCTTAGACGTATCTTTTTTAAGGGCCAAATTTGGAAGCAACTATTTCTCTATCTGATGAGAGGGTAGTAACTATTAAAAAAAAAAGCCACTGTAGTTTGTGCAGGTGTGGGGTAGCATGTTTCCCTTGTTTATCGCAGATTTGCACTCCTGTTGGAAATGCCCTAGCCATTGTCAGAGCTAGTCATGACTTCTTCTTGCGGCCACATGGGGCCGACTGCCCATGGCTGGGCTGCAGAGTTTATTGTTTAGCTTGTACCATCTCCAGGAAGCTGCCTGCGGAAATCTCTCAGCCTGACCAGGAAGTCTGCCTTAAAGTGACAGCCCATAAGGCAGAGCCCAGGGTGGGAGGTGGGCGGGGCTTCCAGCCTGGACCAGTTTCCTGGGGCTCCAGCGGCAGACCTTCTCTGAGGATCTTCCTAGAGGTTTACCGGTTTCCAGGGTTTGGGTGGTTCCTCTCGGATTAAATTTAAAGTGAAAAGTAGCAATATTTTTCCTTCAGGTACACCTGGATACATAACACCTAGAACATAACACAAAACAAAACAACACTTTCACTATGGTGTGTGTAGGCTGCTCAAATGCGCAGATTATTAACACACACACACACACACACACACACATACACAGTTTTTTCTGTCTCTTGTTCTTTGGGAGGAAGGGGCAGGTGGTGAGTATTTGTATCGAAGTCTTAAAGGTTCTGGACAGCTCCGGAGATTTCCAGGAAGTCAGTCTTTAACATTAATTAATTAATTGAATCCATCCATCCATCCTAAGTTTTATGGCCCCTCCTGTTCTTTCCCTGTGGAAGGAAAAGGAGAAATGGGAAACCTGCTAACCTGCCTTGCTTCTTTTTCTTAAATGTCCAGTTGCAAGTTCTCATTTCAGTCAGGGTCAAAGCAGACCCCCTCTTTCAGATTTCTTCTTGCTAAGAGGAGAATTTGAACCAATGCCCATAATTACATCTCAGAGCTTCCTCTTCTGTCGGGAAAACAAAAATCAAGAAATTATGTCTGTGCATTTGCCTTGGTGTTTTCCCCTGCCTTTTATTGGACAGCAGCGGTGGCCATTCTGACATGGGCGCCGTCTTACAGAGCAGAAACTACCCCAGGGGTTTCTTGGCGGTCAGCATGTTTACGGAGGAGACCGCCAGGCCTTTCTTTCGTAGCACCTGGGGGGTGGTTGGTTCTGACCACCCACCTTCAGGTTGGCAGATGAGTTCCCATGGTGCATACCTCTGTTAGGATAGAAGCACAGACACCCACACAAAGCTGGAAAGGACAGCATGGCGACCCCAGTGTCACCATCACTCAAGGCTCTGTAGACTCTTCCCTTCAGCCCAGCGGGAGAGAAAGGAAAGCCAATTTCTGTGTTAGTGATGAGGTGTGCAAGGCCACGGCAGTGGAGAAGCAGTTTGCCCGGGCGGTCAGCGAGGGAGCCCCGCAACCCCTCCCTCTCCCCAGGAACCGCAGGAGCTCCCGCACTCTGTCAGCAGCTCTCCAGGCCAGACAGGGATTCCCAGGAATTGCCCCCAAGGACATACCTGGAGTCAAAACAACTAGGAGGCAGTTTCTAAAGGAAAACAAACAAACAAGCAAAGCCGTAGGCTTGTGAGAGGTGTTTTCGACTCAGACCTCAGACGTGCAGTTTGTTGAACATTGCTTTTTCCGACTGTTTTTCAAAAGCCCCCCTGCTCACTCACCAGTGTCGGAAGTCAACCCTGCCCGCTCTGCCCAGTCAGACTTTCCATCTTCTGACCCATTCTGATCGTGGCCTATGCCAGACCCTGAGTCTCGTTTCCAAGTAAGGAAGCATTCTGGCTGATAGGCATCGGCAAATTCGATTTTCAAACTCTCTTTTTCCGAAGAATTGGGCAGAGGTCACGGGCCCACCGGGGTTTTCGCTCTTAAATGGACTCACGGCAGGATGAAGGGGACTTGGCAGCCTTGGAGAGGGCTGAACCCAGGCTGTCCATGCATCGACGGGGCTTCGCACAGGTGGCCGGGGCTGCTGCCTGCTGAGAGTCTGCACGCTGCCCAGGCTTGTCTGTGATGGGCGCAGAGCCAGAGGTGGGGTCTGCAGCTCCGTCAAGGTATACGCATCTGAGACAGGTTCCTGACTCTTCCTTCAATGTTTAGCAGCCGACATATCAGAGGCCAGAATAACGGGGTGGCATTTGGCTATGAAAGATAAGGTTTGTTTAGAGGGAAAGGATGAAGGAGGGCTCATACCAAACAAAGCCAGCAAGAGAAGCAACCTGGATCAGCCGTGCTTGGCAATCGGCTGAGATGTCTGTTTGAGCATCACGCATTTTGGGTTTTTGCACGGAAGCCACAGATGCAGGCTCTTCGATTTATTCATTCTTGACCTCGGGAAGCCAGGTCTCCTCCCACCTTCTTCTCGTCACTGTGCAATCTTGTTGAGCTGGGATGTTAAGCAGGGATCTAGAAGAGCATCAGCACGTTGCAGGGTAGAAGTCTCTGGAGTGAAACCACCTTGTCGCTGTCTGCTCCCGGCCTGGGGTTGTGTGTGGTGCCTCCCTCCATGCGCAGTTCATGAAGAGGGAGGCCGAATAATTGGTCAGGGGTGACTTGAATTCACCACACATCCCGCACCGTGGAGTGGACCTGCGGACTGACGGCATGTAGGCCCCCAGTGTGCTAACCACTCTGATGGTCTTTTGATCCCTCACTGACTTGCCATGCTCCTCCCACCAAAGATTGCATCTCCCCTCTCAGCCACAGCATTTTTTTATCTTACCTGAAAATTACAGGCGTAGAAAGCCTCATCTTTCCCCCGAGGAGCAGTGGGTGGTTTCAAACTGCTGACTTTGTGGTGGCAGCCCAACTCGTAATCACTATGCCACCAGGCTCCAAGTCCATATAATAAGCTCTTTTAATGAAGTTACTGCTACTAGCCCTCCGCTAATAAGATTTTTAAAAAATCATTTTATTAGGGGCTCTTACAGCTCTTATCACAATCCGAACATCCATCCATAGGCACATTTGTACATATGCTGCCATCATCGTTTTCAAAACATTTTCTTTCTACTTGATCCCTTGGTATCAGCTTATGTCCCCCCCGCCCCCCCATGATTGTTTTATGCCCTATTCCATTTGGGGGGATATTTAAAAACACAAGACCACAAATAAGATATTGGTCAAAGACCTTGCAAACGCTTTTAACCCTGAGGGTGTGTAGAGTCAGTGGTTTCTAGGCTCAAACAGGAAAGCTATTTGAGGGACCCTAGTAAAGTTAATGCACTGAGCACCCATCATTACTTGCCAACTTCCAAGGAAGGTGTGATGTCAACGAGATCCTCCCAATTCCAGTGAGTTGGATGAGGAGACTGCTTGGACCTTCTCCCGAGGATGGAAAATGGCCTCAGGAATGAAAACTAAAGCACAGGGACATGGATGTCTAAGGTCCCAGTAAGACGATGGCTGTGTAGTGATAGCTCAGTCACACCCTCACCCCAGCGCCGAGCTCTTTAGGGCACAAGGAGCTATGAAACCACAAAACAGAACCCAAACTCCCGGCCACCAAACTGATGCTGACTCAAAGCAACTGTTTAGGGCAGAGTAGACCTGGCCCCGTGGGTTTCTGGGACTAACTCCTTTCTTTTTCAAAGCATTTTTTGGGGGGCTCGTACAACTCGTATCACAATCCATACATACATTCATTGTGTCAAGCACATTTGTGCATTTGTTGCCCTCAATCTCAAAACATTTGCTTTCTACTTGAGCCCTTGGTATCAGCTCCTTATTTTTTTTATCTCTGCCCCCCCCTCACAAACCCTTGATAATTTAGAAATTATTATTATTTTGTCATGTCTTACACTGTCTGACGTCTCCCTTCACCCATTTTTCTGTTGTCCATCCCTCAGGGAGGGGGTTATATGTAGATCCTGTTCTCCTTTTCTGTTCCCCCTTTCTACCCCACCTTTCTTCCACCCTCCCGGTATCGCCACTCTCACACTGGTCCTGAAGGGATCATCCGTCCAGGATTCCCCATGTTTCCAGCTCTTATCTGTACCAGTGTACATCCTCTGGTCTAGCCGGATTTGTAAAGTAGAATTGAGATCATGATAGTGGGGGGAGGAAGTATTTAAGAACTAAAGGAAAGTTGTATGTTTCATCGTTGCTATACTGCACCCTGACTGGCTCGTCTTCTCCCTGCGACCCTTCTGTAAGGGGATGTTCAGTTGTCTACAGATGGGCTTTACTGGGTCCCCACTCTGCACTGCCCCTCATTCACAATGTTCTTTGATGCCTGGTACCTGATCCCTTGACACCTTGTGCTCACACAGGAGATTGTAACTCTTGGTGGGAGTGGCTGCTGATTTTGAACTGCTTCCCTTGCAGTGAGTAGCCCAGCCTGTAGCCCACACTATCATCAGGGCTCTTATGGGGCTCTTACAGCTTGAGTTATTTATCCAAATGTCAGAGAACAAAAGCTAGTCTTTATATTCTCGGTGCCTTGTAGGTAGTTTCATATGAAAGTTGGTGATTCAGCTCTACACACTTCAAGAAAAATACTGGACCCTGGGAACACCGCCCCCAGAATTTCATAGTTGTTTGAACATTTTACACTAACCTATGTAGAATTTGTTGAGTTCGCATGAAACAGGGCTTTAAAATGAAGCTGTTCTTTCCAAGAGGCACATAGGAATTGTCCTCTGTGTCAGTGAACCATCCCTATTCCAGTGGTGTGCAGGCCAGCGTTTGCCCGGTTAATCTCCTTCCTGAACATCCTAAGGCGGGACCCTGACTGTCTGGCCCGGGGGCCATATATGTGCAGCAAGAGCCTCCCAAGTCAGACCCCGGGGTCCCATGCCTGCCCTGACACTGCCTGGCTCTGACCCTCAGACAAGCTCACTTTTTTAGAAAACAGTTTTATTGGAATATAATTCACAAATCATACAATTCAATAGTTCATTCATGTTAAGAAGAGCTGTACAATCACCACCACAATCGCTGTTAGAGCATTTTCTTCATTTTTTGTACCCATTATTATGACCTCCCCATTTCCTGCCAGCCTCCCCTGCCAGACCCGCAAGAAATCACTGATCCACAAATTTACCTATCCTGGATTTCATAGACAGAAAAACATTTAAACCAACAACCAAAAAGCCTAACAAGAATAACAAAGTAAAACCTCAATTGAAAAGGAAGTGAAAAATATTAAACACTAGAACAAACTTAGAGTGGGGTCCGAAGGGATTTCAGAGGATAAGGAATTAAATTGTAACCCCACTGCCTCAGGCAGGGTCGCTTTTTGAGTCCCCAGCCTCTTTGCATCTGTGAGGTGGGCTTAGTATAATGAGGCCCACCTTGGGGCCGTTTCCACGAGCAACCGAGAGCTTGCCTGGCGAAGTGCTCACAGGAAAGCACCAATCTTCATTCTTCCTCCAGGGCCCTGCAGTGGCTGCGATTGCAGCTTTGTGGTGGATTAGTAACTGCCCACAGTGGCACCCCCTGCCCCTGTCATGAGTTACCTTCTCACCGCCCAGAGGAGACATCTCAACTGGGCCCTCCAGGTTGGCTGACTGTTGCTAGTTTGATAGCTACTGTGTGGAAGAACTTCCAGAACATGGGCGGCTCTGCAGAATGGGGTCTAAGTTGGCAACTGTGGAAAAATGCCCCCTGGATGTGATGCCAAAAACACCCAAATGGTAGAGCATTGCTAACATTTCATTATTTGGAGGGGGAGGTATGACTGCCAGCAACTTACGTGTATTTGAATGTCTCAAAGAATCACCACAAGAGATTGCAAGCCGATTAGTAGGCCACTGGAGATCCCCTTGCAGAGGGGTCTGTGGAAGAGATGGGCCAGTCAGGGTACGATGTAATAACACGATGAAAAATACAACTGTCCTCTAGTTCCTAAATGTTTCCTCCCCGCTCCCACTACCATAACTCAAATTCTACCTTGCAAGTCTGGCTAGGATTGCATCTCCCCTCTCAGCCACAGCATTTTTT
>NW_022103928.1:24825990-24833774 GCF_000313985.2 Echinops telfairi
TGTGTTTTAAAAGTGATCAATGAGTTGCCAGCATTTGAAAAGTAGAAGATTTTACTTAAAATTAAAGACTGTCATATTTCTCTTGTAAAACCGGAACGACTGGCCACTTTGGACCGAGAGGCTCTCAGGACACCCTCAAGCTGGAGCTGACCTGAGCTCCCCTCTTGAGGGGAGCAATTGCTCTTAGGGGTGCCCCAGGCCCCCTCCTGGAGGTCTTTGGATCTGTGAGCCCCTTAGCTACACCTGGCTTTAACACTGATGCCTTTGACAAGTAGGGTTGCGGTGGAGACAAGGGGTGTTTGAGGAGATACACCTTACTGTACACCCGGAGCCCTGGTGACTCAGTGGGATTTGCTGCAGTTTGAATCCACCCAGAGGTCCTGAAGGAAGAAGGCGTGGTGATGGACTCCTGTAGATATCAGCCTGGGAAGCCCTACGGAGCCATGCTATTCTGTCGCCTTGGGTTACCGTGCGTTGCTATGATGTGAACATACCGACGGATTATAATGACATTCTAACACATTGTAAAAACCGGTGCAAAGACCTGCTGTAAGACTTCAAGGTATTCTAAGTGCCACAGAGAGGAAGTCCTTATTCCTTTATGAACTCCCACCATCACACCCCATATGGATTTGAACCCTGCAGGTCAGCCACCTGGTCATTGAAATTCCATCTCCTGTCCTTTCCTTGCTCTTTGCAGAAGGCAGCCCTTGGCCCCCTGCGTTTCCCTCCCTCTTCCTCTACTACCTGTCCTGGGAGCCCCCACAAGTTTCACCTCTTCCACAGAGTGCTGCAGCCCCCGGGTTTCAGTTCTTCTTTCTCGTTCACAGTCAGCAGCCGGAAGTTTAATCATTCTAGGATTTGTTCAGTAGCAAGACGAGGCCTTCTACGCCCCTAAAGATTTACAGCCTCGGCGCCCCACGGAAACAGCTCTTCTCTGCTCTGTGAATCAGGCTTCACTCGGTGGCAGTGCCTTTGAGGGCTTTTTGGAGGATTCGTTCATGTCAATGTGTCCCAAGGACTCTCCCCTTAAGGATCCCTCTAGGCCCAGCGGGTCATCACCCTGGAGTTCCTCTGGATTTCTTTAGGACCTCCTTGGTGACTAAGAGCTCGACCAAGCAGTTCATTCCCCAATTTTCTAAGGGCCTCCATTAGGTACCCCACACCCAGCCCCACGACAAAGTAATTGAGTCGTCATTAGCTCAGTTGCTGCCAAAGCTGTTCACCTTCAGGTTATTTACAGCCCCGGGGAAATTCAGGACCCTTCTTCCTAGGCAGGGGGTTAGGGCAAGAAGCCACTAAAGGTACAACCTGCCTTTCCCCGGACCAGCCACCACTTCATCTAGACTAGCTTTGTGGGGATTTGGGGAAATAGGGGCTCGCAGGGAAACTCTAAACCCCACCATTTGGTGAACACCCCTGGTGGCTTTGACTTGCATTAGTAAGCGCCTCCTGGTGCCAACCCCACTGCCACACGCCGTCCTGAGTTGACCTGGATTCCTGCCTGGGACTGGGCCTTTTCACTTCCCTCTTTCTGCAAACAGGTGCCACCCTTCCTGCTCCCTGAAGCGAGACCCTAGCTTTTCAGGGTTACCACAGCAGACTTCATGAAGGGGTTGCAAAGAGGTGTGCTTCTGTACCCCCTGCTGCTTCCCTCATCTGTCCTTCTGCCTCAAATGCCCCCCGAACTCTGGCCACATGCCTCTTCCTCTAAGGAGCCTTCCTGGACTTTGTCCTCAGAAAAAATGCATCTGTCAGGCTTTGTTATTCCTTGGCCTCTCAGCACTTTGTGTAGTTTCTTGGTAGTGTTAACTTTGTTCTCTGGCCACTGGTGGTTCATCTTTGTACCACCTGAGCCCGAAACAGCCCTTCGGCATGCCCGTGGGGCAGAGGACACGCTTTGGGAAGGCCTGGTGCTAGGGCCTAGTCTGCTGACCCAAGAGCATGGGGAAAGACTGCTCTCTCTTAAACTCGAACATTCGACCTTGGATTTAATCTGCTCTTGTTAGACCAGAAGCTTGCTGTTCAAAGGAGGCCAGCTCTCTTTGCTGGAGGCACCATTTAACTTGGTGACTGAGGCAGAGGAAGGCCCTGTAAAAACAAAAACCCACAACACCTGCATTTGTAAGAAAGTCTCAGAAACGAAACGCTGGGCTAAATTTTTGCAATGAAAAGTTGTGACTGGGAAGAGTTTGCAAATCAAATACTACCCCATTGTGGGACTGAGAGGTCCTGGGCAGCACACACTGTGGGTGTGACTACCAGTCACAAAGCTGGCCGTTTGAACACACCCAGTGCATCATGGGAGGAAAGCCTGGTGACCTGGAAGCTCTGTCAAGGAGACCCGGTGGAGCAGTTCTGCCGGGTGATGCATGAGCTCCCCATGAGTTGGGATTGACTTGCGGGGGACAGTGTGCGGGAACGTAAAAATCGTCTTTGAAAGTTGAACTTGGGGTTGAGATCCATGGCCACTGTGCAAGGAGAGGGAAGGTTTGATTTGCTGGGGCAGGGGGCTGGAGAAAGGCATCATTTTCCTATGACATTCACTAGGACCACCATCAGACAGTCTGCTTCACCTCGGGGGCTGGGATTTGGAAAAGGCAGGGACTGGGACAAGATGCTGATCCTGGAGTTCCCCCCCCCACCCCCAACCTCTCACCCCATCCCAGGGCATACAATGAGAGGTGTGGCCTCTTCTCTCCATTGGCTGAGGAGAGCAAAACAATCACTCGGAAGCCCCCAGTCCCCACCCAAAGTCCAAAAGGCAGGGATCTGAAGGGAACATGCCAAATCCCCCCAAGAAGTCAAGAAAGACATGGATGGGTGTGTGGTTGTTTGTAAATTAGGACATCATGTGGGCTCTGTATCCTGGGCAGGGCTGCTGACAGTTGGGCCAAGTTGAAGAGGCTCATCTATTCCTCTTTGAACCCCAGCTCTCCCAGTGTCCTCCCACCAGTAGTGGCTTCTTCTGTGAGCACTTTCCTGCCACGCTCTAGGTCTATACAGCTCCCAGGCCCCAGACGGAGCTGCCAGGACGCCCAGCAGAGCTTTTAGGTGGGGACCCGTTGGGCATTGTCTGTCTCTTGCAGGCTAAGGATTGCCAGCCGGAATCCAAATCTCTGGTGGGACTTTGAATGTCCGGGCAGCGAGGACTTTGAAAGGGCAGCGGCAGCAGCTGGCAAGGAAACCACTAGAGGTGGGGAGCTCTGGGCTCAGCTCTGACACTTGTAACCGATGGCCCCTGTCACTTCCTGTCATACAGCCCAAGTGGTGGGGAGGAGTTCCTTCAGGGAGCCATGCTCTGCACGGCTCAGAGAATCCTGTCCTGAGTACGCGCCACAGCTAGGGGCCAGGGACTCCGGGTGGATGAGGTCGGAGCGCCCCATGGTGTGGTGTTGCTTCTTTGTCCGTGTTCAGGTAAGCTCCCCGCAGGGCGAGGGACGAGGGGGTGCAGCAGCTGAGCTGCCCATGGCTCAGCCCTAGACTCCCACCCAAGCCCACCGGGCAGTTCCAAAAGCTAGGGGGGTGCGGGTGGGCGGGCTGAGCTCGGCTGTCTTTCTGTCTCCAAGCAACCGAGCAGGGAGCTGCTGGGGAGGACACCTGGGGGTGACGGAGCCGCTTTCTGTCTCTTCAGAGTGAACTCCAGGAGAGCCCGGGCCGGGCTGAGTGGGGATGAAGAGTGGAGTGGAGTGCTTCACCGCAGTGTCTCCTTGTAGCATCTGTGATTGGAGGAGAGCAAGGGCGGGTGGAGGACGGGTGCCTTCCCCTCTGTGGGCAGTGATGCTGCCAGTATTTAATGGTGTGTGTGTGTGTGTGTGTGTGTGTATAGACTTCGATTTTTAACACAGTTTTAGGGTCGTAGAGAAGAGGATTGTGCAGGATGTGCCGAGTTCCCCTGTGTGGTCCTCTCTGCCCTGCTCAGTTTCTCCTGTTATCCACACTTTCCATTTGTGTGGTGGTGTACCTGTTATGATTGGTGAGCCAGTATTGATACATGATTAGTATTTTGATTATGACAAAAGGTCTGTTTTCAACTAGTGCAAAGGAAAAAATGAAATCAAAATAAAAACCCACTGCCGGCGAGATGATTCTAACTCGCAGTGCCCTGTGGGACAGGGCCACCGCCCCGGTGGGGCTTGCTAGGCTGTAGTCTTTATGGAAGCAGGCCGCCTCCTCTTTTCCCCTAGGGGAATCGAGAGGAGAAAGAAGACGGTCTGCCTTCTGGCTTTTGTTGTTTGTTTTCCATTACAAAATGCCCTCCTAGGATCGGCTTTCCACGTGGGATGGGAAGGTGGCTGCATTCGGTTTGGGGTGCTGGGTGATTGGGGCAGCAGGTTTGTGGGTTTCCTTAAATTCACGATCCGTTTGGCCCAGGCTCATCACTGGGGAGATGGGATCAGATAGCACCCTTGGCTCAAATCACTGCTGTTCACAGTAGGAGTGTTGGTGTTGTTTTGGAAGGCGTGGCTGGAAGTTGTCTTTCTGTGGCATGAGAACAATTGAGCATCCCTAGAGCATGTCGTCCCGCCGTGTACTTTATGTCTGTATTTGGAGGGCGCTTCAGTTTGGGCTAAGCCATGATTTTTCTGAAGGATGTTCTCTCTGTTTCTTGCATCAGAATTCGGTTTCTGAGAGGACTTTGGGATGCTGATTTGGGCTCTTGCGTGTGACGGTTGCAAGCACACACGTTTTGTTTAATCCTTTCACCTGATTTGGGGGGAATCTCTCTGTCTTTCTCCTTTTCACGTCTTGTTACCCAGGTACTTTTGAGCCTCTGAGATATAGAATTGGGGGACATTTTAAGTGACTTAACTATATCCTGGCGACAGTTCACACAGCGTTAATAACCATGATAACAAATGTCTGTTAGACGCTTGAGTGACTCAGTGCCGTTCCCACCTTAGCTTGTGAAATTTTCACAATAGCTTTTTAGGGTTTAGCTATTATTATCGTGCCCCACTTTGCAGAGGATGAAACCAAGATGATTTAGAGACGATAAATAAGTGGCCCAAGGTCACCTATCTGGTAAGTAGTGGATAAGGCTGCAAACTCAGGCAGAATGAATCCAGAAATGACCTTCTCTGCCATTAGAAGCTACGTGGTGATTGTAAAGATGGGACCTTTCTTAGATCTCCTGTCACTTACAGCAATAACAGTTTGCTTTCCAATCCTTGGGCAGGTCATCCTGTTATGGATGCAAATGGTGTCTTGCCTTGGATGTTTGTCACAGTCCGATGAGGCACATAGGGCCAGCCACTGCCTCCTCTGGATTCCGTTTCCCCATAAGTCAGACAGAGGTTTCTCGAAACTCCTTTTAGCTCTGACACAGATCTAAGACACGCAAAGATCCTGGACAAACAGTAACACATGGTTTCCACATCTGCCTCATTACAAAGGCAAATGACTTGGTGAGTGTTTTTAGTGTACATTGCCCAAGGTTGTCTCCTGGAACTCAAAATGTATAACTGGCTGCCTGACTACTGACCTTTATTTTGCTCTTGAAAAGATTATTGAATGAATCCTTATTGCTTTGCTCTGAGAATCTGTAGAGATGACATCTGTGGCCGGAAGGAGAGGTGCGCTGCTAACTGGGAGGATGAGAGAAAGCCTTGAAAGATCTCACAGATATGTCTTTTTTAGGAGGTCTGGGTAAGCTAGTTCTGTATCTGTACAGAAATAGTAGAACAGAAAAATTAAGGGCATGGATCTTAGAAGCAGACATGTAGATCTTCATGTTAGTTTTGCCTCTTACTAATCCTAGGCTGTTCACCAAACCCCTCTGAATCCATTTCTTCTCTGTAAAACGCGGTCGTCAGTAGTGCCTGCCTTACAGGTTTATCAGGAGGAATAAATGACAGGGCCTGGCACGCTGTCTGCTCTGGCCTGAACGATGCATGCTTATTCGTGCAAGGCTCACATGTGCCGGTAGCCACCAGCAAGATGAATCCTCAGTCTGCAAGGGCTCACGAGCTGAGGAGTGGGAAACTGCCTTACATCCCGAGACGAAGACCGGCACCGCTTCGCTTTGTGGCAGGAAGAACGAATCGGAGCTTCATTGAAAAGCCCTGGACCCGGCCTCTTTGCCGGGCCTGTAGTCTCCCAAACATGTCTTTACAGCTTGACCGGGACGTTCAGTAGGAGCCATGGAAGGGAAGTTGATTCAACCCTGCACCTGAGAAGGCCTTCTTGGTGGCTCACGCAGAGGCATGAGTCGGAGGGGCTGGAGTCAGGGTGGTGACCTCAATTGTCCTTTGGGACAGAAACGACGGGTGGCTGTCTTTAGGACCTAAATATAGATGCCATGGATGTCACTGAGGGAAACCAGTTCCCAGTACTGGCTGGGGTGGGCCACGCTCTTGGGAAGAGCACCCCAGGGAGTTTAGGAAACAGCCTCCACACGCTAGCGCTTGTTCTGGCAAGGATTTGTCTGAGTAACTTTGTCCATGTTCTAGTTTCTGCTCATCCATTGAGCACCGGCCTCGGGTTGGTAGCCTCGTTGATTCCCCTATCTCTTCCCTTCCAAGTCTGTGCTGTCTGTTTCTCCCCGTCTCGCCTTGCCTTCCTGCAGATACCATTCAGCTTTAGCCATGCACAGCAGGGCTTTTGAGATAGTTAAGGTTTATTGTGCCAGCCAGGCTGATACACACATGTGGGATTAATTGAAGGGCAGAGAAATGAATGGCCCAGTGAACCTCACCTTTGGAGTTCTCGGGTCTCTGGCTCTCTGATGGTCCGACCAGGGTGTGGCTACCTTAGCCAGTTCCCTGCTTCAGCTGGCAAGGCTCACTTCCTGCGAGACATCCCTGAGAAGTCACATAGACTTACCCTGATGCTGCCCTGGGTACAGGAGAAGTCACATGGAGACCCTTGCCAGCACTGCGATGCTTACACCGCCACTGGATTCAAAGGCTTTCTACCCATTGGCCTGTGGTCCTCCTGTCTTCGTCATTGTGTGTGTTTTATGAGTTTGAGGAGGACTTTGTAGATCGGTGTTGGACATATCTGCTAAGTTGGACTTAAGGCCTTGGACTGGACTGGGTTGGGATGCTTTCTGAATGTACACTTAGTCTTTATATAAAACTCTTTCTTATACATATGAGTTTCTGTGGATTTGTTTCTCTAGTCTACCCAGACTAACACAGTTTTCCTCCATATTAACTCCTAGTGCAGCAGGGAGGGGAGCACTGTGCTGGTAGATAGGAACTTGAGCATCATGTTGTACATTGAACTGCAGGCAACCCTAACCTTCCTCGGGCCCTGGGCTTCCCATCTGGGAGACAATAGAGATACAGCTGTTAAGAACTTGGACCTTGGATGTGGACAGCCCAGCCTCTTACCACTTACTCCCTGTGTGACCTTGGACAAGTGTCTCACCTCCCTGGGCCTCAGATAACTCAGCTGAGGAAGAGAGGTGGTAATAGCCCTGCCTGCAGTAGGAGAAGGAGCCCTGGTGGCATGGTGATGATGTGTTGATCTGTGACCCTCGGCGTCAGCAGGTTGGAAACCACCAGATACTCTTTGGGAGAAAGATATGGGGCTTTCTATTCTGGGGAGATCGACGGTCCTGGGACTTCTGCCCTCTCCTGTTTGGCTTTTTAGAGGGGTAGAAGGAGTTTATAACATCATAATATCTTAAAATGATATTATCTATGAAGTCCTTAAGACCGTGTTTAGCATATTGTTAGTACTCTAAAATACTAGCTACGATTATGATTTGTAAAAAGATGAGGAGACTTGAAGTAGATTCGTGTTTTCCAAACTTTATTCACGTTTTCTTATCCATA
>NW_022103928.1:24834499-24836378 GCF_000313985.2 Echinops telfairi
GAAACAATATTATGTCACACTGGGATTTCGTGCAGGCCCGTTGGGGACTGTAGAACCAATGACTTGGAGCATCTGAGGTCCAGGTTGCCGCCTGCTAATGATGATCGACAAGGCTCGTCCCACCAGAACAATCAGTCCTCGCATCCTTTCAGTCGTCAGGCGTGATCTGACCCTGTGCTGGGTGCTGAAAACACGGGTCTTTGTAGCCTCCTCTGCCTTCTTTAACAGCCTGGCGAAAATAAGGACGAGGGAGCCCCAACATGACTTGATTTCTGAAATCCCACCTCGCCCCCCTGCCAGAAATCCCTGAAGCTGACTGGAAATCACAGTCTGGGTCACCTTTCACTGAGGAACAACCGTCCCTAGACTCCGTGGTAAATGCGAACATTCATTCTGGTGCTCACAGATCTTCGGGTTGGCTGGGGGAGTCTACCCCTCGTGAGTTTCTTTGGGGTCAGTCACCCCACCACCCCCGTATATATTTTTTCCTAGTGGGGGGTCGCAGAAACACTTGATGGCTCTTAAGGGCTAGCCTCAGAATTGGGAACACTCTTCCTTCAATTCATATTTCACTGGCCAAAGCAAGTCACAAGATCAAGTCGTGGAGGCCAGGGGAGGCATAGTACTTGTTGAAGAATAGATTAATCTACCACAATGGCCATTCTTACCCACGTCCTCACTCCGCCTTCCATGTTGGGAGTTACATGAGCACAGTAACCATGAGTGAGGAAGATGAGGAGGACAGGCACAGATCAGGTGCGAGGAAGCATTGGATGAATGAGTATCCGCATTGGATGAATGAGTATCCGCATTGGATGAATGAGTATCTGCGAGCAACTATTGCGTAATGAGTTCTTCATATCATGGTTTCCCGGGCTCTCTTCCCAGCCCCTGTATTGGCAAAGGATATTAAGTGTATGCGGGACTGTCCAAAGAATGGCTATATCTGTCTTAGAAGTACAGCTAGAATGTTCCTTGGAAGCCAGGATGGCAAGACTTTGTCTCATGTACTTTGAGCCTACGATCAGGCGAGACCAGTCCTGGGAGACGGACGTCATGCTTGGTAAAATAGAGGGACAGCAAAAAAGGAAACGACAAAGAAGAAGGACCCCCACCCCCCCAGAAGTGGATTAACATAGCAGCTGCAACAAGTGGCTCCAACATCGTGTTGAAGTAAAGATGGCTAGAACTTGTCAGCGTAGCCATCAGTTCACAGGGTCACCATGACTCAGAACCAGCTGGACAGCACCAGCACCTCACCACAATGACCCCTCTGTTGGGCTGGCATCCCAGGGGAGACAGGTGGGACAATTAATGGCGTGGCCTGTGCCATGTTTACAATCTCCTGGCAAGGAGAAGAGAGCTGGTAGAGGCACAGCAGCAGGGAAAGCCAAGTACAAAGAGATCATTTCTGATGTGGGGGAAAGAAGTCGGCTTAGCACCAAGAGACACAGGTTCAAGTCCCCATCCGGCCCTTTTCGAGCTGCTTGATGCGCTCGCACCCCTCTCCCTTAGCTCTGTGAGTTGTAGTCCGACTCTGCAGGCTGTGTGAGGGTCAAGATTATGTTGATGCTGCACAGCACATATCCCCCACCTCCCCCCAGTGTACACTTTGTGGACTGCTTGGACACTAACTTTTCAAGCACCCACCAGGTACTAAGAAGTTGGTTGGCACACTTGGGTGGTTGTGTGCTAAGGAGTCGGCCTCATCTCATGGTGACCCTGTATCACTAGCTCTCGCTGTGCGTTCATGAGGCGGCGCTCACCGTTGTGCCTTCTCTTCGGACAATCTTCTGCACATCGTTGTGAAAATGGATGGGCGCGTCCCCAGGTAGAAACCTCAGCTCTAATGGTTCGTGGCATCCCCCACCCTTCTCTT
>NW_022103928.1:24836684-24838135 GCF_000313985.2 Echinops telfairi
ACTCTGCAGGCTGTGTGAGGGTCAAGATTATGTTGATGCTGCACAGCACATATCCCCCACCTCCCCCCAGTGTACACTTTGTGGACTGCTTGGACACTAACTTTTCAAGCACCCACCAGGTACTAAGAAGTTGGTTGGCACACTTGGGTGGTTGTGTGCTAAGGAGTCGGCCTCATCTCATGGTGACCCTGTATCACTAGCTCTCGCTGTGCGTTCATGAGGCGGCGCTCACCGTTGTGCCTTCTCTTCGGACAATCTTCTGCACATCGTTGTGAAAATGGATGGGCGCGTCCCCAGGTAGAAACCTCAGCTCTAATGGTTCGTGGCATCCCCCACCCTTCTCTTCTCTCTCTTTAGAACTTATCCAATGGACAAGCCATTTCCCCATATTTGTATGCCCCGTACTAGGCCCAAGGTCTGACTCGTGACTGCCCAGTGAATGCTTTCTAAATGAGTGAGCGACTGGGGTGGACAGTGTTGGCAGTGTCTTGCTTGCATGCATGTAGGATGACAGAACCTCTTGTTTGGGTGAGGTAGGAGAACTTATATACGATGGGTCTTAAGATGAGACCTATAGAGGTTTCCCACAGACACATAGCTAACTAACAGCAACTGCCATAACCAACCACTTGCCAATGAATCCATTTCAAGTCATGGCGACCCATGTGTTTCCCACTAGAACTGTGCTCCAAGGAGTTTTCAGTGACTGATTGGGGGAAGCGACTCACCAGGTCTTACTTTTAAGATGCCTCTGGGTGGATTTGAACCTCCAACTCTTCAGTTAGCAGCTTAGTGCATGAATCATGGCACCACCCAGGTACTCACAATAGCTACAATGATGAGACTAACAATACAAGTCATGATTTCCCCCAGGCAGCGATAGGTTTCATTCCTCTCCGTACCTGTGAGAAAACAGTGCCCATTCTGATAGGTCAGTTTTGTGCATCATGTTGTACAACTGTTTTGCTGACCCGCGAGAGCAGAAACATGCATGTCTTGGCTGCGGCACCTTGGTAGAATGAGCCTTTGGAAGCAGAGGTTCTGTACCTCTTTCTCTGGCTCTTCCCTCTCCACTCCATCTCTCCACCCAGAGCTGTGTGTACAGACTGCTGAGAAGGCAGGAAGGTGGAGGCTAGGCCAAGTCAAGGGTGGAGGCCGGCTAGGGATGCAGCAGGGGCGAGGAGTCCTGGAAATCCTATTTGGATCTGTCCTTCCATTCTTTGTTTCAAATGCACTTTGTTCTTTGGTGCATTGTTTTACGCGCTATCAGGAAATGGGTCCACTTGGAATCAGGAATGGCTGCGGTCAGACAGGTGGGCGGTGTCTGGGTTGTCTCTGGGCACCTAGTTTCTCACGAAAACATCTCAGTCCTTTCACCTTTCATTGTCCATCCTGTGTGGGACCGGGAAGGACAAGGAAGAAACAGAGATTCCATGGAGTCTGTGTTTCAT
>NW_022103928.1:24839978-24842174 GCF_000313985.2 Echinops telfairi
CTGGGAATGGGAAGGAGGTGGAAAGGGAGTGGTATTGCTTATGAAATAACGATTTTTGACTTACGTTGACGAAAAATCACATTGATTAAGGGTTTCAGTGCACAGCCAGTTATTGTAAGTTTGTCATTTTTAGGAGCCTCTGAGTGGGCTCTGACCTGTAGCTCCCCTATGAATAACGAATAGCAACCCGGCCCGTCTTGAGCCATCCTTACCATTGTTAGACTTGAGCTCACTGTTGCAGTCACTGGTCAGTGCCCCTCTTTTCTGTTGTTATCCTTGTCTTTTCTTCTCTCTCCCGTTGCTCCCTTTGACTTTGGGCTCTCAGGGCACCCACTAAAAGGTCATGGTCCAACCCCCCATTCATCCAGCACACACCTGCAGGTCACCTTTGTGCCCTGCTCTGGGCTCTGCTGGGTCTGAACACAGACACTGCTGACAGAGTGGGGTCTTGTAATCCGGGGTCTTTGAGACAAATGGAGACTCTCTCATTGATTTCTAAAGGTGGTTTCCCGGTCTCTGCCGTTCTCCTTCCCCAGCTCCCCTGTGCACTTGTCTGCTGGGACGTGTGTTGTCAAAAAGGCATCAAATATCTGAAGGCAACTTAGAAGGTTTCTTGATTCAACACCCAACTTTTTTTTTTTAATGTCCTTTATTTTATTCTAGAATATTTTTGACTTTGTATTTTGTTTTAACATCTAAACACTTTTATATACCTTTATTTTCTTTAAAAAAAAATCATTTTATTAGGGGCTCATACAGAGTCTGTGTTTCATTATAGCAACAGTTCTGTGTGAAAGAAAGATGTTAGGATCCAGGTCTCCCTAGAGCCCTGTCCCCTGTAGAGCAACCCTGGGCAATAGAAAGTACAGGTGAGCCGATTGTCTACATTATATGTATTTTTAGTAGTTGCATTGAGAGGAGCAGATAAGATTACTTTGAATCATACAAATACTGTATTTCACTGAGCATATGAAAACACTAGCATTTTTACATGTAATCAATGTAAAAATTATTAAGGGGATACTTTTATTTTTTCACGTTGTGGTTGTTGTTGGGTCCCGTCGATTTGATTCCAACTCCCAGTGACGCCCAGTGACAGAGAGGAGCTGCCCCATAGGCTTTCTAAGCTTTCATCTTTACCGCGACGGATCACCAAGTTTTTCTCCGGCAAGTTCAAGCCACTCCCTCACCTTTTGGTTCACGGTCGAGTTCTTCACCATAGCACTACTCTTGCTTTTTCTTTTCTTCCTTCTTCATATTGAGTCCTTGAAGTCCACTGGAGATTATGCGTGTTGGGCCCTTCTCAGTGAACTGTGATTTCACATTCCAAGCGCTCATTCACTACAAGTGGCTCAGGGCCGCCATTTTGGACCGTGCAGGCTTAGGGGGAAAGCACCCAATGAAACATTTTACTATCACCCAACGAAACATTTTACTATCACCCAACACTCTCCATCTGCATTGTCCCCTACGTGAGCACCGGAAAGGTGGCCGAGTTAGCTGAGGAACTCGCGTTTTAAATCTTGATTTGTTTGAACTAATTTCATGCCTCTAGAGATTTTCTCTTATTAGAGACGTACGGATTTAAACTTGGCCACGGTACCCATTTGTCCGGGACCACACTGGCCGAAGCGTAAAAGCAGAGAACACTGTTTGGTGAGGGCGTGAGCAGATAGAACCGTTGTGTATGGCTACTGGAGGCATAAATTAGAACAAGCTTTATGGGGGCGGTGGGGGTGGCAATGTTTATCAGGGTTACAAATGTATAGATGCCCTTGGATGCAGGCGCTCTGTTCCAGGGTTTTCATGCTGCAGCGTCTCAGGCCTCTGGGTTGGTTTATGTCAGTGGATGTTTGCTGCAGCAGTAAATTAGAAATTATATAAATATCTAGTCAGGGGGGGATTTGGTGATGTGATTTGCAGCTATTGAAAACTGGAGCAAATGTTTTACTTGGTAGCTTGGAGGGCTCTGCAAGATGGTAGTGTGACGCAAATGTGGAGTACAACATACGGTACCATTTGGGTAAACTAAATGATTGGCTTACGTATGTCTAGAATACCTCTGAAGGAATTCAAAAGGAATTCATCACCATGGTTGCCCACTGTGAAAGCAAGAGAGGGTATTACCAGTGTACAGTACGCCCTTTCCTCACCCTCCCGTAACACACGTGGGTCCCATGAGCTGGGACAGCCTTG
>NW_022103928.1:24843959-24853544 GCF_000313985.2 Echinops telfairi
GCATAGGCTGGTGTGCTTCTTCCATGTGGGCTTTGTTGCTTCTGAGCTAGATGGTCGTTCAAGCTTTAAGACCCCAGACGCTATATCTTTTGATAGCCGGGCACCATCAGCTTTCTTCACCGCATTTGCTTATTCACCCGCTTTGTCTTCAGCGTCAACACCCAACTTTTACAGACAATGAAACTGAGACCCAGGGGGAAGCAAAATGCTAAGGGTCACACAGCTAATTCCTTACAAAACTAGGCGTGGCCTTGGGCACAATCAGCACCTAGGTGCCATGTCCCTCCCCATATAGGCATCAGGTAGGAGACTCCAACACCCTGTTGCCATTGGGTAGGCTCTGACTCGGGGCTTCCGCACGGAAGTGTAGGAGAGCTGTACATCATCTGGCTGACTGACACTGGCTGATTCTTCAGAAGGAGATGGTCAGGCCCTTGTCCCTGAGGTGCCTATGGGTAGCATGAAACCTTTCACTTCTGTTTAGAAGCCAAGCACACCCGCTGTTTCCACCAGCTGGGAGCAGGTAGGAAAAAGGTACCACGCATTATGATGTGACAAGTCATGACTAAAAAGTTATAAAGGAGAACATCTGCAAGTCACGTGCCTTGTGTTAATATCAGAAGACCTGCATGGATAGAAGTTGTGGAAAACAACCCAGGTTTAAACTTTCCCTTTTTACCGAAGCGTTTGGTCTCAGCAGTCAAGCTGTCTGGATGTGTGCACCAGCGAGGGTTTACGGTTCCTCATTTGGGGGATTTTCATGTTCAAGTGGTTTCTTCTGACATACCCTGAAGGGGCATCACTGAGTCCTCACAGCGTGACACAGAAACCTGAGAGCCAGAACCCTGAGAGAGACGCTCGAAATCTCCTGCAAAGCCAACCAGGAAGCCGCCCAGGCTGGCCCGGCTTCCCATGCCCTCTCCAAGCCCGGCTTCTATGCTCTCTCCTCCCCCAAAAAGGGAAGGAAGACAGTTAGGTCAAGATAAGGGTCCATCCTCAAACAAAGCATGGCTAATCCGTTTGGGTCCCCTACATGCTCTAGTTTCCTGTGGCTAAAGTTAGACCTGTGAGATAGGGGTTTCATTTTTAATCCATGACTGGGCAGACAGTGGGGTACTGTACTGGGGGTGGCTACGATCCTCTCCATAAAGGACAGGAAAAAGGAGGAGTCCCTTTCCAGACTTCCCTGGGAAGAGGTCAGCAGAGGGTAGCCTTTCTGGACTCCTGAACAGCAGAGTGCTCGGGACACTTCCTTTGTGTGACAGTGATCAGAGGGTGTGTCCCTGAAGAAAGTGCTTCCTCAGCCTCCATCTTCGGTTAACTCACCTTTCGCTGGAGCCAGCCACCATGGGGAGCTTCACACTTCTCTACACAGCAGCTCAGTGGTTTTCCTAGGTTTGTCTTTTTATTTTTATTGATAAAATCCTGCTAAAGATACGTGGGTAAGTAAAAAGCATTGCCACTAGGATTCCAGTCTAAACAGAAACCAAATCCCAAACCCAACCCCAGCCAGGGAGTTGATTCTGGCTCATAAACGCTAGGTCGTTTTCCAAGCCTGTCGGTCTTTTCTCCTTGGGAGCAGCTGGGGGCCTGAGTAGATGACCTCGTGGTCGGCAGCCCGACTTCACCCCCCGCACCACCAGGGCTTCTTGCACAGGTTTATTGGAAACAAAAGGGGTTGAAACGTGTCTCTACAATCAGTGAACGGCTGCAGGCGAGTGGTCCCAGTCTTGCACTTGCCTTAGGGCTGTTCTGGTGTGTGTTGGGCTGGACTCCCTAGAGAAACGAAACCAGCGACAGTCACGTAAGTGAAAGCAAGGACTGTTTCATCAAAAGACCGTTGTATACGAGGAAGCAGGGCAGCTCCGTCTGACTCCGGTCCAGGGCTCAGATGCTAGCTGGAGGCCCTCCAGGCTGGCGAGGCTTCCAGCAGATGGAGCAGGACGCAGGAGGTCCTGGGCCGCTGGGGACAGGCACACGTGGTCCCCAGTCCCGCAGGACTATGGCAAGGCTGGACAGCGCCCAGGTGGGCAAGCCCAGGTGTGAGACATGGGACCACTCAAGCAGGAAGGCGACGGGCAAGAGAGAGTGATGTTCTTCACAACATCTTTCATAAAAGGCCGCACCCTTAGGGAGGTGTCATCCGGCAGGGACGCGGTTGATAGGCCGGACCCCACCCCTACCTTCACAGGGCCACAAAACATCTAAGTATCTTAGGGGTCCCTTTCTTAAAAAGGTCTAATCAGAGCAGGGGCTTCCAAGACTATCCGCTGGTCAGTTCCATTCAACACAGAAAGGGAGGCCAGCTCAGAAGGGTATGGCGACTGGTTTGGGGGGTGGGTCCCAAAGGGACAATTGTGATTGATTTTCTCAAAGGGCACAGGATGGACATAGGAGCTTCTTATTAAGAAATTTTAAGAGAGAGAGAGAGAAAGGAAACCTACATCGATAAGAAAAGACCAAGAAAGTTGCTTCATAGAATATTTCCCCACAGGGATCATTAGTGCACCTGCTTATTCTTTGAGAACAGCAAGCGCTGTCCTGTGAGAAATGTTGCTGGCCCTTCAGGCTTCATCTAAAACAGTGGTTCTCCACCTGTGGGTCGTGACCCCTTTTGGAGTCGAACGGCCCTTTCACAGGGGTCGCCCTATTCATAACAGTAGCAAGTTGACAGTGATGAAGTAGCAACGAAAATCATTGATGGTTGGGGGTCACCACCACATGAGGAACTGTATTAAAGCGTTGCAGCATTAGGAAGGTTGAGAACCCCTGCTCTAAAGGAACATGTTTTGAGTCCCTCAGAAGGGTCTCGGTCTCTACGACAGAATTAAACCCAAATCACACTCACTGCCGTGGAGTCAGTTCTGCCACATTAAGGACTTATCGGCCCGACAGGGCAGGGTAGACGTGCCCCTGTGGGTTTCTGAGACTGTCGCTCTTCACGGGAGTAGAAAGGCTCGTCTTTCTCCTGCACTATAGACCTGGTTGGAAGATATATCAAGAACCAATAGCTTCATATTTTGATGTTTGTGTTTAATAAAGGTTTCTGTGAGTTTGCAGCACTATTTTTTGAGCGACTTCCCCCCACCCTTATCTAGGAAACAAAACATTCCCATTAGCATTCTTCCCATGGACAGATTCAGCGGCACGTGTTCATCCCACCGTACTTCCATCTCTGTGGTCCACTTCCCACGTTTTCGGTCACCTAGAAGCTCATAAATCTAAGTCTGTGGATAAGTGGTCATGTTACATACTTCATATGATTGGAATCCATGAATGTTTCTCTCGGCGTGACTGATTTATTCCACCGAACACAATGCTTCAAGGGCCGTCTATGTGAGAGGCTGCCTCAGGAACTTATTTCTCTAGTAGATGGTTGAAGTACATGTTGCTATATAGTATTTTATTATAGGCACAGGAAAAACAAACTCACGGTCATTGAGTTAGTTCTGACTCAGAGCCACCCCATGGGAGCGTAGACCTGCCCGTGTGGGTTTCTGAGCCCATAAATCTTTGCAGGGACAGACAGCTTCATCTTTCCCACAAAGCAGCGGGTGAACATGTATCCAGTAGCTCAACACACAGCCCCTGCACCGGCCCAGCTCCGGTTCTGTGCATACATGCCATATGCTTGTTCTCCCTCCACTGGCTGTGGACATTTCTGTTGTGTCCATCTCCTAGCAGTTGTAAGCCGTGCTGCGATGCCACGGGTGTTTCTGGAGCGTTTGTATTCCAGCGATAAACAGAAACTAGACTACAGTGCTGGCCACAAAGAGAACATGGCTATGAAAAGAAATAAACGCCCACAAAGCGATTTTACTAAGTTCTAGCTTGATGCTCTTGCGTGACCCTCTTCACCTCCAGAAGAGAAGGGAGAGCGATGTCAGTAAGCTGTGTTGTTGTTGTTGTCAGGTGCCACCCAGTCGGTTCTGGTTCCCTGTACACAACAGGACAAAACACTGCCCTTTGGGGGACAGTCTTAGAGGGGAGGTGGCCCCAGGTGTGAGCCTTTTCTCCAGGTGGAGGACAGTTGGACAGTGCACTGAAGATGCGGTCACGTCTCCCATGTGCTCTGACGCTGAGTGGTGCACATTGTGGGAGATCTTGCCAGCCCCGTGGCCTTGCCTTCTCCCCCTGGCAGTGGCCCGGTCGCCCGTGCAGCCTGTGCTTTTTTTCTACCCCAGGGTGTTTCTGGCAAAGGACCTTAACACCCAGAGGAGCTTCCTTCCATCGGGTCAAGACAGGAGGTAGTGCGTTGAAAGCGCCTTCTCCCTGGCGCCCCTGAGGTGTAGAAGTCTTTTGGGGGGTGGGGGTGGGGGTCCCCAGTGAGCTGAACCCCAGCTGTCCACAGCTGTAACCTGCGGATCTCACACCCTTCATTATCTTCCTCTTTTTGCCCCCTCACTTCCCCACGCTCCACCGGTTCTTACTGAGATCACCTCTCCAAAAGGCTTTCAGGGGCTCCCCTCCCTGTGTTCACACATTCATGGCTGTGTGGCTGCATCTCAGTTCAAACAGCCCCCTTTCAGGAAGCCTTCCTGGCCCCCTACTCTCGTGGCCCCACCACTTCTCCTCTGTCAGACTTTCCTTTTGCTGTCGGAGCCTGTGCGCCCTCTAAACTTAGCTGGCTGGTTTGCGCCCTGGTTTATCGCCTCTGTCCCCTCAAGTAGAATGAGGGGCCTGAAGAAGTTAGTGAAACTGGAGCTAAGAGATGAGGTGCGAGCTCCCTTCTTCCTGAGAGCAAGACGTGCACAGCACTGGGGCAGCATTGAGCATGTAGTAGGCGATCCACAAAATATCTCTGCCCACATAGGTGATGCCTGTTGTTCTTGGGTTTCTATAGTCAAACTCCAGGGATATTGTGAACCCTGCAGTCAAATATGACACCACGTGGGTAGCACTTCTTGGTGTGTGAGTCTTCCTGAAAAGAAATTCAACAGCTTTATGTTGGTGGGCAGGCGGATCCATTTGTTCATGTATACAAGCTAACAAGCATTTGGGGGGTTGTTCTCTGGATTCTGGGTCAGACCTGAGACATATGAATGTGAGTTCACTTTAGATTATTTTATTTTTGGTAAAACATGGATGCCCTGGGAATGAGATTAAATGTTGGAGAAATATGCTTTGATTCTGTAAAACTCTAGGCCTTGGCTTCAGACTTCAGGATAGACATGATTGGGACGGGCTTTGAAGCAGAGAGGCAGCATTAGGAAACGTGGCACAAAGTATGCCCCCCATGCCCAGCAGCCCACTGGGGGCTTACCACAACGTTTGCTTTTTGCTCAAAACTTGACAGGACACGATAGCACCCCTGAAGAAGAGAGGCCTGAATACCTGTGTGTCCTGGTGTTTGGGGGCTGCTGCCTCCCTCCCTGTAATTTGGGTTGTGGTGAGCCCCTGCTGCACATGCAGAGACAGCTGCACCAGGAAAATGTCCCTCTAATCACAGCTGACATCCTTCCAGACTCCACATCAAAACCAGTAACTGGCTCTCACAGTATTGCTCCTACTTCTCTGCAGATTGTTGCCCAAAGTGTTATTCTCAGGTAGCCTGTTCTGTGCTGAATGGGACTAGCTGGGCAGGAAGCTGGGGCTAGCTGTCCATACGTCGTTGTCATTTAGATAGTCCACAGCTGCTCCTGGGGTTCCACTGGCCTCCGGAGCAAACATTTTCAGGAGCAGTATTAAAACCAACAGAAAGACCTTTGTTGTTTTTGAAGGGAAGTGATGAGCTGCTAACTGGGAGATTAGGGGTTAAACCACAACGTGTGGCTGCCCGTATCTGTAAAAATGACAGCCTTGAAAACCTTATGGGGTCAGTCTGTTCTGTCTGACAGGGTCCCTGTGCGTACATCCTGTCACGGTGACCCCACACACGTTCAAGTTGAACTGATGATTCAGCGGATGCATTCAGAAGTAGATCAATACACCTTTTTTCCCAAGGGGAAACTTCAAACCTTTGGTTAGCAACAAAACGTGTTAGCCATTGGCAATACCCAGGGACTGAGGGATACAGAAGAGTCCGTGGTGGACAACGATGCTGCCCTTCCTGGTTAGCCATGAACCCTGGACTCTCTAATTAGTCACCAAGTGATGAAAATGCCCCCATTAAATGCTTACTGAAACCTCTTCCTTCTGGGGGAGGAGGGCTGTGGCTGGACTCTAAAACCAGGAGAAGCAGCAATTGTGACTACAGCTGGCTTCCCAGGACAATTCCCAACCTCATCGTCTGAGAGGACTCGGATCAGCCCTTTGGGGGCCAGTGTGGTGGTTACTTGAAACTTCTCCCAGCCCTCTCTTTAAAACTTTATATGAGTTAGCATTCTATCCTTGTTTAACTGCACAAAGCAAGCGGCTTCACCAAGTTTGGGGGAAATGGAATTAAAAGATAATGGAATTTCGCATGAACTTTTGGAAGCCCCTTTGTATCATGGCTTGCATGACTTCCCATAAAGCTAAGTTGCTAAACCAAACCAAACCAAACTTGTTGCCGTTGAGTTGATTTCAGATTACATCAGCCCTCCAGCGCAGAGTAGAACCGCCCCGTAGGGTCTTCATGGCTGTAATCGTTACAGAAGCAGGCAGCCTCATCTTTCTCTCATAGAGGCTTGAACCATGAACCTTTCAGTTAGCAGCCAGCCCCTTAATCATACCAGGCATACTTCCATGAGGCTGTTGGACCATGTTTGTCTGGGGCTTCATAAACTACTCTTTTTAGAAGCTGGTCTAAACCGGTCATGGGTTCTGTTCCCCAGTAGCAGACCCTGATGCTAGTGTTCAAGTGCAGTTGGTTGTTTGACAGTTGATTCCAGGAAGTAGTGAGGAGAGAAGGAAGGGACGCTTATATGCTATACCCACTGCTATCGAGTCAATTCCAAATCAGAGGGACCCTGTGGGGTAGATCTGGACCTTTTGGGAGCCTGCACGTGTTTACAGGAACAGACAGCCTCATCTTTCTCTCTTGGAGCTGCTGGTGGGTTTGAACAACTGACTCTGTGGTTAGCAGTCCACTGTTTAACACACTGTGCCACCAGAGCTCCTGGGGAAGCCATACAGGCTGTGAGGATGAGCAAGTTACTTCTAGGGGCAGTTGGGACACCATCTCGCCAAGGATTCCTGGATGACTAGAGGGCATGGCAGTGATTCTCACACTTTGCTGCACTGTAGAGTCACCGGGGGAGCTTTAAAAAATCCTTGATGCCCACACCATGTCCATGGCCAATTAATCTAGAAACTCTGAGTAGAGGGACCCAGGCCTAGTATTTTCTTATACTCCCAAAGCAATTCAGCTGTAAAAACAATGTGACTGCACAAGATTGAGAATTAGTGGTCTAGAACACACCTCAGAGTGGTCCCACCAAGCTTTAGGGAGCTGGAGGACTTATCCACCACTGTCAATCCATGTTGAAGGTTACTGCTGGTGGCATGAACTCCCCAGCATGTGGAAAGACATTTTTGCTTCTAAAGAACATTCTGGTTGGTTTTCTTTTAAGACTTGTTTGTTCTTTCTTTTGGCAGTTCACTAGGTAATCAATATTCTCCTCCTACACGACAGTCCAAACTCATCAATTAATCTTCTCTCTTCCTTTTCTGTTATTCAAATCTGAACAGGCTTGGGGCTGGGTATTCAATAACTGCCATCAGTAATAAGTGCTTGCACTAGTTTTCTGAAATCAGGATAATGAGTAGATGTTTGTATGCTTTAAGTATTTCCTTCACATAATGTTTTTTGTCCTCTGGTGCTTGCTATACTTGTTGTTAGCTACTGTTGCTATCACAACGAATGATAGTTAGTATTTATTTAAGTAGTTACTATGTGCCAGGCTCCTTACAAACATTGATATCTTTACCCCTTACACCATCCCTAGGAGGCAGAGAGTGTTTAAAACAAAACAAGATAGTACCATTGTCATCGAGTTGATTCTAATTCACAGAGACCCTTTAGGACAAAGTAGAACTGCCCTACAGGGCTTCCAAGACTGTCATCATTCTAGATGCAGACTGCTATTTGTATCTTCATTTGATAGATGAAGAAACTAAGGTTTAGAGATGAGGCGGTATGCCTACAATTCCTACTGATCAATGGCACGAACAAGAATGTGCACCCACCAAGTCTGACTCCAGAGTCCGCCTGGCGTCTTCATAGTCACCGTGGTGGCTGGGCACAAGCTTGCATGTTACATCATTGAATTTGATCTTGCTAATCACCCAGAGAGCACCGTGATTGCCAGGTTCCCTGCCTCACTAACACATTGGGGTCTGTTCAGAAGGATCCCAGCTCCCAGGAGTTGGACAGGGAGGACACTTCTTAACCTGGGAGAAGATAAAAGCAGTGCATTAAGAATGGAGTTTGGAGGTCCCCTCTCCTAACCTTCCTGCTCATCCCTGGAGAACCTAGAGAGAAACAGAACCTGGATCCTCTCCCTGCTGGAAGGGGCATTTGGAGAGTCCGGTCCTCGCTCAGAGCAAGGCCAAGAGCCTGAGAGCCCTTTTCTCAGCTCAGCCCTGAAGAAGGCGCCGCTGAAAGGCTGCACCTCTGAAGCCGCTGGAGCTGTTTGCCAGCAGAGAGAGAAATCGAAAAGGTTTGGGCTCTGGTTTGAATTTAATAATTACAAACAACTAATCAGGGATGATTTGCCACCAAATCGGGAGCTGCACTCCGTCAGCACGATGCTGCTCCTCTGGTCACGTGGTTATTAAATAGACAGACCTGGTGATTAAATAACAGGGCTGTTCCGACAGGAATCAATTCAGTCTGTCCATTTACAGTTAAGTCTGGCTTTGCATTTGTCCCCATCTCAGCGAGAGAAGTGGGAGCTGCACGCTGCAGATGCGGCTGAAGGTGTTCAGGGAGCATCTGTTTATCACCCTACGTGACCCAGCTCCAGATCTCTTATCCTTCCACACGAACACCCACCCTGCTTGCCTCTCAAGGTTGACCAGCAACCTCACCAGGTAGTGGTAGGGATAATGCTACTAAGTATGGTAGCGGCTGCCATATTGATAATGTTGCTATGTTGCTAGTTGCCATCCAGTTGACTCTGACTCCCGATGTCCCCAGTATAGCATGAGGAAACCCAGCCTGGGCTGCATCTTCTGCATGTGCAGTAGCATGTTGGAGCCCCTGTTGTGGCTATGGTGTCAGTCCATCTCCTGCGGCGGGTCCCTGGCCTTCCCTGACCTTCCACTCTACCAGCATAATGGCAATACTATCTGCCCACCCCCGCCCCTTAAAAAAAGCCCAACTCTTACCATATGCCGGTCCATGTTGTAACTATTTTGTCAAGCCCTTGAAATAACTCTCCGATGGAGAAACCAAGGCTTAGAGAAGTGGAGGGTTTTTTTGTTTGTTCGTTTTTAATCATTGTATTGGGGGCTCATACAACTCTTATCACAATCCATACATACATCAATTGTGTAAAGCACATTTGTACTTTCGTTGCCCTCATCATTCTCAAAATATTTGCTCTCCACTTAAGCCCCTGGCATCAGCCCCTCATTTTCCCCCTCCCTCCCCGCTCCCCCCTCCCTCATGAACCCTTGATAATTTATAAATTATTATTTTGTCACATCTTGCACTGTCCA
>NW_022103928.1:24853875-24855335 GCF_000313985.2 Echinops telfairi
CGAGCTCTTGCCCTGGACAGTGCCTGGGGAGACTCCTTGGCCATGATGCACCTCCCCCTTGAAAAGATCTGACATTTCACATCCCGGAGAGTAGAAACCACCAAGGCCCTGCTTACCCCATTGTCTGCCCTGCTGTGGTTTCCTTTATCATGTGTGTGCATTATTAGGAAAATACCTGCCCCACTGGTAAGGGGGCAAAAAATCTCTTGTTTGAAAAGGAAGAATCCTTGCTTGAAATTGTGGGTTTTAATTTGCCCGGGGAATTTGAGGCTGAAGAGTGTCATCCTTCAGTGACCTTAGCGTTTTGAGATTTGGGTTTAATCTTGGTGGCCAGGTGGTTAGTGGAGAGGAAGGGTGGTACCTCAAAGGCTCTGGTCTCCATAATTCATTCTTTGATGCAGTCACCCATCCCGGATGCAGTCATTGGCCCGCCACTTGACAGGACGCACTGGGTGTTTTAAAGTTATGGGCTCCAATCAGAGAACAAAAACTGGGCTTACACAAAGTACTTTGTCTTCTTGGTGGAAAGGGAAGTGGGCTGTGCCTTTGCTTCAGTACATTGGACCACAAGGACAGGGCCGGTCCATGATTTCTCCAGTTGGCTGCAAACCTGTCAGACCAAGTGTGTAAATGCAGAGTTTACGTGCAGTGTTCTTCTTACCTGGGGAGGGCCCTTTCCCGAGAGCACCTGGGTTGGTTTCTGATGCACAAGAGGGACTACAGGTGGTCCCCACCTTACGATGTATTTGAGTTATAACAAATCACACCATCTGGCTCTTTTTTAAATGTTATTTGTGTACTTTTATATGTGTATACATTAGAATATATCTGTAAGCTTATATACAATGTTTCCAACCCCAAAGACAAATTAAGATTGGATTAATAAAGATATTGCCAATAAAAAGGCAATAATGGAAAACGAGGTATCCCATTTTTGATAGAATCAACTTGCTCTGGAATTGTCGGAATAGAACCCCGTTCTAAGTTGGGGATTACCTGTAAAATGGCAGTGACTTGGTTTGTTTCCTAGCCAACCTGACAGTAGGAAGTATTAATCCTTAAAACTAAAGATTTTCTTTCAAAAATCTACTCGTCTACACAGGTGTGCTGTGGTCTTCCAGGCCTCGAATTCTTCATGCTCAACACATTTTGCACCTTCCCTGCAGCTGCTGCGTGCCCTTGTAGACTCTGGGGCAGGGCAGCCTGGTGGGAAAGCACAGAGCTTGGAGCCAGACAGGCCTGGGTTTGAGTCCAGGTTCTGTACTTGCTAATTATGGCATCTTGGGCAAGTCCCTCCCAGTGTCTAAGTCTCTGTCTCCCCCTCTGTAACATGAAGGCCACTCTAGTTGTGTTTCCTAGCACGGGGGTGCAGGAAAGCAGATGAAGCATTCCATCCTGTCAAGGGTGGCAGTCCCAGAGACCCCAAGGCCAGTTTTACCCTGTCCCACAGGGTCCTAAGA
>NW_022103928.1:24855904-24862993 GCF_000313985.2 Echinops telfairi
AGGGTCGCGGCATTAGGAAGGTTGAGAACCAGTGCTCTCTAGGGTTTCTGAGACTAAGTCATTAACAGGAACAGCCAGCTTCATCTTTCTCCTGTAGCATGGCTGATTGGGGTTTGAACTCGTGGTTAGCAATCGCATGACTAACCCACAGTTACTGGGGCTCATAGGTGGTAGGTGCCATTACTGTCAGTCGATGATTTTCATTCTTGACTGCAGTGTTGAAAGTCGAGATCAGTGCAGGCAGCAGCAGCCGCTCCTTTCTGCTGTCTGGGATGCTCACCTGTCGTTTCCAGGTACAGATCGCTCTCATAAACTAACCGGTCTTTTCATTGTTGCCATGAGCTTTGCTTCCTGCCATTTGGGGATACGTGCAGTTTCTGTTTCTTGAGTGGGATGCGCAGTGTCTCACCTGCACGCCCTTTATTTCCAGGGCTGACCAGCCCACCTGGCTGAGGGACTTGATTCCTCTACTGCCTTTCTTCTGTCCCTCCTGGAGTTGGGCAATTGTTGAAAAGGACAAGTTTCTCGAACACTTAAGAAATACCACTTTGTGGGTGCTAAAGCATACGAGCTCTAAGATGACCTTCTCCCGCTAGTCTCAGCGCTGCCTCTGACTCCTTACAGCATAGACCACAATCTGTAACTGTATTTGTTTTCTCACTTGCCCCGTTAGTGGGCAGGGAGCGGACCTGCCTCATTCAGGAACATTTGCAGGTACCAACACAGGGCTCTGCACATACCGAGTGGATGGATGGATGGATGTGTACTGGGCACAGTGACGTGTTTGTGCGGAGCCCAAAGTCTGTGCTTCAGGCTCGTTCTTTGTGGCAGGCAGGGGTCAGTTCCCATCTGTGTATTGAAAATTTAAAAACAAGAAAGAAAACCTGCTCTGACAAGTCACCCAGCTCTTATTTTGTGAAACATGTGGGCTTCTTAAGGAGATCATTCTAGCTCAGATTAACTGGCCCTGGTTTAATTAAAAGGGGAATGAGAGGACATTTGTCTTTTGGATTTGACACACAGGGGTGGAAAAGTGCATTGCAGGAATTAAGTTAGGTGAGGGCAAGCTCCCAGGTGATGCTGGGACGTGATGAGGGGTCTGGAGAGAGCTGCATGCCGGTGAGAAAAATGCCTTTCCTGTTATTCCCTCTCTCTTCCCAGCGTGGGCCTTTGGGGGCTGCTGCCTGTTGCCATCAAGGCCGCACCTGGTACTGTGCCTTGTCACGATCATGCTAACCCCCTCCCTGTGGCTCTTGTGTATTGGGGTGCCTTCCGATCAATTCTAGCACGATATCAGATCGTTTTCTATTGTGAGTCTTACAGTTTTCATAGGCTAACTCCTCGAGGTGAAACACCAGGCCTTTCTTTCTAGTGTGTTTTAGACCGGAAGGTCAGCTGTCCACCATGAAAGACCAGTGGCGTAGCTTTCAGGATTACAGCTGCATGCAAGCCATCACCGTAGGACAAACGGACAGATGAGTGGTTGTTCCAGGGATAACAGACTACTATTCAACATCTCATATTGACACTGTCACTAAGTCCTAGGAATGGAATTGGAATGCCACAGGATTCCGTAATCTGACAATCCAGGTAGCAGCACACATCTGGGTCACCTCCAATTTGGGTGCACGTAACAGGGGCTACCATATATTATGTTCCTGCTATGCATGTGAAGGTTGGACATTGACTAAGGAAGCCCAAAAAAGAATCCATACATTTGAATGATGATGAAGACTGCTGAAAGTACCGTGGACTGACAAGAGGACAAATATTCCCGTCTTGGAAGAAATGTGGCCAGAATGTTCCTTAGAGGCAAAGATCACCATGTGCTAAGGCACTTCCTCTCGCGTGCTTTGGGCTTGTCAGGAGAGACCAATCCCTGGAGAAGGACATCATCCTTGGTAAAACAGAGGGGCAGCAAAAGAGAGCAGGGCCCTCAGTGAGGTGGAGTGACACAGTGGCGGCAGCATTGGGCTCAAGCTTAGGAACAACGGCGAGGGCGGCACAGGGCCGGGCGGTGTTTTGTTCTGTTGTGCACCAGGTCTCTGTGGGTCAGAACTGACTCAGTGGCACCCAACAAGAGCAACAACATGCCGGGTCTTGTTCTAGAGACCCTACGCGTCTTCTAGGAACTTTACACAATGTCACGTCATCTGCAGGACCTCAGTCTCCACATGTCTCTCCCCAGGATCTCACATGTAATCTGAAACCCTCTCGAGGCAAGAGAGGCAGAACTCTGCGACAATATGGGCTGCCCGGGGCCGACACAGCCACTCTCCATGCCTACCTGTCTGCACACATTGCTAAATGACCGTAGCCTTCTCTCATATGCTATGCAATACAGTCCTTCTCCATCCGGAAGCGTCCGGAACACAAGAGAAACAGTCATTTGCCACACTGGCTTTAAGTGGCTTATGTGTGTCAACTGCAGTGTACTTACACACAAAACGGGCACTCTCTCTCTTGCCAGGACTTGTAACCAGTTACAGTTGAGTTGGCAGCTGTGTTGGCAGAGCTGTGCTCTATAGGATTGCTGGTTTCTCAGTAGATTGTCAGGCCTTTCTTCCAAGATGCTCCTGGGACTGCCAACCGTTATGTCTAGCACATGACCTCTTGCTCATTTGCAGCACTCAAGGGTTCTTTTCTTAGCCCTTGCCATACCTTGCCTCCAAAGGTCACCGTACAAATCCTTATAAGCCAGTGACCTGTTCTCTGGGGCACCAGAGTGCCATTTTCCATTGTATTTGGGTGATGAATTGCCAGGGTCAAGATCCTAGGGAGACACGGGGTATCCTGAAAAGTGGCCGTTTGGAGTGGCCATCAACATGCCCACCTTCACAGCCTCTGAGCGGAGCAGGTGGCCCTCTCTATCGCTATCTGGAAAAATCAAGGCGAGCTTGTTCAGGTGCAAAGTCCCTCGGGTACTACCCTCTAGGGTCGATTTTTGCCTCTCTCAGGCTGGCTACTGGCATCGGCATTTTGAATTATTCCTCAGGTGATTCTGCTGCAGAATGTACCACTGCTCACGTGGAGTGACACAGAAAAGCACCCCCATTTCTGCTTGGCAAACACGTGTTTATCCTTCAGACTTTTCCAATGCCCCTTCCTTTGAGAAGACTCCCCAGACACGACTGCAGCCCAACTAATTACTCTAGTGTTGTGTTTTCCAGCTAGGAGCCCTGGTGGCTTCGTAGCTTACACGTTTGGCTGCTAACCACAAAGTCAGCAGTTCGAGCCCACCAGCCATTCCCCAGGAGAAAGATGAGACTTTCTCTCCCCGTGAAGGTTTAGTCTTGGGGACCTACTCTGTCCCCAAGGTCTGCTCTGTCCTTCCAGTTCACAATGAGTCATAATCAGGTCGATGGCCGAGCTTTTACAGCCCTGGTTTTAAGCACTTGCTGTGTGCCAGGCATGCAGTCCACCAATCTAAAAGGCACTGTGCTGTATTAACTCCTCCCACTTTGAGAATAGAAACAAACATCACCTTGTCCACTTTTGAGTTGAGAAAAGGACAGCACTAGCCCTAGGACCTTTGGCTCCATGGCTGCAGGGACCTTCCTGCATCACAGTGAACTGTCTCAAGGCCCATTCTTCATCCCTGAGTGTGGGTTCCTAACCAGGAGGATTAGTGCCTTGCTGATCTTCGTGTTCCCAAGAGCAAACACAGGGCCTGGTAGATGCCGGTGCTCATTTGAAGTGAAGAAAGCATGGACTACTTATACTCACCGGGCAGGAAAGGACAGTTCTGATGGCATCCCGGTGTGCACCGTTGTCCCAGCTCCCGGTGCAGGATCTGATAGAGGAAGAAGAGATGGACTTCTCTTGGGGTGAAGATGCCAGGTGTTGGGGCTCTACTGTAACCTCGTGCCTGTGCTTCTGGTCCACTGGCAGCTTTCTGTCAGGTAGCAGCAGGAGATTAGGTTGAGTTGGGGATACAAAAGAAAGGTGAACTTTATCTTTTTTCTTTATTTTTGAACATTATCTTTTGATGAGTTTATTGTGGGGGTACATGGAGTTTCTTTCCATCTTATAAAGAGAAACATTTTTTCCCCATGTAAATGTGACTCTTTTGAAATCTAAGGTCAAACTTCGCTTGTCAGAAATTCATTTCCAATGTCGGTACCTTCAGTTAAAGCAATGACTTTTCTGAGTCTGTTTCTATGACTGTGAGACAGAAAACTTAAAGAAAAAGATGTCTAATGTTCTTTCCAGCCTTCTAGTTCTATGATTTCATCAGGACCAGAGGTCTAAAACAAATTAGATTTATCTAAGTACAAAGGAGCTCTAAAAAGAGGACAGCTCTAAGTGAATTAAAATTAAAATCTTGAAGGAGTCTCTCTCCAGGCTAGGCAGAATCTGAACTCGTATCTTCGCTTCTAGGCCCTTGGGGTCGGCAGGCAGCAGCAGTAAAGAAAGGGACCGAGCAGCACGAATGAGTGTGGGAGCACCTTCCAGTATCCCTGAGCTTTACAGTTTCCTGTCACTTCCCAGATCTTTCCAGAAATGCTCATTCACGTAGCTTGGTTTGGGGTAGCATGGCGAAAATGATAAGGGTTGCTTATGCTGTATGATTGCTTTTTCTTTCTTTAGTCAAAGCCATAATCCCTATTTACATTTGAACTTTATTTCATTGTTTGTTTTGCAGCGCAAACGGAAGCAGAGTACCCAAGATGAAGATGCCATCAGCCTTTGTAGTCTTGACATAAGCGTAAGTCCCACGCTCCCTCCCTCCTCTCCTCCCTCCCTCCCTCCTTCATGCTTGGGGCAGCTCTTGTCTCCAGCAGTATCGCTCATTTGCCAGGAGCCGTCACCAGGCTTCCAAGATCTATCTGTGGAAGTTGTAATCTGGCAGAATTTCTCACAAAGGAATACTGCATTTCACAGAAGGCAATGGTGTGTCTTTTCCCTCCTAGAGTGAATTATGAACTTAGTGCACCTGCGTAGGTTCTAGATAAACCCTCCTTTTGTAGTGTTCAGTTCAAGAAGATGGGCGGTTACCCTTTGAGGGCGGTTAGAGGCTTGGCCCCACCTCCCAGGCCTGAGGAAATCGTCAGCAGCCTGGTGGAGGGGTTTTAATTTGAGTGAAGTTTACATTTCCTGTTTCTATGGCACCTTTCGTGGCCTCTGCTTCTTCTGCTCAAAAACAGGGTTGAAAAAAACTTCAAACAGTGGTTTTGGTTGCAGATTAAATAAAACAATAATAGTAAAAATACCAAATACAATGGGCTTGTGCGCTCTAGGCGCCCACCAGATGCCCGTCTCATAGTTTGATTTCTGTCTCGTTTAAAAGTGCAAGTTTGCACACTGACGCATATGAATCTGCGAAAGTGTGGCCGAGAGTGAAAATGTTCTTCAGCCCCATTTCATCCGTGGTGTGGATGCACCAGATGCTCGGTGGGTCCCAAGCATCATGCCAGGCGGTGTACGTGCGTGCTAACTATGGCTCTCAGAATGACACCTTTTACAGATGAGAAATAGCAAGATGCCGAGGTGTTAGAAAACTTGTTTGGTATCTTACCGCTTAGTGACTGGTTTTTATATTCAGCCACTAATAGATTAGTTTAGCACAAACATAAATTTAGAAAAAGACGTTTAAGTGATTTGGAAGTTGAGTACTGGTGATGATGATTGCAGCAGCCTTCTTTACGTGGTGTGTTTGTCTCCCCATTAATGCAATTGGCCGGCCTGCCAGGGCCTCCAGTATCCCCTTTATCCAGAGTAGGAGCCTCAGACCCCTCCCTGCGACCCCCCGCGTCTACTTCTCTTTTACACGTGATTGGAGCTTAGCTAGTGCTGACGGTGTCTCCTTCTAACATTATAAGCTGGTCTCTCTCTTCTACCAAAGCCACCTGTATGGGCTGGGGAAGCCCCTATGCTAACAGTTTGGAATTGGCCCTCGGTCTTGTGTGTCCTGTGATGTAGCCTTGGGCAAGTCACTTTTCCCTCTCTAGGCTCCCATTTCCTCATCTGGCTAAAACAGTGGTGGTGGAGGCAGGTGGTGCGGCGAGACCAGGTCTTCCAAAACCAAAGTGAAAACTTGAAACCTCATTGAACATTCAGGTTCTTACCCGGTGATGCCTCTTACCAGTCAGTGTAAACAGTGTTTTCAGAGCTCTGTTCAAGTACGGCACTCTTCCGGGAGGCCAGCAGCCAGGTGAAGTGCGCCCAAGCTGGCAGCTCCTGCAAGTCCTCGAGCCTCTTTATTTAGCCAGATGATGCGTGCCGGTGCCAGTCTTTTGCGTCATCATTTTGATGGAGTTGGGCTAGGTTGCCTTGGTAACAGGACACAGAGATGCTGTGCTTCTGGGCTTTGCTCTCCTCGCTGAGTACCATTTTATGGAAAAGAGGTGTCTTTGGAACTTTTCTTATCAGCAGCAAGTGTTTTGTATCGAGACTAAATTTAAGTTTGTGGACCTTATTATAGTTGTTGGCTTTTTATGTGTAGAAGGTCCTGAGCTGTGTCTCTGGCCCGGTCCCTTCACGTTACAAATGACAAAGTGAAAGTCCAGGAAGGCGGAGGCTGGACTTCAAGTCATTTGTAAGCTCGTGCTTGTTTCCACTACATATTGGTATTTATAGTTCAGGCAAATCTGTCCGAGAGGCTTTTTATCAAAGATCCAATGTTAGTGGTGGGTGCCATCAAGCGAACTTTTAACTCCCAACAACCCACGGAACAGAGTCAAACTACCCCATTGCATTTTCCTGGCTGTAATCTTCATAAGACTGGATCATGAATCCAGTCTTTCTCTCTGGAGCTGCTGGGTAGGTTTGAACCACCAACCTTTCAGTTAGTAGCTGAGTACTTCAATGTTGCACCATCAGGACTCCTTTTTGGTTGTTAGATGCCGTGTTAGTCTGGGTGGATTAGAGAAACAAATTCATAGACACTCATCTGTGCATAAGAAAGAACTTTATATAGAAGAGCCATCGTATATTGAGAAAACATCCCAGCCCAGTCCAGATCAAGTTCATAAGTCCGATATTAGCCCCTTTGTCCAATACCAGTCTATAATTTCCTCTTCAGACTCACACAACACATGCAATGATGCCAAATGCAGGAAGATCACAGGCCAGTGGTTGGAAAGTCTT
>NW_022103928.1:24863095-24872385 GCF_000313985.2 Echinops telfairi
CTCTGGCTGCATCAGTGTAGCTCTATCTGGCTTGTCATCAGAATGTAAAGCAGAGAGAGTGTGTGTCCCACCTCCAGGGAGGAAGACAGGAGTTCCCAGAATCCTCCGGAGGAAGCCATGCCCATACAGAGGCATGAGTGCCTATGATGTGGTTGACAAGCTAGACTCTCTCCCTTCACTCAGGTTGACAGGATATGATGTAATCGCCACAGGAGTCATTGCATGAGTTCCTCATAGCAGCCTCATAGCAGAACAGAAAGAAACACTTTCCTGTCCAGGGCCATTCTCACAACCTCCCTGTGTTTGAACCCATCGTTGCAGCCACTGTGTCTGTGCATTTCCTTGGGAATCTTCCCTTTTCTTGCTGACCCTCTACTTTTCCAAACATGATGTTCTTTCCTAAGTACTGGTGCCTCCAGAACGTATGTCCGAAGTACGTGAGACAAAGTCTCGGCATCCTTGGTGCTAAGGAGCATTGTGGCTGTAGATTAGCCCGAATTCCTTTGAATGAAAGAATTGTTTGCAGTATGAGTCACAGGGGTTGCTTTTGTCTTGAATAGATGACCTTGGCTCCTCATCATGTAAGTATCAGATACTGAGTAAAGCAACTTTTCTACTTGTAAGATGCAGGAAGTCGCTTTTTCTGGCCATTTTTTAATACTCAGGTTTTGCGACAGTGTAGAGACTTTAAGGAAAAGAACAAACCTCGTGACCACCGATAGGGCCGCGCATAGGGTCAGACTTAACTCTGATTTACCTGACGATTTTCCTGAAGTTTGGCAGAGAGTTCCAAAGCCTTAGCAGACTGCTCTCCAGACATTGCCACATAATATTGGTAACGATTCTAGAAGTTGGGAGAATCCTAGAAGCTGATGGGGAGTGGTTGGGGGTGGATCATGAGAATGGGTGTTTCGTATAGCCAGATTCACCGAGACAGAATGTGTGGTGGACCCCCGAGGAGAGGGTGCCACTAAGGTTCATTTCCTCCCACCCTATAGGCAGACTCTGTGGAGGTGAGTTCAGTAGAATGGAATGGTGCGTGGAGCCATGCATAGGAAGACATTTGTCACAAAGGCAACAATGTCAGAATAAGTATCAAATTCTAATTAATTATTCTGATAGATAAATGGCCTTGTGGGCTTCTCAAACGGGCTCTTTTCTTTGTGTTTTTAACTGGTGGTAGCCAGGAGGGTGATAGTTTCTCAACTGGCATTGGTACTGTCGGCTGCTGAGAGTCTGCACAGGGTACAGTGGAAAGTGTCTGGGGTGTGTGGGGGGATGGTCTTCAGTGGATGAGTCACATTGGAGGACGCGGGGGTTTAGGGAAACAATCTTAGTAACTCTCCTTTTTATATATTCCGTTTAAGAAGTGGAAAGATGTTTATCAGATGTTTTTGAACGAAATGTTATGTAATGAGGGGACCAGAGGTATTTTGAGGGTCAGAGTCAAATTTCCATTGAAGCTCAGATTGTATATATGTCAACACATATACCACCTTTCAGAACTGTATCTGTGGTATAACATTAGGAGGTGTAAACTGGGATGGAATCCTCCCTCTCTGATTAAAAAGCAGCCTCCAGAGCCCTTTAGGATGTCTGGGTGTACATCAGATGAACATTCTTACTGATGCTTTGTATTAGTGTCAAACTTCAGACGGCAGTTCTAGTAGGTGCCTACAAGAGAGTTTTCCTACTACACCCTTCTCCGGCTTCCCATTGAACTTGGACCTGAGCTCAGGTAGAAATGGGTAAGCTGAGAGAATCAGCTGTTGCCGACAGCACAAGCCTCCTCAGTTGTTCTGGGTCACTGACTCTTTGGGGAACCTGACAGTAGCACTGGGTTCAAAAACCTTTACAGAGATCCATGTGTGATGTCAGGGAGTGGAACCCAGTCAACCCCCCACTCCTCCTACCCAGGAAATTGGAAGGGTCTTCAAGCTGATGATGTTCCTCCAGAGAATTGTTTTCCCACCGTCCATTCCCAGTACTTGATGAAAAGTGAATTCTGATGAAAGAGTCCACGCTTGTTGATGCTATAATTGGTCTCTGTGTCCCCACTACCACCACTTCACCCAATCATCCACTGGCTGAACCCCCGCTTCCTGGCATGATAGAAGACAAACTATTCCAGGAAAAAGAAAAAAGGCAATGTTCACTTTTTAAAACATCTAGCAGAGTGGAGCACACTCTCAGCAGCCGCCTACAATCTTCTCTCACATCAGATGCGAGTGGGACGGTGGGCGGAGATGGCGTCTCCCTCAGCACGTTCTAGTTTAAGTTCTAACAGGCGAAGAGCCTGCATGCGGCTGGGGCTGTGGCTGGGGTAGAGGGCACTGCTCAGAAACAAAACACCCCTTCATGCCCCTCCACCAAAGTGTTCTGGATGGGGGTGGACATAAAGTCGTTTCCAATAGTAAAAGTAATGTAAAAGCCGAGAAGAAGGAATAGCTCTTTCTCCTAGAAGTATTGGGAAATGTGAACAGCAGATAGTTCAACCAGTAATCCCACCTCAAAATTGTAGTTACATGTTGATGTATTTCCTTCCTGTCATTACTTACACACTCAGAAATGTATTTCAGTATCAAGCATCTCAGACACACATAATGGTATGAAGAGTAATGCAGAAACCCATTATTGCTCTAACGTAAACGAAGAAAGAAGCCTTTGAGCAGGCAGAGGCCCTTGCGAAGCTCAGCCTTCATCAAATAAAGTTAGAAGGTTATTGCTACCTTGACTTGCTACATGAATGGGCTTCAAGAAGTTTGGGGGACTTTCCGTTCTCTTTTTATTCTATTATTTCCTGAACTTTTAGAAACCTCCTCGTATATGTATTCCTCTCCTATAGCTGACGTAAGGAGCCCTGCTCGCCCCGTGCTTGTCGGTTCAAAACCATCCAGCTGCGCCACAAGAGAAAGCCCGTTGATTTCTGCCCGGAAAGGTCACAGCCGAAAACATCATGGGGCAGTTCTGCGCTGCCCAAAACTGGTTCCGTGGTTCTGAACAACCATGTCACCTCATGCATTTTTAAGCAGCGTTTAAAGCCTATCTAAGCATGCTTTTTTAAAAAACTTTTTAAAAGATTCTTATAAGAGACAATTTCTAGTAAAATTCCCAGTATTCCATGACTGGGCATCATTTCCTCTACAGTCTTTGTTATAGCAACAGCTTAAAGATCATATAATGTTGTATATTTTGTCATTTAGCACCGTTGTTTATTTACAAGCACATCATTTTTATGTGGCAAGGGTATATGTATTGTCTGTGTATGTGTATACATATATAAAACATTTGCCATTTCAACATCTTACAAGTACCATTTCTTGACATTAATTATGCTCATCCTGTTTGGTAGCAATCACCACCAGCCTTCCCCAAATTCCCTACCAACTCCACCTGTACAGAGCACTGATTTAAAAAACAAAAGCAGGTTTATTGATATATAATTCACTTTTCATGCAGTTCAATAGTTCAATCATGTTACAAAGTTGTACAATCATCACCACAATCAATTTCAGTGTTTTGTTTTTTAAATTGGGGTAATAACATTTATTAATTTATCTCTGCATGTCTCACTTACCCTGTTAAGAACAGTGCTCTATCCAGAAATATTCTTCAAGAGTTTTATTCAGATTATTCAACAACAACAGCAACAACAAAACACCCCAAATTTACCATCGTAGTTACATAATCTGTTGTCAACTTGAGACGTAAAAGTGAAGGGGTGGAGTTTAGCCTGTCAATCAGGTCATAGCTTGATGACCTCATTTGGAGGCACTAAGGAGATAAATAGCTTGCTGGGAGCGGGGCACACTCATTCCCTTCGAGACATTACTGAAAAGGAGCCTGATGGAGCTACACTGATATAGCCAGAGCCCTGGAGCTGGAGGAGCCACTTGGAGACCTATGCCAGTATTGAGATGGTTCTACTGCCACTGGATCCACAAGACTTTCCATCCACTGGTCAGTGATTTTCCTGCGTTTGGCGTCATTGCATGTGGTTCGTGAGTCTGAAGAGGAATTTATAGATTGGTATCAGACATATGGGCTAATATCAGGCTTATGGACTTCAACTGGACTGGGTTGGGATGTTTTCTCAATATTCAATTGCTCTTTTATATAAAGCTCTTTCGTATACAGATGTGAGTGTCTGTGAATTTGTTTCTCGAGTCAACCCAGCCTTACACACTGACTGCCATCGAGTCAATACTGACTAATAGCGACCCTGCGGTTTCGGAGACTGACTGCTCAGGGGAGTAGGAAGCCCAGTCTCTCCCGAGGAGCTGCTGGTTGGTGGTTTCCAACTGCTGACCATGCAGGTTTCAGCCCAGTTCTTAACTACTACTCCACCAGGACTCCTAGATTACTCAAAGAATTGTGCATTGGGAAGCGCCCAAATAGAAGTTCATAAGTTAAGTTCCCGCATGGGAACATAAGTATATGTCTTGTATACTCAATCTTGCCAAACTTTGTGTAGTTTGGAGAGGAGTGCAGGATACCTTTGTTTGCCATTTAACAAGAGCGGTCTTTGTTGTTGTTATTCTAGAGTAGTTTGTGAAATAGATTCACCAAAGCTACTTCACTGATACTTTATTAGACATTAAGGAGCCCTGGGGGTGAGTGGTTATGAGTTGGGCTGTGATCCGCATGGTCGGCAGTTTGAAACCACCAGCAGCTCTGAGGGAGAAAGACTGGGCTTCCTACTCCCGTAAACAGTTACCGTCTCAGAACCCACAGTGGGTCACTCTTGATTCAATTGACAGTGAGCTTGGTTTTTTAAATTATTATTATAATCATTAGATATTTAGGTAAATTCCAACTTTTAACTATTATAAATGAGACTGATAGACATCTGAGAATTCCTTAGCTTAATCTCTCTTCTTGGTAAGATAAAGTGTAAGAGATGGGCCTGTATAATCCGGCCCCTGCCTACCCTCCCACCTTTTTCCTGAACTACTCACTCCCTTTAATCATTATACATGAAGACCAACTAAACTGGTTTTCTTCAGTTTCTCAAACACATGTTCTATGCTACCACTGGGCCTTTTCACATGCTGTTCCCCGTGTCTAGAATGGCCCTTCCACTCTTGCCTTGGCTCATGGCCACTTCTCCCTCAGAACTCAGTTCCCCCGAAGAAACTCCCAGGACTCTGTCCTATCCTACCCTCCAACCACACCTCCCCCTGCCTCCCCCCTGCCCAAGCCCCTGTTCTAGGCTTTTTCACACATTGACAATGTTGTGATGCTTCCTCCATTACGTCTCCCCAGCCAAGCTGTGAGCTCCTTAACAGGGAGGGGGCTGCTGTATTCGATTTTGTACTATCCCCAGCCCTTGGCACATAGTAGGTGTTCAATGTATATTAAATAACTGTGGGCTTAAAATCCCCTCTTTTGTATGACTGAGAGAAGGTACAGATAAATGTTACAATGTCACTGACATTTCAAAGAAAAGGGAGACGGATTTTTAAAAGCAGGAGTCAGAAGATGAAGTGAACATATTTACCCCAGATGTGTGATGGCAGGACATCTTCTGGACTTCAGTCACTCTGGGGTACAGTAAGCTGTTCCTGAACAGTGGTACCATCCTGACCTGTTTACAAGTCCACCAGTATGCTTTGAGTTCCCGCCAACAGTGTGCCTCATAGGTGCTTGTTCCATTCATATATCTGGAATAAATGAGGGTTGAAGTTTCAGATTGAGTTCCTCAATAGGGTATTCCTGAGGTCTTAGGCTTATTTTTCTTGCGAGGAAGATATTAATCATAGGCTTGTGAGGATAGATATTAATCAGAATTTCAGGAAAGGAAGGGTGATAAAGCTCAAGCCCATTATTATGTAGCATAGCGATTAGCTAGTGACAAGAGCAGCTACTTTGAGCGCTTGCAGCCTGTGTATAACGAGCCCTGGTGGTGCTGTGGGTTCATGGTTGGACTGTTCACCTCAAGGCTGCCAGTTCAAATTCACAGCCACTCCTTGGGAGAAAGAGGAAGCTGTCTTCTCCCTTAAAGAACTACAGACTCGGAAATTCTAACTAGCATCACTGCAAGTTGGAGTAGACTCAATGGCAGTGGGTTTTCTGGGTTAGACTCTGTGAGGGGCACTGCGCTATTCTTCATCCTCATTTAGCCTCACATCACTCCTACTGAGGGATGAGGCAACTGGTGTGTATAAAGGCTACGGTCTGCTCAAGCTTTTTAGGTATAGCTATCGCTAGCCTTACACCTAGCAAAGAACTTGGCCTTTGGATTCTCAAGCAATCTCTGTGGGAATGATAGTGATTATTATATTAGTAAATGATGTAACATAGAAGGCTAGTCAGAATGACTTGATGACATGCTATGTGCTTTGCAAGTGTCTCGTGTAAGCCTTACAATGATCTCTCAGTGGTGGTAGTGAGTATCATCTTTATACTGATCAGGAAACTGAGGCCCAGAGATAAGCACTTTACTCAAAGTCACAGTTGAGTGTAGGTTCAAGCCCTGGATGGTCTGGTTCCACAGCACTCCATGCTGGCCTCCAGGAGAGGAGCGAAAGAAGGAGGAAGCATTTGGGGCAGTGGCTTCTGGTGGTGGTTGACATAAAGGACATTAAGTTGATGTTATTGGCAAATCATCTCTGAGATTTATAACAGGCACCCCCAAATTTCCATACTTCTGCACTCCAACTACTTAACCCTATTATGTGAGCACTCCCAGCACAAGAGTTGGTATAGAAGAGGGGTGTATTTTCCACCCTGATTAAACAACATGACTTTACGTTGCCAGGAAATGTAAAACTGGACGCGGACTAGCAGTGGGATCATGTTATCTCTGCTCCGCAGAGTTCAGATAATCAGAAAGATAACACTGCTGTGGGTTTGTCAATCATGGTCTGCTCTGGAACTTGCTAGCTGGCAAGCTTAGTCATGCCCTGGCCAGCAGCAGGCCTTGATGAATTGCGTGGGAGATTTTAATAGTGTTCTTATCACTTAGCCCAGGCTTGCTACTGAGATTGGGTCTTCATTAACAATGTGTATCTTCAACCCGTTGGCATTCGTTGGGTGTCCAAATCTGCTTTGTATTGCCTATGGACTCATTTGAGCTCAAAGCGCTAGAGCCCCTGTGTTGAGCCTAAAGGATGTTCTACTGTTTCCATTTCTGATGACAAATTTGCTCCTTATTGGCCTGGCCCAATTGCCTTTAGCCTCATTGATCAGGTGGTGGATTGTAATCATCGCTGTAATCTTTTCTCTTGGCCCCACCTCTGGAAAAACACAGTGACAAAGATTTTCCTAGAGCTTCAGGGCATACTCTCTGAGGCTGAAGATGTGACGGTGTGTGGGGCAGTGTCTGCCTTCTCCCCTTCAAAATGCTATTGATGGGGCCCACATTAAATGAGGGCTTTTACCCTCGTGTTTATATTTGCTACCAGAATTTTGAAACAGCATTGCTGTGTGCGTTTGTTTCCTGTACTATACAACTGACATCACAAAGTTGTGAGGATTAAAATGAGTTAATCCATGTAAAGTACTTAGCACCTGGCCCATACTTAAGTGCTCACACACAAATCATCTATAGTTATTACTGATTTCCTAATACTAAATGGGGTTTCTGGTTGGATCGAAGGTTCTGTTGTACATTGGGTTGCTATGGGTCAGAGCCAACTCGACAGCACATAGCAGCAACATACCCTTAATAGGACTTCCTGTGAAACATTTAAAAAACAGTACACGAAGCCACCACGTACAGAAATCTCACTGAAAACAAAGGGCTGATGGACAATATTTTGTATTGTCTGTATTATATACTGCACCCACATAAAAGCTGCATTTCCAATACGAGTATTTCATACACACACACACACACACACACACAAGATTTTACTGCCTGTGAGTGTATCTGCAACGAAGCTTCACCGATTTCCTTTCCTTTTGCTGCGGTTGTCTTTATGCCGCATCCTCTTATCCTGAAGGGATGGGCAAACCCCAGCGGCAGACTCAGCTGCTGTACATATCAAGCGATTCAGCTTTTCCTTACAGTGTCATCACTTTGCTGTGCTTTGGGGGAGCACTGCCTGCCTCACACTGACTCTTTGTAGGGGGAGCCCGGTGTGTTAGTCTGGGTAGACTAGAGAAACAAATCCATGGACATGCATAGGTGTATAAGAAAGAGCTTTATATCAAAGAGCAATTACAGATTAAGAAAAATCCCAGCCCAGTCCAGATCAAGTCTATAAGTCCAATATAAGCCCATATGTCTGATACTAGTCCATAAATCCCTCTTTAGACTCATGCAGCCATGCAGTGATGCCGAATGCAGGAAGATCACAGGCTAGTGGGTGGAAAGTCTTGTAAATCCAATGGAGGTGGAAGCATCTCAGCACTGGTGTGGGCCACCACAGGGGCTCCTCTAGCTCCAGGGCTCTGGCTCCCTCAGTGTGTGTCCATGTGCTTGTTAACAGGAATGTGGAGCAGAGAGAGTGTGTGTGTCTCACGTCCAGGGAGAAAGACAAGAGTTCCCAGAATCCTCGGGAAAAAGCCATGCCCACACAGAGGCATGATTGGCTATATGACCTGATTGACAGTAGATTATGTAAATGCCACACATGGTGTTATTTGAGGTTGACAACATTGAGCTCAACGAGATGAAAGATACGTCAGAACCATGAGAGATCACTTTTTATTGTGATGTGCAATTTACTGTGGAGATGAATGAATTGCTCCAATGGAGGTCATTAGCATAAAAACACGTTTAAGTGAATCTGTCCAGTTCAACCCCGTATTAGTAGGTGCTCTCGCGTCAATTCTGACTCCTGGCCACCCTATGTGTGACAGACTGGTTGTTACAGTTGAACCTAGACCTGGTTGCTGAACATAGCTACCCTACGTACAAACACTGCCCGGTCCTGCACCATCCTCACAATTGTGTGTTCGAGCCATTGTTGCAGCCATGGGTCAGTCCATCCTGTTGGAGGTCTTCCTCCTTTTGGCTGACACTCTGCTGAATAAAGAGTGATGTCCTTCTCCTGCTTACTCCTGATGACATGTCTGTGGTACAGGAGATGAACTCTTACTGCCTTGGTTTCTAAGGAGCATTCTAGCTGTAATTCTTTTTTAATCATTTTCTCACAATCCATCCATCCATCCACTGTGTCAAACACATGTGTACATTTGTTGCCATCATCATTCTCAAAACATTTGCTTTCTACTTGAGCCCTTGGTATAGGTTCTCATATTCTCCCTCCCTCCCTGCACCCCCTCCCTCATGAACCCTTGATAATTTATAAATTATTATTATTTTGTCATGTCTTACCCTG
>NW_022103928.1:24873928-24875454 GCF_000313985.2 Echinops telfairi
GGTGGGCCAGGATGTGTTCCACTCTCTCTTCCTCCCCCTTCATTTGCTCCGGTGTGCTCTGATCAGACATGTCCCTCTCCCTGAGCTGCAGCTTCAGTGCTGTCCTCTGAAGTGAATTCTTTTGCGGGGAAGGGGTGCTGTCCATGTAGTTGGGATTGGGGCTGGTCCCTCTAGTTGTAATTTTCACATATGAATGTATGAGTATTCATGTATAAATGTTTCTGTAGGCAAAGGTATATCCGTACTTGAATGTGCTGTTATATATTTATATATAAAAGAAAGTGAACATAGTCACATTTATACTTCCTAGATATAGCCAAACGCCTTGTAAGACTAGATTACTGGGCTTAAGGGTTTAAGCCTATAGTCGTGGGGAAAACCTGTTCAATTGGCATAACAAAGTTCATAAGATAATGTTCTATATCCTAGTTTAGTGAGCAGCATCTCGGCCCCTAATGGCTTGCAAGCAGCCAGCCAAGCTGTCACTATTGTTCTATATGCATTTCCCCCAAAGCAGGAAACCAAAGACTCACAGAAGAAACTAGTTGACAAGAACCACAACCTCACTTACCTTGAGACCAGAAGAACTAGATGGTGCCCAACCATCATTGCTGACTGCTCCAACCAGGGGCACAGTAAATGGTCCTGGATAGACAGGGAGAAAATCAGAAAACAAAGATTAAATTGCTAAGAAATGTCAGACTTGCTAGACCGGTAGAGATCAGAGGGACCCCTAAGCCTATCCCTCTGGGATACTCTTTAAACTATGTGAACACACACCCATCGGCCGAAAGACAGAGCAGCTCACACAGTATTATCAGCCTGTCAATACTGTGCTGCTCAGAACACTCGTGTAAATGAGACCAGAGATGAGACGCTGGGACAGACAAGGACGCTACAGTCGTGAAAACGGCAAGGATGCTGGCAGCTGTGAAAAGTATACGCAGTATCACTGAGTAATATGCAAGACATTGTTTATTGGCTCCGTAATTTGCTATGTAAATTTCTCTCCCAAATCACAGTGAAATATGTATTTTATTTATTGTTTTTTTTTATTTGAATCAATCGTTTTATATGGGGGCTCTTACAGCTCATAACATTTCTTACATCAATTGTATCAAGCTTATTTGTACACATGTTGCCATCATCATTTTCTAAACATTTACTTTCTATTTGAGCTCTTGGTATCAGCTCCTCTTTTTTCCCCCACCCTTGTGACGCCTTGATAAATTGTAAATTATTATTGTTTTCATATCTTACATTGACTGCCGTCTCCCTTTACCCACGTTTCTGTTGTTCATCCCCCTGGGGTGGGGATGGGTGGGGAGAAATATGTATTTTAAAGAAAAGGTAGTAGAGAGGGATGATAATGATCAGGTTGTTTTTAGTTAGATGTAGCAATACTCACCAAATCAATTTTCCACACATGGTGCTTAGTTTTTCTTTGCGACCAATTTAGCTGATGACTCCTTTACAATTTACATTATTTTAAAAAATAGGTGATTTGAACCACCTCCATATTTTTT
>NW_022103928.1:24876427-24885179 GCF_000313985.2 Echinops telfairi
AAAGGCCCAAGTCCCTCGCCTGCACACGGTTTCCTCGTTATTAACATCCTGCATTACTATCTATCCCCCACAGCTTCCATTCAGGATGTTAAACCATCCTGTGGCCTTTGAGAGACGCATGGCACTTCTCACAGATGAGTCACCCCCGCAGGAATCCCTGTGCTCCCCTGGCCACCCCTCCTCTTCTGAACCAGAACAACTAAGCTGGAATCTACTCGAGGGCAAGAGTTTCAATAACACTTTCGTCTTTTTATCAATGACACTCTCTATTTTAGTATTTGAATTATACGAAACTGTCGTTTTTATCGTTCAAATTCTTGTGCTAGTTTGACTGCTTCCATTCATGGACATCAAAGAAAAGCCAACCAGCACAAAGCCAAATTGATAGTCAGTGCAGAGCCGAGCAACCCGTGAACACATGCGAGAGGGACACCTAGTTCGTCTCTGGGAGGATGTTTCATAGACATAGCGGTGCTTGGAATTGTAAACACATATCTACCAAATCATATTCTCTCGGTGTCCTTTGCCTCTGACCAGACTGAATACTGGTTTCTATTGGCACCGGCTGCTGTTATTTTCTCCGTGCTTTGCTCAGTTGCGTCTGGGACCTGCTCTCCACAGAGCAGGGGTGATCTGTTGGCTTTTCTCCTTTCTTAGTTACTGGGCGCACTGTGCTGCCTTCCTTGACTAATATGTAGGTTCTTTTGTAACTTCTGTTAAAGGAAAGGCCTGGTGCAGGTGGGGTGGGGTGCTGGGGTGAGGGAGTGCCTCTCTCTCTCTCCCTACAGAATATAATTTGTACTGCACTCTGAAGATCATTTGATGGGAGAGCCCACCCAACCCAAGCAGGTGGTTTATCTGTAAGCAGCAGTCATGCCTGATAGTGAAGTTTGGGTGGGATCCTTAGGTGCCTGACAGGGGAGCGGAAGGTATTTATTAAGTTCTTTTCCTGGGCATGCTGTGAGGACCTTTTCCCCGCTATAGTCTGTAAATGAGATTTTTATATTTTTCTACTCTCCACCCACTTCAAAAACACCAATTTCTAAAATTGTTATCTGTCACTGAGCACTGAAATCAATAAATCTCAAGCGTTCTCTGTATTTGGCAGTGGCCAGGATTGCTTTTCCAGCAAGACTATCTAAGCCCCATTCAAGGAAGTAGTTATTTCTGTTGAGTTAATTCGTTCATTTGTTCATCTTTAGCACATTCATTAAATTATTCACACACTAATTCAATCAACCAGTAGTTACTGAGCTCTCTGGCACAGGACATTGAAAGAAGCTAAATTTAGGATTCATTAATCTGCTGACAAGTGGGGATGGCACTCAATTCTGTTACAAATTAACCAAGCACATTGTCTTAGGTTAGGCTTGTCCTTTAGAGAAGCAAAATCAATTGTATATATATATTCACACACAGAGAGAACTATTTATGTTTTAAAAATGGTTCACATAGTTGTAGAAGCAAGTGAGTCCAGTTTGAATTCAAGCAGGTGCCCAGTCTGTGGGTCAGAGACTAAGCCAGAAGCTTTTCTTGATTTTTGTAGCTCCAGCGGCTGATGAACCCCAAATTGATAGGAACACCACTGGTTGGTAGCTGTAGAAGATGATGAATCCAAGGCCAGGTCAGATGGCAGGTCACCAATGACTCCTGGGATCAACAGGCAATATGGCAGGCCATTGGATCAAGTCCAAAGAACCAGAAGTTGATGAGCCATCTGTAGGATCCAGAATCAGCAAGAAGCAAACACGCTTTCCCACAGCATCCATTTCTATAGGAAGTAGACCATACTCCTGAAGAAACTTTCTTTTAATTGCATCAAAACTGAGCTTTAAATCCTACAGCTGCTTAGTTGCTTACAGCAGATCCCATATGGAATTGATTGCATTATATTAGGTAACATTAGGGGGCATTATTAGACCTTAGCTGCCTGAGAATCTAGGCCCAGGGAAGTTGATGCAAAACCTCACTATCTCACATAGCAAAGGCACATCTGAACTGTACGTACATTTTCTCCTCTCTATAATGAGGTGCAGGGGTAGTAGTAGTTTAGTGGTAGATGTCTTTCCTTGTATGCACCAGACCTGGGCTCTGTTCCAGGCCAACACACCTTATGCACAGCCACCACTCACCTATGACTGGAGGTGTTCCTATTGCTGTGATGCTAAATAGGTTTCCGTAGAATGTTCCCATTAAGATGGCTAAGAAGAAAGGCCTGCTGATCTATTTCCAAAAATCAGCCTATGAAAACCTTATGGATGCCAACTGTCTGGTCGTGAGGATGGTACTGGACGGTACGACCCTCTGTGTTTCAGTCTCCTCAGTTGGAGACTATGAATGGTAACAGGGTTGCTGTAAAGAGTCAGTGAGGAGCCCTGGTGGCACAGTGGTGAAAGCACTCCGCTGCTAACGGTGGTTCCAGCCTAGGAGTAGTTCTGGAGGAGAAGGACGAGCATTCCACTCCCATAAAAGTGTGTAACCTTGGAAACCCTGTGAGGCCGTTCCACTCCGGCCTATGGGGTCTCCGTGAGTCGGATTCTACTTGGTGCCCCAAGTTTGGTTTGGGTCGTTTCTTTGTTTTTGTTTTCAAGGATTTGATGATATAATACAATGGGGCATAGTACTTAACACAAGTAAGCACTTAATTAGCATTAATGCCCATCGCTGATGAGAATACATGAAGCAGGAGGATGCAGATCAGGAGATTGTCTCTTTTCAGCTCTCCCTGCTGCCCTGGATAGAATTGGTATGTATCAAGCTCTCAAAATTTGGTGAGTGGTTTTCTATCCCCAAAATATATCCTTGATAACTCTTACAAAGGAAGAATGATACCACGAAAGGGGAAATAAAGATGGTGTTAATGTATTGCTTAAAACAAGAATGTTGTGGGATACTGTGCTATGATGGGCAACAAGATTGTTCAAAATGAGCGGTCTCTGTAAATAATCATTAGTAAGAGCATTAGTAAGTCTTCAGGAATTGATGGAATACCAATGGGGAGTTTTAGCAAGCTAATGAAGCGCTGTAGTGCAGCACTCACTTGTCTGTGCTAGGACATTGTGAAGGTAGCTGCTTGGCCAACTGATGGGGAGAGATCCATCCCCGTGGCCATTCTAAAGAAAGGTGACCCAACGGAGTACCTGAGCTACATAACAATATCACTGATATCCCATGCAAGTAAACTTTTGCAGACAATCGTCCAGCGATTGTAGCAGTTCATTGATGGGGAACTGCCAGAAGTTCAGGCCGATTCAGAAGAGGACTCGGAATAAGGGATATCCTTGCTGATGTGAGATGGATCTTGGCTGAAAGCACAGGAAGTCAGAAAGATGTTTACTTATGTTTCATTGACTCTGCAAAGGCATGCTACTGTTTGGACCATAATAAACAGTGGTTAGCCTTGAGAAGAATGGGAATTTGAGAGCCCTTCGTGCTCATGAGGAACGTGTTCATAGATCAAGAGGGAGCTGTGCGAACAGAACAAGGGGACGTGACATGGTTTAAAATCAGGAAAGGTGTGTGTCAGGTTGTGTCCTCTCACCATACTTGTTCAATCTATGTGCTGAGCAAAGAATCAGAGAAGCTGGAGTCTATGAAAAAGAAGGTGGCATCAGGATTGAAGGAAGGCTTACAACAACTTGAGGTAGGCAGTTGACACCACCTGGCTTGCTGAAAGTGGGGAGGACTTGAAGCACTTGCTGATGAAGATCAAGGATGGCAGCCTTCAGGATGGATAACAATTCAATGGAAGGAAGACCCACGTCCTCACGACTGGACCACTAGGCACTATCATGATGCAAGGAGAAAAGGGTGTCGTTGTCAAGGAGTTTATCATGCTTGGACCCACAATCAATGCTCCTGAAAGTAGCAGGTAAGAGATTAAAAGACATATTGACTTAGGTACATCTGCTACACAATACCTTGTTTAGAGGGTTGAAAAGCAAGGATGTTACTTTGAGCACTAAGGTGCACCTCACCCAAGCCGTGGTATTTTCCATTGCATCATATGTCTATGAAAATTGCACACTAAATAAGGAAGACCGAAGAAGAATATATGCCTTTAAATTGTGGTGCTGGAGAAGAATGTTGAAAATACCATGGACCACTAAAAGGACAAACCGATCTGTCTTAGAAATAAGGCCAGAGTGCTCCTTCAAGGCCAGGATGGCAAGACTTCATCTTACGTACTGTGGACGTGTTGTCAGGAGAGCGGAGTCCCCAGAGAAGGTAAAGTGGGAGGGCATGACAAAGAGGAAGGCCTTCAATGAGATGGATCGACACGGTAGCTGCCACACTGGGCTCAGGCACAGGAACAATTGTAAGGATGGTGTGGGACTGTGTCGTGTTTCACGCTGTTGTGCATAAGGTCGCCATGAGTGTGAGTAGCCTCAATGGCACCTACCAACAACAACAGCAGTAAGAGCCTTTAGCAAAATGCCTCAGCTGGCATCGATTTCAGTCTGCCAAAGTTCAGATGGAGCCATTGATGAGTGGGTGGCCGGCTGATGACACATCAGCTCTGCCTTCCAGTAGAGCCAGTATCACACCGTGATCACCTTCTTCAGCCTGACCATCTGCTCCCGGCCCCCATCATTTTGCAAATGGCTCTATGCTTCCTGACTGGTCTCCCTGCTTCGGCCCTCGACTCTGTTGTCCTCTCTCTTAGAGGGTACCTTTCAAGCCTGCCACATGCTGTTTTGCCGTCACCTCCCAGTGGCCCTCAAGGTGTTCACTTGGCCTGGCTGTTCTCGGAGCTCTTCGCCTATACCACTTTCCCTTTTGTCCCTGTCACGCTTTCGTCCCCTTCCTGTGCGTCCCAGGGCCTTGGAAGTTGCAGTTTCTACGGGGAAAGCTTCCCTGTAGACACCCAGGGACTGACTTGCTCATTTTCTCTCACGTGTTCTTCTTGGATGTTCTCCTGACCTCCAAGTGAAGTAACGTTTTCATTTTCCACCAACTAACCTCCTTCCAGCATGTCCTGCCTGACTTCATTTGAATTGTATAGTATTTATGATCCCCTGGCTGGGTAGTAGTGACGCACGTTGGGCTACATCCGGAATGGTTGGCAGCTTAAAACCCCCAGCAGCTCATTGGGAGAAAGACTGGACTGTCTACTCCTGTAAAGGGTTAGTCTTAGAAACCCATGGTGGAGGTGTGTGTGTGCGTAAGGGTAGGGTGGTGGTGGTGGTGTCTGCTATGAGTCAGCTTTGACTCGTGACTTTGGTTTGGGTTTCGTCACCTAGGAAGGAGCCCTGGTGGCGCTGTGGCATTAGGCATTGGACTACTAACTGAAAGGCCAGAGCTACTGCTCAAGAGAAAGATGACTGACTGCTTCTACAAAGATTAAATAGTCACGGGAACCCTAGACCGGTTGCAATGAGTCAGAATCAGTGGCAGTGGATTTGGTTGGGCGTTTTGTTTTATTCCTACCCTGTTTTTAAAATTTTGTTTTGTTTTTAAATTGGTTCATATCGGCCTCTATTTTTATGTTGTTTTCTGCCATATCCCAACATCTGGTACAGTCTAGCTCATAGAAGGCATCTAGTTAACACTTCTTAGATAAAAAAATGATTGGCCACTTCATTATCCATTGGTTACATTCTCTCATTCCAAGGTTATTGTAAACATGAGCTGGATTTATCTAGGTAATATTTTAAGAATATCTGCCTTCCTTTATACACACGTTTCCACTCTCTCACTTTTAAGGAAAATCAATAAAACCAGAGACAGACTTTGCGTTATGCAGAGCCAGATAAGCGGAGATAATGGCAGGCTTTTACGAGCCAGTGGTGTCGATCTGTCTGTGGATAAGGGGATCTAATGAAATGTGCACATGATTTCATACAGATGTGGAGTTGTTCACGTGACTGCTTTCAGCCCACCTCGGTTGGTGCTACAGGGGTCTCAGGGGAGAGTGGCAGGAATGGATGTTTTCTGTTAACGTGACAAACTGCCATGATTTTTTAAGTCTCAATTCCTTCCCATTTGACTGGTGCTAACTAAATGCAGAGTGCTGCTCTAGCTGTCTGCCCTGTGGTGACAGACTCTGTATGGAGTGGCCCGGTGGACCCAGGATTGAGCAGGGCAAGGTCAAGTGACAGCAGTGGGCCACCATTTGCCTGTCCCCACAGAATGGCTCCCCAAAGTTCATGGGAAAAGGCCATAATATTTCAATTCCATTTTCCCACCAACTTTTTGAAGCTCCGTATACTCTTGAGCATTCTCAACAATGCAGAGAAAGTAAGGGAACCAGGTTGGAGGGAGGAACTTCGTGAGAGCTAAAAGCATGCTCCCTGAGGCTCACCCGGGTGGAATTCTTCCCTCACCTGGCACTTGCCATGCTGACCTCCTCTGGCACCTGCCACACTTGAGTGCTTAGCCTATTTGGAGAGGGCAGATAAGGGTTTCTTTTATAGCACCTTTTACTGGCTGTAAGCCTGAGTCAGTGGAGGACCTGAACTAGGAGATACTGAATCGACCTGCAGAATGGATTTGATGGTCTATTCAGTTTTATCATGCTAATCACATAAACGAATGAGAAGTTTGCTTTTGATTTTCAGATGACCCGCAAGGCAGAACCATTCCCCTGCTTTCTAGCCAATCCACGCACCACTGCATCGTGTTCTCCGCCCGGGTGGCTAGTCTCTCGCTCTTGCTGTGTTTCTCAATGATGCCTTCTGCTCGCAGTGTGACCAGCGATGGGAGCGGACATTTCATTAAAGTGATTGTCAGAGTACAGAAGTGGGCCTTCCAGGGGAGTGTCTGAAAATGAGAAACGATCCCACTGCTGACAGGGGTCATGAAGAATGTGTCTGTAAACAGGGATAGTATGAAGGGAGGGCTGTCTGCGTGATATAATGAAGGACTTGATTTATGCGAAACCACAGGAAGAAACAGAATAACCACTGGGTCCCACATGGCCATCTTTCGTGTTGGGCTCACGTGTGACCAAAGGACTCATGTTGTTGGTAGAGGGTAGCATTTTACGAAGCAGACCTTGCTACATAACTACAATATGTTCTATTGTAGGTGATGTGGTCTCCAAGCACCCACGTGCTTCAGGGGGAAGAAGAGTATCAAGCTTTTCCTTCTCTCCTGGGAAAGCCCATTGCTGTTGTGTCTCTTCCTACCCATGTGCCTCAGAGTAAAGCTGACATAGGGGTTTCAAGGCGACTGTTTTAGAAGCAAAGCCTGAGGCCTTTCTTCTTAGATGCCTCTGGGTGGACTTGAACTTCCAGACTTGCAGATTGCACCACTCAGGGACTTCCTCTCTTGCAGAAGTCTACGTAAAGTGGCATTGATCATTGAATGGCTTCTGAATGTACATATGCCTATGAGGACAGTATAGAGTCGTCCCCCCCCCATTATTTTTTATTCAGCATCTATGGATTGATTATCGGCTATCCTTGTACTGATGGTGAGAGGGCACAATGACCAGCACACCAGGCAAGGTTCTAAGATCATAAGGGTACAGTTTGTGTTTTGAGAGGCTTCCTCCGGCTGCTGAGGAGACAGTGGCTTGGAGAAAATCAAGATCCGATGTTGGTAACCAGTAGGAGGTTTTAATGTGAGGTGAGAGTCTCTTTGACCTGGCTGCTCATGGAGCAGGTGGGTTTGCTCCTTCACTGACTGATCTTGGGTATACACTAGCGATTAAGAAACTTCATTTTTATTTTGACTTCTATCTTCCTCTGTCGGTCCTTGGCCCAACTTTAGTTTTCGCATATAAAACACCATGCAGCCAATTACTGACCCTTAGGCATCATCTCTTCCAATGTTCCGGGTTCATCAGATCTTGGGATCCATGGTTTCTTTGTTCGTTTTGTTTTGTTTTAGGTAAATGATTGAAGGGGAAATAAATTATCAGATGCCTAATAATAGAAGCCCAATATTTAAGTTTGTTTATTAACCACCTTGCTTTAAGTCCTCCTTCCTCTCCAGCTGTTTAGAGTGGGATAAGATGTATGCAGTTCGTGGGCACCACTTATATTTTCTATTTCTTATTATGGCAAACGCCGACTGTTCTTTAATTAGGATGCCTTTTAAAAACACACCAGATGTGATTCATTAGGTGAAAAGAAAACAAATAAAACTCTAGCTATGAGTAGGAGTGAGAGCAGGGGCTTACAGGAGTCCGCCCACTTTACACAGCCTAAATGCAGTGGGAAAGCTCAGGGGGTATATTTGACTCTCACGCCCTATGATTTTGCAACCCTTTGTCAGCAGTTACAGCTCAGCGCAGCCATTGACATTTTCCAATGGAGGAATATTGGTAATGGTGTCATGGACCTTAAAAGAAAAACCTAATGACCGGGCCACGGAAAAGACAAGGGGGTGTCATTGGCTGGTCTTCCTTGGTCAGCTGCCCACAGCAGCCTCGTGGTTGGTGAGGAGATTCCGGGGAGGCCATGATTCACAGAAGAGTCACAAACAAAAGTGAAAGTGGTGCTGTTGACCTTCAGACTGGAAGCAGCTGCTTTCTCTGTGCCCTGTTCCTGAGGCAAAACAAGCCTGATCATGGCTTTTTGTGCAGTCAGTTGGCCAGGAGCAGGGATCTGGGGACAGAGCACTGCTCTGCCTTCTGTGTCGTTGGTGTGCAGTTGGCTCAACGACCGTTGTTCTGCAGATCCGGGTTAAAAGTGGCCAAGAGCGTGAGAGGGTGTGTGGGGTCATGAGTTCTTAGATGGCTACCAGGGTTTTCTCAGACATTTCAAGGACAGGCTGCTCGATTCCCTGCTCTGCCCCCTCCCCA
>NW_022103928.1:24886215-24935645 GCF_000313985.2 Echinops telfairi
CCCGCATTTTCAGTGGCCCTCTACTTTACCACACATGAGAGCCTTTTTAAGCGATTGTTCTCTTCTGATACCATCTCTAAAGCCCCACTGCCTTTGCTGCAAAGGGGAATTCTAGTCCGACTTCTTCTCCGGCCAACGTGTTTCTTCTCCTGGCAGGCACCATCTCCTGTCCTATCCTGCTTCAATCCTCCGACAGTGGCTTGGCACGGAGAACACTTATAAAGAGTTACACTGCCTTTTCCACTCCCCCATTTTAAGCCATAGATCAGAGACTGCTTTTGACATTGTACCAGGATGGCCAGAGGAAGGCACATGTTTTTAGTGTCCTCGGTGGCTGTCTGTGGATTTGGGGGACCACTGGAAAACTCTTACAGGCATGATGCTGTATGCCGGGTCTATTCTGACTCATAGCAACCCTATACGGCGAAGTAGAACTGTCCCATAGGATTTCCTAGGCTGTACTCTTTACGGAGGAGCACTGGTGGTCCTGCGGTTAAACACCCAACTGCTAACCCCGAGGGCATAGGTTCAAACCCACCAGCGATGACGTGGAAGGAACGAACTGACCATCTGTTTCCATAAAGATTGCAGCCTCAGAAACCCTATTCTGGCGAGGGCAGCGCTACTCTGTGCTGTGGCGTCACCGTGGGCCTGAGTCCACACGAGGCATCCTGATGGGAGCAGCTCACCTGGGTTCAGCGGGGACCTTCCAGCTAGCAGCTGAGCACTTCAGCTCTTGTCCCACTAGGGCAGCGGATCTCAGCCTGTGGGTCGTGACCCTTTGGGGGGTCGAATGACCCTTTCACAGGGTTGCCCGATTCATAACAGTAGCAACATGACAGTGATGAAGTAGTCAGCAAAAATAATTTTATGGTTTGGGGGTCACCACCACATGAGGAACTGTATGAAAGGGTCGCGGCATTAGGAAGGTTGAGAACCACCGCCCTAGGGCTCCCCCTTCCAGTGTAGTCCAGTCGAAAGAGCCGCTGCTCCTTAAAACAGAGAAAGGGAAGGGAGAGGATTCAAAGTAAAGCGAGTCCCCAAGCCCTGAATAATCTTTGGAAGAGTGAAAGGAGGAAGTGTCCTGAGCCTGCTTCCAGTTGTGACGAGAGGGGTGGCCGAGCACAGGGCCCGGTTGGGCTCCTCTCTCGAAGAGCGTCCAGTCGCCCTAGCTGCTGTAGGCTCAGCAGAGCTACTTCTCCCAAGTCCTCCACGCAAAAGCCCACACGCAACAGTCCAGATTCCTTCGAAAAGTAGGCACCACAGCCCCCTTCCTGATCCGTCACGAGAGGAAAACTGGGGACTTGAAAATCTGAAGCCCCACCTTGACCATGCCTACCCCCCATGCACGCGTGCGCAGACACACACACACACACACACACACACTAAAACACTCTCCCCTTAATTTTCTACCCACACACACACACACACACACACACACACACACACCCTCTTCTTGTGTCACTTTCCTTGCTGAGTTTCCTTTCCCATGTGTTACCATGGGCATTCCAATGGGCTTGTAAATGTGGAGTCTTTGAGGCACTCCGATTGTTTTTGTCCAAACCCACAGGACAGAACCGAGCTAGAGGCCCTTCCAGCAGTGCACACCCCCAGCCCCCACCCCCGGCACCCCGTCCTGCCTTAGCTAGAGGATCAACAGACTGCCAAGGCACAGGAGCATTTAAGAACACTCAACTTGAAATAGAGATCCGCCTTCCTTGCATTAGCAGTGCTTCTCAACCTTCCTCATGCCACAACCCTTTCATACAGTACCTCATGTGGTGCTGACCCCCCCAACCATAAAATTATCTCCATTGCTACTTCATCACTGTCATTTTACTACTATTATGAATTGGGCGACCCCTGTGAAAGGGTCGTTAGACCCCCAAAAGGGTCACGACCCACAGGTTGAGATCCGCTGCGTTACAGGCTCTCCATGTCTTGGCTCCTGCCCGTGTGCCCACCTTATCTCCCAAAGCCCTTCTCTTCTCTCGGTCCCTTGAAGTAAATCAGCCCTTTCTGGTGCTCCTAAGGGCCACACTCCTATCTAGCTCCTTCTCCCAACTGGTTGTGATCTTAGCTGTCAATATCACCTCCCTGTGAGAGGCCATCTCTGATAACCCAGGCTCCCAGCCACCGATTCACCGCTCTGCGTTTCCTCCTGGCTCTTATTACCGTTGGAACCGTCTCCTGTGCTTACGAACTGTCTGTCTCCCCTCACCAGAAGGCAAGTCCATAAGCACAGTCTCTGATTACCATGCTCCCTGCTACAGCCCCCGCCCCCAGGGCTGCATAGGCAGGCTCAGTATCTTCAGAACTTTGCCGGCTGCTCTTGAACTTTATGTGGAAGCAGCAAGTTGATCGGGTATATTAGTCATGAGGCTTAAAGCCATTTAAATGATTCCTTCAGAACCTCAAAAGATCTGTTTATAGTAGTGAAATCATTTGGAAAAGGATATTGGTGATGATTGCACAACATAATGAACACACTCATTGTCACGGAATTATCCATGTAAAGATTGCTGAATTGATAAAAATGCACATATATATACTCTAATCGACCGCTATCAAAGCAATTCAGACTCACAGCGACCCAAAGAGGGTTTCTGAAGGCTGTAAATCTTCCTGGGAGCAGAAAGCCTCCACTTTCTTCCTCAGGGCAGAGGGTGGGCAACCCCCAGTTTCCACAATAGGCATGACTTATTTAAAAATAAAATTACCTTTTGTTTAAGTGTTGAGGAATAAACAGAGTGGCTTCTGATGGCCACAGTTATATCTTTCTATTTATTTTTTATTCTTTCAAATACATGGATGGTGATTCCTTTAGGGGAACAAGAAATGATTGCCTTTCTGCTGCATTGGTTATCAGTCATGTGATCTGGCAACCGAAGAACCGATCGCCCAATGCCGCAGACTTGGCTGCTCGGATAACAGGCTTTGGTTTCAATAGTCAACTTTAACAGGTGAATGTGTGCCAAGGATTTGAAAGCAGCCCTACTGTACATTTTGAAGAAACCAGCGGTGCTGAGCCCTGACTTGGATTGCACAGAGCAAGTTCACTGACAGTGAGAGGCCGAGGGATGCCTCTAGACCTCACGCCCCTAACCCCAGTTGTCTGACAGCAAAAGTTTCAGCAGTTATCTTGATGGGGATTGGGATTTTTTCTTTTTTTAAACGTTCAAGGTGGAATAGCAATTGGTTCCCTTTGGAAAAATTTAAAAGCAAAAGATAGGGGTAAAATGAAGGGGTCTATATATTTAAGTAAGCATGAAGAGAAAAGTCTAGAGCGAGAGCTGCCCATATTTGTGCAGCAAGGTGAGGACCAGGGGCTTCCGGGGTGGAGGTAGAGGATGGGTCTTGGGAAATGGTGCATTGGTAAGGGAGGGGGAATGACTGAAGATTTATCTGAGAGAAGGAGGTGTCGTCACGAATTAATAGTCTACTAAAACATGAATGAAAGTATTCTTTCCAAGGCAAGTTGTGAGCAATCAACCAACCAGTTGCCTTGAGTGGGCTCTGCCTCAGGGAGACCCAGCGTGTGTCAGAGGAGAACTGTGCTCTCCAAAGTTTTCAATGGTACCTCACCAGGTGGGGATCACTCTGTGGGGGTGGAGGCTAAGAGTTGGGCTGTGATCTCCATGGTCAGCCATTCAAACCCACCAGCAGCGCCAAGGGAGAAAGACCAGGCTTTCTACTTGCATAAACAATTACAGTCTGAGAAATCCACAGGGGTCGCTATGAGTCAGCATCGACTTGATGGCAGTAAGTTTGGTTTGGAAATCACCATGTCTGTCTTTTGAGGCACCTGTGGACACTAAACCCTGAATCTTTTGGTTCACAGCCAAGTACACCATTGCTTGTATCACCTGGGGACCCTCAGCAGCACGGACAGATGCACTGGTAGCACCAGACTTGGTGACATAAACACCTTTTGTCCCATGGAGGTCCTTGAAGGCTCTCGGTCAAGGATAGAGAAAGAGGTTGGCCTTTCTATAAATGGTGAAACATTACCCTTCCCGCCATGTATTTGACATAGTTCGTGTTTTTCTCGCTCTCTTCCTCTCCCCTTCATTTTCCACCCTCTTTCTTTTCCTCCCAGAGCTACGTGTATGTGATGTGACTCAAGTGCTTTTCCACCCCCCACTGCCCAGGATGGGCTGGGTCTCCGTGCAGAGCCCCAGCCCCCTGACACCCTCCCCCACTGGCCTGCTCCTCTGAGGGCAAAAACTGAGTGAAGGGACACATCTGGGACAAGAAAAGTAGTCCTTTGAAAGCTAAGTAGTGGAACCAAAAGTGGCACTTGTCTTTTGGGGGGGCATAGTTCTAGAATTTCCTGTTATTTGGCTGAAGTCTTAATGTTTAGAAGGTCTCCTCGGATGGCTGCAGTTGTCATCTGTGCCACCTACGTCACAGACTCAAGAGAGCTGCAGCTCCGTGTTCCAGCGTCCCCCTCAGTGTCTGTTGTTTAAAGCTGCAGTCGTCCTGATGCGGACCATCAAGTGTGTGTTGTTTCATCAGTAAAGTTCCATTGATGGCTACCAAGAGGAGATGCTTGAAGAGAATCAGAGATGTGTGTTTGAATTCCCGTGCCTCCACTTTTTTAGATATTGGTCTTGACAAAGTCATTTCCCTCAGATAGAAATGGGAGCTATAAGCACTGCATGACAGCCACAAGTCTTTCCTATCTGAATAACAACCCCATGGTGATCTCAGGGATCATTCTGCTCCCACCTCTCCTCCTCTCATTGACAGCCAGACTATTTAAAGGAATTGTCCACACTAGGTATCTACACGCTTTTCAGCTTTTGTGGATTCTTGAACTGACTTCTGTTCTGGATCCTACCCATACCCTTCCTTTGACCTGCCACTTTCCTCCATACATTTTTGTTGATTAAATGATTCTATTGCCTTGGTTGGCCACCATGTCTTGCCCTAATGCCTCTTTTTCTAGTTTGACCTCTACTATAAGATACTGTTAGGGCAACAAATGTATAGATGTGCTTTACACAATTGATCTATGTATTGTGATGAATTGTATGAGCCCCAATAAATTGATTAAAAAAATAATAATTAAAAATAAATAAATAAATAAATAAATAAATAAATAAGTAAATAAAAAGATGCTATTGACCATCTGTATTTGAGTTCTCCCTTCCACTGGCTTCTGTAGCCATCCAGTCTCCTATATTTACCTCCAAGTCTTCTGATGACTCCGCCTGAGTTTCCTCATCCTGTGTTCACCTAAAGGCAGGTGCTTCCCAGGGTGCTGACTGAGGCCTTCTGGACAGCTGCATTCCCGTGGCTTCACACTCGTCTCAGGTACAACGCCTCAGCTTCACCACAAGGCTCACTGCCCCTCTAGGTTTTTATCCCCTAGAACAGTACCTATCAGTTGACAATGTCAGGAACCTCAAAAGGCTCATGGCCTACTGTCTTTCCTTCATTTCCTACCCTGAAACCTTCACCAGGTCTCCATGTGTCTGCCCCCTAAATATCTCTGGAGTCCCCCAGTTTTCTTCAGTCCCAATACCTCTTCTTTGGCTGAGCTCGTCTTTCTAATACGAGCTAGACGGTCTGCTTAGCTCCTTCCATCTACAATCTCTTCCCTGTGCTGAAGTCAGAAGGATCTTTGGGAAACACAGTTGAGTTTCACTCCACAACCGTATACCTTTTTTGCTATCTCTTATTCCCCACCCCCCCTAGATTTGCGGTTCCCACCCTGGGGGTTGTGACCTCTTTGGGAGTTGAACGACCCTTTCACAGGGGTCGCCTACGACCATATTTCCGATGGTCTTAGGAACAGAGACACTGCTCCTCCAGGCGGGTCCGCCCACATGCAGATAATCCTACATACGGGGTCACCACAACATGAGGAACTGTATCAAAGGGTTGAGGCATTAGGAAAGTTGAGAACCACTGCTCTAGATAAAGCCCACTCCTGAATGTGGCTTTCAAGGTCTGGTCCTGCCTACTCCGGCACTTGTTCACCATTCCCTTCTCCATCCCTCTATGCCAGCTAAGCAGACATGGAAGTCCTTGAGCATGGGCCTTTCTACCATGCTGGCTCCTCTGCCTGGACTCTTTTTCCTTCCTCCTTTTTCCTCATCCTTATAGGATTGTCTTTCAAGTGTCTGTTGAGAAGCTTCCCTGGCTCTCAGACAAGGTGAGGTGCCCCTTCTGGAAGCTTCCATAGGCGCTTGCCTCCCTGGCACAACTCTTTGTAGAGACTAAGTGCTTCACAGACACTCAACAAAGATAGGGAACATAAGGGTCCCTGGTGCATGGAAGAGACTCTGTAAGTTGTAAACCAGTAAAAGTCAGTTTCCACTGAAGTGACCCCAAGGATGTCAGAGTAGACTTGTGCTCCGTTGGGTTTCCAATGGCATGTTTTTGGGTTGGTTGGTTGGTTGGTTGTTTTCCAAATAAATCACTAGGCTTTTCTTTCCAGGTACCTCTGAGTGGGCTCGAATCTCCCAACCTGTCAGTTAGCAGCCCAGTGCATTAACCATTGTATCATTCATAGACTCAACATCCAGTCAAACAGTCTAGAATAAAAAATGAGTAAGAAACATTAAATAAGTCAACTCAGTTCTGGTTTTGAGGGTGGGAGTTACCAACTTTTTTCTGCCTAAGCAGTAGGCCCTTTTGTCAGTAGACTTCTGACTGGTCAGCGCCCCGAATTTCCTTTGATACTGCTGTATCATCTGCCCTGTTCACTCTGTACCCTGAGCTCTAGTGCTGGGGACAGAGCTGCATGGAGCGAACACACACTGCTCATCTCGTGAACAGATTTCCATCTGTGGATGCAATCCCGTGTTTCGGATCTGTTTCTGGGAAGTCCTGATTTCTTAAACACAGAATCTCTCTTCAAATAAGGAATCTTAAGGGAAGCACTTTCGGCCCTTGCTTTTGCCTTTGCAAACTCGATGCATGATGTGTGTACATGCAGTGAGCAGCCAGCCTTCCTCTTTGGGGAGTAATAATTCTGGTGAGTCAAGGGGGTGGTTGAAAGGATAAAGTGGACGTGTCAAATCAAAGTTTGATGAATCAGCCAGCCCAGCTCAAAGCTGGAAAGATTGCCAGCTGCATACTTCACATTTTCTTCTCCAACTTGACCGTTAAAAATGGCACATTACACAAGTGGAATTCTTCAAGCTTGTGAATCAGCTCGTGACGGTTGTGTAGGGGGCTTTCCTCTTGTTCTGACCCCATGAAACAAAAGAACATGAACCCTGATTTTGGTCTGCAAAAGGAAGGAGAAAATGGCCCGGTCCTCTAGCTTTCTGTTGACATGTTTAAGGAAGCAGCCCTTTGGTCTGGGGGACAACTGTGTGTGTGTGTGTTTATGTATGTACAGGTGTGCATCTCTGAGTGTGTATTTGTGTGTGTGTGTGTGTGTGTGTAGGAGAGTCTATGTAAAGTCTCCAGACTTAATGTCTGTCAGAGTGCAGGGGGCGGGGGTTTTGCCAAAGTTCCAGGCCCCAGAACTGGTACTGCAAGGGGGTCAGGTCACTAGTGGTCAGTGTGGAGGGTCTGAAAGGCCTCTTTCTTCCAGTGACTAAGATCTCCAACTCAGCCCAAAGAAACTGCAAGCGAAAATGCACTCAGACTTCTCTTCCTGGGCGATAAAGGCAGGGACGATGCCAAAAGAATCATGAAGACGGAGGCCTTCATCCCGGGAGGTGCCCAGTGGGGATTTTTGTTTCTACACAGAGGAGTTTTTATGAGAGCAGTGCACTTCCCTGCACTGTGGCAGACTTTCCCCTCATAGGGAGGAGCCTTCTCCGAGGAGTAGGCTTGGGAAAAGGGGGACTTAACCAAAGCAGGATAACTAAGCCATGTGTTAGAGGAGATTCATGGACCACAGGGGTCACTACACACCTCCAAGGTGAGGGTTGTTGATGGAAGACCCAGGGACCAAATCCACAAGACTGCACTCAACCTGTGACCACGGTGTGAGGTGACCTAATGGCCGTAATGATGCTCAATCGTTGCTAAAAATCAGTTGCAGAGATAGACGATGGCTAGACTGATGTGTGTCTATATACCATAGATAGATAGAAACATAACACTTGAAGTGATTTTATGAAAAGCTTCTCTCTTGGGGAGAGGCTTAGAGTAATTTTAATTTTCTTCTTTTGCTTATCTGTGCCCGTTTTCCAGCAAAGATCATGTATCGTGTAAAGCTAAAGAATACAAAACAGAGCAAAAAAAAAACAAAAACCACAACAGGTTTTGTTTTTTTTTTTAAAAAAAAGAGTATTTGAGGAAGACCCATTAAGAGCGTATTGAAATAGTTCAGGTGAAGCAAGATCACGGTGTTTGTGGGGGGCAAGGGAGAAGTGGGTTTAAAGTCAGATCCACAGTGGAAGTGGTGGGTAGGGAAATGGGGGTGAGGGGTGTCATGGACTGGAGTATAGACGGAGGAAGAAAGAGGACAGAGAAAAAGAAGTGCCACACAGGCAGTAGGGACACGAAGGACACACACATCTCCACCCCAGCACTCCGCTGGGTACTGGAGCGGAACAGCTGCAGGGCAGAAGGGACAAATTGGGAACCAAACCTCCTGGGTCTCCATCTCCACTCTGCCACTTACTTGCTGATACAAGTTACGAGGCCCTTCTTGAGCCTCCATTTCTCCCCATACTACCTGCTGAAAGCAGAGAATACCAGAAAGATTTTTACTTGTGTTTTATTGATCCCATGAAGTCATTCAGCTGTGTGGAGTATAACAAATTATAGATAACATTGAGCAGAATGGGAACTCCAGAACACTTCAGCGTGCGCATGCAGAGCCTGTACACGGATCCAGAAGATTGTATGGCTTAAAATCAGGAAAAGTGTGCTGCAGAGTTGAATCCTTCCATGACATATTCAAGCTGTATGCTAAGCAAATAATCTGAGGGAAAAAAACCGAACCAAACTCATTGCCATTGAGTGGAGGCCAATTCATAGATAGCCTATGGAACAGGGTAGAACTGCCCCGGTGAGTTTCCAGACTGTAACTGTTTACGGGAGTAGAAAGTCCCGTCTTTCTCCCAAGGAAGAGCTGGAGGTTTTGAGCGGCCAACCTGGTGGATCTCAGCCCAGGGCGTAACCACTACACCCCGAGGGCTCCGTAGTAATTTGAGAAGCTGGATTATATGAAGAATGTGGCATCAAGGTGGAAGGAAGGCTCATTAACAACTTTGATATGCAGCTATACAGCCTTGCTTGCTGCAAGTGAGAAGGACTTGAAGCACTTGCTGATGAAGATCAAGGGCAGCAGAAACATCCTCACAGCTGGACTAATAGATAGGGTCCTGATACACAAAGAACAGATGGAATTTGTCAAGGTTTTCATCTTGCTTGGGTCCACAGTCGGTTCTCACGTAAACAGCAGTGAATAGACGAAACAGTGAGTTGCATTGGGTCAGCCTGCTGCACGAGACCTCTTTAAAATGTTGCGCAGCAAGGATGCTGGTATTTGGATTGGGATTGACAGCTTTACAATATTGAGTCTTCCTGTCCACAAGCACGGCATATTCTTCCATTTGCGAAGGTCCCTTTTGGTTTCTTGTAATAATGTTCTGTAGTGGGAAGCAAGGATATTATTTTTAAGACTAAGGTGCACCTGACCCAAACCATCGTATTTTCAGTTGCCTCCGATGCATGTGAATGCTGGTCACTGGATAAGGTCGGCCAAAGAAGAATTGGTGCATTTGAATCATGCTGCTGGCAAAGAATATTAAAAGTACTACTGTGGACTACCCGTAGGACAGACAAATCTGTCTTAGAATAGAAGACGTATAGCCTGCATGCTGTCACATATTTGGACATGTTATCAAGAGAGATTAGTCCCTGGAAAAGGACATCATGCTTGGCAAAGTAGAAAGTCGGCAGATAAGGAGAAAGCCATCGAGAAAGTGGATTGACACAGTGGCTGCAACAGTGGCCTCACAACGGCCAGATTGCAAGGGTGGGGCCGAACTGGGCAGTGTTGCGTTCTGCTGCACATAGAGTGGCTGTGTTAGAAGCAGCTCGCTGCAACCTAACAACGATGGAAGGAATACCTATGTATGAGGTGGTTTGCATGGGACCTGGCAGAGTGACGCTGTGATGCGTGTTAAATAAAAATAGAAACTGACGTTTGAGCCCCTGGAGGTTCTGAAATGCGTTTAATTGGCCTCTGTCTCCAAGTGCCAGTAATTGCTATGCAAATAAGTGGAAATGAGTAAATGAGACAATTGCGTGCTTAAAGGAATATTTTGATACGCCACACGTTTAATAAACTTCAGGTGGCTATGTTTTCAATGAAGGAAAACTCATTCCAAGTTCCAAAAAAGCCAAGGAGCAAAGAAATGTTGGTATGCCACTATTTCTTCAGAGGGGACTGCCTGTATTTTTTAAAATTCCAGAATTGTAATGCCTTCTACCTGCCTGTGATGGATGGTGTGGGAAAACAGCTATTAGGACACAAACAGGATTTTAAAACGTTGTTGATAAGACTTTGGCAATATGTTACTGGGCAGTGGGGGTGGGAGTGGAGGTTTGTCAGCTCGGCTTAAAAGTCAGAGTACAGAGAAAGTAACTTAACTTTTGGATCTTGAGCCCAAGTTGATAACATCTCAGGAATGGGGACCACATTTTGTGAGGCCTGTTTTCCAAAAGGTCCTTTCAGCTGTCATGTCCCGCCTGGGGTGTGAGGCAACCTTCCAAGGGGGGAAATAGGGGAGATGAATGCAGGCAAGTATTTTTAGAATACATTGTTCTCTGAATTCTAGAAGCCGCCAACCCAGATGAAAATGTGTTTCCAGAAACTCTCTTCCACTCTTTGTGCTACTGTAAGATTCGTATCTAGAAATAGAAAACAAAAGTGTGTTTTCTTTGTCTGGTAATTAAATTTCTTGATGTTTGACTAAGAGGTGGGGCGGGGTCATCTATTTTGGGCTGGTAGAGTTGGTAGATTGGCACCTTTAAGGCAGTACCCCATGGGCACTGTGGGAGGGAAGTGCGATATCAGTGTGGGTTTCTCGTTGAGATCATGGTCCACACACAATAAAGACAGCTAGCATTTATTGAGCTTTTTCACTCTGTGGATATGCATTCTCTCCTTTTATTCTTTCAACAACCCTGAGAAGTTGTCCCTGTCACCGTCCCCATTTCACAGATGAGGAAAACGAGGCCCAAAGACATGAAGGCTGTGACTCTCTTGCTAGACTGAATCCAGAGAACATCATTAAACCATGTGAGATGCAATTTGCCTGCCGAAGCCTCACTGCACATAGGTATTTCTATTTGACATAAACCAAGCTGTGGCTTCTCATGCAAACTTGGAGAGAGGGATTATGCAAATCCCGGGCAGAAGGGCTGAGATTGTCTATACAAGCACACGGAAGTACTCTTTTGGTCCCCAGGAATAGACAAACGGAGCGGCTCCACAAAAGGCCGCCTCTCTAACTGGTAGGAGGTGAATGATCCTTGATGTACTGCCATTAAGATGAAAATATAGCTCTTTTAGTGGTTTTGGTGAATGAACTGCATACCTGCTGATAATAATTAGTGTTCCGTTCAACTTTTTTTTTTTCTTTTTAAGGCAGCAAAAACAACCACTAGTCTATCCCATGTATTAAGATACCTTAGTGGGATAGTTATATGGCGACCGTTCACCTGTATAAGGGGGTTTCCAAAAGTTTGTGGGAAAATTCCAATACCTTTTCACTCAATTTTTCCATAAACTTTTTGAAGCCCTCTCCTATCTATGTAGAACTATGTTCTTCATCCTCCCCCAAGTAATGGTTATCACATGATAGTCCACCTTTGAGTAGACTCCAACTTTTCCCAGACCCAACACCAAACCCTCTCACTCTCATATGTATGCACGCGCGCGCACGCACACACACACACACACACACACACACACACACACAGGAGGTGACAACCCCCTCCCCCCCCAAAAAAACCAACAACAACAGAAAAAAGCTCTGCTGGGTGGAGCGTTTGTAATAGGCATTTTCCCCGCTAAGTGAGCATCCAGCAACGCACTCTAAGTGCACCCAGTGGCGTTGCCTGGGAAGGTTCTTTCTGGTCACAGTGAATTTTTTAGTAAAAGCGGTCTCACTTAAACCTCATTTTTTGTGATAGCTGATTTAAGACCACAGTGTGTGGCTGTGAAATTTTGTTTCCTGCTTGGGAAAATGCCGCAGAAACTTGTGATGTTGAACACAGCTTACAAGGACAACCCTGTGAGAAAAACTCAAGTGTCTGAGTGGTTTTCTCATTTCAAACAAGGTGAAATGTCGATTGATGACAAGCCTCGTGCTGGATGTCTGTCAATTTCCCTAATGGATGAAAATGTCGACAAAATTCATGCACATGCACTGGAAGACCGAAGACAGACCATTGATGAGATGGGGACGTTACCTGGACTATCATGGAGCTCTGTTCAGGGAATTTTAACGCAAGATCGGGAATGAGAAGGGTCACTGAGAAATTTGTGCCTTGTGTTCTGACTGACCAGGGAAAAGTACGTTGAGTGGAAATATGCCGTGAGATCTTTTTGTTTCTGCAAATGAAGAGGGGCATGAAAGGACAGCGAATTGACAGTGGAGAAGAGGTGAAGGAAAAACAAGGGAGGTGCTGTCAGCCGCCCAAACAGATGAGTTTGAAAAATGTTCCAAGAATGGAATCGCAGATTTGACAAATGTATTAAGTGTCATGAAGAGTGTTTTGAAGGTGATAAGGTTGTTTTGTAAAAAAAAATTTAAATATATAGCGTTGAAAAGAAAATTCCATTTTGGGGGGGGGTACCCCTGTGTGTGTGTGTGTGTGTATGTGTATAATTGAACTCCTAATTTTTTTCAGGCAGCACAAAACTCTCTCCATAAAACTGTGTGTGTGTGAAGTGTTTTGTGTTGTGAAAAAAAAGCAATCTGAAAAAAAGTAGTAAGCCAATAATATATACTTACATATGTATGCATGTGCATATCAAACTCTTTATATGGATATATACATGTATGGGTACATATATAGATAAGTGTGTGTGTGTATGTATAAAAAGTTTGGTGCTGTGTCTGAAAAAATGTAGGAGTCCAATAATAGATATGCACACATATGTATACATGTGGATACCACCCACTGCCATCAAGTTGATTCTGACTGACAGCAATCCTGAGGGACAAGGTACAACTGCCTCTGTGGATATGCGAGAGTGTAACGCTTTACAGCCGTAAAAAGCTTCGTCTTTCTCCCTGTGAGCGGCTAGTGATTTAAAACTGCTGACCTGATCTGTAAGTACTGTTGTTACTATGGTAGATGAATTTATGTGGCGCAGCATTTCCATGTGAATGATTTTTACATGTAGCATTCTGTGGCATTGTTTATGTTCTCATGCTGTGGAACCATTACTGTGATTCTTTCCTAAATGATAACACCAACATGGATGGAAACGCAGTGCCCACTAAGCAATGACTCCACCTTCTCCTTCTCGCCCCTCCTGATATCTCCTTGCCCACCAACAGACTTTGGTATCTGTGCATTTTCCAATTCTATGTAGATGGGTTCACACTCAGAATTATGTTTTTCAAGGTTCAGGCATGTTGTAACATGTTTTTGGACCTCATTTCTCTTTGTGGATGAATTGGATGTAATGATATGTACTATGTCCTATAAGGTCGGCAGTTCAGGCCTTCCTCGAGGGAGAAAGATGAGGCTGTCTGCTCCTGTAAGATTCACATCTCAGAAACCCACAGGGGCAGTTCTACCCTATCCTCTGTGGTCGCTACGAATCAGCAGCGACCTGGCGGCAGTGAGGGTGGAGGTGTGGGTCAGTGTGTACCACAGTGTGTTTATCTCTCCGTCTGTTGATGGACATTTCAGTTGTTTCCACCTTTGGGCTGTTGCAAGCAGAGCTGCAGTGAACATTGGTGACAGGTTTCTGGTTGCCTTCCTGAGGGTGATGTGATAATACTTTCACTTTTGGAGGAACTACCAAGCTGAATTCCACAGTGGCTCTATGATTTGCATTCCTACTTGCAAAAGGAAATGGTGCTTTATTATTTTACAATGTCTGTGTCTCGAAACAAACAAAGCCAAACACCCGCTGAGAAAGGGATTAGTGTGGACGTTGTATATTTGGGGAAACTGAGCCTCTGAGGAATTAAGTACATTGTCCTGCGCCATAGAACTAGCAAGTAACATCGCTTCAATTGAGTGCCCAGATCTTTTATTTTGTAGACTGTGGACATTTCCAAACATACATTTAAAACATAAAGCTAGAGAGATTCCTGTAATAATAAAGCCCCCACATACCTGTCATCCAGTCGTAAACTGTAAGCATTCGTTATCACTGTATTTGACCTACTCTCGCATCTACACATCTTTCTCTCTTTTTTCTAATCATTTTATTGGGGGCTCTTACTACTCTTGTTACAATCCATATATCAATTGTAGCCGACATATTCGTACAAATATTGCCATCGTTCTTTTCTATACATTTACTTTCCATTGAACCCTTGGAATCAGTTCTTCCTTTTATTTCCCCCCTCCCTACCCCCAACCCTCGTGGCCCCTTGATAGATTATAGATTGTTATTATTTTCAAATCTCACACCGACCGCTGTCTCCCTTCCCCTCTGGTTTCTGCTGTTCTTCCCCTTGGATGGGGGGGTGTGGTTATGTGCCATTCATTGCCATTCATTGCAACCTCCTCCCTCCCCACCTCTCCCCGCCGTCCCCCCACCCTTTTGGTACCGCTATTCCCATTCCTGTTCCTGGGTTCCTCCATGTCTTTCTTTAATATTAATATTTAATTAATTTAATATTTAATATGAATATTAAATTTAATATTAAATCCCAGGCATCCACAAATAAAACCCCGATTGCAGTCTGATTGTCACCGTGTCGCATCTTTTCTTTAAAGCCTCCTCTGCCTCCGCTCACATCTCATGTCTCCAGTGTGCTTTCCGCACATCCATGACGCTTCTCTTTCTTGTGATGTCACCATCTCTGTGTGGTCATTTCCTGTGGCCCCTCAGCTCCACAGGGCAGGACCTGTGCTATCGTCTCCCCTGTCGAAGCCATCGTGTAGGCCATTGTGCTCTGCACCACTGTTTATAAATGAAGAGGCCGTGCTCTTAAAGTCAATGCTAGAAGGGGAAGGATCCACTTGTAAACTCCATGGCCGCTGGTAGCCTTCAGTTCCTGGTGCTTATGGGACTAGGGGCTTCAACTTCTTGCTGGCTTTTGTCTAGAAACCACCCTTAGCTATTGGCCGCACAAGTCCCCCAACCTGGCCGCTTGCTTCTAGGAAGCCAGCAAGGGAGAGAGTTGCTTTGAAATATGGGTGCTATGCTATCTTGTAATGTAACTATGTATACCTAACCACATACCTATAATCATACATCTGCGACGTTGCCATAGTCTCGATGGCTAGAACAAGCCACTAGGCGAGCCCACCCTCCAGGGGAGGGCATCAAGCCAGGCAGCCGGGCTTCCCTTGGGAGCCTGTGTGCCACCTGTGATGGTCAGGGCCTCTGTGGAGGTGATGGAGTAGACTAAAAGGGGAAGAGACCCCTGTCCTTAAGGCTCCCAGAAAACTTGCTCTTGTCACAAAACCCCCTTGGTTTTCCTCTCACTCCATGTAATCCTGGGAAATTGATCCCTAGCCCCCACCCCAAGCCTTCAGGTTGACATTCTTTGTTGTTGGTGGTGGTTGGTTGGTTTTCAGCCCTGCAATAAGATTGCTGCAAAATCCATTCTGCTCTCAGTTGCCTGGAATCCTGGTAGCAGCAGCAGTTGAGACTGGTGTTAGTTCCCATTTGCCTTCTTGTTTTATGTAATGTCATTAAGTCCTATCTTGTTTGCCTGAATGTTTTTCACTTTTAATATTTTAAACTTCAAATTGTTTAGCTCAACTCATTTGAGTAATATCACTGGAAGGAAACTGGCCGAGCCAAGGCAGGCAGGATCCTAGACAACATGCTTAGGTTTTAGATAACGGTTTTAACCTTTCTGTTCATTAACTTAATGAATCGTGAGAAATGAAAAGCTTAGAGAAGCTAATCCTGGCACCATGATGGACCTACCTGGGCATATCTCTTGGCCTCAAGTTCCCCACCTATTGGCCCATGGGTATGATATCCATACTAACAAGATGCTCCGAGGGAACTCATGATTTTTCACCTAAACTGGGACTCTTAGGCAATGGAAATGGATGTGTAGTACTAAGTTAAATTGTAATGGGTGAGGGGCCAGCCCCCACCTGCTGCTACTAATACTACCCACGGGTTCAGTAAGCACAATTGTACAGTTGAGATATATAAGTATTATATTAAAGTCATCGAGAGCATGAGAGATATTACAATAATACAGTCAGACACGTTACATGGTAGCAGTAGCATTGCTCACCTCTGCCCCACTTGGTGGTCCTCGTGGGGGGGAACCCGGCTACGAGAGCAGGAGCTGCCTCCCTCGCGGGAGCCTCCCTTGTCCACCACCCTCCCGAGAACCAGGGAGCCTCCTTATTTATGGCTAACCACGCATCATATCACTCTAGGGGGATCTGATTACAGAATCACACATCACAGAAAGGGGCAATACAATTCACAACAACCTACGTCATAGGTTGCAACATAGGCAATACAAGCAATAGGAGGGGGATGACCTAGGGGAGAATGCGCAATAGTAAAGGGAGGAAATAGGGGAGCATGTGTGGCAAGATGGGTGGACCCTGGACTCGATAAGCTTAGTCATCCTAGGAACAATGTCAGAAGGGAATGGGCCCTATTTGTCGTGGGATAAACCGTGGTGTCTGCTTGATCTAGACAGTTGATACCTCTCAGGGAGAATAACTCCCAATCCACTCTTGATGACCTCCAAGTGTACAGTGATTCTCAAGCAGCTAGCTCTGGCATACATTTGTGGGGGACAGCTTGACAGAGACCCTTCTGTTCCCCACATGGATGGACACCCTGCACTGCTGAGCAGAACTGTGCCTGAGGCTGTGGAGACCTGCTGGGTCCGAAGTGCCTGCCATGTGTCAGGGACTCTGCTGGTTGCCTTTATCTCCTTTTCTTATATAACCTTGACCGTGACTTTGAAAGGTGGATCTGATGATCCTCATTTTGCCAGTGAGAAATCACATTCAGAGATGGTGTCCACCTAGGCCCAGGCCACACAGTGATAAGTCAGAATCGACACCCTCCTCTGCCTATTTCCATAGCTTAGGACCTGGCCACTGTAGCAGGAATTGGACAGTCTATACAGAATACCAGCCCTGCATGGTTTTATTGAAATCAGTTTCTAGAAGACAGAATTTAAAGGGAAAATTTTCATGTATGTCATTGCTCTGTGAAAAGAAGTGCTATAGAAGAGCCAAAGATTGAATCGCATAGTATCTTCACCCTTTAAATCCATATACTTGTCTGCATGTGTAAAGCCAGGAGCCCTGGTGATGTTGCATTGCTCTGCTGTCCTCAAGACTGATGGTTCAAACCCACCCGCTGCTCCATGGGACAAAGATTTACATAAAGATTTACAGCCTTGGAAACCCTATAGAGCAGCGGTTCTCAACCTTCCTAATGCCATGACCCTTTAATACAGTTCCTCATGTTGTGGTGACCTCCAACCATGAAATTATTCTCATTGCTACTTCATAACTATCATTTTGCTACTGTTATGAATCAGGCAACCCTGTGAAAGGGTCATTTGACCCCCCAAAGGGGTCGTGACCCACAGATTGAGAACCGCTGCTATATAGGATCACTGTAAGTTAGAGTCAACTCGAGGGCAGTGGGTTTGGCTTTTGTTTTGGTTTCTGCGTAAAATTCAATCAACACCAGGAGATAGAGAGCAGCAGTTAAAAGAAGAAGGAATGAAGGAAAAAGAATGAAGTAGACTTAGCAGGAAAAGATTGACAAGACATATTATTGATGTTGTGGAGTGAAACTACTTGGTGTGTCTTTTCTATCCATAGTCTTTGGAGCTCCCACTAAATGGCTGGAGGGGATCATGCAAATAAGGTGTAAAAGGCTCTAACAAGGGGGATTGGTCAGTTTTGCTGGGTATAAGCCAACCATCTCAGAAGCAAGAACAGAGACTCCCACAGCCACCAGGAAAGAAGAGCCACCCACTGAGCATGTGTACAACATAACTTTGTGAAGTAGCAGTGGCAGCCGAGGCTCCAGAAGCTTTAGCACTGAGACTATGGTAAGTTTCCAAGCCCACAGAAGGAATAAAGCAGAGTGCCTTTGGGCAAGAGACTGGCTTGCAGATTGTGGTGCCCTCTGGGAATTTATCAGCACTACAGGAGCTTTGTGACACTTGGCCTGAGCAAGGTAGAAGATGAGAGATCAATGACCAGAGAGAGACGTGGCTGCTGGCATGGCTGAAAAGAGGTGCTGCAGACAGGAGGACTGTATCCTTAATGCTTTTTGACCCTGACTTATGGTTACTTGTCAACTCCCATAATAAAACCCCCATGATCATGAATATGGTTTGTGAGTTCTGTGTGGCCATTGCACCGGACTAATGAGCCTTGCAGGGAAGTAGAGTGCTATGGGAGGAACAGTTGGTGATGAATTGAAGATGGACAGCAAGTGGGAAAATGTCTGACCTCTACCTAGTGGGAATTGTCCTTAGACTGGTGTGAAGTTGGGTTCTCCTTTTCCCTGCTGAAGCTGAAGGTCAGATTTGGCCCCTGCACCACCTCCTCAGTTGGATTACAAAGAAGCCCTTAGAAATATCAGTAGAATGTGATGCCATTTGGGTGCCTAACAAGCCATTACAAAGAAATTTTATTTCTTTTTCAATGGAATTTAAGTGTATAGAAAGCCAGCTGAAAGGATACCTGAATTCATGAGAGTAGCAAGGAGGAAGTCTGGTGCATTGTGGTTCAGCTCCCAGCTGTTAACCAACCCACTACTCTGTAAACAAAGATGAGGCAGTTGCTTCTGTAAAGATTTACAAGCTCAAAAACCCCACAGGACAGTCCTCTTCTGTCCTATAAGGTCACGGTGAGTCAGAAGTGACTCCAGGGCAACTGATTGGGTTTGGGTTTCTGGCTGTCTTAGAGTGCTTTAGTCTAATCTGTAACATTTCAAGTTTTTATCAGGAGAAAGTATTGCATGACTACAAGTTATTTTTCATTTTTTAAAGATGTAAGATATGGAGCACAAATACAGCCTACCTCGTGACTAGCCGCCAAAGAAAGGTGCAGTGATTTGTGTCATTTCAACAATAAAGAAAAGGGATAAACTAAATAAAACACGTCACCAAAGGGGACTTTTTTTGCCCCTAGAAATTCCTAAATATACTTTGACGTCTGACCATCTAATCAGGACGCTGGCTCAGGGGTCAGCAGTGACACCCAAGGAGGTTTAGTGAGGAGCAGTGCTGGAGCAAAGGGGTGAGTGCGCACTTCTGTTTCCTCCCAGATGTCTCTGCTTGTCAGCACCTGATGGTGGGTGATATTCCAGAGCCAGATGATTGGGGTGGGGGTATGATTTGAGGTGATGAGGTTGGTTGATAGAGAAGAGAGAGGTGAAAAGGGGGCTGTTAAAATAAAAGCCTTGGATCCTAGTCATGTACTAGGAATGGTCCAACATCCAGGCGATTGATTATCTCAGTTGGGTACTAGTCTAATGAGAGCCGTATGGGCCAAATCATGAAATTCTGGGAGAAGTGTCATGAAAGCTCTTGATTTTTTCCCCCTAACTTGAAAAGTATGCAAAATTACCCAGGTTCTAAGCAATAAGATTCAGGCTAAGTCCTCTAATTGTTTAATTTTTTTCCTTAATGCACATCAAATTAAAACACATACATTATTTATAACAAAAACCAACGTATCTTTAAGTGTTTCCGTCTACTAGGGATGCTTGGGCCATGCTTGGGGAAACACTGCCAGAAATATGATGACCTGATGTCTGAGAAAGGGAAAGCCTGGCTTAAAAGAGATGACATAGCTGCTCTGAAATGCATACAATCACACCCAAGAATTTTTCTAATTAAATGGTCTTTGTGGGGGTGAGGTCTTTGGGTAGGAAACTATGTAACTAAAGCCTTAGAAACATCTAGTATAAATATCTGGAGTATACCTATAGTTTATCATCAGGTGGTGGGTGCTTACCTTTTGTTTCATGTACATCCGCTGCGTCTGGCTCTTGTGCTTGCCGGGTTAACTTTGCCCTGTAGGAAACTCAGCGGCTAGCTTGTGGGCGACTGTTTTGATGGAGATTGGGAGAGGGGGAGCTGTGCCAAGCTGATGGCAGCCAAGTGGGTAAGTTGTGTCTAAGTGGAGGGCATCCAAGATCTTGGGCAGCATGGACAAACCCCCTGGAGCGTGCTGAGGGAGTAGCAAAGGTGATTGGTTTGGGAAACTCACCCATTAGCCAGGCAGGTTCTCCACCTCGTCAGCTGCTTGAACTTGTGCCTCATTAGCTGGCTCCAGTTGGCCTCCATTGTTATGATGGGGAAAGAACTATCATAACGGGAGCTGAGTTGAGCCTTCACCGCCCTCTCGCACTGACATACAAGAGTGGGCATTCTAGACATCTTGATGTACATCCGCTGCTCTCCTTTACCGACCCTTGGTGCGTGCAGAGGGAGAGCTGAGGGAACTTGTGTATTTGAATGAAGAAAAGAAAAAACGGGTCCAACATTTCACAGCACGGAGTGTGAATTTTTTTTTTTTTTTTTTAAGATCAGGTGATAATACTTTGGTACTAAAGTCAAGGGATATCACCATGTCTGTGTTTGGCTCCCACCGGCACCGTTGAACTATGTATAACAGGAATGCCTGTGCTTTGATCTCAGCGCACCATCATACAATTGAATAAAGCAGGGTCTTAGAAAGTCTTACCTTAAAAAAATAAAGATTTTAGTCTTTAGCTGATGGGATAAGTGCAAAGGTTTGTTTATTATTGTTATTTGGATAAATAGTTCTAATCTTATAAACTATCATCGGGTGCATTTCCAGTGCATTCCCAACTGTTCTTTTGACAGCTCAGAGGGGAGATGTGTCTGCTCGCTTTAGAATTAGAGGCCTTCTAGGGTTCCCCAGAAATGTGAGACAGGGCAGAGTTGGGCCTCCGTGCTGATGTCTCAAACTTTTATTGACTGTTTATGAAGCTTCTGGTCCTCTGCTAAACCCCTTGGCATGACACGCTTCTCATCTCATGCGATAGATAAGACCCAAGCAATCATCATCAGCTGGGGAAATGCATCTTGTAATCTGACATGTAGTAAAGGACAGATGTCTTTGAAGTGGGCATGGTGCCTCGACCTTCCTATGTGTAGCATGTGGGAACTGCTCCTTGCCTAAGGTGACCAGATTTAAAGCGGGACACCATTGACTAGGGGGGAGGTTCTTGATTAAAAAATTTGTCTATATGGACCGAATAGACCGTTCCCTAGCTTGTTGTGCATTCTTTCCAAAAATCGGAACTTTTTTAAAATGCCAAAAATTGGGACTGTCCCGCCAAAAGCGGGACGTCTGGTCACCTTTTCCTTGCCGGCTCTGAAAGTCGGTGAGCTGGTGTTCTAGAATCCTTGTCTGCTGCGATCCTTGAGAAGTAAATACGCTGCAGTCAATATTTACAGACCTGGAAGCTGGGTGTTTTTTCCTGTTGTCGACCATTGTTGGCGAGGCACTGGGCGAGCTTTTCACTAACAGGCTGCAGAGCCAGTCTCCGTATCTCACGGCAACAAAGTCTGAGATGGCCTGATCAAGCAGCCTCTTTGCCTCAAAGTGTTAAAAATATTCTCTGAAGGCCTAGGTGGGCTGTAGGGCTTCATCTCATCCTCCATTTCCTCTTAGTAACTGGAAAGAAAGTGCGGAGGGATGACACACTGCCGAGATGAGATCATGCCTGGGGTCTGGTGGTTGAAGTCATCCGGAGAGGCTTCCTGTCAGATGAACCGTTTCCGGGCCTGAGCGCATCAGGGGCTGCATGGCGGTGCCACTTGCTTTCCCAGATTTTGCAAGCCGAGGGGCCCCACCCATTTCTTTACGACTTGGAGGAAAACAGTGCTGCAATTTTTCCTTCGAAGTGCTTTTTACTTTTCTTTTTGTAATGTAGAAAAGCTGGGGAACATAAATAAAACGTTTCTTCTGTCCCATGAGTACTTTTTAAAAAACAATAGCGTGTTTTCGGCGAAGGTGCACACGGCAGGTTAGGTTTCCATACAAGCCATTAGGTGACATTGAATACATTTTTTCCACCTAAAGCTTCTTTATTTTGTTGTTGTTGAGAATGTACACGGCAAAACATACGCCCTTGCAGCAGATTCTGTACCGTATAATGACATTTAAAATGCACAGCTTTGTGATGTGGGTCACATTCTTCCAGGTGTGCCACCACTCCCAACCTCCCTTTACGAAGTTATTCTTTCCTCATTTAACAGAAAGTCACTGTGCCTGCAGGTTCCTTTCTAGTCTCTTGAGTTGCTCTTGTCACTTGGATCCTATAAAGACTAATTAAAAGAGCAAGACAGGCCTTTGCTGCTCATTACAAGGTCAACTATCATTGAACAGCCCTGCTGGGGTAGCCTCGTGGGTTAGTTACACTGGGCTGTGAATTGCAAGGTCAGCACTTTGAACCCACCAGCTGCTCCATCGATGAAAGAATAAGGCTTTCCTCTCCTGCAAAAAAAAAATCACAGCCCAGAGACCCAGTGGCAGTCCTATTGACACAGCGGCAGGGCGTTTGGGTTGGCTGTTTGGTTTTAAGATCAAGAGATGTTTTGGGTTTAAGGTCGGTTGGTTACATAGTTTACAGTGCATGAGCGCTCTCATGATTTCTTTCCTGGTTGGTCCACTTTTATTCACCTAGTGTCCCTGTCCCCTTACAATCTAGTCTTTGGTGTCAGTCCTTGCTGACCCCTTATTTTAAATGATCACGGGACTCATTGCTGGTGTATAGAAACACAACGGAATTGTGTTTCCTGATCTTGCATCCTGGAACTTTGTTAAATTCCTCCGTGGTTTCTTGTGGATTCTGTAAGGCTTTCTAGACATAGGATTGTATCATCAGCAAATGGAGACCATTTGACTTCTTCCTTTTCTAATCTGGGTACCTTTTATTTATTTTTCTTGTCTTCTTGCTCAGGCTAGGTGTTTTACTTTTATAATTTTTAATAACCTTTCATTTAGTAACAATTTTGGACTTGCAGAAAAGATACAAAAACAGTACACAGAGTTCCATATATAACTTCATACACACAAGAAAAACCCCTCAAAACCAAGCCCCCTCACTGCCTTCAAGTTTATTCCAATTTATAGCAACCTTATAAGGCACAGGAGACTTGCTCCATAAGGTTTCTAAGGATGTAAGCTTTATGTGAACAACAACAGAAAAGCCCCTCATTTTTCTCCCTTGGAGTATCCAGTGTATTAGAACTGCTGACCTAGAGAATAACAGTCTAATGTGTAACACACTATGCCACCAGTCTTGCATACCTTCACTGGGGCTCTCTCAATGTGAGCATGTCCACAGCCTTGGTACATTTGTCTCAGTACTGTTATGATAATACATCAGTACAGCACGATTAACTAAATTAAAGACTTGATTGTAATTTCACCATTCTGCTTTAAAAAACCCAAAGTTATAAAGCAATTGAATACGGTGAAGGGATACCTGCACATCCAAGCTAAACATGTTGCAACGTGTCTGTGCACTCAGTGAATGGCCGCAGACAAGTTCACCCCGTGGTACACGCCTCCTAGTCTCGTTGCGGTTCCTTCAAAAACTAAAAGGGGGCTGAAAAGGAAAAAAGCATTTTGCACAGATCAGCCAATTCAACGGACTGATCTTTCCATCAGTCTTGAAGGAGATCAAAGCACAGTAAGGTGTTTTATTGGAATTAATCATTACTGGAGATGAGTAATAGATTTACCAGTATGGTCCAGAGAGTAAGGTCCAATCAAAAAAGCTGCTGCAGGAATCTGCTGGGCTGGTTAAATTGCAGGCAGAGGGTTTTGCTCCGTAGGTTATGGCAGCTGTTTTAAGGGATGGAGTCATCTCTAGTTTTTTTTTCCAAAGGACCCAGGACACTCTCAAGAGCTTCTTAGGAAGTTTAAGAAACTGAAAGAAAAAAATCTAGGAAAGAATTTTTATTTTTCTCTCAGCAATGTACCCGCTCATTCTTTGTTGACAGCAAGGTCTGTCCCACAAGAATTTTTTTGGAAGACCTTACAGCCTGATCTTGACCTTTCAGACTTCTTTTAGTTCCCTAAACTCAAAGCAGATTAAAAAGGAATACAACGTGCATTGCTCCAGGATGCCACCGCTGCTGTTTTGACTTGGCATGAATCAGAAGGCAGAATTCTTAGGAGAAGGGTTAGACTGGGGAGATGGAAACCCTGCCTTTGGAATTGTGAAGACATTGTGAAGGATACAACAAGAAACACTAGCTCCCATTTTGCCACTTTTGTTTAATCCAGTTATCTGTCCTTTTGTAGCAATGCTTTTGCACTGGCCCTCGTGCATAGGCCAACACACAAACATATTATAAGAATCTAATTTTAAATGTATACGTGCATGTTATATGTAATGCACCAATGTACTTGTTTATGTAAGTAGATACACACACCTTTTGAGACAGGTTATACCAATTAGTGTTTAGTTTAGCCTTTTCTGCTGACTCGCAGTGACCATCTGTCATTATACTTTCTCTTTTGCCTTAGTGAGGGGCTTTGGCTCTAATCTGTGCTTCCTGAGCCCTCGAGTCAGTTCATCATCTTTCTCCAGCTCCATACTCTTTACTGAGCTTTTTTGACCCATAGTGACCCTACAGGACAGAGTAGAACTGCCCCATTGGGTTTCTGAGACTTTAGTTCTTTTACAGTATCAGAAAGCCTCGTCTTTCTCCTGAGGAATGCCAAGTAGATTCAAACCACTGAACTTGTGGTTAGCAGTTGAAAACAAAGCCTAGAATACCTGTTGCTACTTTTCTCCGCGACCAGCAGACAAGCTTCCCACAGCCACACGTCCATTTTTAACCGTGTAAGATATTACAAGATGTGATGAGGGCTTTGTAGAATCAGGTGCACACGTTAAAGGGTTGCAGGTACGTGGTACATGGACTGTAACATACATGGACTGAATGAATGCTGGGACATTTTTCCCAAACCCTAACTTTATTGTCTTATTTCCCAGTTTGGGTCCATATGTAGACAGATTCTAATGAAGAGCTAAGTAATTTTTAATAGATAAAACAAGAGAGTGAATAATTCTTTTTTATCAAAAAGGTTACCCGAGTATTATGTTGTTCCCATAGATCTAAATTATTTAACCCTTCAGACATTCATCGATGTACAATTTTTAATGATTTCCTATCAGTGTCTTTTACACTCTTTACATAAAACCAAAATCATTCCATGATTTTGACCCATAGTGACCCTACAGGACAGAGTAGAACTGCCCCATTGGGTTTCTGAGACTTTAGGTCTTTTACAGTATCAGAAAGCCTCGTCTTTCTCCTGAGGAATGCCAAGTAGATTCAAACCTCTGAACTTGTGGTTAGCAGTCGAATACATAACCTACTATGCCATCAAAGCTCCTCCTTTTTACAAAATACTTGTTTATTATGCAAAATGTGGGCAATATAGATTAAAGGACGTTATTTCTACACCTGTTTTACAAGGCTATATCATATTTTATGATTTTATTTAGTTCGTTTAGTACAACCTTTAAATTGTTTCTATTTTTTAAGAAATAAAGTTTTGTGATAAAGTCATAACTGGTAAGCTGCCAAATTTTGCATAGATCCAAACGCTGCATTCCTACGGTAAGACTACAGACGCAAAAGAAATGTACACTGTGTGCCTACGAAGTATGTTAAAATGGTGAACCCTTTGTTGTGTTTTTACAATTTAAAAACTGGTGTGTCCCTCCCCCCAAATATACGTTTTTAACTCAGATCTGGCCATTCCCAAATTAGACTCTGTTAGACTCTGACCTGCCAGCCTCTGAAGGAGCTTAGACTCTCCCAGTTCCAACGTGGAGTTATTCCCGGGCTGTGCACATGGCAGAGCGAAGGCAGCCGTCCTGGCCTGACCATTATTGCAGCGTGGATTCCAGCAGTGAGGTCTGGCCCCTGGCAGGAAGCTGTTTGTCAGGACCTGTTGTGGTTTGTTGTGACCTCCTCCCAGGGAGGTGATGGCCTTGGAGGGGAGGGTTTACGAGGGGGGCAGGCTTCCACAGGCTCCACTCCACACAGCATTTCCTTGCCCTCCAGCCTTAAGTAGCTTCACTAAATAGCCAATTTTAATGAAGAGGTTTCCTCCTCTATTCCCATTGGTAATTAAGGGACCATCTCTTACTGTCTAGTTTTCTGCCTGGTGGGCTGTCAGGCGGAATTTCTTGGCAAGTTTTCTAGCTTATTAAAGATGGACGACTAATTCTCTTGAGCCTCCGCTCCTGTTCAGCTGGGCTGGTGGACTTGTGACAGCGATGAGGGGCTACAAGGCCAGGGTTTGGTTTCAGGTGAACTCCGTCAGTCAGGCTGTTTAGAGAATGGTAGCAGGGACGCCTATAGTAGTTTTCCCCCTGCTCCCGTATAAACAAAACTCACTGCCATTGGTCACTTTTAGCTGCTAGAGACCCTCTAGAACAGAACTGAATTGCCTCGCTGGGCTTCCAAGGCTATAGATCCTCCTCGGAGTAGAAAGCCTTGTTTTTCTCCCATGGAGCGACTAGTGTGTTTGAACTACTGACCTTCAGGTTAGCAGTCCAAGACTCTTTTGTTTAGACCCTTTTCTTCAGATATAGCAGTTATCTTTCCTCCACTTTTCCCCTTAATACACATTGTAACACCAGTCTTTTGAAAAGCTAAAAATAGACTTTCTGAACCTTCTGACTCTGACTCTTCACTTTCTTTAGGAAACCATTTGTTTATCAAACGAAGCCTGCTTTCTGAGGCTGGCTGTCTTCAGGAGCATGAATTCATGTAGAATAGTAAGAGGATGGGTCTCCTAGGAGAAAGTGAAGTTAAGACTACCTGCAGATTGATTCTTGCATAACATACAATAGCGTCTTTTTATATCTTGTCAGATTTGCTTCTGCGTGTCTTTAGGGCTGGTTTGGGTCATTCAGAATAGAACAAAAGAAGAAAAAATGACCAGCTGGGCAGGGAGCAAGCTCAAATCATTTGTTCATCCTCAAGCACAGGACTTCTCGGCCCCTAGAAGGAAGTCTGTTGGTGAAGGAATCATTAAATCAATGAATCCGTGAAGCAGTGAATTGGAATTTTCCATAGTAAGGTCTACACTGTTTCATATCTAACTGTTAAAACGTGTCAGGCATGGGAAGCAAGCCTGAGGAGAAAGCAATGGGACCCAAGGTTCCGGAGGAAATTAAGGGGAGGAGGAGGCAGGGGAAGGGAGCGGTGAGCAAACACCGCCATAGACAGGGGAGCAACTAGGGAATTACACTCAACAACAAGGAGGACGTAGAGATCCCAGTGACATTGGAGCAACAGCATCTAGCTGAGAGGAATTACTGAGAGGAAGAAGAAGGGCGAGCATGATGGTGGGGCAGGAGGAAGGTAAAAGGAAACAGAGGAAAGATGTAGGAAGTGAAGCTATGGATAGATGTATAAACAAAGGTGTACACTTATGTAACTATATTAATTCATAAAAATAGAGGTGGGGTATAAAAGGGGAGCTGATTATAAGGATCTACATATAACCTCCTCCCTGGGGGACGGATAACAGAAAAGTGGGTGAAGGGAGACATAGGACAGTGTAAGATATGACAAAATAATAATTTATAAAATATCAAGGGTACATGAGGGAGAGGGGAGCTGGGTGAGGTGGGGGAATGAGGAGCTGATACCAAGGGCTCAAATAGAAAGCAAATGTTTTGAGTGAGAATGAGGAGGGCAACAAATGTATAAATGTGCTTGACATACAATGGATGGATGTATGGATTGTGATAAGAGTTTTACAAGCCCCGATAAAATGATAAAACAAGAGGTATTGGCATATGTGCATCTATTAATATGGCAATACATTGAGGAAGTGGATGGATTTGGGGCCTCTGCTCAAGCCCTCCCTAAACACAAAAACACTTTGTTCTAACAACCTGGCATTCTGTGACGTTCACCCTTCCGTCATGATCGCTGAATACAAAATAGGTGCACAAGCAAATATGGTGAAGAAACTGATGGTGCCCGGCTATCAAAAGATAGAGCATCTTGGGTCTTAAAAGCTTGAGGTTAAACTAGCGGCCATCTAGCAGAGAAGTAACATGCCCACATGGAAGAAGCACACCAGCCTGTTGTGATCATGAGGTGTCTACAGGATCAGCTAAAAGGCATCAGAAGATCCAAAACAAACAAAAAAACATATGGTTGAGAATGAGGGGGCTTGGCGCAGAGACCCCAAACCCATCTGTAGACAATGGGCCATCCCCTCACAGAAGGGTAGCAAGGAAGGGATGAGTCAACCAAGGCGCAGTATAGCACCAATGAAACATAGTATTCCTCTGGTTCTTTGAGGCTTCTTCATCCCCCACTATCATGACCCCAATCCTGCCTTTCACTGTGGGCTAGACTGGAGCATATTCACAGATACAGGTAAGAGCTCAGGACGCATGAATCCAGGAAAGATAAACCCCTCAGGAACGGAAATGGAAATAGTGATACCAGGAGGGTGGGGGAAGGCGGGGAGAGGAGGGAGGAAGAAATGGAGAGGAAGGGAGACTGCAGTCGGTGTAAGATATGAAAATAATAGTCATTTATCATTTATCAAGGGGTCATGAGGGTGGGAAGGGGGGAGAGTGTAAAAAGAGGAGCTGATACCAAGGGCTCAAATAGAAAGTAAATGTTAAGAAAATAATGATGGCAACATAGGTATAAATCTGCTTGATACAATTGATGTTTGAATTGTTATAAGAGCTGCAAGAGCCCCCAGTAAAGTGATCTTGTCAATAAATAATTAAAAGTGTCTTCCCAACTCTCTTCTCTTTCTGAAGACTAGCATAAAGAAGTTAGTGGGGCATTTCTGTGCACAAAGGAACTATGAAAGACTTGTGTCCACAGCCCTGGTGCTGCTGCTAGGTAAGCACTGGGCTGCTCACTGCCATGTCAGTGGTTCTAACCCATCAGCTACTGCAAGAGAGAAGACAAGGCTGTCTACTCCTGTAAAGATCCACAGCCTTGGGAACTTTATGTAAGGTCGCAGTGAGTCCGAATCAATTTGATGGCAGTTGACTGAGCCCATCCAATGAAAATGTTCTTGTCACTGGAGACCGTGGTGCCGCGGGTTAAAAGTTGGGCTGCAGACCACAAGCTTGGAGGAGGAGGGGTAGAGAGAGGGAGATGGGGAGGAGACCATGGCATCCTCCATAGAGAGTTACACCTTGGAGACACTGGAGCCAGTCTACCCTGTCCTTTAGGGTGCTATGAGTCGGAAGCATCCAGATCAGGGGTCGGCAAACGGCAGCTCTTCAGCTCTCAGTAAAATTGAAACAATGTAAAGGATATTATTCAGATAATGGTGATTTCATTTGTTTATAAAAATATATTTATGGCTCTCAAATAATTTTTAAACTATTGTGAGGGACAGGATTGGCTCCTCCGTTTCAAAGGTTTGCCGGCCCCTGATCTAGATAATAGTGATTGTGTTTGTCTGTCTGTTTGCTCTCTTCTTCCCGGTTTCTAGCCTAGACCTTGGCAACTCCGTACGTACTTGCTTGCTGCTTCTATTTACTGACATGTTCTGAGTATTTTAGAAATGCAGAATCAAACATATGTGGCCTTTTGTGTGACATCTCTTTTAAGCCCTGTGAAGTAAGACCCAGGGGGAGGGCTGGGGACTTCAGGTTCCCAAAGGGTCTGCTCTGTAGGACCCAAACTTGAGCCTCGTTCTTTCCAGTTGTAAAGCCCACAGTCTCTCCCCATGGTCTGTAGACTCTGCTGTTTCCAGGTGTCCTCTGCCTTCTTGGCCTTTTACTGTCCCGTCATGATTAGGCAATTGCTCACGCTCCCGGTTCTCACTGGTAGAATGGGAAGACGCTACGACGGTGGTTCTCCCATTGTAACGTGCCTCTCTCAATAAGTTGTTATTTTTAACAATTTGCTCTTGTTGTTTAAAGTGTTCATGGCAAAACTCATGCAATTCAACAATGTCTACACATGCACACCATGGTATCGATGACTGTCTTCATTGTTCAACCAATCTTGCCTGCCTCTTCCGGATTGTTCTTCCCCCTTAAAGTCACCAGCCTCTGACCTTTGGTGTTGTGGTTATGTGTGATGCCTTGTAGCTAAGCCTTTAGAAACCACTGGCCCCTCTGGACCACCCTCCTCATCACTCTCTTGATTTCGCAGGAATGGCAAGGTTCTCGATTCTCCAGGGACTCGCTGCCAGGCGCTTGCCCTCCTGGCTCTGCCCTGCACCTACCTGGACACAAATCCCCTGCCTGTTAGAGAACCTCAGTCCCCAGCTCCCCCTAAGATCATCTGAATTAGGGCCAGAAAGATCCAAGAGAGCCCATCTCAGTTTCCATGGGTACCAAGCCTACGGCCATCCAGTGGATTCACAGAGACCCTATAGGTCAGGGTCACCTGCCCTCTTGGGTTTCCGAGGCTGTCAATCTAAGAGAGCAGAAAGCTTCATCCTTCTCCTAAAGAGTTGCTGGTGGGTTGAGACTGCTGACCTTGGAGATGACAGCCCACCTTGTCACCCACAGCATAGACCATGGCGGTGGGCTCCAGGGGCACAGTGACTGGAGACACCATCTTTGCCTCTTATGGCTCCTGATCAGACACACCTGTCCACTGGGGGAGGGATATGATGACCAGGCTGGTCATAACCGGGTCTCAGGTGAAAACCACATTCATCTTGCTCAGTGCATTGGAGTCGTATCTGCAACTTGGGGCCCAGCTATGCTTCTTGTCTTCCTTATTGTCGGTGCCTGCTTTGGCACTGCCAACAGTAGAATGAAGTATTTGCAACCGAGACCACTTTGCCTGCAACACAACAAGCCCATTGTCATTGAGCCTGTTTCAACTCCTGACGGCCCATGTGTGCAGGGGTAGAACTGCTCCCTGGAGTTTTGAAAGCAGTGACCTTTCAGAAGCAGATGGCCAGGCCTTTCTTCCAAGGCACCTCTGTGTGGGTTTGAACCACCAGCCTTTCTGTCAGTAACTCAGTGCTTAATCATCTGCGCCACCCAGGAACACCTACAGGGTCTACCCAGCCTAAAATATACACTGCAATGTGTAGTAGTTAAGACTGTGGGCTCTTGACTACAAATCCTCATGGAAGGGACACGAAGATCCTCCAGTTATTTCACAGGAGAGATGACCCCAACATGCCAAGAAATGAGTGAGCAGTCAGGGGCTTAAGAGCATGTCGTCTGGGTTGAGTTGCTATTTACCAGCTCTATGAGTTTGGGTGAGTCACAGAAGCTTACAAAATCTGCTGCCTTTTCCCTAAATCACTATTCTTGAAAAGAGCAAATGCAAATAGCTTAGTAATTTCATCAGTAAATATGACTCGGACTCCATTCTGCACTGGGCATTGTTTGGCACACTGGTGATAAACCAGTGGATGTCCACGAGAGACAAACTCTCTGCTTCCACAAAACTGGTCAATCTTTATGGACATACACGGCCTCATCTTCTTCCCTTGGAGCTGCTGGTGGGTTTGAACCACTTACTTTGAGGCTTGTGGCCCACCATTAACCCGCTATACTACCAGGGGTCCTGGAGTGCCACAGTGAAAAAACAAACAAATGAAAAACACCAGCAAATTCACTGCCATTGAGTCACTTCTGACTCATGGCAGCCCTGTGAGGCAGAGTGGAACTGCCCCTGTGGGTTTCTGAGACTGTCACTCTTTCTGGGAGTAAAATGCCCTTTCTCCTGTGGAGTGACTGGTAGTTGCGAACTGCTGACCTCATAGTTATAGCCCCCAAGGCACAGCCATGACATCACTAGTGCCACAGTAGGAGATAACTATTCAAAAGTTCCTCTGGCTGAGGTCAGGCGTGAACTTGTGTTGGGCAAGATTTGCCATCAGGAGACCAGTGAGCAGGTCACTGCACTAGTCCACATCCAAGAGATGGCAGCTCGTGCTGGGGTCGTAGCAGGGGTGGTATAGAGAAGAAGATGGATCAGGTGACACTGATGGTACCCGTGGAAAGAGGGATGTAAATAGAACATAGGGGAAATGCTTGGCACAGAGACAGTGACATATTCATGCGGAACAATGGGCTCTCAGTATTTTAATAGCTAATCAAACAGAGGGAGATGATGGTAAGGTCTATGCTTGCTTCTTGGTTTCTATCAGGTCTTTACATATGATAGAGACGAGATACTTCTGACACGAATTCAAAATCTATTTCCACAGTTTATCATTTGCCTTATTTGTTTGTTTGTCATGTAGAATTTGTGTGTGTGTGTTGTTGTTCTTGTGTCTTTGAATACACTAGATTGATCAAGTTTCTTTTTTCCCTGCTTTCTGAACTTTGAGTCATAGTTAGAAAGCTCTTCTTTATACCAGGGTGTTTGCCCATTCTTTCTAGTACTTTTACATCTTCATTCTTACATTTGAATCTTTGAGCCATTTGAAGCTAACCACAGCCAATACTGGGTGAGATGTGGGGTTAGCGAAGAAAGATAAAAAGTTATTTAAACATTTATGAACAAATGGCTCTGCCCACATATGGTCAGAGCTGGCATATGAAGTGCATTCGGGGTAGTGAGTTTTCCTTTTGGACTAAGAACAGGTATATCGGTTGTCCTGGGCAAGATGAGTATTTCAGGACTCTAATTAGAAGATGTTTAGCCGGAGGCTTTGATAGAAGTTTTCCTGTCTGTTGAGCTGGCCGCACGCAGGCTGATGGGAGACTCGGGGGTCCACCAGTCGAATAAAACTTTTGGTTATAGTTTTGGACCATCATGACACTTCATGCCATCAGCCTCCAAAACCTCACCCCTGAATTGTGCTTAAAATTCCCCTATGTTATTCCCTTTGAGGATTGCCATAAAATGACTCCTCAGACATCCTAAGTTTGGTTTTGGAAAAAAAAAAATTTCATTAGGTTATCATTACTTCTCGCTTAGTCTCAAGGACTTTTTATGTCCTAGAAATCCTAGTGAGAGTAAGAAAGCAGGTGTGCATGTATGTGGTAGAGCCATGTTGGCGTTTTCTTTAAAACACTTCCAGATATGCAAGTGACAGGAACACAACTCAAATCCCTTCAGATAAAGGGGACTTTGTGGCTCTTGTGACAGGCACAAGGATTTCTGGCTTCAGTCCTGGCTAGATCCAGGAGCTCTTTTCCAGGAATCTCACGCTCTCTCCACGGCTCTCAGCTTTTATGGCTTGCTGCTGCGTCCAGTAGCAAATATGCAAGGTGGCCACTCGTAGCTCCGAGGTTACCTTCTCCTAACACAGAAGAGCTTTCTTTTCCTGCTTCTTTTCCGGCCCCCAATCCAAGCCCGATTTTCCTTCTTCTCCCTAGACCAGTCACCCTGGCTGGGAGGAGAGGGCGCTGACTGGGCAGCTCTGAGCAGCGCTTGTATTCCCAAGGGGACTCCATCCCATTGAAACTTGAGGAGGGACAGTTTCCCAAAAGAATTTTGTGAGTCTGTTATTAGAAGCGGGAGGAACCTTTGCCGAGCTAGCCCAAGTCCCAGAGTGCTGTGCAGCACGAGCTGCTTTCTTGTGCGTGGGGTTCTTCAGGAATCGAATTGGATATCTTGAATGGAACAATCGGACTCAATGATCCTGGGAGACCAAGTTCCTGCCATGTGCTGATCAGAGGCAATAGCCGTGTGCTGTCCCACTAGCATTACACAAACATGAGAAGTTGCTACCTGCCTATTACCAACGCTGTGTTTCTGGAATTCTGAAGAAGGTTGTCAGAAAAGCTGCCACCCTGCAGTTAGAAAAGAACACATCATGTTCCGAAGTGGATTGTGGTAATGACCATACAGCTCTTCTTAATATTGTGATATGTGAAGTATATGCCAACAGAGCCATTTTAAAAGAAGATACAGAGTCAGTGTTCCCCCTTCTCAGTCACTGGCTGTGGTTTAGGAAGAGAACTAGGTCCCTAAATGAACAGGATGCTTAAATGTGAGCTTTCTTAAATGTCATTCTCGACATTTGCCAGATATCACCCCACACTTGACATTGTTCAAAAAGGCAAACTCAAAAACTCACTTCACACCTGAATGTCCTACAGACAGTGAGGAATGGGTCATGAAGTGGCCTTTGTAAGGGCAGAGGAGGTCTGTGTGGATGAAGTGGCCTAGCTTCTCCCAACAGAGACACAATTACCTAAGAACACGTCTATGTTATTTTAGCTGTGCCAGAGCTAGCTGCTGCCATCGAGCCAGCTCCCAGGCAAGGCTGCCTTATCGACAGCAGAATGAACCGTACCTGTCACTGCTTCATCCCCACGGTGGTTTGTCTTTTTGAGCCCATTGTTACAGCTACCATGTAAGTCCATCTCATGGGAAGTTTCCTTTGTTTTTGCTGACTCTCTGCTTTCCCAAACACAAAGTCCTTTCCTGGCAGTTGAGCTGTCATGGTCAAAAGTAGGCAAGGCCCAGCTTCCCCATCCTCACTTCCAAGGGACAGTCCAGCTGTACGGACTCCATCACTGAGTTGGTCGTTCTTTGGGCAGTCTGTGGTAGATTGACTATTCTCCTTCAACCCCACAATTCAGCACGGCAATTCTGTCGTTCACTGCCCAACTTTCACATGAGGGTGAGGTCATGAAAATACTACGGCTTGGTAGTTGTACATTTTTGCTTATGAGTATTTTAAAGAGGTACTCAATGGATTTCCCCATTGTGCCTAGCAAGATGCCTTGTGAGATAGTTAAGGTTTATTGTGCCCAGCTGGCTGATAAACACATGTAGGGTTAATTGAAGGGTGCAAAGATAAATGGCTTGGTGAGCCTCACCTTTCTGGTGTTCGGGTCTCTTGTCTCTGATGGTTGGACCAGGATACAGCTGCCTTGACCAGTTACCTGCTTCTGCTGGCAAGGCCCACTTCCTGTGAGACATCCCTGAGGAGAAGCCACATGGACCTACCCTGATGGAGCCCTGGGTGCTGGAGCAGCCGCACGGAGACCCCTGCCAGCGCTGAGATGCTTCCATGCTCACTGATTCGGCTTTCCTCCTGCAGTCAGCATTATTGCATGTGTTTTGTCAGATTGAGGACTTTGTAGATTGGTGTCGGACATATGGGCCATTGTCGGACTTATGAGCTTGGAATGCTTTCTTAATGTACACTTACCCTTTATATAAAACTCTCTCACATATACGTGTGAGTTTCTGTGGATTTGTTCCTCTAATTTACCCAGACTAACACACCTTTCAACCTGAATGAAACTGGAGGGACCCTGAGACCATTGTCCCAAGTCAGCCCTCTAACTTGAAACTCAGGGCACTCCTGGGGACCATCTCTCAGCCAAATAATGGACGTGCCTCTAAAATGCACCAAGGCACCTCTCAAGAATCCAGTCTTTAGAATGATCATTTATAGGCCGCTAGAAGGGCAGCATTTACCCAGAACCAAAGATGAAAAGGCTGGAAACAAGGGAGCTATGGAGAAAATGGGGGAGAAAGCTGACGTGCTGTGGAGATTACGACCATGTCATGGAACAGCATTGTAGAACTGACTTGCTCTGTAAGCCTTCACCGAAAGCACAATAAAATGTTCAAAGTCGTAGAAACAGGATTCAAGCCCAAACACCCAAACTTAAGTTCAGGGTCTTGACTCCTACCCTAACCCACAGCCACAGAGTTGATTCCAACTCTGTATTGGCCAGAGCAGAACTGCCCCGTTGGGCTCGAGGCTACCACTACTACTTCCTGTTCTTACCCTTTCCCTCCAAAATAATCTTTCCCACAACAAAGTCTCCATCCTTATCCCTGACACTCAGTAATTACACATCCTTGTCTTCACAGTGGTTTGCCTCACACCTGGCAATTTCCTCTCTTCCTAATTCCTGGGAGTTCTATTTGTTTGAACTTGAAATTGTTGCAAGCCCTTTTGGTTAAGCCAGCCATCGTTTTTGTTTTCCCTCTGATGCTCACAGGCTTTGAAGGACTCATCTTCTCTACCTGCTGTCTGCTTGCTCTGTTTTCATTCTTCCCCCACAAGGGCTTTCCTCTTCGGTTTTTTTGTTGTTGTTGGTGGTGGTTTGTTTTTTGTTTTTTAAGAGGAATCTCTTGTAAGGCTTTCTCTAAAATATTCTTGTCTCCCCATCAAACCCGATTAGCCCTTATCTCCCTGTGACAGGTACTGACAAACACCATGGAAAAGCACAGATGGCCCTGTGGTTTGGCTGACAGATTAGTGCCCTTTTCAGGTGATAATGATCCCTCCCATGGCAGTTAAAGACGCTTCATCATGAAGGGTTGATTGTTTATGGCAAACCTGATCCTGGCACTTAAAATAACTTGGGATCTAGTTAGTTCCCTCCCCCATCCCACCCCACCCCAAAGTCTCTGGAATTCCTCTATGGCAAAAGAAACACACAAGGGCATGCATCAAGTTTTTAATCAGGATAACCTCCCACCTGTAGCATTTCATAGATTCCCAAGCACCTCATGTCTGTCTGGGATCTCACAGAGAACTTGTCTCAGGGAACCAGTCATATGTTTCTTTCCAAGGAGGTAAGGAGGGGAGAGGGTGCGTGCAGGCTGCTAGACTGGGCCGATTGAGGTGTCTGGGGGATGCAGTGAGGATGGGCCCTGGGGAAACTCAGTAAGATGGAAAGCAGGGTCTCCTGCCTCCCCAGGCTTTTCTCAGCACTGCTCATGAGAACTAGCCGTGAGGGGGTTCCATCGGACTTCCCCGGAGCCTCACTGAAGCGCTTCTTCTCCTGTGGCTGTGTAAGATATCCGTCTTTTATTGTGATGTTTTACTTTGTAACTGCTGCAGCAGTAACTATAGGCTGATACTTGATTCCTGATCAAAGTAGGTGAATTCCTAGCACAGGTCATCGGAAAGATATTTGGACAAGGAGAAGAGGCAAAGTTTTTATCTTGAGGTTTGGGAGATTGCCAAAAAAGAAAGGGAGGAAAAATATGAGAAGAAACTGGTGATTTACAATGTTGATGGAAACATCACTACCAAATGCAGTGATGCTCCATGCCTCAATTCAATGACCTTCCCCCTTCAATTTGTTAATGATAAAAATAGCATAACCACACAGCCCACAATGGGGAGGTCTCCCTTCTGACATAACCGTGATTTTAATTTTGTGTGTTGTATGTTTTCTGTGAAGCCTTCCCACAAATGTATGGAAACACACACACACACATACAAATACATACAGGTTGTTAGATGTTGAGTTGGTTCCGGTGTATGACTCAGAGAGGCCCGGTGTATGACAGCACCAGCCCCTCTCCAATCCTGCACCATCTTCGCCAGTTCTCTCCTGGCCGCGCCCATGGGTGCAGCCACTGTGTTGAGGGCCGTCCTCTGTTTTGCTGACCTCCCCCTTTACTAGCATGATGTCCTCGTCTAGGAACTGGTCTCTCCTGGAAGCATGACCAAAGTACGTGAGACAACGTCTCACCAAACATACTTCTAAGGAGAACTCTGGCTGCACAACCTCTTCCAAGAGAGATTTGTTTTTCTGCAAGTCTGTGGCATTTTTAATACACTTCGCCAACACTGTAACTCAAAGTATCAAATCTTTTTCAATCTTCTTTATTCATTATCCACTGACACATGTTTATGAGGGGATTGAAAATGCCATGGCTTGGATCAGGCCCACCTGAATCCTCAAATTGACACCCTTGCTCTGTAACACTAAAGTGCTCTTGTGCAGCAGATTGGCCCAGTGCGATACTTTGTTTCATTTCTTGACTGCTGTTTCCACGAACATTGATTGTGGATTCAAGCAAAATGAAATCCTTGCCAATTTCAACCTTTTCCCATTTATCAGGATGTTGTTTCTTGGTCCATTTGTGGGGATTTTGGCTTACTTTCCCTTGAGCTGCAATCTATACCGGAGGTTACAGGACATGCATCCACAGGTGCTTCAAGTCCTTCTCGAAGCAAGCAAGCTTGTGTCATTTGCATGTTTGCATATCAAAGCCATATTCTTATTCATGTAGTTAAGTCTCTCTGATTGTATGTTCAGCATTACAGATGGAGTAAGTATGATAAAAGGGTCTAAGCCTGACACACACCGTTCCTAATTTTAAACCACACAGGATTCCCGTGTTCTGCTTGAACTAGGACTGTCTTTTAGTCCATGTGCAGGTTCTGCATGAGCACATGAAGTGTTCTAGAATTATCCACAGTTCATTATGATTCGCACAGTTGAATATATATGGATTGTCAATAGATATCTTTTCCGATACTTATTGTCAGTCAAGATCCATTTAATGTCAGCAGTGGCATCCCTTGTGCCACACCCTCTTCTGAATCTGGCATGGATTCAGCTCTGTTGAGGGACTGCTGTCGCTGTTTTTAAATTATCTTCAAAATTTTACTTGCATGTGATATTACTGATATTGTTCAGTGAGTTTTGCATTCTGTTGGGTCACCTGTCTTGGAATGTGCACAAATATGGATCTCTTCCAGTCAATTGGCCAGGTAACTGTCTTCCAAATTTCTTGGCATAGATGAGTGAGGGCTTCTAGTACTTCATCAGCTTGTTAAAATGTTTCATTTGGTATTATGTCAATTCCTGGAGCCTTGTTTGTACTAATGCCTTCAGTGCTGCTTGGATTTCTTCCTTCGATACTATTGGTTCTTGATCATATGCCATCTCTTGAAATGGTTGCTGTTTCACCAAGTCTTTAGAAAACCAAACAAAACAGGTTTATTGGCACATAATCTACACAATACAATCCAGTGGTTCAGTCATATCAAGAAAAGTTGTACAATCATTATCCAGATCAACTTTAGAACGTTTTCTTCTTTTTTGTCCTCATTGGTATTAGCTCCCTGCTCCCCCACAGCCTCCCCTGCCGTACCCCAGTGAACTACTAATCCAGTTACTGCCTCTATGGATTCACCCATCGAGGATTTCATCTGCCAAAGATCCTGCAGAAACAAGAAACAGAAAGCTAGTAACAATAACAAAATAAAATAGAGAAAAACCTCAATCAAAATGAAAGCAGAGCATATTAAAAACTATAAGCATATAAAAAACTTTAAGATGGGTCAAAAAGATAGATCAAATAATAAGGTGTTAGACTTGAACCTAACTACATCTGTCATAATCTACTTTCCAATGCACTTTACATGATACAAGGCTATTCACACCCCTGGTCTACGGTCAGAAGGGATTCACCAGAAGGGATTCTATGTATGGACCCTGCACATGGATTTGGGGCTTCCACAGTCATCCATACCCTTCTGAAAGCCAGGTGTTGACAATTTAAGCTCTAATATCACTCTCTCCTTCAGATTCGGATTCTATTATTGAGAACCCTTGGATCACACAGACTGGTGCGCTTCTTCCATGTGGACTTAGTGTAAGCTTCACTTAGGTGCCTGCTAGTTGGAAGACAAGCCTTTAAGACTCCAGATGCTATACTTTCTGATAGCTGGGTACCATATATTTCTTCACCACACTTTGGTATAACACCCATCTCTTCAGTGTTCTCTTCATGAGTGCGAGTATTAAGCAGGGCCATGTCATAAGAACTAATTGTTCTTAGACAACGATTCTTTATTACATAGTGACTTTTTATATTCTTTGCATCTTCTTTTGATGTCTCTTGCATCATTTAATATGTCACCCATGGAATCTTTCATGATTGCAACTTGAGGCTTGAATTTTTTGTTCAGTTCTTTCAGCTTGAGGTAATATTGAGTGTGTCCTTCCTTTATGACCTTCTAAACACCAGACCTCTGCACTTTTCCTTATAATGCTCCTTCTTGTCTTCTCAAGCTGCCCTTTGAAATATTCTATTCAGCTCTTTGGCTTCATCATTCATTCTCTTTGCTTCAGCTTTACATTCAAGACCAAGTTTCAGAGTATTTTCTGAAAATTACTTTAGTCTTTTACTTTCCGTTCCTGTTTTTGTAATGACCTTTTGATGTCTTCCTGTATGCTGTCCTTTTCTTTCTTTCTTCTTCTTCTTTGTTTTTTGAGCAAAATTTGTTTATTCTATACTTCACTAGTTAAAATTGGAAAATCAGACTTATTGACATTTTCAGTTGATCAGATTGAGAAGCACAGATTGTTATTTCAAATGACCTTTAGGACATTAGTATTTCAGAATCATTAACATTTTTAACAGTTTCATTGGCATTTAATCCACATATCACACAATTCAATAGTTCATCATATCAAGAATTGTACAGTCACTACCATAATCAAATTCAGAATATCCCCCCCCCCTTAATTAAGTAGTCTTTAAAATGAGTTGTGTACTTACGCACCTTCAGTTCTAGTGCTCCCTCCCCCTCCCACCTTCATTGTTTAATCCAGAAATCCCCTCCTACTCCCCATCTCTCACACCCTCCCCTACAAACTCTTGCATCAGTTATTATCTGTACACATCCACTCCTTCTGTGCTTTACAGTCTGGCAAACCCAACAGAAACAATAAAGAACAAAACCTAAATGGAGTGCTAAAGATAAAACAATAGTAGTATAAAGATAAAAATACAATGAATACGTAAAAAGGACCACCATCAATATTTAAAAAGCCCAGGAAGAAGTTTTTGTCATGGAACAAGCAAGAGACCCCTGCACCTAGAACAAATTTAGGTTGGGTCTAGAGGGAGGTCAGCTGACCAAGTATCAAGTTTGATCATTGTAATCAGGCTGACAGTGATCTCTGTTGGATAGGAAGGCTGTTCCAGAGCTTTGCCCGTGGCTAGAGGGGATCTGCCAGTGGCTTACTCTGACTAGATACTCTGAAGATGGGTTTTGGGCCCCCACTGTCCTCCACAGCCTTCCACAAATTGGGTGTCCACAATTTTAGTTCTGATACTTATCCCTTTGTCATACTGGAATGTTATTACTGTCATCTTTGGACCATGCAAGTCAGGTGTGCTTCTTCCATGTGGGCTTAGTTGACTCCTTGCTTAGCTGGCTGCTTGTTTGAATACAAGCTTTTACGACCCCAGACACTCTGCCAGTTGATAGCCAGGCACCATCTACTTTCTTCACCACACTTTGCTGTAACACCCTTATCTTCAGTGATCCTTTCGACTCATTGGCAGTGAGTTTGGTTGTGGGTTTTCCACTAGGGGGCTCATCTTCCAGCATGGAATTAGACAATATTTTGTCATGAGCTATATGGTTTTCCTTGACTAATTTTCAAAGTAGATTGTCAAAACTTTTTCCTAGTCTGTCTTAGTATAGAAGTTATGCTGAAATCTGCACAGTGGGTAGCCCTGATAATATTTTAAATACTGGTACCGGCATCAAAGTAACATGTAAGGCACTACAGCAGGGCCAGCTGATAGAGGGATGCTGGATTTAGTAGTTAGTCTATTATTTATTTAGATAGACATGCAGAGACAATAACAAGCACAAAAACAAGACAGAGCAAAACAAAACAACAACAAAAAAAACCAATGACAAGAAAAGAAAAGCCTATAAATAGTTGCAGGTCTGTTTGTTGACCTTTAGGAGTGTTTTCCAGTTCAGTCTGATGGGTGCCATCCCCTGGCCCAGAAGTCTATTTTTAGTATTCCCTGGGGACTTCATTGCTTTGCTCCCCTTGCTGCTTTGTTGCACTCCCTTAGCGTTTTGCCCTGGTGTGATGGGGTCAGATCGGGCACAATTCCTGCACTGTGCCTCCATTGTTGTCCCCATAGCACTATGGGTCAGTGAGGGACATCGTGTCTCATGGTGGGGCTGGCCCTATGGTTCTCTCTGTGTATTGGTTGCTCTGATCAGGAACATCATCTCGGGGCTTGGTGGGCCAGGATGTGTTCCACTCTCTCTTCTTCCCACTTTGCTGGCTCCTGTGTGCTCTGATCAGACGCACCCCTCTCACTGAGCTGTAGTTTCAGTGCTGTCCTCTGAAGTACATTCTTCTGTGGGGAGGGGTGGGGTGTCCACATAGTTAGCATTGGGGCTGGTCCTGCAGACCTCTCTTAGCTCCCTGTTTTGTGCCCGTATGTTGCATTCGCATCTTGGCGCACTGGAACGTATGTATACAGTAGCTTTTCCCTTATGCCCCTTTTACATTTTTAAGCTTACCTCAGCAGACTCATGTTGTACTTGTCCTTTTGTGCTTGGCTTACTTCACTTAGCATAATTTCCTCCAATTCTTTCCATGTGGCAATGTGCTTCACGCATTCATCGCTGCATTTTAGGGACACGTAGTACTCCGTTGTATGTATGTACCACAGTTTTTTAATCCATTAGTCCATTGATGGAACTTTGGCTTGTTTCCAACTCCTTGCAATTGTGAACTGTGCCGCAATGAACATTGGAGCACAGATGTCTGGCCTTGGTTTGTTTCTTGCCTCTTCTGGGTATATGCCCAATAGGGGGATTGCTGGGTCATCTGGTAACTGGATTTCCATCTGTTTTAGATATCGCCAGATCGATTTCCATAATGGCTGTACATACCTACAGGTCCACCAGCAGAGGATAAGAGTTCCAATCTCACCACAGCCCCTCCAACACGTGTTACTTGCTAATTGTTTTGAATTGGGTTATCATTAAGGGTATTAGGTGGTATCTCATAGTTGTTTTAATTTGCATTTCTCTTATGGCTAATGATCATCAGGAACATTTTCTCATATGTTTATTGGCCATTCGGATTTCTGCCCTTGTGAAACTCCTGTTCAGGTCCTTTCCCCACTTCCTCAGTGGACAGTTAGTTTTTTCTTTTTGTAAGCTAGCAGAGTATTGTAGATTTTAGTAATAAGGTCTTTGTCTGATGTCATTGTTAAAGATATTTTCCCAGTCCATAGACTCTCTTATTACTCTCTTGGTGAATTCTTTTGATGTACACAGGTATATATCTCACTTGTCAATTTGTGCTTTCTCTGTATTTGTATCCTTCCCTAGAGTCACAAGGAAATGACGAGCCAATCAGGGTACAGTCTAGCACCAATGAAACATACAACTTTCCTCTAGTTTTTTAATGCTTCCTCCCCCTCCCCTCCATTATCATGACCCCAATTCTACTTTACAAATCAGCTAGACAAGAGCATGTACACTAGTACAGATAAGAGCTGGAAACACAGGGAATCCAGGATGGATAAACTCCTCATGACCAAGAATGAGAGTAGCAATACAAGGAGGATAAGAGGAAGGTGGGGGGAGAAAGAGGGAACCGATCATGATCTACATATAAACCCCTTCCAGGAGAACAGACAATAGAAAAGTGGATAAAGGGAGACAGCAGTCGGTGTAAGACATGAAAAAAAATTAATAAATTATCAAGGGTTCATGAGGGCAGGAGGGTGGGGAAGGAGGGGAAAAAATGAGGAGCTGATACGAAGGGCTCAAGTAAAAAGAAAATGTTTTGATGATGGAAACAAATGTGCAAATGTGCTTGATACAATGGATGGATGTATGGCTTGTGATAAGAGTTGTACGAGTCCCCAATAAAATGGTAAAAAAGAAATTGAACTATTAAAGTAAATACGTCCATAACCCAAAAGAAGGAACCATCTCCCGAGGGCTGGATGAATCTGGAAGGCTTCTCACAAGCAACATGGAGACTTTCTTGAGAAGGATGAGGGAGGTTGTTCTGGACATGAATTCAAAGAGATGACATTTTTCAGACATTAGCCAATCAGGTCCCATTCATACTGACAACCTTTGACATATATCTTCCAAGTGGTTTTTCTTTCTTTTGTTCTTTAATCATTCAGTAAATATTTCTTGAGTACCTGTTACTTGATGGTCTTGTGGTGTGGACAGTGTGACCCAGAGGGCAGCGTGAGTCCATGGAAGAAACATCAGCTGGGTGTCAGAGGACCCGAGACTGCACATCAGTCCCGTTTTCAGAGGAAAAACACACACACACACACACACACACACACACACAATTCCTTGGGCTATTGTGACTCCCAGTGTCTCTGATGGAAACTTCAGTAGTTCTGGCCAAGGTTGTTAACACACTGTCGCCATTCTTGGGAAGTGAAGAGTTGGACTCTTTTAATAAACACTGTGTGTGTGTGTGTGTGTGTGTGTGTGTGTGTGTGTGTGTACACATGTCAATAAGTTCATGGGAAAATGGAATGAAAAGATAACGGATTTTTCACAAACTGCGTCTCCCTCACCCATGTGGTTGGGGATATGACTTAGCTTTTCTCTCTCATACCTTCTTTCTAGGAGCTCTAGTAGTGAGTTGGCCTGCAAACCTCCCGGCCAGCAGTTTGAAACCACCAGAGGTTCTAAGGGAGACAGACAAGGCTTTCTAATCCTGTAAAGATTTGGATGCGAAAGAAGAGGGGTTGGAGTGGAAACCCAAAACCCATCTACAGACAATTGGACATCCCCCACAGAAGGGTTACAAGGAAGGGATGATTCAACCAGGGTGCAATATAGCACCGTTGAACACACATCATTCCTCTAGTTCCTGAATGCTTACCCCACTCCCCACCCTCCACCACCACTACCACGACCCAGTTCTACCTCACAAATCTGGCTAGACTGGAATACAGGAATCCACACTCTGGACCAATGGAATTCAGGACAGATAAACCCCTCAGGAACAGTAGTGGGAGTAGTGATTTTATGAGGGGTGGTGGGGAGAAAGGAGGAACCATGAGGTTGGATATATAGCGCCCCCCCCCCGCCCCACCTGTGGGACAAATAACAGGAATGTGGGTGAAGGGAGACAATAGACAGTGTAAGACATGATATAACAATAATATATGATTGATCAAGGATTCACGAGTGTGGGAGGGGAGAGAGGGGCTGATAGCAAGGGCTAAAATAGGAAATGTTGATGGCAACATATGTATAAGTGTTCATAATAGAATGATGGATTGTTATAATATTTGCAAGAGCCCCCAATATAATGCTTAATAATAATAGTGAAAAGATTTGGGAACCCAAACGGGCAGTCTTGGAAACATAAAGGGGCAGACCTGCTCTGTCCTAAATGCCTGCAGAGTCAGAATTACCTGGATGGCAGTGAATTTGTTTTGTTTTGAACTTTCTTTCCCTTCTTTCTTTCTTTTGGGAGTACTTTATCCTCCGAGCTCTGAAAGCTAAGCTGGAAACAGATGAAACAATATTTGTCACGAAAACCAGAAGAGTTCTGTGAGCGCCCAGACAGCTCACCTTTGTTCAGACTCCAAGCACGGGCATGGAGGGGAGGAGAGGCTTACCTGTGGTTATGCAGCTGGCAGAGGTGAATGCATTCACAAGAAAGATAATCGATCTGGAGACTGAGAATGGCTTACTGCAGGGTGGGTGGTTGGGAACAAAGGAAAGAAATTGTTCTTCGTTTTTGGAGGAATTGTTTAGGGTCTAACAGGAAAGTGGTAGCTGTTCCTATAGCTTCAGTCACAGCTCAGTTTCTGCCCTTTTGATCCCGGTCTGTTGACTGTCCTGTGGGCTCAGGTCTGTCAGCATCTGTTGAGTGTTTCACTCCCTGTTATGTCACCAGCGCCCTACCTCCCCACACAAACCAAACTGGGAAAAAACCAAACAAAAACAAAACCCAAACCCACTGCCGTGGAGTTGATTCCAACTCCCAGCAAACCCTATCTAGGGTTTTTGAGAAAATAATGTCCTTACAGAAACAGCCAGCCTTGTCTTTCCTTCTGTGTAGTGAGTGGTGGGTTTGGACCACTGGCCCTTTAGTTAGCTGGCCGATGCTTAACTCACAGCAACACCAGGGCCCCTGCTGCATTCCAGATGGCACCAGATAAGCTTATAAGGGAAGTATGAGTCACGTGCTTGCTGTGCAAACTCAGATTTAAGACCAGCTCCCTGTTTCCTCTCCCATTAATACCTTCAGTGCTCCCCCCATCCCTTCTCTGCTCCCTGTCACATAATATTCAGTAGCACTTTAGAATTGTCTAGAATTGGAAAGTACCAGAGGAATCACCCGTTTCTGTCTTTGCTGCTAGCCCTGAGTGGTGCAGAAGGTTAAGGTGCTTGGTTGCTACCTGACTGGTTGGAATCCACTGAAGAAGCAAGCCCTGGCGCTCTACTTCGACAAACTCAGTCTGTGAGAACTCTATGGAGCATATTTCTGTTCTGACCCAAATTGGGTTGCCTGAGTCGGAACCGAATGGACAGCAGCTGGTTTTAACGGGTGCTTCCCAGCAAACAGGATTCCAGGACAGGAATCAGCCCACACCTTGGCTCCTCTTTACCCTTGACCTCCAGGGTATACAATGGAAGCAGTTGAAGGTTCCACAAGACTTGGGTTGAAAAACAAATGGAGGACATTCTGGTTGGTCCAAAAAGTTATGTGACATGTCCACAGATACCAAGGGTGAAGTGGGCTCAAAACTCAGTCCCTTTGAACCTGCACAGCAACCTTCCCACAAGACTGCTGGCCCATGTCGCAGACAGGGACGGCTGCTCTGTGGAGCCGGGGCCTGTTGCAGGAGGGTGCTGTCTGTGCCCGAGGAGGGGTGCAGAGCATGAGTGTGCAGGGCCGTCGAAGTTCAGTTCCAGCTTGGCCATTTGTAGCTATGTGACCTTGACTTTTTCCAAGTTTCTTAACCTCTCGGCATCTCTGTGTCCCCCTCTGTAAACGCCCTGTGGAGCAGCTTGGGAGGATTCAGTTAAACAAAGTTTGTTTGGCACTAGTCACGTCATCATGGCTGTTGCGAGCTGGTCCTGACCCACTGTGACCCCATGCACAGCGGGTCAAAGCACTGCCTGGTCGTGTGTCATCTAGCTGCAGATCAAGCCTCTGTGATCCATGGGATCTTCATGGAGCAATTTTCACAAGTAAATTGCTAGACCTTTTCTACAGACTGATCTTAGTTTGGAACTTCTACTGAGCATTCCAGAGGAGCATTGGTCAGGAATTTAATGGGGGTCTCTCACATGGAACATGAGCATTCTGCCACTGAACCGCCCATATTCCATGATCAAATAGGACCTCATATTATGTCCTACCCTGTTTCCCTGAAAGTAAGACATCCCCCCGAAAATAAGACCTACTTACAGTTTTGCCTCTCACTGAAAAAAAGCCCCCCCCTGAAAATAAGACCTCCCCGAAAATAAGGCCTCCCCGAAGCTACTGTGACTCTGGGCTGTAGCGGCAGGTGCCCCACAGCTCACTGTTAGCCGCAGCGCAGCTGGAGCAGACAGGAAGTGTGGGGTCTCTTTTAATAAAACAATAAACAATAAATGTGTACCGTATTCTTCTTCATGGAAAAATAAGACATCCCCTGAAAGTAAGACCTAGTGCATCTTTGGGAGCAAAAATTAATATGACACTGTCTTATTTTCGGGGAAACAGGGTGGCTTTTTAGGGGTTTGATGGGACCTCCCCAAACGACAGTGATTCTTATTTGTCCTATCATTCAAACGTGCCTGCATTATTCTACCTGGTAAAAAGAGACTTTGATATGGAAGCCATTTGTGTGTGTGTGGGGAGGGGGGTGTCTAAGTCTACACTTAGTAACTATTTGCACATGCATTTCAGAGCTGTCTTGCCTGATTAGTTCTTGGTTCCTAGGCTTTGAGAAGATTTCCTCTTCTAGGCTGATCTGCTGGCTCCCGTGGGAATGATAATAAACTCAGTGACTGTTTATGAAATGATCACCATGCGTCCATCCCCTACATAACTTTTCTCTAATCATCCCCTTGGCTTTTTTGAAGCTGATGCTATTATGTCCTAGTGGCAGAAGAGGAAACTGAGGTTTTGAGTGATTGAGTGACTTACTGGATTGTGGGAAACGTGTTGGCATGGACTCGGTGGCAAGGGGTTGGGCTTGTCCTATGGAGGAGTGCATGGCTGGTGTAAGCAATTTACATCCCTGTCTACTAACCCAAATGTTAGCCATCCAAGCCCTCAGATGAGAAGCCTGGCGATCTGTTGTAATAAACAACCAACCCCTGAATATCCCATGGAGCACAGTCCCACTCAGGCCTATAGGGGTGGGTGGTGGGTGGGGTGGGGGGTTGCCTTGAATTGAACTTGCTAGAACAGTTTGACTTTCTTTTGTTTTGGGCCCCAAGGGTAAAATAGAGAAGCAGGCGCAGTGATCTGCAGTTGGCGTGGATGAAAGGTTGTTCCCAGAGCGACTCTGGAACTTGGGAGTGTAGAACTCTTAAAGACCTTTTCCAACGCCCTGATTGGCCTGCTGGGAACCAGGTGAGGACGAGAGTTGCAGGACTAGACCAGAACCACGGTGGGAGCCCAGGGTGAAGATGATCTGAACCTAGGTCTCCCACCTTATCTGTGTTAGTCTGGGTACATTAGAGAAACAATCCACAGAAGCTCATGTGTGTAAGAGAGAAAACATCCCAACCCAGTGCTGCCCAAACCCACAAGTCCAACATTAACCCATGAACCCATATGTCCGCACCAATCCACAAAGTCCTCCTCCATCTCACAAAACACACACAGTGATGCTGACTGCAGGAGGAAAGCCTAATCAGTGAACCTGTAAGCATCTCAGCACTGACAGGGGTCTCCATGCGGCTGCTCCAGCACCCAGGGCTGCATCGGAGGAGATCCATTTGGCTTCTCCTCAGGGATATCTTGCAGGAAGTAAGCCTTGCCAGCTGAAGCAGGGAACTGGCTAAGGCAGCTGCACCATGTTCCAACCATCACAAAGCAAGAGACCTGAGAACTCAAAAGGCAAGGCTCACCGAGCCATTTATCTCTCCGCCCTTCAATTAACCCCACATATTTTTATTAGCCAGGTTGGCACAATAAACTAACTATTTCAGTATCACAGCTTCAAATGTCTGGCCCTCACATTGAGAAAGAGCTGAGGATTATTAATGTCCTACCCCCATTGGAACTGCAGCTCTCAGAAGCAAAGTACTTGCATGCAAACCCCAGCTCTGCCATATGATGTGACAGAGGCTTGAGCTCTTTGGGCTTCAGTTTCTCCTGCTACTGAGGTACCCACCTCATATCATTGTTGTGGTAGTTACATAATCTGTTGTCAATTTGAGACTTAAGAGTGAAGGGGTGGGGTTTAGCCTGTCAATCAGGTCACACACAGCTTGATGATCTCATTTGGAGGTGTTAAGGAGATAAATAGCTCACTGGAGGCAGGACACATGCTCACTCCCTGCAAGACATTACTGACAATGAACCTGATGGAGTTACACTGATGCAGCCAGAGCCCTGGGAGCTGGAGGAGCCAAGAGGATATCCCTGCCAGCTCTGAGATGCTTCTACTACCACTGGATCTACAAGACTTCCCACCCACTGGCCTGTGATCTTCCTGCATTGGCATTATTGTATGGCTGTGTGAGTCTAAAGAGGAATTTATGGACTATTATTGGACATATGGGCTAATATTAAACTTGCGGACTGATCTGGACTGGGTTAGTTTGTTTTCTCAATATTCAATTGTTCTTGTATATAAAGCTCTTTC
>NW_022103928.1:24936185-24965650 GCF_000313985.2 Echinops telfairi
GTTTGGTTTTGGTTGGTAACCCTCTAGGTTAAGCATTGAGCTGCTCACTGCAAGATTAGTGGTTCAAACCCACCAGCTTCTCTTTGGGAGAGAGATGAGGCTACCTGATCCTGTGAAGATCTGCAGCCTCAGAAACCCTATCATCGGGTCGCTGAGTTGGAATCGACTCGATGGCAGTGGACTTGGTTTGCTTTATTTCAGTGACTACTTAAGGAGCTCCAGTGGCACCGTGGATACGCATTTAAATGGCTGCTCACCGAAAAGTTAACTATTTGAACCCATCAGCTGCTCCACCAGAGAAAAAAAGAGGCCGCCTGCTTCTGTGAAGATTTCCAACCTCAGAAACCTTATGGAGCCATCCTGCTCTGTGTGATGGAAGTCACGAGAGTCAGAAGTGACGTGACAGCAGTGGGTTTGGTTTGAGTCGGTTGACTGCTCATCTTCCGTGCAGGAAGCCCAGGTGTGATTTCCAGCTTCACAGCTTCTGCACAGCCACCACCGTCGTCAGCAGAGGCGTCAGTGTTGCTGTGATGCTCAGCAGGTTTCATAGACGCGTCCAGACTAAGAAAGACTAGAAAGAAGGCCGGGTGATCTGCTTTTGAAAATGAGCCAATGAAAGCCCAGGGGACCACAGCAGTCTGATCAGCACTTGATCACAGGGATGTCTGAGGGGGGTCGATGTTCCCATCGTTAGACATGGGTCTCTCTGAGTCAGGGCTGAGCCAGGAGCCGCGAACAACAGTACCATTTAGAAGTGGCCTTCATGGCTTTGTGTTAGGTTCTGATTGTTTTTAATGACTAAGTTATTTTATTGGGGGCTCTTGTAACAATCCATCCATGTGGCAAACACATTTGTACATATGTTACCATCATCGGTTTCAAAACATTTTCTTTCTGCTCGAGCCCTTGGTATCAGCTCCTCTTTTTCCCCGCCCTCCCCTCCCCTCCACCCTCGTGGACCCCTGATAAATTATAAATTATTATTATTTTCATATCTTACACCATCCGCTGTCTCCCTTCCCCCACATTTCTGTTGTTCGTCTCCCCGAGGGGGTATTTATATGTTGATCATTATAGTCGGTTCCCCTTTTCTTCCCCTTCTCTTCCCACCGTCCCCCTACCCTCATGGTATCACTACTCCCATTCCTGGTCCTGAGGGAGCTCGTATCTGTACCAGTGCACATGCTCCGGTCTAGCTGCATTTGTAAGGCAGAACTGGTGTCATGATGGTGAGGGGGAGGAAGCATTAAAGAACTAGAGGAATGTTGTGTGTTCCTTCAGTGCTATGCTGCACCCTGGCTGACTCATTCTTTCCTTGTGACCCTTCTGTGAGGGAATGTCCAGTTGTTTGCAGTTGGGCTTTGGGTCTTCACTCCAGCCACCATCATTTATATCAGTCTATTTGTTTTGGGTCTTCTGATGCCTGGTACCTGATCCCATTGACACCTCATGATTGCACAGGCTGGTGTGCTTCTTCCATGTGGGCTCTGTTACTTCTCAGCTAGGTGACCGCTTGTTTAACTTCAAGCCTTTAAGACCCCAGATGCTCTATCTTTTATTAGCCAGGCACCATCAGCCTTCTTAATCACATTTGCTTACGCATCCATTTTAACTTCAGCGATCACGTCAGGAAGGTGGGCATCACAGAATGCCAGGTTCTTAGAGCAGAGTGTTCTTGCCATGAGAGAGGACTTGAGTAGAGACCCAATGCCCATCTGCTACCTTAATACTTAACATTTAAATATATGTACATAGACCTATATCTCTATCATGCATTAATATATTTACATATGTGCATGCCCATATTCATACCTCTATTAATGACTTTACCCTCCAGTTCTTTCCTCTATTTCTTTTTACTTTTCTCCTGTCCCATGACCATGCTCGACCTTCATTCGACTGTCAGTACTTTCTCTCAGCTACACTGGACTGGATCAAACCCCATCAGGCATTCTATGACCTCCTTGCCATCAATTTTACATCTCTTATTATTCCCTTGTCCCTGGGTTTGTTGGCTCATCCCTCTCTTTCTCCCACTTCCTCCTCTCCCTCTCCCCACCCCCCACCCCCAGCCCTGTTGTTTTCTCTTCGGGATTGGTTCTGACTTTTAACAAATGGGGCCTTCAGTGTATTTATTTAGTGTTGGGAGTCTGGCCTGGGGGTGCACAGAGCTGCCAGCTCTGCTAAAGGCCGTGGTGCTCAACGTTACACACCACTGACCATCCACACGCTGCATCTAGAACTGAACCCACCTCACTCCTGCCACTTGGATGCAAACAGATCAGCGGCGAAGGGCAGAAAGGAAATTATGACTCGGGGAAAATCCACCAGGCAGCCTGGCTCTGTCCAGGGAGGGAAGAGACAGCTTTCAGAGTCACAACAACCCCGGTGGAACCGAATGTTGTCGTATAGATAACACGGGCGCTCTTCAGCCAAGTACCTATTGTTAAGTGACAGTGGTATATTTTTGGCTATTTCTGTCCCATTTATGGTCCAGCTCCAATTTCCCTTCAGCGCTTCTTTTCTCCTGTTTGATTTATGTTCTTTTTCCACTTCTTTGTTCTGCCCTTTGATTCAAAAAGGAATATATATGCATATGCAAAGGGCTCTGGTTAGGTAATCCTTGGACTGCTGATCACAGGTCAGCCTTTCAAACGCACCAGCTGCTCTCTGGGAGAAAGATGGTGCTCTCCTGATTCCATAAGGATTTAAAGCCTCACAAACCATGTATAGGGTCAGAATTGACGCCATGGCTGTGGGTGGAGTATACACATGCATTTCCTGAGAAATTACCCTTTAAAAAATATTACCATACTGGGCTAGCTCCAAAAGTGTGATCTGCCTACACCATGCATGCTGATTTTAGACAAGAATACTTACGTCGGTAACTGGTACTATTGTTTGAAGATGCTCCTGAAATAAAATAGCATATAATGGAGGCAAGAGTGCATACAAACTTCCGTCTTTGCTGGATTTATAGCATCGTGCAGTCATAAGCATTCATGTTTAAATGGCCTTATAGTTCAAGGACCTGAACTTCAGAGTGGTTAATTGACTTGCCCAACATCATACAGTAAATGTAGTGGTAGAGCCAGGATTGGATCCTGTGTCCTTCCAATTAGGTTAGTTTACTCTTCGCTGTGCTGCTGGCCTTATCTATGCCTAACAGTCAAATCCATATTTGAAATCCTACAATGAAGTCTTTGTCATCAGAGGCAAGGAAAGTGGAAAAGATCCCTAATACCATGTTTTCTCCTCTAATTTACTGAGAAAAAAGGACATGAGATTATCTCTTTTCCAGGAGAGTTAACAACAACATGTATTGTGTGCTAACCTAATGCCTGGAATGCCTGGAATTTGGATGATCTCATTAAACTATTGATGTGTTTTATCTTACTAAAATAGCAAAGCTTTCAGGTACCCATCTCACAGATGAGGAAACCCAGGCTTGGCCCGATGAAGCAAACTATCCAAAGTCATAGAGCCAGCAAGTGGGAAGTACAGAGTTTGAATCCCGGCACCTCATCCTAGAGCTGGTGTGTTTTCATGTTGGACTGGGCGCAGAAAGATGAGGTGTTGAAGTGTTAGCCAAAAGTGTTTTTGCTGGATAACCAGAGGAGAAGGGAAATACGCTTCAAATTTTAATATGGTCACAAGTTAATGCATTTCTCATTTATTTTCCATTGAGTAGCTAGTAGGCTGGAGCCATCTGTAGGTGTGTCACACACACACACACACACACATCACTGTGTAACTTTGCACCTTTCATATTAAAAGTTTCTCTAGGAAATGAGAGTTAATTAGGGGGAAGGAAGCTTCATTACTCCTGCCGCCAGCTGGTACCGAGGCCTGACCTCCCGGGCTGCTGGAAGGGAGGCGCAGTCATCTCTCCGGCGCGCTCACAAGCTGGAGAAGTGTCTACATTCAGGAATGATGCCAGGTAGGCTGGGGGCAAGGGAGGGAGGGAAAGGATGTGGTACTTGGCGCCCATAACTCAGGAAATGTGATGGCACCGTATTTCAAAGTGGCATGAGGCAAGCGTTTGGGGAAAGAATAGTGAGCTATTGTTGTGGGGTTTTTTTTTAATGGGTGGGTTGTTTTTATAAAGTTTTATGAACAGGAAACTGAAGCAAAATGCTGATCCCTTTGATTTTTTTTGAGTTCCGTAAGCATCATTTTTATATTTATTTCTGCGTTTGGGTGACAGGCGCTTCCTGTCACACTTTTGGGTGTAACGTGTAATGAGATACCCCAAATTGCTTTTCGGAAAAGCAGCAGAAGCCGAGTGAAGAATTGTCGCTTCGGATCTTCCCTCAATAACGTGATGGGGCAGAATCAGATCCCTCCCCAACCCAGGGAGAAGAAAAAAACACTCCTTCAGTAACCGAGGCCAGTCTGAAAAATATTTTCCTTGAAAAAAAACGATCTAGGAAAAGCTGCCTAGCATGCGGGAAACCTCTAGCATGCATTAAAACAGATCTTGCAGTGGCAGTTCTCCTCCTCACACCCCAGCCTCCCCAGCTACTGTTTCTCCTGGAAGGTGGCTTCTTCTTCAAGAAGGTAGTCCTAGCTGTTGTGTGTTTGGGATGCAGTGAGCTGAATGTTCCTGGCATCTGGCTGCCAACTTGGGAGAAGTCAAAAGCCTGTTTAGCTCCTGGAGGGCATTTATTCACTGCCCACCTTGTAAACTGTTCTGTCTTCTTGCGTGTACCTGGCACCAGAGCAATCCTTGTCCCTCCCCGTTGCATCTGGCTTCTCAGAGCCTGCAGGCAGCACCAGGTTATTAAAGTTCAAGGAGGAAAGCCACGTGATGCGTTGGCTTTACAATTTTGATTCTCATTGACTGCCTCCCCTCCCTGCCTCTCACCACCCACCGGGAGTTGTGCTCATCTTTTTTGCTCGGCTGTCTCTAAAGCAGAATGAGCTCTCAAAGCCCCTCTTGTGAGACTTGAGTTGGGGACAACAGTGGCCCTCCCTTGGCGGAGCAACTGGCAGAGAAGTTTCTTTTATTCCCTCCTTGGTGTCCTTGATGAAGAAGTCCTGAGTCCACCGTTTCACATCAGCTCGGTCCTGTTTGATCTTACAGAAGCCCCTTCAAAGCAGGGCCCACCCCGAGGCCGCTAAGTCTTCATATGAATAGCACTAGCTGTGAACCTGACAACTCGAAAAGAAAATGGTTCTTGTGGTCGGACTCGCAGTCGGGAGCCCCAAGATGGAAAACGAAGCAACCTTCTTTAGAAGGGAGGAAAAAGGTAGATGAGCGTGTTGTCGGGGATCTCTGAAAGTGAAATGATTGGATCCCCCTCTGCCCCCAGAGTTTTCACCTCCCTGGCAAGTCTACCCTGTTTAGACAGTCACTTAAATTGCTGGGTGTGTATAAAAAGCTGGAGGGAACTGAAAGCTCTCAGTAATAACCAAAACTGCTCCACTCCCTTGCACTGTGGGAGTCTGCTCTCAGGGACTGCCGTGAGCTTCGGGCTCTCCGAGCAGCCCACAGGAAGGGGCTGCATCTACATTTAATAGTTCACTGTAGTACTCTGGCTGTCCGCGAGCAGCACGGAAAGTTAAGCTGGTAACTGAAAAGTTGGCACTCACCCCTACCCAGAAGCACCTTAAACCACAGACCCCATGATCTGAAAACCCTACGCGACAGTTCTACTCGGCACCCATGGGACTCTAGGAGCCGACTCCACAGCAACTGGTTTCTTGGTTAGCGGGCTAACAAATCCACTGCCAATGAGCCCATTCGACTCATAGCCACTATAAGGCTTCTGAGCCTGGAAGTCTATATGGGAGTAGACAGCCTCATCTTTCTGCTATCGAGCAGCTGGTGGATTTGAACCACCAATTTCACAGTTAGCAGCCCAGCCCTTCCCCAACGCACCATCAGGGCTCCTTGGTTACTTGGTTAGTTGGTGGTATTACTTCCCAGCCTCATTTGGAAACTCAGTGTGGATATCCATTCTTACAAAAATTCTTCTCTGGATTTGCTTCCTCCACTTGCATATTCTCTGATCAGATCCATTTCAGTTTGGTTTTTTTGTTTCAATAAATGGTAATCCAGCACTTACCTTAGTGTTGTTGGAATTAGTCTTGACCATAGAGGCAACAGTGGAGACTTTTATTAGAAGCTCCTAGAAGGAAGGAAACCGCACGCAGCAGTACAGGCAACATAGTGCTTCCGTACTCAATGCTTCCGTACTATCAAGCCTTTTAAAAGTCCTTGCATGTACAGGAGATTCTCGGGACTTGCTCTCTTTCCCTAGATGGCAGCAAGGGGTTCTGGGAATGTAATCCTGAGGGTGAGATGTAGTCCTGGCTCAGGTTCTGGTCTCCCAAGCATGATCCAAGATTCTAGGGGATTTTCCTGAGTTCTCACCCTTTGAGGGAACTTCTCCTACCTCTCCCTCTGGCCCAGGTCTCCATTTTTGTTCCCCTGCCCAGTATCCTTAGCACGGTGGAGGTACTGAAGCTGCTGTGGGAGGAAGATAATACTGTCCCAGCCCTCTTGTAGCTTTCAGTTGGGGAGTGGAAATGGACATTAAATAATTATGAGCAGGATAGGTATTGGTCAAAGAGTAAAAAGGGCACAAAAACAAGGGTTCCCCTAGCACAGGGGTCAAGAACAGCCTCAGATGGCCCGAATTAACCAGATGAAACCATCAAATGAGTAGTCCTTGTTAGGCTAAAGTTAGAGGACTGAATGATAATGTAGGAATACAAATTGATGAACTAGTAGCGATTGATGAACTAATCACCAGTAGTAATTCGTACTTCTGGTCAGCCATCTATTGCCATGGCTTTTGGCTTTGTCAGTGCACTGGGCACATGAGCCCTGGGTCCCTCACCGTAGTTTTGGACATGAAATGGAAATCATTCAAATATAGCAGATGCTTCCTTCCCTCCCAAACCAGATATTTCGGGGTTCTTTCCAGCTCGTGGGCATCATGGCAGAACTTTTGCTCCATAGGGTTTTCAGTGGCTGATGTTTTATGACAAAGAGTGTTGGGCCTGTCTTCTAAGACATCTGTGGATAAGCTCAATCCCCCAACCCTTTAGTTAGCGGTCAAGCATAGTTACCATTTGCTTATAACGCCTCTTATAATCGGGCTCCCACCTAGCAAAGTGCTCACTAACGACACCCTCTGAGCCCCCTGTGAAATGCCTGACTGATGTCCACCACACACCACACACGTCCAGCTAATGGCTCTGTCTAGCACACACGTGACTCTCACTCCTACCAGTTGAGACATATACTTGGCCAGAAGGCCCCGAGCCTGTTTCTGCAGGTTGAACTTGTTCTGTAATTGATGCCTTCTACAGGCGGTCTCCCAGCAGCCCCGGGTCCTTTTCAAGTAAACATCTCAAGCCAACTGCCCTCCTCCCCTTCTGTCTTGGTATAGCTAAGTTTTTAAAAACTTAAATGCAGTCATGCCCTTGGCTATAAAGATAAGCATGCTTTTCATTGTGACTCTGGGTACTAGATTGTAAATCAGATTCTGAAAACCAAAATATATGTCCTGGTGGGTGGTTTATTTGGTGGTTTACTCAGTGTGTGGAATTTTATGTTTTTTATTGTGTCCTCCCACCTCCCCGTGCACACGTGTGTTGCATGCTGCCTGACACATGATGGTTTCTCCGTGCACATTGGTTCAGATGGGCAGATTAGCAGAATTGTTTGCTCTGAATTTCTGTACTGTAGCCACTGGGCTATACTTACTGCTGGGTACCTCAGCAGGAGATCTATATCAGAACGTTTCATTGGGGGAGGGGTGTGAGAGTGGAGGTGGAGAATCCAGGTTCATCATTGGGTTTGCTGATAATTCTAACTCACAACGCTGTCCTGGTCAACTTCTGCTGTTTGTGAGTATTTATCAAACACAGATTTCTGGGGTTCGCTGCAAAAGATTCCAACTCAGTGGATCTGAGGTTGGGCCCAGGACTTTGGATTTTATAAACCTTCTGTTCCTTTCTTTTCATGAACTTCTTTTCATTTTCTTCAGAAGAAACCAACTGAGAGCCAGATCCAGAAGAGTACGTGGCACCCACCGAGTTAACACTGTTAATGTCAGGTGGATCTTGGCTGGTGTCAGAGAATACCAGATGTTTACTTATGCTTTATTGGCTATGCAAAGGCATTGTACTGTGTGGATCATAACAAACTACGGCTGACATTGAGAAGGCTGGGAATTCATAGTGGGCTACAACCCCCAGTCTGCTCCTGTAGAGAGTTAAAAGTCTCAGAAACCCAAAGGCACAGTTCTACTCTACCCCATTGGGTTATATAAATCTAAATGGACTCGATGGTAGTGAGTTTCTTTATTTATTGAGTTTTCATTGTGCTCAAGCAGAATCCGTATGTGGACCAATGGGCAGTCGTCTGAGCAGAACAAGGAAATACTGTGTGGCTTCAAATCGGGAAAGGTGTGCATCAGGGTCGTATCTTTTTGCCATACTTATTCAATCTGCACGCTGAGAAAATCATCCGAGAAACTAGACCACATGAAGAACAGAACATCAGGACTGGAGGAAGACTTATCAACCTCTGAGATGCACATGAAACAACCTTGCTTGCAAGTAAGAGATTGAAGTACCCGTTGATGAAAACCCAAGATTGCAGCCTTCAGTATGGATTGCAACTCAGTGTAAAGAAAACAAAACGCCTCACATCTGAACCAATAGACAACATCACGATAAAGAGAGAAAAGACTGATGTTGTCAAGGATTTGATTTTGCTTGGACCCACAATCAAAGCTTATGGAAGCAGCAGTCAAGAAATCAAAAACTATTGAAAAAAGCAAATTTTATGTGTTGAAAGTTCATAGCAATGAATAATGAAAAAGAATAATGAATATTGTTGTTAAAGAACTATTGCATAAAATAGGAATATCTTAATTGGTTTAATATTTTCTATGTGCATTTTATTATAAAAATTCAAATCCTTAGTCTAAATCCATTCATTTCTAATAAGTTATTTTACACTCAATAATAATTTGCTATATTGTGGAATAGCTCTTCATTATTCATATTTAGAATACAAAAGTTCAGAATGATTAGTAAGATTTTTTCATGTAAAATTTTAGAGACTGTGCTGTCCAGGTTGAAAAATGAAAATCCATGTATAAATATCCAGTAAGTTATCATTATAACAGGGTTATAATCTCAGACTTTAAAACATGCTTGTGGATACTGCATGAAACTGGTTTCAACATATGAAAACCACCTGGCTTAGTTGGTCCTTAATACTGTAAAACGTTTTCATTTTTGTTTGCCTTTTAACCCATCAAGTTATTTCTATCCTCTCTAGAGCACACTGGGCAGGCTATAGATCTATAGCTTAGTTCGCTTTTGTATATTTCTTAGAGCTAAATATGCGTCAGTTTCTAGGGAGGAGCTTGAGAGGGCTGGCAGAAAGAATTATCTTCTTTAGTGTAGGATTTGTGGGTACCTTCTGTGGACTCAACTTTTCTGCCGCATGAGAGCCAGAGCAAATAGATTGTGGCTCTCTTTTTTTTTCTCCCCTCCTTCTTCATGTGTTTGGTCTTGGTTGTAACTTTCTCCAAATAAAAGATATCCCAGGTAGTCCCTACTTACCAATCCATGAAAATTGGAACGGAATCAATAGCTTGAGTCTTTTTAAAAACGTGACATATGGAGGTATCAAGCAAGTAGAGATACATATTTTAGATTTTATTGGTTGTAATAGCTTGAAATAAAATAAATTTAATATTTTAATATTTTATCATTCATAGATGAATATTGACTTTTCATCAATTAGATATCATTTTATGTCACTAAATCATGGTCTTTTCAATCTCCCTCATATGCATATGATAGTTTCATATTGACTAAGGAAGACCAAAGAAGAATTGATACATTTGGATTATGATGCTGGTGAAGAATCTGACTTCCAGAAAGAATAAACAATACTTCTTCGAAGAGGTATAGCCAGAATGTTCCATCGAAACAGACTTTGTCTCACATGCTCTGGACATGTGATCAGGAGAGACCAGGCCCTGGGAAAGGACATGATGCTTGGGCAGTCGAAGGGCAGCATAAAAGAGGGAAACCGTCACCACGATGGACGGACACAGTGATTTTAACAACGGGGTCAACCCTGACCATCATTGTGAGGATGCTGCAGGACCGGGCAATGATTCGTTCTGTTGGGTGTAACATCACTGTGCGTCGTCGGAGTGGACTGTATGGCCCTTAACATCAGTTTCAGCACAGATGGTCTTTGAAAACATTGTCCCTGATTGCCTGGAAGTCATGTGTAGTTTTAAGATCCAGGCCAGACAGTGTGAATACTGCGCTGTTCATTGTTACACACATCTCATTGGTCGTTTTATCTTCTATGAGTTTATTGTGTGTTATCACTTAATTAACAGGGAATTTTCTTTCTCAGGAATGCATAAAATAATGACACACGCTACATTCTACCATCTTTAGATTTGATGAAATAGAGCATTTTGTTTGCTGAGTTTATAGTTGCTAGTAAACACTTCAACTTTTATTTCCAAAGCTGGAATTTACACATTCTAATTTTTCTACCTTATGGTTAGTACACAAACCCCCCATAATGTATACATTAGCTGAGGTGGATAAATGGTTTAGAGCATGACAAATTTACGGAATTCTTGGTCCTAAAATATGAAGTACCTTCAAACAAAGGCAGAGCTACTCACAGAGTCCAAAGACCCGTTAGTAGCAAATCTTCTCAGAACCTTGGCTTAATTTTGTGAGTGCAACAAGCCCGCTGACAGTAATAAGTTCAAATCAGAGAAGGTCAAGACTCTGAGCGCAAATGCTTGAGTGAGATAGATTTCCATCCGCACAAGCTGTGCGGCCGAAATACCATTGATCAGGACGCCAGTAAATTAAACCTCTGGGGGTTTTATTTAGTCAGTGGGTTTGCATGTCTGCTTCCCGAAGCAACTGGAATAGACAGGTAAAGATTGTCCGTGGAAAGACGGAGCTTTGAAAAATGTCTTTACCCTTCCTTGCTAGCTTCTTAAGGCATGATCTTCCCTCGAAACTTTACCTTGCGCCGGCTTTTTAAAGTCGTGCTCATCTCTAAAACAGCACAAGACTTCACTCTCTCTCCACCCCCTTATTCCGACATTCCTCTGTTTTCTTGATCCAGTTTGTGTTTTATCGGATGTGTTATTCAGCACCGAAGGGCCAGGTGTGGGCATTCGGGGACAATTGGAGTCACGTCAATAATCTGCTGTTCCTTGGGACTCAAGCATTTCTTCTGCATTTCATCAGAACCTATGCTGACCTTTGACATCAGTTAATGATCAAAATCTAGAGAACATATCGGTGAGGACAGCACCAACTATCCTTTTGGCTCTGAAGCCATATTCCAGTTTCCTCTCTCTTTAAAGAAGGGCTTCTCAAAAGTGGCCCTGTTGACATTAGGGATATGCTAATTCTTTGCGGTGGGGGCTGCCCTGTGCATTGTAGGACATTTAGCAGCATCCCTGGACCATTTCCACCAGCATCCTCCCCTGCAGTGGCAATACAAAATGTATTCAGATATTGCTAAATGTTCCTTGCAGGGCAAAATTGTCCCCACTTGACAACCAGTGAACCAGAGACTAAAAAATGTACCTGGCTGTGGTATCTCAGAGCAAAACACGCATTCACTCTTATTTTTTTAAATTAAAGCCTCGGTTATTTTTGCATTATAGCTAATAATCCATAGGATTAGCTTAATCTGAGAGAGAGACTGTCACTTAACTGGTTTATCAGACTTGCTTCAGAAAGTGAAATCTTTAAGAAAATACATGAATTAAGCCTTCCAGATTTAGAATGTCCAAGGATATGTTTTCTTTTTCCGTTTTTTTCCTTTCAGGGATGTGTTTTTATGACTCAAGCTGAAGCTAAGGGATCTATCCCCAGGCTGGGGTGGGGGTAGGTGTGCTTTTAGGTATGATCAGTGCTTTTTACCTATCTGGCAGGGAACCACCATTCCGAGCTCCCAGAATTCACTGCCAGAATATTGTCATGCTTTTCACAACCCTTCTTCATCGAGACTGTAGTCGCAAAGAGGAGAGCGAGCATGGTCATTAACTGGGACTGTCGCCCCAGTGGAATCGGAGGGGAGAAGGACTGGAACATGTGTGGTCATGTCAGATTAGCAGGGGTAAAAGACTTGGCTCCAGCTGCCAAGGAAGCAGACAGAGGCACACATGTTCAAAGACCAGGCTTTGAGGGATCAGCTACTGTCACCCGAGCCTCTGTCTGCTAATGCACACCTAACAGCAGAGGTTAGAGTGGAAAGGCCACGTTTTTAAAGTCGACCGTATTCTGTGGTGTGTATTAAGCGCTTGGCTACTATCCTAGGGTTTTAAGAATGATGGAGAAGTGGAGAGAGTAATGGAGCTAATTAAGTGCTGACCTGTACCAAGCAGCCATTACATATTTGATGAATGAATGGGGTTTTGAGAAAGGAGGAACCCGCTGTCCCTGATGTTGAGTAGAAGGCTGATAGGTCAAAGCTTAATCCCGGTGGCTGAAAGGACTGTCACCTCGCTCCTCCCGCCATCCCCCCCTCCTGAAGTTTTAGCCCCACACGGGGCTTGCTCTGCTCACAGTCAGGGCCCTGGGATTTAAGGAGTTGAGAGATGGTCTTCCAGCCATACCTCGCTGTCTGCTACTCTGAAGGAGCTAATCACCAGTGCTGGCTGGTGTGTGGAGACCCACCACTCCACCAGCAGTTCAAATGAGCCCTGTTCAGCGGCCCCGTGCTTGGCACAGTTCCTGGAAATGCAGAACAGCCTTCTTTATTCCAGTCTCCAGGCTTCTGGCTTGTGAGGAACACTGCCCCGCTGTGAAACGTTTTATAGGATTATAACGGGTTGTGCCGAAGGCGAATTCTGAAAGGCACTTTGTGCTGTTGCTTAGAGTGAAGCTGACTGTTAGGGCAGTGTTTTCCTTAAGCCCATAAACACACACACACACACACACACACACACACACACACACACACACACACAGAGGCAGGATAGGAAATGCTGGATTCAGGGGCAGGATGGTGAGTTTGGCCCAGCTTCCCACTTCTGTGATACCAGCCACGGTGGTTTGCTTGGGAACCCCCTCTGTAGGGCAGCCTGCTTTCTGACCACATCTTTGATCACGAACACCCCTAGCTTGGGCCCTGGGTAATTTGCCAGAACCCAGATTTTGCTAATGGTAGAGCAGCATATTACACCTGGAGGAGGTTCTGAAGTAAAGCCACAGGTAGAAAGTATATGGGGTCAACAATATCCTTGAAAGTCCCTTCAATGTCTCAAGGACCATATCTAGGACTTGTGTGCATCCAAAACTGGTGGCTTGAGTTTACAGACCTTATTATATCCCAAACAGACACCTTTAAATACTCGAGTCATCTTAAATATGGGGAGACATCCATGCTCTGTAGAGAAGCTCGGCAAGAATCAGACACACACAAAATAATAATTAGCCCACCAAGGGAACTCCAGATCCCCGTCTCGCCTTTCACATTCATTTTGAGGTTTGTGCTCTTTTTGTTACATATTAGTAGTAAGCTGTAGTGGCTAGTAGTTACTTGTTGGGCTGCTATCTGCAAGGTCTGCAGTTCAAAACCACCAGCCATTCCTCGAGAGAAAGATGGGGTTTTCTATTCCTATAAAGAATTACAGTCTCAGAAATTCACAGGGGCAGTTCTACCCTGTCCGAAAGGGCTGCCACGAGTCAGAACTGACTCGATGGCAGAGAGGTTTTTAAAAACTAGTAGTAGTAGTAGTAGTAGTAGTAGTAGTAGTAGTAAGTGCTCGCTCTGTCAGTCTGCCTGTCTCTGTCTAGCATGTACAGTGGGAAAGGTCTAAGTGTTTGCACCTGTGGTGTCTCTCCTCCATATGTATTGATTGATCTTTAGAGCTCCAGTATCTTTTGAGGAGGCAGCAAAAAGTGTTAGTGAATTTGGCAACCGTCTCATCATCCAGTATGATTTATTCTTTCCTCTTCTTGGTTGTACTTAAGGGTTAAAGCTTTCTCTCCCTCTCTCGTTGGGTTTGCTACTACACTGAGTCCAAAGGCTGTCAAGGTCTGGGGGTGGGTGGGGGAGGAGGGTAGATGGTTTTGTTTTTCCTTCACCAAGTGCCGAAAGGCTCAACAGGGTCTTTCTGAGATCAAAGCCCATCTCCTCTGAATCAGTTGAAAACTGGAGTTGTCCTAGTGAGATGGGAGGTCTCTAAGGGCCACACGTTGGAACAGGAGAGATGTAAAGGCTTCGGTGGAGTGCTTCCGTGCAGATCTCCAGTGACCTTGGGGCTAGGGGAGCCCAAAGTGAGATATATCACTGCTTCTTGGCTTGCTTTGTCTGTAGTGTTACTCAAGGGTTGCTTTGGCTGAGTGCCCTGGGAGATGGTGCCCCCTTCGCTCCCCTACTATCCTATGCTACTTGGTCAAGCTCCGGCGGGAGGGGGGTACCTTTGTGAGCTCCTATCAGCACAGTTCAGGTTAAAAGGACAAAGTTTTATTCAGGAATTGAGGAATACGGGTAGAATCATTTGATGAGTCTGAGGTACACTCTCTCCCCTCCCCAACTTATTTATCTACTTCTTTCCTGCGCTCTAAGGGGAACGTTTGGGAGAAATGACTCAGCTGCTCTCTTCATACTCATGTGGAACCCATTTCTTCAGGAGCCCCCTTGCACATGTGTGGTGATAATGAAATGACAAAACCAGGTCAGATTCTCCTGCTCCCTAAGGATTGTGTCTACACTAGCTGAACTACACAGGAAAACAGGTGACTTACTGCCAGCACGTGAGACCAGAGAGCTGAGTGTTAGGGGGTGTCCTGCCTAGAAAGTAGAAACTGCAGGGTTCCCACCCCAACTGGAAGGGGGTCTAGACACCTCCATACTCTGTCTCCCATATACCTACAGAAGTCAAACCCAAAGGCCCTCTCTTCCCTGACTACCTTCTAATGTCGCCATGACTCAGATAGGAGGGAGGAGGGAGAATTCCACAGTGTAGCCTACCAAGTAGCTTTTGAGATAAAGGTCATTTTAATATTTAAAAAGAATTTCTAATTTCCCAAGGTAATACACACTAATGTTTGCTTTGTGAAAAAAAAAGTTAAAATGTTACCCCAAAGTCCTTTGTCCCCCATCTTTAATCTTTCAATCACAGATGCCCCATCCCAATGCACCCCACCCCCAAGGGGACTGGTTCCAATTCACTGAAGATCCTTCAAGTTTGCACTGTGTTTATCTACGTCTGTGTCCCTACTAGGACATGAATGATATTCTTGTGTAGATGTGTTTTAAACATAAATTATATAGCGCTGGGCTTATTGTGCACATATAACAGTATACCCTGGACACCTGGTTCCTTTTTCCCTGCTACCGAGTGTAGTCCACAGCCATTGAAGTGGAATGGATTCCGACTCATAGCAACACTATAGAATAGAGAAAAACTGCTCTGTATAGGATTTCCAAGACAGTACATTTTTACTGCAGCAAACTATGTCTTTCTCCTATATAGTGCGGCTGTGAGTTAGACGTTGGACTGATATCTGCAAGGGCTATAGATCAAACTCACCAATCGCTTTACAGGAGAAAGATAAGCTGTCTGCTCCCATAAAGATGAACAGTCTCAGAAACCCACCTCTCCTTCACTGCCTACAAGTCAATTGCAACTCAGAGTGACCCTATAGGACAAGAGAACTGTCCCTGTGGGTTTCAGAGACTAACTCTTTATAAGGGGGTAGAAAGCCTTGTCCTCCTTCTGAGCAGCTGGTGGGTTCTAACTGCTGGCCTTGCGGTTTTAGCCTGTGCTTAAAACCTCCAGGGCTCCTATCTAAGGTTGCAATGACTCGGCAGTGACTCCATAGCCATCGGTGGTTGGGTCAGAGTACATGGCTTTTCTTGGATTCCAGAAAGGAAAGTTAGTTTGTTTCTGGGTGTTGGTTTGTTTGACTGACCCAATCTATAATTGTCCCCTCGCGCGCTCGCCAGGTCAGTGTTTCTTTAGAGGGGCTGGGAAGGTTGGTAGTAGTGCCCCGACCTTGCTGTGCAGCTTTGTACTTGAAACAGCCAGGTCGACCAGTCCTTCTGAGTGGCAGGCAGCCTCTTACCCTCCTCTTCACGTTTCAAAATGGGTGCAAGGTAGAGACGGGGCCCTTTCTAGAGGTGGTTGACTGTTCTGAACCCCGACTGTGGAGGTGGTCACGCGGGCGTGTACACTTGTCAGCTCTCAGAACTGTGGGTACTCTTAACATGGGTGCATGCAGGGACACTCCAATGACGAACTGGAGGAACTGTGTGCAGGGGAGACTGGCCTGCGAATAAGGCAAGCCAGAAGACCACCTTGTCCTTTTTTAAGGGGGCTTTTCAAGCGCTCGCTTCTCCCTACCACTGCTTTTACTAGGGCCTCCTCCCCACCCTCCGCGGCCGCTACTTCCACCCCGGGGGTTGCCTAGCAGCCCGGGGCTTCCGCGCGGCCCCGCCCCCCGCACGCTCCGGCTCTACCTGGGCGGGGCCAAGCCTAGCCCCGCCCTCCGCTGGGTCGGCTCCGCCGCGGCCCCGCCCTCCGCTCAGCTGCGTGCCCGCCGCGTCAAGCCCGGCATCCCTGAAGCCGGCAGTCCGTCTCTGTCGCTGCCGTCGCTGCCGCCGCCGCCGCCGCCGCCGCCTGGCACCGTGGAGCTGGGGCCCCCTTTCGCCTGGGAATTTTGTGATCGTCTGGGGTCAGCGGTGACATCCCACAGGGCCGGCCCGGCAGCCGCCATGGTGGCCAAGGATTACCCCTTCTACCTCACCGTCAAGAGGGCAAACTGCAGCCTGGAGGTGCCCCCGGCCAGCAGTCCGGCCAAGGACGCCGAGGTAGGCTTTGCGCCTGCCACCTGTACCTCCACCTCCCCGTGTCGGACTCTGCCCGTCTCCCGTGCCTGCTCCCTAAACTCGACACCCCGGCCCACTCCCATCGTGCGCACTGGGCGGGGGTCCCCATTTCCCTGTCGTCTCACGCCGCCTGCCCTTTCTCTTTGGATGCAACCTGAGCCGCCGACTCCGTTTCCGCCCCTCGCCCCTTCCTCTCTCCCGCGATCTGCAGGTCTCGCATATGCCTGTCTGCCTGTCTGCCTGTCTGCCTGTCTTGTCTGCTGGACTGGGCCGAGAGACTCGCGCTCGCTGGATCCGCAAGGCCAGATGCCAAGGAAGAGCGACCCTTTAGCGGTCTCTTTCCTGGTGTCTGGTTTCGGGGAGCACGGGGAGGTTCCTATGGGGGCCCTCCGGATTTCACACCTGCCCGATTTGGCCTTGCATCTGTTTGGCATCGAGGACAAAATACGGAACTTCCGTTTGTCTGTCACCTGGGGCCAGTGGAGGTCCTTCAGCTGGGGGCTCCATGAGAAATGTGAGGGTTTCCCTTTGAGATTCTAAAAATGAATTAAACGCCACGGGGTGAAGGGAAGCTGCCTGCAACACGAGCAGCCGCTCCCTCCTGTGCCTGGGGTCCTTGCTAGGAGTCCTCCCGGCCTGTGTTTAGTCTGCCTTTTCCTCCTGTGGGTTTTGTCTCTGGCGCTCCGCTGGAGTAGAGACACACTCTCTTGGAGGGTCTAAGCTTTCATGTAGACCACAGTGAACGCGTGGCTGTGGTTAAGATACCGTGGAACCCACGAGCCAGCTCGTGAGTGCCGCTCGTGTGTTTATGTGGGAGATCTCCGTTCTCCGCAGGGTGAACTGAACCTTCATTGCCGGGGAAAGTCTGGAGGCAGGTGTGCATCCGGCCTTGTGTCAGCATTCTTGGGGGCGCCACCCCTCGGTCTGCTCAGTTGTGTGCGCTCAGCTCACTGAATTATAGATATTTGGGAGAACACCATCAAAGATGCATTGCCTCTTAACCAGAGCCTGTTCCAAGCTGACAAGGCTCCACAGTCTGTTGTAACCAGCTTTCTGTTCGCTGAGTGCAAAAGAACTTCTCCCCCTGGTCCTCCCCCCTCCCCCAGTGTGTTATAGGTTTTCACAAAGAGTTTTTGTTTCCAGCAGCTGTGGAAGTGTGGTGGCCCTAGTGGCAGTGTTTGGACCCTGATTTAAGTTGTGAGAGGACAACACCTGCATATAGAATTCAGGTTGATAAGGTTTGGAGTGGATAGAATGATTTTATCAATGGGAACTTCATAATTGACTGAGTGTAGGAGTGGTGGGGCCAGTGCCCTCCAGCTCCTTTTGAAAGAAAGCAAAGCATAACCAAGCTTAATTCATATGTTGAAATGGGTGAAAGAAAGCAACAGTGAAGATCATTGTGAACTCTCACCAGTCTATTCCGTTATCATTTTGTGCTGTTCTCCCTCCCACCCTTTGCCCCCCAGCGGTTTGGCTAAAGGCTTAAGTAACACATCTGCTTTGTCTTATTCGACTACTTCGAAAGTCGATTCTGTACATCACAAATGTGATGTGAGGAAAACGTCGGATATCCATTGGTAGCTGGATCCAAGTGATAAAATGTGATTGTTCATTTATGTGGATGATCCTGGGGTAAGCAGAAGGATAGGGGAGAGATCATTTTGGGAAAGAGTTGGTAAGTATTTTTCAGACTTTTTGTTTTGTTCTTGACGAAATGTTTAAATCAGAGTGGAACTATTCCATAGGTGCTGTGCTTTGAGGCAGAGGCGTCCAGTCCAGTCAATCCCCTGGCTTCCTTTAATCACTTCCTGATCACAGAGGTGGGCACCATTGGAAAATGAAACACTTGAGTTTAGTGGGCAGTTTTCTGGCTTCATTATCAGCCCTACTTCATGAGTAAACCCACTGTCAGGTAGAGTCGATTCTGATTCATTTCTAACCTTGTAGGACAGTAGAACTGTCCCATAGGCGTCCCTGAATAGTTAAATATATTTCCGACCAGTGGGTGTCATCAGTATTTGTAAATGTTTAAAAAACGGGCATTCCCTCGTGCCTTTAGGAAAACATGATTATATAATTGTTTATAAACTAGACATAGGCTATGAATACCTTCACCGGTTATTTTAAGAGACACCATTTTCTTTGTAGAAAATGGTGATCGCACAGAACAAGAAAACAGGATTCCAGGCCCCACTGGGCAGTTGCAGCAAAGCACCTGTGCTCCCTGACTCGTTAATGGGCGAATCTGCCGAATTCGCCGCAGGGAGGACGGTGGTCAGATCGCAGACCTGGCATGAGCCTGCTAGCCTTGGTTCTTGTTGCAGCAGGCACAAAGCTGAAGGCCACTTAGGGAAAGGCTCATGGGGGCGGGGGTGGGGGACGTGGCTGTTTGTCACTACTGTGCGTTTGATGTCGTACACTCCAGTAAAGATTTTCAAAAATAGTCCCCTAAAAGCAAAGGATATCAATGTCTCTACTTTTCATTAAGTGCTTTGTTTTTTTAAAAATAGTTATTTCAGTGATAATTTCTAATGAAAGAAAAAACATTTTATGGTATTTTACAAAGATTATGATATTAATATAGTACTGCTTCCTAATCCAGGTATTTATTATGGTGTGGCTGAGTCAGGTCACAATCGTTTAATTTTCATACCCATAACCATCTAGATCCCTCCAGCTCTAATCATAAGGAACTTAGGTCAAGGCGCTAGACTTTCACAGAGAAACATGGTGGCATGTGAGCATCAGTAAGCTGATTTCTTCTGATCGAGATGCAGCTTTGCTGTAGTTATTGTTGTTTCCAGATTTGAGGGCATCTCCCTCCCATGCCAGGAGTGCTAGTTGCTCTGATCAAGTTGTAAAAGGAGAATTGTTAGCTTTAATGAGTTGCACTGATTGTAAGTCACAATCACCATTTCCCCCAGTGGGGAGGCTTGCTTTTAATGAAAGAAGGCTCAGGTGAGTCAATAGATTAGCTAAAGATGCTGGAGCCTGGTGAGAAGGTTTTAAGAGTTTCAGCTCCAGTTTTATATTTAATTAAAAAGACAAAGGATTCAAGAGTCTCAGCTCCAGTTTTGTATTTAATTAAAAAGACAAAGGATGCGTGTTTCTGCTGTTTTCTTTCTAAGAATATAGCTGACAACTCTTGATGAACAACTTCCTTTGATTTTATGATCTGCAATTTCAGATGCCGGTCAGGATTGAGCCATTGTTATTAAGTGTTGTTTGTAGCCGTTACCTCTGTCTCTCTGTGGTTTTAAAGATGGGTAGTGCATGGCCCTGAAACTGTCCACACAGATTGCTGACTACTGGCTTGGTCTCCAAAGTAGAGATTCTGATTGGCTCAGCCGGTAGCCTTGTGTGGCACAGGCAATAATGACATGAACCTAAGAGTGATATTCCCGGCTATTTCTAGAGGGCAGGAGTGGCCCAGGGGTCTACCTTGCTGGAGAACTAAATCCAGTTCACAGCCAATGCACCTCTTACAAAGCCACTACCCCTTTATCAATAGAGCCTTTGAGTATTGCTAGGCTCCCAGTGGTTCCATCCTCTTGTACTTAAGGTCGCCATATGTCAGGTCCCAGTGAGTCAGGTCAGCTCAACAGCAGCAACTTCTCCTTCTAAGTCTGCCACAACTAGTGTCTCGTTGGATACCCGACCATGTGGTAAAGCTCATAGTAAGAACCGATGGTCTTCTCCCATTTGTGAATGAAGCAGTGACGGTAGGTGACTTGTAGAAAGTCATGAAGAAAATTGGCAGCTGAGCCAAAATCCAATGCCAGCGTTCTTGATGGCTTCCATCCAGCATCCCATGCTGGTGTCCCTTGTACTAGCTCAGGGTGTTTACCTCCCAACAGGAAAAGAGGAGATTGAGGCAGGGGCGTTTGCAAAGTTGAACAGACATGTAAAACACGTTAAGATACATGTTTTTAAAAAATCAGTAACCTTCAACACTTTTTGGAACTGAGAAGGTATTTTCCAAGCTTGGACTCTAAAGGGCAAGGTGAACTCTCAAACCCCCGATGATTTATGCCACAGTCAGTCAACATGGACATTTGAAAATTATACACACCTGGGCTGTCCTCCTTGCATGCCAGCGGGAGAGCTGCGGGTGTCAGCCGGTCTCCAGTAATGTATACATTTCTTGGAATCGGTGTCCTGTAGTATTGAACTGACGGTGTAGTCAACAGAAATGCTCTGGGGGAGTTAATTAGGTTAGAGCCCGGAATTTCTTCAGATGACTAAATTAAGTAGACTCTGGAATTATGTAGCCTGAGTGATCTTGCTGGGTGGGGCGCAGTGCAGGGCTACCCAGGGAAAGGCATCTGTCCATCCCTCTGTGGTTCTTTTTTAAAGTTCATTTTAATCACTTTATTGGGGGCTCTTACAGCTCTTCATACATCAGTTGTGTCCAGCACATTTGAGCATGTGTTACTGTCATCTTTCCTGGGTGATTCCGAGGCTGGTTCCAACATCGAGTATCCCGGTGACCTTGGGCATTCAGGATGCACGTGAACTGGGAACATTTTCATCAGAGGAAGTAGATTGACTTTATACGTACATGTTTGAGGCTGTTCAGGGCATCGACTGTGGAATGGCACTGCCAGGGTCGCATTGTCATCTCCAGCACGGGCTAGTGGGTGACCGTGGAGAAGTAGCTGTGCTTCTCTAAGCCTGTTTCCTCAGGGGTGAGCTAGGGATGACGGTCGTTCTGTTTCCTTGCACTGTCATACCAGTCGAATGAGATGAATCATGTGCGGCGCTTGGCACAGTGCCTGGCCTGTAGTAAGGTCTCAGTGTAGTGTATCTTCTAGACCAGCAGTTCTCAACCTGTGGGTTGAGACCCCTGTGGGGGTCGAACAACCCTTTCACAGGGGTTGCCCGATTCATAACAGTAGCAAAATGACAGTATCAGCGAAAGTATTTTATGGTTGGGGGGGGTCACCACCACATGAGGAACTGTATTACAGGGTCGCAGCATTGGAAGGTTTAGAACCACTGCTCTAGACCAAGGCCTTTGCATTTCCAAACCCACCCACTCACCCATGGCCATCGAGTGGATTCCATCTCATACTGACCTATAGGACGGGGTAGAATTGCCCCTTTGGACCTCTAAAGCTGTATGTAATTCTTTACCCTAGCAAATAACCTCCTCTTTCTCTTTGTAGCAGCTGGTGGGTTCAAACCGCTGATCTTGTGGTTAAGAGCCCAATGCCCTACCAGGGCATTTTTAAACTGGTTACTAAGAAACATCACATAACCATGCTCATTTCCTGAGTGCTGTCTTATGCACAGCAGTATGTTAGGAGGTTTACTTGTAAGTCTTTTTTTCCTCATCATTGTCTTAATAATAATCCTGTGAGGTTGGAATTATGGCAGAATGTCTCCCACAGCACCACAGAGGCAGTTTCGCCCTGAAACACATAGGGGCACCATGAGTTGAAACTGACTCTCGCACCTTCTAGTTTCTGTAGAAGCTCAGCGGCTCCGAGCCAGCATAGTGACCTTCTTAGGACGGGATGGCCGAGCTGCTAGGTGAAGGCTTGCAGAGTTACACCCCAGCCTGTCCCTGAAGCCTGTACTTTTCCGACCACATCATGCTGTCTCTAAATGACTCAATCACTGGCCTCCTCACCACAGAACGCACACAGGGTGAGCCTGACCACCCAAGCAGATTGTCAAGTTTTTCCTGAGGGCCCGTGCAAAAGCCGTCCCCACTCGTCAGTGTCTCTGACTACCTACTTACCAAGTGGCTGCAGCCCCTGCTGGGAGGGTCTTGGTAACTCTTTTTTTCTATTTCTCAAGACCAAGCAGCTGGGTTTTAGCAGAATTCCATGCGCTCAGCTCTGTGGAGGTGACACCGTGAGTTCTACGATTAGTCATTTTGCTTATCTACGTTAGCCACCCGCCTTCACAGAAGCCAGTAACTGGGAGGCCCTGACTGCCATCTGGATATGTGCAAATTGTCTTTTTTTTAAAGACAACCCACGTTTGCCTGTAAAATCCTGGACCAGTGCCACTCTTTTCCTAACAACTGAATGAAAATAAATTACTGCGCAGATCCTCATTTTGCAAAACCCTGTGCACATGTAATTGTGACTGATGGTGTGCGTGTATCTGGAAGGGCGACCTCTTGGGTGATGTGTGCGACGCACTTGCCTCCCATAATCGACGGCGCTGCTCGTGGTCACACATGAGATGAGGGACGCGCCGTGATTGCATTGCCACTTATTCTTGTTGAGTTGGCTCGTGGGTTGGACTGCCAGAGGTGAAGGCCAATGGCTTCCAGTGCCTTCCATGTTTAATAAATTGCCATCAGTTATTAGCTTTGGAGAGGCTATTTCATCAGTTAATCCAAAAGGGCTCTGTACCCCTGAGGGCTGAGAGGGGTTCTGTTGATGTCTAGAAACACTTGTGCCTAGACTTTCTGTTTGGGCCATTGTGGCCTTTTGGGAGAGGGCAGCCCTGATTATTACTGAAATTAAATTCAAAACAGCCCCCCCACAAACACACACACACACACACACTCACTTCCCCTGGGGGGATGTGTGAAACGAACTAAACTAACCTTCAGGAAATGGCCCTGGGGTCTTTGCAGCATCCCCAAACCTCAGAGATCAAAAGGCCCTTTGAGAACTTGTCGCTCATTTCTCTTCCATTCATTCTTGGCTTGAACCCCTCTATGAGCAGACGGCTCCCTACCTTCCATGGTCACACAGTACCTCTCTGTCCGGTGTGGAGCCAAAGAAAGACCCGCTGTCCATCGGAACCGTGCTTTCTGGAGTTGTATTTTCTCCAGTGGGGCGTTGGTGGTTCAGAGTTAGAATGCTCGCTCCCAAGGAGGGAGATCCAAGTTCAAAGTTGCAGCCGTGGAGCGCCAACACCGCCCATCCCTCAGCAGAGGCCTGCGTGTGTGTTGATGAGGCTGACAAGATTTGAACAGCAGTTTCCAGACTCAGGTGGGCAAGAGGAAAGGCCTAGAAAACTATTTTCCAAAGTCAGTTGGCAAAAACCTTATAGGTCACTACAGTCTGATCTGCAGGTGACATGGGGAACGGGGCAGAATTTCCCTCTTGTGGCGGGGTCGGTGTGAGTTGGGGCTGATTGGACAGCTGCTAACAATCACAGCACGGTCTGTGGTAACCCTTTCTTGCATCTAGCTAGTTTAGAATTCCTCTTTCCTCCTCACCTGCTCCTACTCGGCACGCATGTGCGTCTCCTCACAGGCTTGTTTCCTGCCTAATCATTACTGGTTCCTCCAGCTCTTCCGAGCATAGCACGTCGCCAGTCTCCTTTCTTCCCCTGCTGGTTTCTGTTGGCATTGTCTGTGTGCCTAGAAGTGGTGAGAATGGATCAGTCCAGAGAGCCGTATATCTTGCTGAATCACCACACAGTGCTGCTTTTGAGTGTAATGGGCTTCCTTAGACAAGATAAATATGCCCAAACATGGGGAAATGTGTGTCAAATAAAAGCGACAGGCTAGAAATTATTATCTCTTTTGAATAAGTAGCATAAAGAGATGTAGAAGAACACCTTAGGATATCCATTGAGCAATGAAAAAAGGCTACTAAGAGGCAGTAAATGTCATTTAAAATGTTCACTCTAATATAAATTATTAGAGTGAAAAAGACAAATAAGATTAAGGGGCTCTTTTATACCCAGGTGAAGTCAGAATTATTTTAAAGACATGATAAATGCCAATGCTGGAGCTGTTTCCAGGAAATAATCCACCTGTGAGAGAAGTTGTTGGTGCATACTGAAGACATAAAAGGGTTCAGTTTGTTTGAAACTGTTAGTCCAGCACGGAGTGGGGGTGGGTAGAGACATGCATGTCCAAAAAGGTTCTTGATGCCAATATTTTCCATAATGAATATACTACATGTGTGCATTTTTTGTTTCAAAGTGCTTTGTATATATCCCTTGCCTCAAGACCCAAGGGTGATTATCTTCATTTTAAAGGTAAGGATACCTAAGGGTAGAGCAGCGGTTCTCAACCTGTGGATCGCGACCCCTTTGGGGGTCTAATGACCCTCTCACAGGGGTCACTGGATTCATAACAGTAGCAAAATTACAGCGATGAAGTAGCAACGAAAATACTTTTATGGTTGGGGGTCACCACAACACAAGGAGCTGTATGAAAGGGTTGCGGCATTAGGAAGGTTGGGAACCACTGCTCTAGAGGGAGGCCAACTGACCAAGTATCAAGTTTGTTCCAGCATAATCAGGATTACAGTGATCTCTGTTTGATAGGAAGGCTGTTCCAGATCTTTGCCTGTGGCTAGAGGTGATCTGCCTGCAGCTTAATCTCATTAGATACTCTACAGTTGGGTTTGGGGCTCCCACTATTCCCCAAAGCCTTCCACAACTTGGTGTTCACAATTTTAGCTCTATACTTTTCCCTTTGTCATATTTGAATTGTATTATTGTCATCTTTGAATCACACAAGCTGGTGTGCTTCTTCCCTGTGGGCTCAGTTGACTCCTAGCTTTGATGGCTGCTTGTTTGAAGACAAGCCTTTAAGACCCCAGGCACAATTCTGAGTGACAGCTGGACACCATTTGCTCTCTTCACCACACTTTGCTGTAGCACCCTTATCTTCAGTGATCCTTTCATGCAGGTGAGTGTTCAGCAGGCCATGTTATCAGAAGTAACTGTTCTTTGATTCTAGCTAGAGTTCAGTGGGGGCCCAGAATCTCTCTGCTTCTCCCTGGGGTATGTATGCATGACTCAGGTATACTGTCAGGGTCTATTAGGACAAATTCAAAACCCCATAAGACCAGACCAGTTACCTCAAAAAGAGAAACAACAACAGCAACCAGCCAACTAGCAGACAACAAAAGACAAACAAAAACAAGCAAAGTAAAGGCAGGAAAGCAAAACTCCATAGAACAGCAAAGTATAACCCACTGGGGTATAAGGCGATTGTACTTGTAGCATCAGTTTTTCCAAAGCCACAGCACTCTGGCCACGGTCGGTGTGAGGAGTCTGCAAATACAGTCCCACCGCGAGGCCGCAGCCCGAGTTGTTGCTCCACAGTTTGCGCTCCCATTCGATTGGGCTCTGTGTAGGCATGGGGGTTGGTGCCAGGGGGAGACTTCCTGGCTGGGTTCTTCCAAGTTCAGATCCAACCTAACAGCTCAAAGCCTGCCATGTCGCTGCGAGGCGGGCATCGAGGGACTGGTGATTCTGGGTCCCTTGCCTTTGGACACCCACCAAACCGGGGATTTCCCCCACGGTCCAATGGCTGCCACTTCCACAGGTCCAGGAAGGCTACTCTCTGTTTCCTCTTCTATCTGAATGCCCCTTCCTCAGTCCCAGGGTGCAGGCAGCTTTGAGGTAGGGCTCTCTTTATTCTTGCGGCCTCTACGTTAAGTCCTTCTAGTGTAACCCCCGCGTTATGGCATGCTGCCCTCAGGGTCAGCTTCCAGGGTCGTCATCGTGTTTAGTCCGTAGCATGTTTCACTGAGGGTTGGGTAGAAACCTTACCCAGGAACATAACATTCGGACCATGGCCTGCCCAGGTTCGCTAGCTCAGCTGGATCTTGAAGTCCATCTTCTTATTCTAGCCTCAAAGACTTTCCTAGTTATTATAACTGTCAGAAAACCCAGCAGCCTCTCAGTTCTGCAATAGGGACTGGTCCTGTCCTAGGAGACCATTGTTCCAGGGCCTCTGACACAGAGGTCAGCGGCATGATTTGCAGACATTATAGTGTCTTTGAAAAACAAACATAAAAATGGAAAAAAATTGTCATTATAGACACAATGTGGACAGTTTCAATAGACAAAGGGGCTTCCAAGTGTTTGTGGAAATTTTGTCCTTCTCTTTCTGTTTTTCCAAGATCATTTTGAAGCCCCTGGCTATGTGTGCACTTAGGATTCAGAGACATTTTTTATATAAGAATCTTATGTGCCTGTAAGACTCACTTGGGGAGCTTGTTAAAATGTAGACCCCGATTCAGAATATCTGGGGTGGAAATGTCATTTCTCTGCAGCAGGTTCAATCAAAATGAACCGAGTTGATGTCCTGAAAGGGAATTTCAAACAGGTGAGGAGGCAGGGCCACAACTCCGGTCCCTCCTTGCCCAGCCTTGACCTCTTGGACCCTCCACACTGTCTACTCAAGCCAGTCCAGTCTAAGGGGTCGGTTCTAAGCAAGATGGCCCATTATGGAGTTCTTGGGAGCATTTAGACCAACCTCATTAGAATTCCCCAGAACAGTATGGGCAGTGAGTGAACTCATGTGAGAGGGGTGGCCTGTCCCTTGGCTTGCACACTAGGAGATCCAGCCACATGCAGCATGTCATACTTGACGTGAGACTGCTGTTAAATAAAACGCCCCCAAAGACTGGTTAGATGCTCTTCTGCATGCAGATGACACACATTAAAATGATACCTTTCTAGAGCTTTGCAGAGACAGTGTTTGCAGCAGAGGTGATCATTGAATAGTCAGGAAAAACAGCTTTATCGGAGGACATACATGTTAACAGGTAGAGTTCGGGGTCTTCCTCTAGAAGGGAAGGAACGTTGGTCAGGTGTTAGGCTGCTAACTGAAAGGTTGGTGGTCCACATTCACCCACCACTCCTCGGGAGAAAGATGTGGCTGTGGGCCATGCCCAAAACTACAGCCTCAGAAACCCTATCGAGCAGTTGATCTACTGCTGTAGATCTACTCTGTCCTGTAGTGTCACCATGAGTTGGCATCGAGTCAGTGGCAGGCAGATTTTGGTTGCAGAGAGAGAGCGAGCTGACCAGTGAGTGGAAAGAGATGGGCTGAAGGTCATCTTGGACCTTGTGTGCTTGTGCTGGCCTTGAAGCAAGGCCAGTGCAAGCTCCCTTCCGGAGTGTTCTATCTTACATTGAAATACTAACATTTCATAATCCCCAAGTGACGCAGGCCTGCCAGGATGACCCCAGGCAAGTATAGAGGAGACCATGGAAGGTCCCTGGTGAGCAAAGAGCAGCAGCTCTGGTGCTCCATTGGCGAAAGGCTCCGTGGCCAACCCCAAGGCCAGTGATAGGAGCCCATCAGCCACTCTGTGGGAGAGAGGCATGGCAGTCGGCCCCAGTAAAGATTTGAAACCCCACAGGACCACCCTAAGTAGGCCTCAACTCGATGGCAGTGGGGTACTTTTGCATTTTCTGGTGAGGTTTTGGTTCTTAACCTCCCACAGGCGTGGGGAGTGGCTCATGGATACACCCTGTGAGGTTCCCGTGGTCTTGGCGCATTTTCTCGCTCCGCCTTCACCACCCTACTCCCTTTCTGGTGCTGTTGGGCGTGTTCTGAGACCCAGGTGAAGAGGAAATAAGCTCTCACAATGTATCGGAAGAGGGAAAAATTGATGAGAGTTTGCACATAAGCCACAGACGCGTGGTAAAAGAGTTGCCTCCACCCCTTTCCGCCCCATCAGTTTGATGCTGACTTGCCTGAGAGTTTGAAGAGGAGAACGTGAGAAAAGGCTCCGTTTTTCCTTCTTTCTCTTGGGAAGTCTTCGAATGCTTCCTGCCCATGCTCTTGGGGCCTCCCTTTGTTCCGGCTTCCACGCCACGCTTGGGAGTGTGCTTTCTTCACCAGCCTTCTGAGTCAGTTTAGGCTCGTTTTCACCAGAGCTTCCCTACTAGCAGGGCATGGGTGCCAGTTGGTTCCGCGTCTCTGCACCTGAGAGCCGTGGCTTCTGGAACCCCAGGCGGGATTCGATCGTATCTCCTGGGTAGTGGTGTCTGTCCCACTTGTGGGAGCTCACATGACCAAGGTCAAGGTGCTACAGGGCCGAGACACAAGCCAATGTTAAATCACCGTCCCTTTTCAGTCCCCTGCTGAGCCTCATCGTGCCAGAGCTGGGGGCCAGCCGTGTGTCCCTCACATCTCGATCGCTTGGCTGATTTCCCAGCTACACAAAGCTTGGGCCTTTGACTTGGAAACTTCCACACAGGACAAAGAACCCAACAAGAGTTGAGCAGCCGGCTACATTTTTTTTTTTTAAGTTTGTTGCTTTTTGTGGCAGGTGATCATGATCTTCTATTTAAGGCAGTCACATCAGGTTTATTTGTACAATGAATTGTTGAAACAATGAGTAAGTTGTAGAAACGTGAACTACCTGATTGCTTTGGTGACGGGAACATAAGGCAAGGCATTGTCCTGGTGGACGCTGAGCTTGGGCACTGTGCAGCGCGCACGAGGCATATTCAGAGGTCTTTTGTAGGAGAAATCGCTTTCACAGGAAGTTACAAAGTTTGGTCACAGTCACTTGAATTTGGACTTCGAGCATAAAACCTAGATTTCAGATATTAAAACTTTCCAGTAGATACAAAAAATATTGGCTTTCATGTGTCATAGAAAATAATTTTGGACTACAGGTTAGCCAATTTTTAGGAAAGAAAACCACATTTCTGTTGTAAGAAGACCAGTCTTTCTCTTTTCAGAGCTGCAAAGAAGTGTTAAAGTTCCATCTGATATCACGTAACCTATCCTCCTCCTCCTTCCCCCTTCATCCTGGAGGAAGGATGGGGCAAGAGTTACTCTCCCACAGGGACCACACGTTCCTTTGGTGCGTCTGTAAAGTGTAATGGTTCTGGATTTGGGTTTGGGGTC
>NW_022103928.1:24966663-24992373 GCF_000313985.2 Echinops telfairi
AGTAGCAATGAAAATAATTTTATGGTTGGGGTCACCACAACATGAGGAACTGTATGAATGGGTTGTGGCATTAGGAAGGCTGAGAACCACTGCTGTAAATCTTTATGGGAGTAGAAAGCCTCATCTTTCTCCAGTGAAGCCCCCGGTGGTTTGGAACTGCTGATCTTGTGGTTAGCCATCCCAATGCATGACCCACAATGCCACGAAGGGGCCTGCTGGATGAATAAGAAATTAGTCTTAATGCTCTTTGATTATCAGTAAATATTGACGGAGACCTGATTCTCTTTGTCAGTTTCCCTGGAATGAAAAGACAAGTTTTCTGCTCTCAAGGAATTTGTGCTTATTGAGTTTGGCTTATTGAGTTGGCAGCCCTTTCTGTGTGTGGTCTGACATCCACCCCTAGGTAAACAGGCGGTGATGTAGTGATTGTTCACCTGGGGGGAGGGGCTGCAGAAGCAGGCAGTCCCATTGGGGAGCTTGGCAGATTGGGGAAAGGGATATGGGTAGGAGCCAGGGATACCCGGGAGGAAGTACAGGTGCTGTTTGAGGGAAATATTAGCCTTGTGAGTTGGAGCAAGCGCCTGATCTGCTTTGTCTGGTAATAGTACTACCTATCTCATAGGGTTATTGTGGGGTCAAATGGATCAGTACAGGCGAAACACAGCAGGACCTGTTCCAGATTGGCATTAGTAGTCATTAGTATCATCAATTGATTGACCTCATCGTGGAGGTCAGGGGAGGCTTCTCTGAGGAAGTGGGCTGGACCAAGTTTGAAAGGAACTGTGGGCATTAACAAGAAGAGCATTCCATGCGGGAGCAGGCAGCAGGAGGCCCTGTGGGGAGGAGGAGCACAGCGTGGGCCAGCCAGGAAAGAAGCAGAGTGGCCGCAGCAGAGGAAGGAGAGAGTAGTGGGTGCTGGATGGGCTGGGTAGGTTTAACAAGGCCAGTCTTGGAGGCCAGCTCACCATTAGCAGTATGGTGCTTTTTGTTTGGGAGCTTAGAACTGGTCATTGCTTATTTGCAGAAAACCTAGGACATAGTGGAAAGGGTATAAAGAAGTGAATAGAAATCCCCTGATCAATTATAAACTTTTTCAGCCAAGGACCAGTGTCAAAAAATGCCAGTCCCCCCATTTATATAAGTGTAGATACATGTCTATACTTACTGATTATGTGTGTGTGTGTGCGCACGTGCACGCGGCAAATGTATATAAATACATTGTGATAGAGCCTCTCTTGCTCCCTGTTGGAATGTAAAGCTCCCTGCCTCTGTCAACCCCCCTCTTCAGCCTCTGCAGCAGAGGGGTCCCACTCTGCTTAGGACACTAGCAGCCCTGTGCTTAATAACCCGGCCTTGCTGAGAAGCACCCTTGGGCTCAGTCCTGGCTTGGCCACTTACTGCTGACTATGTGACCATAGGCCAGGTCCCTCCCCCCCTGAGCCACAGTGGCCAGCTGTGAGAGATGGGTATTTGGCGAGCGCTCACTGAGGAGAAGGGAATCATGTGCCCCAAGCCTGCGGCATAGTCACCTTCAGGGTCATCACCTATCAGGTTCTCCTTTCGAGGAAAACTGGGAAGACTTTGAAGTCAGGCAGATGTGAAGGCCCATCTCAGCTTTGACAGTTGCTGGGTGTGACTTGGGGCAAGGCATTTCCTGTCTATGAATGCCAGGTCCCTCTTTGGCACAGCAGAGCTGTGAAGCTGCTGTGTGGGGTGGTGATGCAGGGGTCCAGCACCACACAGACAGTGGTTCTGTGGTCTTGATGCCTCCTCCCCTCCCCTTCCTTCCCCTCCCCTCCCCCAGAACTCTCCTTTCCCCATTGACAGACCCTTCCATCCTTTCCTCACAGGGTCACAGAGAAAAGTCACACCTGGGTCAGGTGTGAGAAGACTTTTCTCTTTCTAGAAAACTGCTGGAGTACAGTATATGAGTAGGTAGGGGCCTGGCAGCATGCCATTTATTGACTAGCAGTCAGTCAGGCTTTGTAGTGGATGGCATGTTGGGCTGCTAATCACAGGGTCAGCAGTTCAAAGCCACCAGCCACTCTCGGAAACCCACAGGGGCTGTTCTCTTCAGTCCCGTGGCCTTGAGTTTAGGGCTTGGGTGTTTGTTTGACTCAAGTTTTGCAGGATCAGGTAGTCCCACCACCCCTCCTGCCCAACCTCTTTGTAAACTCAGGTGTGTGACTCCTACTAAACAGTGGGCCAGAAGGAGGGAGAGTTTGGCCTGTAACTGAGCCCACCCCCTTTCCTGACCCTGAGCTGCTTGGGGAACCTTTTCCAGGAAAATGGGTTTGCCAAGTTCGGCCCCCAGGAGACTCCTCAGGGAGCTCTGCCCTCTGGAGTTGCCCCATGCCGAAAACACATGGAAACTTTGCCTCTTTCTGCCACCAGAGTAGTTTACCCCAGGACTGAATGCTGGTTTTGTGTTTGTTTTGCTCTGACTACAAATGGTCCTGACTACAAATGGTCCTTGTCCTTTCTGGAAGGGTTTATTAGCATCCCTTCACAATCCTCCTTTGGCTAACCTGGCATCACCCCACCCCTCCCTTTTAAATGTAACTGAACTTCTAACTCTCAGTTTGTATTACTTCTTTAGGTTTTTAAGTCAATTGCAATACCTATTCATTTTCCTTATTGTGGTTTTGTGATTGAAATTAACTAAGAGTGATGTGGGGAACCTTTCCTGGTTTCTGAGATTCTCAGCCTTTGTCAAGCAATACCGTTTCTTTTTCAAATTCACAGGTGGCTGAATTTTAATAGGCTGGAGATAATGATACATCTGGCTGCATATTAATTGCTGAGAGCCTTAGAAATAACATGTAATCGCTTGTTTCAAGGTTTCAAAGGAGGCTGAGACCAGGAGAGCTGGTGCTTGTTAGGAGCCTTTGGAAAAATCCATTGTTGGTGGGTTTTTAAAAAAATTTCTGTCATGAAAATACATCGCAGGGTAAAAAAGTGTATCAACACATAAAGTCAGTTTTGTATTCTGCAAGTGCTCACACACACACTAACATGCACACACCCCTCTTCCCCAGGAATAGCACGTTGAATCCATTCAGCTGCTCATTCAGGGTGTTTGGGGGCAGCAGAAAGCTCTTGGGGCCCTTTATAGATCCACCTACCTCTGGGCCTTCTTACTGGGTAGTAAGGATACTGAAAACAGGGAACTTTTGAACATTTTAATTTTTATTCCCAGTTCACCCATGTGACAGCTCCTTCTCCTGACTTGGCATAATCCAACCTCAGCATCTTCCACTTAGTGGGAGCTCAGTGTTCTTAACCTCCAAGTGTGCCCGCCCCCGTTCTGCCTGTAGCCATGTGCCATTGAGGATCTCCTGAGACCCAGCAATCCACTGTGCTGGGGGGATGGTGTGGGTGTGGGTATTAACACAGAGTACCAGGAATGCATTTTGTGTCTCTGTGGAGGTCATATCTTTGCAAGACTCTACTGCTTAGAACTAACCACCGTATCACTTTCGGGATCCAGCTGGGCGAACAGACCGTCTTGTTCTCCTGCCAAACCTGCTGCCCTTGGTTGGATATAGGTTTCATCCAGCAGCCCCGCCCCCCACCCTAGTGTTCAGTCAGATGTCAGACTGTGCAGTCAGCACTGCTTGCCTTGAAGATGTTTTTGATCGTCCCGCCGTCTGCTGGAACAGTCTGTCCTTCCTTTGGGACAACGAGATTATGATCAGCATATCTCTCTTCAGCTCTGCGCATCTCTTTCCTCTTCTGGGGACCTCAGATAATGCCGTGGACGGCGAGGAATGTCAGGTGGAGGGGCGAGAAAGGACGAATCTGTGGGGCTGTGCTGTCCTTTCTGGAAGCCAAAGGTAACCCTGGGTTTTGTTGGAGACTAGTGGAGTGGAAAGCCTGGAGGTCTTGTCGTTTGTCTAACGCCAGAGTCACACTGGGATCTGGCCCAAGTGGAGACCAGGTCTTCTAGTTCCTAACTCAGCAGCAAAGGGCAAGGTGGGTACAGATCCAAGACCTCTTTGCTGGGAGGTCCCTCCCCCACAAGAGGCCCTCACTTTGGGATGTCATGACTGACATTTGGAAACAGCTGTGAATCCTGCCAAGCCACTCCCGATATTGCGCTCTGCAGCCGGAGCTTGACTAAGCAGTTGATAAAAGCTGCCGGAGGAAAGGGAAGGCAGGAATGTGTGATCAAAATGTGTGGTCTCTTGGAGCTGGAGGCGTCGGTGGCCAGAGGGTCAGTCATGGGCTGGGGAAGGTGGCATGGAGCTTTGTCCCTTACAAACTCAGGGGGAAATCCGGTGCTTCCGGGAATAAAGGAGGGCAGGAGACCATACCTCTCCTTGGGCATCAGAAGGGAGTGCAGCACTGGGAGCACCAGGAATTGGTGGAGGAATGGAAGGTGGACCAGGGACCTCCATGTACCACTGCCGCCTGTGCCACGAGACCAGAAGAAATGGATGGTGCCCCGTTATCATTACTGAACATTTCGATCAAGGATTCTGTAGGGCAGCAGTTCTCAACCTGTGGGTCGTGACCTCCTTGGGGTCGAGTCACTTTTCACAGAGGTTGCCTGATTCATGACAGTAGCAAAATGGCAGTGATGAAGTAACAGCGAAAATAATTTTAAGGATTGGGGTCACCACCACATGAGGAACTGTTTTAAAGGGTCGCGGCATGAGGAAGGTTGAGAACCACTGCTATAGAAGAATCCCAAAAGGAAAATTAAGTATAGAATTTCAAATGTTTATGCAGTGAGATTTTCTGGAGTCATTGAGACCAGATGGCACTCCCCTCCCTATGTTACAAAAACAACAACAACAGCAACACAATATTATTCTGAGGAAATATTTAAAGCTTGAACTGTAAGTATCCCCCTGAGTAATCTTTGAACCAAATAAGTCTACCCTCATTAGGAAAAAAAAAGTCTGCATTAATTAAGCAGTATACTCTTAATTATCTGGATCTGATCAATCTAGAACAGCAACTTGGAAAGAGAAACTTAGGGGGCGGATGTGTTTGTGTTAGTGAGGGGGGAGTAGTTTGGAAGCAGTGGTACAATTTAAAGGTAGCGTAACTTGAAGAATTGCACAGGTAGAAATAGTTGAAATGATAATATGTTCTGTTGTGGATATTTTTACCAAAAGTTCAAATACACCCCCCCCACACACACACAGATATACAGCCCCTACCCCAGCCACACACAAACACACACACACCCCACACAGGAACTTCAAAAGGTTTGTAGAAAATTCACATTTTTTTCAATTCCCTTTCCCACACACATTTTGGAGCCTCCTGTGTGCATACACACACACACACACATACACACACACTTCTGCAAGATATAAAGGACAATAATCTGATAGGCTATACAAGGGAGCTTCAGAATGTTTGTAGGAAAGTTCTGTTTTTACATGCACTTTATGAGGGTCCCTCATACACTGGGGGCTTCTAAGGTGTGTTGTTGGCCTTCAGTGCCACTGAGTTGGCTCCAACCCATAGCGACCCTTCTCACACCAGAAGGAAGCACTCCTGGTCCTGCGCCAGTCTCACCATTATTCCTACGCTCAAGCCCATTGGTGCAGCTACTGTGTCGGTCCATCTCCTTGAGAGCTTTCCTGTTTTCTGTGTCCCCTCCACTTTACCAAGCATGGTGTCCTTCTCAGGGACTGATCTCTCCTGACAACATACCCAAAGTGTATAAGACAGTCTCACCACCTTTGCCTCTGAAGAGCACTCAGGCTGAACATTTTCCAAGACAGATTTGTTTGTCCTTTTAGCAGTCCAGGGCACTGTCGATAACTCTTCGTCAGCACCACAAATCAATGCATCCGTTCCCCTTCAGGCTTTCTTATCAATGTTCAGCTGCCACATGCATATAAAGCCATTGAAATTACCACGGTCAGGCACACCTTAGTCCACAGAGTAAAATCTAGCCCTGGGAGGGTTTACTATTGGCTGAAGATCATTGTTGGCTGAAGCACTCTAGCTAGAAAGGTTGGTTCATGTTTACAATGAATCGGTGCATTCATCGGGCTGGTGTGATGAGAGCTCTGTCACTTTCCACGGAGACTTTGGTTTGTTCCTGAGTTCTGGGGAGCCCCAGCAAATAGCCTTACAGTGCCCTGGAGGCCTCTCCCCACCAGCTTTCTGAGCCCTGCAGCAGGATGGAATCCCCAGTGGTGTATTTCTTCTCCTCCCGCTTCAGCCCAGCTTGCGAGCCAGGGAATCCCTTTTACAGACTGAAACCAATGCAGAACATACTTCCTACTCAGGATTCCCAGAAGTCAGTAGGAAATGACTGTGAAACTCTAAGGCCACCAAGGCCTTGCTCTGAGACCTGCAGCCATGGCCAGGTCATCACTTCCACCCCCGGGTGCTTTGCTGGCATCATTTAGCCAGGGATGTCAGCAGTGGTCCCCTTTTCCAGACTGGGGATATGTGTGGCACTTTTGGGCCGTCTTGCCAAAAATGCTTACCTACCCTGAAGCTAATCTTGAGAAAACATCTTCAGGACCCCAAGTCTGGCCTTTTCTGAGGAGCACAGAGCCCCAACTCCACTCTAAGCCATCACACACTCTCTCTCTCTCTCTCTCTTTCCCCTAGGAGGTCAAACTCTTGAAGTGCTTCAGCTCCAGTCCTTTGCCTGGAGTTCAGAAGGCAGAGGTGGAGCCAGGGATCGCAGAGAGCAAAATGTTTGGCTTCCTCTTTCTCCGAAGCGCCATGTCTGGGCATGACTGAAATGAGTTTCAGGCCATGGGCTGGCCTTTGCTAAAAGGAACTTATCGGGGTGTGGGTGCGCATTTCTCCTTCTGCCCAAGGTTAAGTCACAGAAACAGCCTGTATAAGAGAACTTGAATGCGGTTTTCTACTAAACTCCAATATTTTAGGACTATTTATTAGCTGTGTCTAATCTTGGGCCAATTTAACCAGTAGCAGACTAATAAAATAACAAATTTGGGCTTGCTGCCAAGACAAATGTTGACTTACCCTTATAAAGTTGACTAAAACCAATAATTTTGAAAGTAATTGAGGAGTGAAACCTTAGCCAAAAATACAGCGTCTGAAACAGTGGTTCTGTTTTATTTTACTGGCACTGCTAAGATATTGTGATTGCAGCCGGCTTCAGCCCTCAGAGACTCTATATTTTACCAAATATTTCCCAAGGCTTGTTCTCTCCCCCACCTCCTCCACCCCATCCCCTCTAGCGAGAAAGCTTCATTCAGACCTGGCATGAATTTTCCCATGGTAGACAAGTAAGACGGACTACTTTCCCAACGTGGGACAAAAAATATCTGTTCAGTGATCATGAAAAGAGTAAAATAAATAGCTTGTTTGAGCTCCTTCCTCCGGACAAAGTAGTAAAGCCATGATCATAAACCCTTTCAGAGGGTGTCTCTCTCAAAACTCCAAACCATCGAGTTGATTCCAATTCATCATGACCCTATCGGATTGAGTGGAACTGCCCCTGTGCGTTTCCGAGTCTGTAACTCTTTATGATCATCATAGAATAATGCCCAGCCATTCTCTTAGGAGCAGGTGATGGTGTCAAATGGCCTACCTTGCCATTAGCATCCCTGTGCTAGACCACGAGAGTGTAGGAAAGCTCATTGCTTCTCCAGGGTGGACTGCACGAAGTCTGTCTAGCTCTCCGCACAGCCCCACCTTTCCTTCCGTGTGCTCTCCAGTTTGAATGAGCACTGTCGAGAATGGTGGTATTCGGGACTTGAGGGGACAGACCGGGCCTGGAGAAAATGAATCTGGGAGGACCCCAGAAACTGCCACGCAGTTCTTCTGATCACTGTTCCTTACTGCGTTATGGGAAGCTGTGTTTGGACAGGGCCTGAGAAGGCTCTCAGAGTCTTATGCCAGCACTTATGTCAAACCTCCCTTCTCTGAGTGGTGTGTAAGGTTAAGGGTCCGGCCACTGACTGAAACTTTGGAGACTCACCATCCACCCAGATGCACCCCGGAAGATCGACTTCCCACAGCCACAGCCATTGGAAACCTTGTGGAGCAGGGGTCCACTCTGAAACACCCGGGGCTGTCTTGAGTCGGGAATCCACTCAGAGGCATCTGGTTTGGTTTGAGTTTTGTCTCCCCCTTAACCAAAGTTTCCCTAAAGCAACCACCTCACAGGCCAATGTTAAGCCCAGGTGCCAAGGGTGCTGCTTCTTGGCTCATCTAAGGCTGAACTTCATCTACAAAGGGATATGCAAGGGGGCTTCAAAAAATTGATGTGTTATTGAAAGCGAATGGCCTTTGTCCACAAGCTATTTTGAAGCCCCCTCCTCCTATCTAATCTCTCCAGATGAAATGCGTTCTGTTGTACTGCCCCAAGAGTTGATGGTTTAATCTGTGGACTTGCCAAGGTCATCTTGAGATCGATCCGGTCCATGGTTTGCTTTTAAGTATTTTCATGAAGGGAAGCGAGAGATACCTTGGTGGGCCCTCAACCAGCCAGTCTGACAGCTCAAGGCATGAGATTGAACTAACTCGGAATGCAGATGATCTGTGGATTTTATTTATTTTATTTATGCAGACTCTTCTTGTTTCCCCATTAGCCAAAAAAATAGCACTTTAAAATCTTCTTTCAAAGAGGAAATTGGGATGTTTTCATCATGACACCTGATATGGAGTTGAGAGTTGGGCCATTTTTCACCAGAGGAAATCAAATCTCCCTGGGATTCATAAAGCCAAGGATCCAAACTCACACCCGAGAAAATAAACACAAGGCCTGGCTATCTCCACGTTTGAGATTAGCCAGGACAAAAGGTAGCAGTGGTCCCTCAGGGGGCTGTCCTACTCCATTGTCTGTCTTTGTTGGAATTACTAGTAAAGGTCTCTAGGGGGGAAAAATAATAATGGTTCTGAGTTTGAAGACCTTTTGCTCACCTTGCGAGTTAGACTCATATCATTCTGCCCCATATCATTCTGATTGCCGAAGCCAAGGAACCATTAGAATTTGGATATCATTATTTGCCCTTCAGCTTCTAGTAACAAAAGACACCAGGACACTTGGTTCTGGGTCAGGGAAAAGAGAGGAGGAGGAAAATGTAATGGAAATTTTGGAATTGGAAACCATCATTTCATTATTCCCCATTTCTATTTCCAAAATACAAGCTGAAGAGTCACTTGCACGGTCCTTGCCTGTTTCTGCAGGCCCCCCTCCTTTCTGTTCTCCAGCAGCCTTGGGAAGGCCTCCTCCCCACTGCCTCTCTTCCCCGCCAGTGTTATCCACAACTGTCCCCTTTTCTCACCCACACCCGCCAGGGCTGACTCTTTTGTGTACTCTGCCTGGATCAGCCTTCTGGTTGCCTGGTCAGCCTGAACATATTCTTCCAAGGCATACTGGGTAAAAACCTTAGCTAAATTGAATTTAAAAGAACACATATAATTGCAAAATAATCTCCTCTGATACAGATTTGAATTACAAATGGAGGAATATAGTTGACAGTGGAGAAAACCCAACAAGACACTGCCTACCCAAGTGATCAAGGTTAACATTACCAATAGCAAAACATAGTGGCCTGTGATTTAGGTGGTGGACTGCTAACCACTAGGTCAGTGGTTCAAACCCACCCTCCACTCTAAGGCAAAACGATGAGACTGTCTACTCCCATAAAGATTTTTGCAGTTAAAAAAAAAGATTTTTACAGTCTTGGAAACCTGTATAATGTCACTATGCATTGGAATTGACTTGGTGCCAGTGGGTGGTGGTGGTGATGGTTTTTTGGTTTTCAGTATAGTCCTGGATAAAATGCATTTCAGAGGGCACTCAAATCTCTGGAAGCTTTTCCAAAAAGGCATGACCTGAATCCAATCACGAGGTAATGGAAAGATAGTCTTCTACCAGGCAGTTCATCATTAGATGTTCTTCAGAAGTGTCAGGATGATGAAAGGCAAAGGCTGGGGAACTGTCAGATGGGAAGGAGCTGTTACAGGCAGATGTGACAGCTCTTTGCAATATGGGTTTCTGGACTGGATCCTAGAAAAGAAAAGAAAATATCATTGGGAAAAGTGGTGAAACCTCAAAAACATCTTTGGTAGTTGAGTTAGTGACATCACAAGACGAAGTTAAACTGCCCCATAGGGTGGCCAAGGCTGTGATGATCTTTACAGAAACAGGCCATCACATCTTGGCCCCATGGGGCAGCTGGTGGGTTTGAACCACCAACTCTTCAGTGCGCAGGTGAGTTCTTCCCCTGCACCCCCAGGGCTTCTGAGTAATGGTGTGCCCTTGCAGATTCCTTTGCTTCAGTCGATGCGCCATGGTTATATAAGATGTTAGCATTAGGGAAGTGGAGGGAAGGGTGTCCAGGAACTCTCTACTATATTTTGCCATTCTTTCATAAACCTAAAATTATGTCCAACTAAGGGTTTTTCACTCCTGAAAAGCAATAATAGACACATTGAGTGATTCGATATTGTGTTGGGGGAGGAGAAATCATCTTTAATAAAAGCACACCAGTTGGTGAGTGCCATTCCAACTTACTCATCTGTAAAATGGGGATAATGATATTAGACCTCTCATAGGATTCTCTGAAGATGCCACAAGCAAATGCATGTCAAATCCTCAGCCCAGTGCCCGCCACAGATTGTAAGGTCCTCATCAGTGGTATTTCTTACTGAATTCTTACTGTACTAGGAGAAGTTTAGTTCTCCATTTTTTAGTTGTGGGGAAACTGCATTATTAATGCCTCAAATCACCTAGCTAGTAAGTAACAAGAGTCAGAATAAGATAGGTAGACAGAAAAACAAACCTTCCAAAAAACACAAGTATAGCTCGTCTTCGCCTATTTTTTTTTGGTGGGGGTGGATAGGGGCAGCAATTAATGCAAAAGGGAGAATCTGCAGGAGTTTTTTAAAGGGCAAGATACAGACCAGCTGTCAAATCCCCCCCCCCCCCCAGTGTCCTTTGAAGCTTTGCTTCAAATGTGGCTAGGAAGGAGGGTAGAGGCAAGAGTAAAATCACTCACCACTGCAATGCTGAAGACAAAGCGGGTGCATAAGCAACTGTGGTGACCAAAACTGATGGTGCCCAGCTATCAAAAGATATAGTGTCTGGGGTCTTAAAGGCTTGAAGATAAACAAGTGGCCATCTAGCTGTGAATCAACAAATCCCACATGGAAGAAGCACACCAGCCTGTGTGATCATGAGTTGTCCATGGGATAAAGTATCAGGCATCAAAAGACCCTGAACAAAATATCATATCGATGTAATTGAGGGGGAGCGTGGAGTGGAAACCCAAAACCCATCTGTAGACAATTGGACATTCCCTTACAGAAGGGTCACAAGGAAGAGAAGAGCCAGTCAGGGTGCAGTATAGCACTGATGAAGCATACGACTTTCTTCTAGTTTGTAATGCTTCCTCCCCTATCATGACCTCAATTCTACCTTACAAATCCGGCTAGACAGGAGCATGTACACTGTACAGATAAGAGCTCTCAACACAGGGAATCCAGGACAGATAAACCCCTGAGGACCAATAATGACAGTAGAGATACCAGGAGGGTATGAGGAAGGTGGGGAGAGAAATGGGGAACAGATCACAATGATCTACATGTAACCCCATCCCAGGGGGATAGACAACAGAAAAATGGGCGAAGGGAGGCATCGCGGTCAGTGTAAGACATGAAAAAATAATTTATAAATTATCAGTGCTTCATGAGGGAGAGACAGTAGGGGAGGGAGGGAAAAAATGAGCTGATACCAAGGGCTCAAATAGGAAGAAAATGTTTTGAAAATGATGGCAACATATGAACTAATGAGCATGATTACAGTAGATCTAAGGATTGTTATTAGAGCTGGAGGAGCCCCAATAAAATGATTTATAAAAAAAGTGGGGAGGATTTTTCCCTGCTTGGTTAAAGGTGTCTCTCCCATGTTGTCAGCAAACAATACTTAGTGATGAAATCTGTGTGTGTGTTGAAATATATTTATATAACAGAACTTTTGCCCTTTCAGCATCCCTGTATGTGGACAATTCAGCGGCATTAATTACATTCACTGCTAAGTGATGAGGTCTTAATCACTTTAGAGTCAGGAATCAGAGCAGTGTGCACACTCTCACAGCAGATAGTAAGGTTTTAATCAGTGGTTCTAGTGCAGTATGAGAGAAAAGCGAAAGACTGCAAAGCCGGGCAAAGATGGAACAAAGCTTGTTCACAACATTCTGCCCCGATTTCTTTTTCAAAGTCACTCCGCTGCTCTCCTGCCCTGCCTTCCAATCAGGTGGTGGTGGTGCAGCTGGCTGCGGTTGGAACGCTTTGTTCTTCGGTTCAGCATTGACCTTGTCCAGCTTTGTGGCCATTGAGTTGCTGGAATAGGAAGTTTCTCTGGGTTGTTTCTGTCCGTTTTCTGCAGAGCCTGAGAGCATCCCTGGCATTGCATTGGTCAGTATTTCCCCAGGAGAACATCTTGGTTCATATTTCACCCGATGGGTCAGGCCTCAGGGCTCCTACGGCGACTCAATCTCCTGTTAAGTGTTTTGGTTTGGAGATTGCATCTGCCTCTTGCTGGATCGTAACACTGACTCAGACGGCAACAGTTCCCAGGTCTACTGTGTGTCATTTGGGAACATCAGGCTGCCAGAGAGCAGCTTAATGTTTTCTTCCAAAGGGGCAAGGCCTTAGAAAAGCACTTTCATTACAACCTCCTCTTATAGCAGTGCTCCCTCCGCTCATCCTGAACAAAGGCCAATGTTTGGGTTGCACCTAATCTCGTCACTGTGCAGAAAATGACCGCCTGACTGGGTCATGTACTGCGGGCAGCAAAGTCAGCAGAACCTTAGGAAAGATGACACAGCAAGTGGAATGGAGCGGAATCTTCCCCCATCCTCCCTCGAGCGCACTGCTCCCTTCTCTGTTTGTTTTTTTTTTTTCAGGCCAAAACCCTAGTTTATTTCCCTTCTCTGTTTTAAAGCAAGACCATCCGATCAGTGTTTGTTCTGCAGCCTCCCTGTTTAGCTATAGAACTGATGGCCCAGCAGCTTTAACCATTAAAAAAAAAAAAAGGCTGAGACCCAGGAGCTACGTGCAGGGTTTTCTGGGACTCTGGCCAGTTCCCCCAGGGAAATCCCATCTCCTCATTTGCTGCAGTGCATTTTCTGCCACCCAAGGTCGTGATGGCACAATCCTGACGTTTCCAACCCAAGCAGAGCCACATAGAGAAATTCAAGAGAGACTCAAGAGGCTGTGCGTGCGGTGTGTGTGGGGATTCAGTATGCCACCGGTGCAGCTGTGACGTAAAAAATAAAATTAACTCCTCCTCTGGGCACAGATGCTCAGGAGCCAGGCAGTGGACCGAGAGCATCCCAAAGGGCACTGTGGGTTGGCAGGCAGAGGGCTGCCAGACCCTGCTCTTCTCCAGCTCTTGAGCAATCGTAAAGCCCTGGGTCTCACTTTGGAAGATTCATCCTGTACATTTTGGACCTGAGCCATCACCAGTGCTTGAAGAGCGACCCACAGTTTGCTCAGCTCAGCATGCCAAGAAGCCAGAGCGGTACCCAGCCACCTGAATCCAGTCTCCGCCTTGGAAAAAGTATTGTCTCCTCGAGATATCGGGAAGTCACTCGGGCCACCTTGCTGTAGAATTGCACTGAACTTTTAACTTTTTTTGGTAGTGCTATTTCCCTGTGAAGAAGCCTGCCAGGTTGGCGGCAGTCTGTTTCAAAGAAAGCTCCTGCCGTCTAAGGTCGGCAAGGGCATGAAATGACACGAGAGCTCCTCAGCAGCATTCCACATTCAGGAAGGATTTTCCCAGGCTCCTACTATGTTCGTCCCCCCTGCAGGGGTTTCCTGGAGCATCTGAAGTGCTGGGCTGACCCCCCCAACTTTGAAAGCCATGGCTGAGAAGGAAAGATGAGCAGCTTGCCGCTCTCACCCGGCAATGATTGATGTTTGCCGCATGTTAGGCAAGTTTGGCTTTTCCATCAAAATTGGCTGTCTTCATGTGCTGTCCGGAGTCGCCTTCTGGTCAGATGGAGCTTAGGAGGACCAGGGTAACTGTTCTCTTTGTTTCTGTACATGTTTCGTCTGTCACCGTGTTCCTCCCTACAGCCTGATGTTTTTATTTATGTAACTCCTGCCTGCATAGCCATTGGAGCGGGTGTATGCCCTCTTACCCATCAGCCTGGTTTAGGGTGACTTTCAGGTTTGCAAATAATGTTTTATATGGCTGCGATTGTTTTGTTATTTATTTTTTGTTCTTAACCTGTGCTGCCTCTAGCTAGTATAGAAAAGAATGCCTATGGTTAGATTTTCTTTATAACTTTCTATCGTCCGTTAGGCAGGAGTTTACATTTTAGGTCATCATTTTCGTATTCAATTTAAAATACTCATTAACAGTCCCCCCTCCCCCAAGCTCACCCACTCCCCATCCACCCACCTCTGATTTCTCTGCTCCTTCCTGTGGAATATTATCTTCCCCTTCACCCGAATTAGCGCCTGTCTACCCTCTAGCCTCTTGCTTCCTTTCCCCACCTTGCTGCCCTCCCTACTCCCCTACCAATATGATTGAGCTTTCCCTGTTACCTCTCGCTGCCTGGTAGTTATTTCTAAATATAATTCATGTATTTCGGATACGCTGTAGATGCAAAGATGCATTCTTGACAACCCCGGGATAGAACTGTTAAAATTGCACTTTTCATTTTGTGAACTATGAAAGACCACACTATTCTTTGTGCTTTAGAAAAGCCATTGGAGAAGAGGAGTTCACAGAAGTGGCTTCAGGCAGGGTGGGGAAAGGGGTTTTGGTTTTGGTTTTGGTTTTTCAAGCATCAAAAGATGCCTGCCTGACAAGGTCATCGGATGGCTTTTCTCCAAAGGAGAAGGAGAGAATGAGCTAGGAAATGGAAGCGTCTGAATTAAAAGCTGTGGGTGTTGGGGAAAGGAGCCCCTTTTCTGTGAGCTCAAACTCTGTTACCTTCTCCTTGCTGCTGCTGCTGCTGCTCCTGCTCCTTAGCCGGGTGCTCTCCCTGCAACTGAGGGAGACATGCACTGTTTACATGCCACAAATCCCCTTGCAGCCCACAGTTCCTGGAGTAGGAAACCCCCATGTTGGGGGATGACCTTGTCTTTGTAATTGACCTTGACAGTTCCTTTTCTTTTCACCCCACAGGAGCCGAGCAATAAACGGGTCAAACCCCTCTCCAGAGTCACGTCATTAGCAAACCTCATCCCACCTGTGAAGGCCACGCCGTTAAAGCGCTTCGGCCAAACCCTGCAGGTAAGAAGGACCCTGTGTTTGCAGAAAACCACGTAGTGCAGGAAGAGACACCCCATGGCACCGAGAACGTTCCCCTGGTTTCAGATGGACCTGAGTCAATGTTTGTTTCGATCGAAGAAAGCCAGGGAGGGGACAGGGAGGAGGGATGACTGGAACCCCGGGGCCAGAGCCCTCCAAGGGGTACCTTAAGGAGCTGCGTCTGGTGGGTGTTTCCCCACAATTGAATTTCAGAGTTGGGTGCCCTATCCAGATGTGCTTTCACAAGCTTCATCCTAATAAAATCTAGGGGCCTCCTGAGGAAGCCTAGCATGTGACTGGAGGCAGAGTGGGGGCAGCAGCTGAACCTAGTGGCTTAGATCAGGGGTCAGCAAGGTGGCCAGCCCACACCTATTTGTTGTGGCCCACCAGTTGTTGTGTTATAAAAAAAAATCAAACAGAGAACATTATTTCATGACATGGGAAAATGAGGTGAAATTAAATGTCAGCGTCTATAAAGAAAGTTCTGTTGGAACACAGCCATGTCCACCTGCTTACTCGTCCGTGGCCACGATAGTGGCAGAGTTGAATAGTTGGAACAGTGGCCAAAGAGCTTACAAAGCCCAAAACAATTACTCTCTGACCCTTTGCAGCGAATGTTTGCTGACCACTGACTTAGAGCAGGGACTCGGAGTCCCTCAGTGCTGAACCCAGTTCTGTCACTCAGGGACTTTGTCACTTGGGGCAGGTGACTTACACTCTCTAGACCTTCATTTTCTTCCTCATGGGTAAATCCAGATGGGACTGTCAGCTCCTTCATAGAACCACTGCACAGATTTATGAGACAGGTCATGTAAAGGACCTCGTAAAGTGTCTGAGGATCCCTGGGCTGTAGTGGTTTTATGTTGGCCTGCTAACTGCAAGGTCAGCAGTTCGAAACCACCAGCCGCTCCACAGGAGAAAGAGGAGGCTTCCTGCTCCCGTGAAGAACTTATAGTCTTGGCCACCCACAAAGGCAGTTCGACCCTGTCCTCGGGGGTCGCTGTGGGTCCGAACAGACTGGAGTGCAGTGAGTTTGTGAGGGTAGTGCCTAAGAAGTCTGATGACTGACACCCACCCAGCAACTCTGCTGGAGACTTGACCACCCGATCCCATGAAGATTACATTGTAGGAAACACCATAGGGACAGTTTTACTCTGTCACGATGGGTCCCCGGAAGTCCAAATGCACTCAACATCCCAGCAGTTCAGTATGTCCGCCCTTAGGATGTTTGTGTTGTTATGTGCCTCAAGTCAGTTCCATCAGCTAGCAGCCCTCCGCCCTGCAACAGAACAAAACACCACAATGCCCTGCACCATCCTCACAGGTGTTTAGGTCTGAGCTCGTGGTGGAAGCCACTATGCCAGTCCCTCTTGTCAAGGTCCTTCCTCTTTCTGGCTGCCTGCCACTTTCTCCAGGGACTGGTCTCTGGTGACATGTCCAAATTAAATGAGACAAAGTGTTGCCATCCTGGCTTCTAAGCAGCATTCTGGCTGTACTTCTTCCCATATAGATTTTGTTCTTTTAGCAGTCCCTAGTACGTTCAACCCTCTTTACCAGCACCGTAATTCAAATGCATCAACTCTTCTTTGGTCTTTCTTATTCAATACCCAACTTGCACATACATATGAGGCCATTGGAAAAGCCGCAGCTTGGGTCTGGCACTCCATATTCCTCAAAGTGACATCCTTACCTTTCAACATCCTAAAGTGGTCTTATGCAGCAGATTTGCCTAATGCATTACATCTTTTTGTCTCTTGATCTCTTGGCTGCTGCTTCCATGAGCATTGATTATGGATCCAAGCAAGACACAATCTTTGGCAACTTCCATCTTTTCTGCATTTATCATGATGTTACCTATTGGTCCAGTTGTGAGGATTTCGACAATGTCAATTTCCCCCCTGTTAATCTTATATATTGGTCCATTTGTGAGCATGTTTTCTTTACATTGAATTATAATCCACACTGAAGGCTGCAATCCTTGATCTTCACCAGCAAGTGCTTCAAGTCCTCCTCACTTTCAGCAAGCCTGGTTGCATCAGCTGCATATCCCAGGTTGTTAATAAGCCTTCTTCCAATCCTGATGCCATGCATTCTTCATCATGTAACCCAGTTTCTCTGATCATTTTCTCAGCATACAGATTTAATAAATGTGGTGAGAGTTTACAACTCTAACACACACTTTTCCTTGATTTTAAACCAGGCAATATTCCCTTCTGTTCGTACAACCGCCTTTTGGTCCATGTAGAGGTTCTGTATGAGCAGGATTACGTACGTGTTCTTGAATTCCCGTTCTTCTCAAGGCTGTCCTTAATTTGTTATGGTCCACATCGCTGAGTGCCTCTGCAGACCCTCACAGAGCAATCACTAATTTAGCTAATCAGTAAACACTGGTTACTCTAATTTTTTTTGTTTTATTTGTTAATAAGATTTGTAGTTCCTGTTCTTAAACTCCTGATAGTTGATCATTGAGACCAGTGGTTGTCAACCTCCCTAATGTCATGGCCCTTTAATACTGTTCCTCATGTTGTGGTGACCACCAACCAGAAAATGATTTTCGTTGCTACTTCGTCACTGTCATTTTAATGCTGTTATGAATTGGGTGGCTCCTGTGAAAGGGTCGTTCGACCCCAAAGGGGTTGGGGCCCACAGGTTGAGAACCGCTGATTTAGAGTAAGACTCAAACTTTGTCCAAAGCCTGGAACCCAGTTGGATAACTGTAGAAATCCACAGAAGTCGCGCGTGAAAAGATTCACATTGTTTAGCTGAAATGTTGTCTTGTGTAAGTCATTTGGTTTGTTCTGAGCAAGTTCACGCGAAACGTTTCCCTACAGGTTGTATGAAAGCAAGCACAAGTTGTCCTGAGCAGCGTACCTGGCTGATTGGGTTCTTTATCCTCTCAGGGACTATAGATTTGAAACGGAGTTTCAGTTCTGTAGAAAGGTGCTGCGAGGTTGGTAGAGAGACATGCCAGTCAGAGATAGAAGCAGATTCTGTGATGTGGTGGGAAAATGTGAAATTGCTCACGACCGATTAGTAAGTAAGCAGGAGTGAGCCTGTGCTTGCCTTGCTTATTGGGTAATCTGACACTGATTTTGTCTACTTTTGCTCAGCAATGCTGTCTCGGATTTCTGAGTGTCTTTGTTATCTAGTGCTGCCGTAACAGACACAAGGGAAACAGCACAAGGGTTATTTCGCTAAGAACTAGAGATTTATTTGCTCATAGTCTGGGAGGCTAGAAGTCTGAAATCGGGGCGAGGATTTCTCTTGATTCTGGAGGACCATCTGCTGTTTCTGGGCTTCAACTCCCCAGATCTCCATGTGATGGGGCATCGCTCTTCCCGCATCTCCACTGCTCTCACTCGCTTGCCTGATCTCTGTCTCAAAAGAGACGGACTTGAGACACACCCTACGCTACCCTGCCTTGTTGGCGTAGTCCAATCCCAAATGGGACTGTAGCTTTAGCTATGGGATTAGGATTTACCAGATTTATTTGGAGGACATACTTCATTCCATAACACTATCTTTAGGAAAACTGCACTTGAACCCAATTTGGGCCTCATCCTTTGGAAATCCATAACTGGAGCTTCTTCTTTGAGGGTCTCCCTCACCCACTTCCGTGTTGTTTTTTCACGACTCGGCCAAACATGTATAAGTCCACCTGCCCAAGCTGCCCTCCATGGCCCTGGAAAGGCTCCAGGCTGGCCTGCCCATTCCTGTTAACTCTGCGGCGGCGACTGCTGCTTCGGAATAAGTCTAATTAGCTCTCAGCGTGCCTCTGGGTCTCTGCTTAGCCCCCGTCCTCCTTTGTGGGAGCATGGAGGAGAAAGTAAATAAGGTCATGTGGGAGAGCCAGGCGCAGGGCTTTGAAGCGAGTGCAGAAAATATGTTTACCTCCCTTCCCTCGTGACCAATCCCAGGCCCTCAGGACAAGTTTATCGCAGGCTTTCCCTGGAAGATTCATCACCGCCCTGCTCCCGCACAGCTGGCCTTTCACCGAGTTCTGCTTTTTGAAAATTCTTCAGCTTGCCTATTACACTTCACCCTTTCCTCCCCGCCTCCGTAGATGTAGCTCGGGTTCCTCTCTTGCTCACAGAGCCTGCATGTCACTGGTCATCTGCTCCCATTGTGTCTCCCCCTGAATGCTGTCTGCCCCAGGAAGGCCCGTCCTCTCCACATAAGCCTTGAGTGGGTCCTCACCATGCACTTGGCTCTTCGTCCTGCCCTCTGTTGCTTACATTCTAGGTAGAGCCGTCTTCTGGTAGGTACAATGGCTGTGAAGTGCGTTTTATAAACTAACTGAACGTGGAAACAATCCATGGACGAGTCAGGGCTCCTGGCAGCTCTGAAAGAGTGGGACAGCCTGGCAGTGTGGGGCCTGTACTCTTGCATGCAAGTCGCGAGCTGAATCCTCAGACGTGATCACCCCATCTTATCGCCGTCCCCGCTACCTGGTCCGTTCACTCACTGACAGCACCTGCCCACACCTGTCAGATTTTGCACTTGTGTCCCTGGGTCTGGGGAGAACACTTGTTCAAGTCTGTGCCGCCCCCCACAGCTCAGCTCTGGCTGCTGATGCCTTAGGGATGAAGACCACCCATCTCCATCCGCAGGCCTTTGCCATCGTTCCTCTGGCTTCTTACGCAGTCAGTTGCTGTCAAGTCCATGGGAATACATGTTGGCCCGTGTGTGCCAGAGTAGAGCTGTGCTCCTCTGGCTTCCAGTGTTTTCTCAGAAGAAGCTCTCTAGACCTCCTTTTCCCCCAGGTGCCTCTGGGTAGTTCCAAGCTCCAGCCTGTTGGTTAAAAGTCAGTGTTAACATTTGCACACCACTCAGGGACTCCTTGACTGACTTGCCCTTTCCCGTTTCCTCCCTTTTCCCCTCTTTCCCTTCCCCATTGAGTAAATGCTGACTCATATCAACTCCACAGGTTTACCAAGACTCGCTGTTCAGGGGAGTAGAAAGTCCAGTCTTTCTCTTGCAGAGATGCTGGTGGTTTCAAACTGCCGACCATGCGGACGGCAGCCCAACTCGTAACCACCACACCACAAGGCTTCTGGCTTCATTGAGAAAACCAAAACTCCAAACCCACTGTTGAATCATGTCGATTCTGACTCCCAGTGATCTTACAGGACAGGGCAGAAGTGCCCTGTGGGTTTCCAAGAGTGCGATTCTTCATAAGAGTAGAAAGCCTCATCTTTCTCCCTTGGAGTGGCTGGTGGTTTCAAACTGCTGATCTTGTGGTTAAGCATAAAGCCTGAAACATAACTACTGTGCCACGAGGGCTCCGTAGACAACTTTTATTTATTTTTCTCCTGTCTCTGGAGACCCTACACAAGGAACACTGCAGGAAACATTTCATTACTTTGGAAATGTGCACTAACCTAGAGAGAAAACCTGGATTCTGTCTGAAATCCAGCAGTGGGAGGCCAAGCAAGGAGGAGAGAGCCAGCCCTGAGGGTGGAATCTGACATGTGGAAATGGGTTTTTAAGGCCTCAAAGGTTATTTCCCCCTTTCTTCTTCTTTTTTTTGTTTTGTTGCTTTTTTGTTTTCTAGTTTGCTTTGTTCAAAATGCTAGGTGGTTCCATTTATTGGACAGAAAACCAAGGTACTGTTCATACTGGTTATATGCACAGAGCCGGAGAAAGCCTGAGCACTGGGCTAATGTTCTGCGGAGAGCCTTGGGGAGCTGCCTAGTGGAGAGAGGCCCCTGAGGCTTAAAGCAGAGTTAGATAGCCGTGTTTGCAGGCTGGTCTGCACAGTGTGGAAAGCACCATCCTGCCTGCCTACGCCTCACTTCTTGACACACAGTGCAAGGCCTGGAGAGTACTTTCTAGCCCTTCCTTCCCAGTCAATTACCTTACAGTATCCCTGCTTTCCTCACAACTCAATGGGGATGGGAGGGCCCAGGGAGGCTGAGCCAGGGAAGGGGGTGTATTCATTCCGTACGCATCAGCACGTGCGTCTTCTCCTCCCCAAACAACCCACAGCCACCACGAAGCAGTTTGGGGAGCTGTCACCGTGTTCCTTTTCCTTGGCTCCTGGCGTCTCGGAGACTCACATGCCCTGGGGTCGTCACCTCTGTCTCTCAGGCTGGGTCCCTTTGATTGCAGGAGAAGAGATGGCTTCAACCCAAACGTGATGCTTTGAGCAATATGGGGACAGTGAGCTGTCCTTCCTCGGGCTGCTCAAGAGAGGCAGGTTCGCCCAGGAGGATATCCAGAGAGCTGTGTCCTGGCTGCCACTGCCAAGAACCGAGTCATAATCCCCTCACAGGAGGGTCGCGGGGAAGAGACGAATCAGTCAGGGTGCATGCAATATAGCACCAGTGAACCATATAACTTTCGGGAGTGGAGGAGAAAAAAAAAGAGAAACGTATAACTTTCCTCTAGCTCTTTAATGCTCCCCCCGCCCATCATGACCCCAATTCTACCTTACAAATCCGGTTAAACCAGAGCATGTCCACTGGTACAGATAAGAACTCAAAACACAGGGACTCCAGGACAGATGAACCCCTGAGGGCCAAGAATGAGAGTGGCAATACCAGGAGGGGGAGGGTAAGGTGGGGAGAGAAAGGGGAAACCGATCACAATGATCTACATATAACCCCCTGTGGATGGACAACAGAAAAGTGGGTGAAGGGAGACATGGGTCAGTATAAGACATGAAAAAATAATTTATAAATTATCAAGGGTTCCTGAGGGAAATGAGCTGATACTAAGGGCTCAAGTAGAAAGAAAATGTTTTGAAAATGATGGCAACATATGTACCAATGTGCTTGGCACAATGGATGGATGGATTGTGATCAGAGCTATAAGAGCCCCAATGAAATGATTTAAAAAACAACAGCAACAAAAGCCTAGTCGTAAGTGTGAGTGTCCTTGCAGCCACAACCCTGCAAGACACTGCAGCGTCTGTGCTCACCTCCTCCCCTGTCCCCCACCTGGGCTGGGGGCTTAGCGAGGACCCCCACCCCACCACCTCACCCCAAGCAGCTGTTGTGGAAGTCATTGAGGGCCGCTCGGCTGCCTGGCACTCTGTCTGGCCCTGACCCACGAGGTTCGAGCTGCTGGTAGATTTGAGCACAGATGTCTGGATCCCTTTGGGCCTATAAATCCCCTCCCAAGCCTGCTTGAAAGGCAAGTCTGGCCAGCCCAGAAAAGCACTGTGCGCTCGCTGGCTTCTGCTGCAGAGTGAGGAAGGTGCCCTGGCCCTCGGCCCATCATGCGCTGGGCCCAGCCTCTGCCCGCTCACAGCCTCGCGCAGCTGCGAGGCTCCTTTGGGCTCTTGTCCAGCCCGTGTGGTGGGATCTTACGGACATTACACTGTGGTTTTTGAAAGTGAATGTTTATGTTTTTGAAGTTCCAATCCACGCTACCGTGTCGATGACGTGAAACAATGCTGAGTGAAACTGGTCACCAAAGGACAGATGATGTGTGATCCCACTTAGATGTCTAAACTAGGTAAATGCGTCGTCCCCAGGGCCAGGTGGGCAGGGGCAGCAGGGGCGTGTTACTTAAGGGGCACTGAGTTTCTGCCGAAGATGATGAGCAACATCTGGATAGTGGTGATGATGGCACTAGATGGGGAGGGTGGGTTCTGTCACTGGATTATACATCTAACACTTATTAAAATGAAAGAAAGGGAAAAACCCTTTTTGTTTTCATGATGAAAATATATACCCCTCATAGAGAAATGCAGAAGGAGAGGGACATGGACAGCTTCCTGTCTTCAGCAGTTCATATTTTCCTAATTGCCTTCCAGTGGTTATAGGTGCATAGCTACATAGCTCACCCTCTGTGCGTGTGAGATCGGCTTGCCTACAATCTGTGCAGCCTCATCTTGTCTCTGTAGTCTTTCGGGGCTCAAAGCCTGGGGCCCGGGGCCCCGGCTGTTTCTCTTGCTCTCCTATCAGCATGACCTCGCATAATTCCAGGCTCTGCACTTAGGGACATACAAGTTGTTTGCCAATGGAGGCTCTTGTTTATTAAAGGTAGGCGTCCCTGTTTGCATCTTTTACTTTGGGTTTTTTTGGTTTGTTTTTCCATTTTTCTTGGTGTTTGCTATTCTACCCTTTTATACTCAGCATCCTTTTGTTACTTAGCTGGATAAGAGGTTTGTGGTCCGGTAAAGAGAAGTATATTACAGTTTTCCTCGGAAAAACTGTCATCTTTCTGGACTGAAATATATGTTGTTCCAAGATATTGAAGTGATTTATATACCTGATCCCTATTTTGAATAAAAGCCTGGGAATGCTTTTATAATCCTTAAAATAAGTCTGTATTCAAGTGTTTGGAAGGCCTTTGCCCATTTTTAAAAGTACCATCTGTTGTGCTCTCTTTTCTGATCACACACATGATCCCGACTCTTAGCGGCCCCGTGGGTGCAGAGTAGAACACGGCTCCACAGGGGTTTCTAGGCTGTGAGCTTTTAGAAGCAGCTATAAGAAGTAAAAGTCACTTGTAATCAATGTCAGCCACCATCACCCAAGACTCATATTAACGGTTTGTTACACACCTAAGCAACCTTTACTTCCTGTTATGTATCCATATGCATACATCCCCAACCAATTTACATACTGTATGTTCTACTTTTTAACCCATGGTTGCCTTCCTTGTATAGAAGAGCAGCCAGCATGAGACTTAAGTTTTCTCCTCCTTACATGTTGATCATGGATTGGCTCCACATCATGCTTTATCAAATGAATATATCAATTTATTTAGATATATACCAGCCTCCTATGATGAACGTTTCAGTTGCTTCCACTTTTCCACCATTATTGGTGGTTCCCAGAAGGTTGGTGATTCAAGGCCACCCAGAGGCTCCTTGGAAGAAAGGCCTGGCAAGCCACCTGCAAAAAAACCAATCAGCCGTTGAGAACCCTGGGGTGCCCAGTCTGACACGCAGAATCGGGATGCAACTGAATCAATTCAAGGGCAATTGATGACTGGTAAAGGGGGCAAACTAGGAGAAGCCACCAGGTACCTCTCCTAGAGTAGGTGTGAGGATCCAGTGTTACCTGGGCCACCCCACTGAGAGTGGTAGCTCTCTATCGAAGTCAGCAGCTCCAGTCAAGGCTTGCTTGAAAGAGTGCCTTCAACCCTGATCCCAGCCACGGTACATTGTGGTTTCTCCCCCTGCAGTGGCAGGCTAGGAACTTATTTTCCTCTCCCAGCCCCACCCTCACCACAAATGCCTTTACTAATAAGCCATCTGCCACAGAACTGCCACCTGCAGTGAGGAAGGCGAGGTAGAGGATTCTGCTGGCCCATGTGCACTCTATCAGAGCCTGCCATCTTTGGCTGTGGACATCTGTTTTGGGGACAGGGCACGGGAGCACCCCGCTGAACAGGCTGTGTTAACAAATCTGCACTGCGCTGTGGTGCTCTAGGCCACAGGGTTTACATTTCCTCTGACACGTGTCAGGGGCCGCTCTCTTTCCCACCTGACAGGCAGCTCTCTCGGCACCTGCTGTGTCTTTTCCACATCCCTGGCCAAGGCACCAGCACCCATTTCCTGTGTCTGCAGTATCCAGGCCTGTTAAAACTGTGTTGTTGTAGCTGCCAGCAATTAGGATCTTTGAGGTTTGGGCTCATTTGCTAGGCCAGATTCCCTCATGGAAACGCCTGCTTGTCCTGGAATATTTTTCATTCCAGTCCCATTGTCCCCACACCCGGGGAAATCTCTGTACACATATCTGTTATATGAGTCCCTCCTAAGCCTAGGTCCTTCACTTTGTGGTGGGCTTCTCCTGGCCACCCTAGATGGATGTTTCTCAATTTATGGGCCATTTGCCAAACTAAACCGCCAAACTCACTGCCATCGAGACCATGCCAACTTAGAGCGACCCTGTAGAACTGCCCCTGTGAGTTTCCAAGACTGTAACTCTTTATGGAAGTAGAATGGCCTCGGCTTTCTTCATCGAAGTGGTTGGTGGTTTAGAACTGCTGACCTGGCAGTTAGCAGCCCAATGAGTAACCACTACCCCACCAGTGCTCCTTTTGGACATTTGCCAGTCTCTGGACCCCATGCGTGGTTGTCATATGTTGGTTGGAGGGTGCTCCTGGTATCTGATGGCTAGCACCAGAGGTGCTGCTAAACACCCCATAGTGGCAGGACAGCAAGCAATGACTTCATCCCCCATTGTCATTGGTGGCAAGGTTCAGAAACCCTACCTGAGACTGAGCAGTCCTTTGGACCTTGTCACCTTGGATGCATGCACCCCAAACACCGTGAATCTTACATTAACAGAAGCAGGGTGGAGTACTGGCTACAATATGGGGAATGTGGAGCAGGGGTGAGGGTGGGGAGAACAGTTGGGAGTACTTGGCTTGGCATTCTGAGTTTAACACAGACCTGTGTTCAGATCCTGCAACACCATTTCTTTTTTTTTTTAATAATTGTTTTATCAGGGGCTCATGCAGCTCTTATCACAATCCATAAATACATCAACTGTGTAAAGCACATTTGTACATTCATTGCC
>NW_022103928.1:24993334-25032371 GCF_000313985.2 Echinops telfairi
CACACCAGCCTGTGCGATCACGAGGTGTCGGAGGGATCAGGTATCAGGCATCAGTTGCCTGTACCTTTCCATAGCCTACAGTTGTGCTCAGGTGCATTGATGACTGTAGGTCGTGACATGCAGACTCCTGTCCCTGCAAGGGGCAGCTAACTGCTGGCCACACACACTGACTGCCGTTCTTGATTTCTCCTTTGAGGTTCTTCCTTCCCATACCACCCTGTCCTTCCGTAGGGAGTGAGGAAGGGCAAGATGATGTCTGTTTAATTCCACCTAACTAAAGGTGGCACAAGTGGTTTGCATTCAACATCTAACGGTCAGCTGTTCAAACCCACCTGGCGGTGTCTCAAGAAGACCCAATGGGACAGCACTGCTCTGCTATGCACGGACTCACCAAACATCAGAACCAACTCGAAGGCAATGGGTTTGTTTTTTGTTGTTGTTCCACCTAAAAGTGTCAATCTGCAGTTTGATGCCTAAAAAACCACTTAGTCTTTAGTCTTTAAACTGGGCAAATGTCTGCCCCCTCCCTCCAACTAGATTTAAACTCTTAGAAATCTTTCCATTATCATCTATGATTTATGCATAAACAGTAGATGAAGTCCCATAGTAGATAGAAAGAGTTCAGTCTTAGGAACCAAACGTAACTAGGTTTGAATTGTATCCATGCAAGTCCCTGAGCCTCAGTTTTCCCATCAGTAGACTGGGGGTGGGGGTGGGGGGGATAAACCTCCAGCTTACGTGATGGTTCTGCCATCATGCAAGCCTGTTAGAAGCCCTATGCTTGGACCCTCCATAACCTACATGGTGAACTTCGTCCCCTCCCTCCCCTCATGTCCCCCCGAGTTCAACAACCACACAGGAAGCCCCAAAACAAGGAATTTGTCAATGATCGAGCTAGCCAAGTCTGCTTGACCTTTCCGCCCTTCTTCGAGCTGTAAAAGAAGAAAATCTGAAACTCGGGGGAAATTTTCAATCCTTACATAAAAATCTGCTTAAACTGCATCTGTCCCCAGCATGAAGCTAAAAGGAAGGTGTCAGTGGTTGGCCTGCCACATCGATCACAACCCCAGTTGATATGGGTGTGGGAAAATCTGTTTCCTGGGTTATAAAGCTGAGCAGCCTGTTTGGAGGTCAGTCTGGTTGCATATAAAGCCAAAAGCCACACTCACTGCCCAGAGACTTAATTCCAACTCTCAGCAACCTTATATAATGAGTTTCCAGGCCTGTGAATCTTTCTCCTGAGGAGCGACTGATGGATTTAACCGCCAACCTTCAAGCATTAAAATGTAGGTGTCCTTTTAGATGATGAAGGATGACCAACACGCACAATGGATGTTCCCTGAGGTGACTTCCCTAATCACAGGGTACTGGATGCAACTTTAATCTCCATCTGTTGGGGACTGATTGAATGAGTGTGGTTCAGTAAGATCACAGGACACTTACACTCTAGCCATTAAAAAAAGTTGACTTTGGAATGATGTGTTGGTGGAACTAGATAGAGGTGGTGGTCACAGCATTGTGAATGCCCTAAAGCCACTGGAGTGCTCGTTTTGAAAAGGTTAGTTTTGAGGATTTATGAAATTATTAAAATTTCGCCACAGTTAAAAAAGTTTTATGTATTAACAGAGAAAGATATCTCATTGAGTGAAAAGAGAAAACATTCTATTTTCTGTGAGGTTAGGAAATGCATAGATAAGATTTAGCATAAATTGGACGTAGCAAAAGCGGCTACTTCTTGGAAGCGGACTTGGGGAAGTGGGGAAGACATGTCTATGACGTCAAGGAGCCCTGGTGGCATAATGGTTAAGCATTAGGCTGCTAACCTAAAGGTCCGCAGTTCGAATCTACCAGCCACTCCATGGGAGAAAGAGGAGGCTGTCTTCTGCTGTAAAGATTACATTCTTGGAAACCCTCCGGGCAGTTCTGCTCTCCAGGGTCGCTCTGAGTCAGAACCAGCTCACCGGCACTGGGTTTGGTTTTCATTAATGTCATGTATGAAAATGTAACATAAGCATAAATTACTTTCAGGCTGGTGGTGGGAGGTTAACGTTGGGGAACCAAAAATACAATGGGCTGGGCAATTGATATGCTTTAAGTGAAAGTGGAAACTGTCTTTCATTTTGAATCATCTTTTTTCTCATTTTCCTTTCTTCTCTGTAACACCGATGACCTCAGGCACCAGAACCACACACGGAGATGATCTAGTGACCTGGTGACTCACTGCTTGTTCTGACCCTTTAGTGCCCATGGTAGCTCACTGTTAGTGTCCGGATTCCGCCTGCATTAGCCTGGTCACTGTTTTCAAGGGATCACAGGATTTGGGAGATACCAGTAGTGAGCTCTGAATTTGGCTCACATACTTTCTCCATCTTCTGAGTGGCTTACTGAGTTCAATAATGAGCCCAGAGGCGGGCTGACCTGATGGTGCCGCTTGCAAAGAAACCTAGCTTCCTGCGCCCACAGAGTTCTGCTAAAACCCTCCAGTCCCTGGGACATATCCTTTTCCAGTTTGCCTATAGTATAAAAATGTGTAAACTGGCAAAAAAACACAAACAAACACTCATACTGCTATAAAAGCAAAGAGAATTTGGTAGTGGTCTCTTTCTACCTTTGCTCATATATGTATATATTTTTGGCATTGCTACTTATATACATAATATTTCATAAATATTTGAATATTTATATACCAATTTTAATCCTGACTTTAATTTTACTTTCATCAGAGGCATTTTCTGACTGTTCAGTTTTCTCAAAATGATAATAGTTGGATAATATTCCATCATGCTGGTGAATTTTGAAAAGCTTCAAAAACTTATGGAAAAATGGGATGAAAAAATAATGAAAATTTTCATCAAGTTTTTGAACCCTATTCATATAACTCATTCCATGACACCCTTCGCTTGGATAAGGAGCCCCAGTGCCACTTTGTGTTCGACGTCGGGCTGCTAATTGCAAGGTCAGCAGTCCTAGCCCACCAGCCAGGGGAGAACGATGCAGCCTGCCTGCTTTTGTAAAGATTCACAGTCTCAGAAACCCTGCTTAGGTCTCTCTGAGTCAGACTTTGCCCCCCAGCTTTTTAGTGGCTTTGGTTTGGATAGCTCTCTTTAAAAAATGGCTTTATGATCTGGAATTTTATTGTTAAATCTCTATATTTGCAAGCTACTTTGGTATATCTTGATGATGGTCCATATGTTATATGCAAGATTAGTTCCGACCTGCAGAAAGTTTGTAGTCAGAGCAGGTGGCCAATAATGAACCAGATGTGCTGGTGATGATTGCTGTAGCAGATCCCTATGGGAGATGGTGGGAGAGCATCGGTGAAGCCATCCTGGCGATGACGTTTGAGTGGCTTCCTGAGGACAGTCAGGAGACAGGCATTTGGAAAGTGAAAGAAAAGTATTCCGGCCAGAGAAGACTGTAGCAATCACAAGAGAGAGGGCGACGGGTAAGAGGAGGTGAAGATATGTACATTGTGGTCAGCTTATAAGAGGCTTTTGGTGCCAAACTGAGAGCTTTACACTGATGCCTCCAGAAGCCACGACAAAGGCACTTGCTAAATAAAATTGTGGTTTTGAGGATGACAGTGTCTCATTGCTTTGGCAATGTTTTCAGTAAATGTGATGAAATCTTTTGGGATGGAGGCTAATGGTGATGCATTCTACTTTCTTTATGATCATGTATATTTGTCATGGATGCTGTGGTGTATGGTGGTAGCATGTTTCAGCCACAAAGGGGGGTATTATTTTATTAGATAACCTGGAAATCTACTGGACCTGGTCTCTTTTGAAAATGAAAAATTACCTCAAATGTGCAGGGTTCTTTGCTCCCAAGGTAGTATTTAGTGTCTGTATTAGCTGGGACTTTTTGAGTTGACAGAATATCTCAGCTGATATTAAAGTAAACATAAAAGGATATAGAATTGGCCATGCAACGAAAGCATCCAAGAATGGAAACTGATTGTGGTAGTAATTGTACAATACTGCTTGATATGATTGAACTATGGATTTTTATACCTGTGAGAGCGCCCAATAAAAATGATTTAAAAAAAGAAAAGAGTAGCTCTTTCTGGCTTCAGGCATTGTGGGATGCACATTGTGTTCAGACAAAGTGTGCTCACTCCTTTCCTGTCTTCCCCATCCCTTGTCTCAACCTCTCTATCTTTCATTCTGTGTGTCCCTGTACTTTGCCACAGCACACAGACTTTTTCCGTATGATCAGAAGGAATTTCTGCTAGAAACTTCTTATTGTGACTTGGGTGAAGATTTTCAGAGCAGACCATCAGTTTTACATTCAACAATTCACACACATTTTGTTTCAGCTCACCTATTGTAATCCCCTCAAGGTATTGTCACCTATCCCCTTTCTCCCCGTGCTTCCTATTTCTATCCCTCCACCTTCCCTGACACTCGATACTTTGTCCTTGGGGAAATAGTATTCTTCTGATCTTAAGGGCTGGTCATTCTAACTCAGGAGTGAGTTCAGTTTCAGACCTAAAGGATGACTAAGGGCCATGGTGTTGCAGGGTTCATCAGTCTTTATGGACCAGAAAACCTGATTTCTTTTTGGGGAAGAAACAATCATTTTGTTATCTGTTGAGCTTGTGACTACAAAAGAAGAGTCATATAGCATATATTAAGTGTCAGGGGAAACTCTGATTGGCTACACACTTGGATATGTCCCTAACCTGACCCAGAATGGTGGCATACTCTTAATTGGTCAGGGCTGAGCGAGCTCACCCAAACCACATGAAAGCTAGTACCAAGGATAGTAGGATTCTGTTCCTAGTTGGAGGAAGTGGGAAGGAGGACTGAATATACTTAAAAAAAATCACTACCATTTTGAGGAACGGGGTTTACACTGGGAAAAAAATAGAATCAATACCTTATCCGAGTGCTGCCTTCACGCTTGAGTTTAGCCTGGCACGTTTCTGCTATCAAGGTCACACAGAACGGGTAGTCCCCAGCACGTGTGCGGAAGTGGCCTCTTGTCCGGTTTTCCTTGGCACGTGGGCACAAGACAGGGCCTGACTTCCCAAAGGCCTCACGGCAGTGTCCACTCTTTCTTGTGGATGTTATGATTTGTGTTCTGTCACCTGCAGGAAGCCGATCAAATGACCCACCCAGTCCTGCCGCAGTGCCCGTGACCATTGTGTTTCTCTTTGTCTAGCGTTCCATCAGCTTCCGCAGTGAGAGCCGGCCTGACGTCCTTGCCCCCCGACCCTGGTCCAGGAATGCCGCCTCGTCAAGCACAAAGCGAAGAGACAGCAAGCTGTGGAGTGAGACCTTCGACGTGTGTGTCAATCAGGTGCTCACGTCCAAGGAAATTAAGCGTCAGGAGGTAGGCGTGTGGGGCCTGTGGAACTGGTCGTATGTTTTGAACAAAGGCAAACAAAAAGAGCCCTGCTGGGGTCCGCACCACCGTCCCCAAGTCCGTTTTCCGTGGCACTTACAGGATGCGGCCACACTGGCGGTGTGGAGCTTCTGAAAGGGACTGAGAAACCAGCATCCGGCTGAGTGGGCGTGTCCCCCACTTTAAAAAAAGAGACTGATATGAAAAAAAGATGAAAGTACAAGGAAGATGAATTAGGAAGCGCCTCTTTACGATCCTGTAGTTCACAAGGTTCATCACTTTACTTGTATTTTGGTGGCAACAGCTAACAAGTTGACCAGCTGCCACCAAGTCGATTCTGATTGTTCAAAATTTCCAGCCCTTTCTTCCAAGGTGCCTTCCATTTTTCTTTTTAAAATCATTTTATTGGGGGCTCGTACAATTTATCACAATCCATCCATCCATTGGTGGACCCAAACCTTTAACCTTTTGATTAAAAGCCAAATGCACAAGCTGTTTTTACCACCCAGGGACTCCAGCAGTATTTTTAAATGTTCAGTTTATGGGACGTTGACTGATTCCGCTTTGGGAGAACTGATTTTCTGTGAAGTGAGGTTATTTTCATTCCCGGTAAGTTTCCTGTGTCAGTCACTGCTGGCTATCGTATTATCCGCGAAAGAGGCCTTGTAGCCAGGTTCTGCTGAACTTTTCGTTTGTATATAATCTAGGAATTGATGTTTTTGGGTTTTTTGGCAGAGAACCTGACAGCAAAAAGAGGACATTTGAAATTTTTCTAGCTTTTTTTTTTTTTTTAAGTAAACCATTTTTTCCCTAGGAATTTCTCTACCAGGCCCACCTAGACACAAGGGAAAAAGCTGTATGTGCAAAGTTATTTATTGTAATAATGTTTATAATAGTTATGTGGAAAGAGCCTGGTATCTCTTATGGGGTGTTTAAACAGTGAGTGTCCATATGTGGACAATTACACAGACCTAAAAGTACATGGGAAACCACTGATAGGAATATACGGCTACAGAGTTCATAGAGATTAATAGAGGCAAAACTATCAAGTAATTGGATACAGCTGTGGTGTCTTTGATTAGCATTTACGGAGTTGCAGGTGGCAGGATTTCGGTCCCTCTTGGAGGAGTTGACCTTCTTTGTAAAGAGGAAGCTTCAGGTGACAGCGTGGCTGACCATAAATTCCCTGGAACATTTAAAAATACACTAAGTCCAGAGCTTTAAAAAGTGGGTGGTCAGAAAGACATCTGTTTATGGGAGGCTAAAGGTATAGCTTAGCCACTAAAGCCACATGTTCTACCCTTGTCTGACATTGGTACAAATAGAATAATCTCTTTTTAATATGAGCCATTTCTAACACAAATTCATCTATAATGAGATCAAGATGGACAACCCCCCACCTATTTTTTTCCTGTAGAAACTTTGTATTTGGCTAAAGGTATCATGGAAAATTTTTACAGAAGTAAGAGCATGTTAATTTACAAGAGAAAATTATAAAATGAAGCCACTTAAGACAAGGGTGGGGTGGGGTGAGGGTTGAACTAGTCCTTAACCAGGAGTTTTAGTTTTACCAAGAGGCTTCGTTTTGGGTTTTTTGTTTTTTCACAAAGAGCTTTAGTTTTGAAATGCTTTCTCCATCCACTTTTGAGCAAGATTCCCCTGGCGATTCGGTCGTCATTTATATAGAGGTGCGTCCTTTTGTGTGGACTTTGTTTCTTTAGCGTCCAGGTGGGCTACCTTGCTATCTGCAAGGCCTCATTTTCAAGGCGAGCTGATCACATATTGCCCACACACGTCTAACCTGGCTTCTGCGGGGATTTCATTGTGTGGGATTATAGATGGCAGCTTGTCATTTAAACGCTTTTAAGACCCTAGATCAGTGGTTTTAAACCTTCCTAAGGCCGCGACCCTTTCATATAGTTCCTTATATTGTGGTGACCCCCAAACCATAAAATTATTTTCATTGCTACTTCATAACTGTAATTTTGCTACTGTTATGAACTGGGCAACCCCCGTGAAAGGGTCGTTCAACCCCCAAAGGGGTCACAACCCAAAGGTTGAGAACCGCTGCCCTACATGAAGGTAACTGGGTACCATCTAATTCTATTTCTCCACCATTGCACTGGTCAAAGACACTGTATCAGTGATATCCTCATTATGCGAATGGGAACAGTGCAAGGCTGAATGGAAGAGACAACTAAGGTATGAGACAAATTCTGTGGAGTAAACATTTTGTAACAATAGCAAATAATAAAGCCAACTGGTTTTTAGTTTGGGTTATATGGAACATATCCAAGAGCTAAAACTTGTTCTGGGATGCAGAACTAGGCGCTATAATAGTAGAAGAAACATTTCATTAGGCAGGAGAAAATAACCTAACTGAAAATACAGGGAATCCAGGACGGATGAGCCCTATAGGACCAGTGGTGAGAGTGGCGATACTGGGAGGGTAAAGGGAGAATGGGTAGGAAAGAGGGAACCGATTACATGGAACTGTGTGTGACCTCCTCCCTGGGGGACAGACAACCGAAAAGTGGATGAAGGGAGACGTCGGACAGGGCAAGATATGACAAAATACCCATTTAAAACTATCAAGGGCTCATGCAGGAGTGGGGAGCGGGGAGGGAGGGGAAAAATGAGGACCTAATGTGGGGGTTTAAATGGAGAGAAAATGTTTTGAGAAACGATGTACAAATGCGCTTTACACAATTGATGTGTGTATGGATTGGGATAACAGTTGTATGAGCCCCTAATAAAATGTTAAAAAAAAAAATCTACAACCTCAGAAACTCAAAAAAAAAAAAAAAAGGAGTATCATTTGTCAAGGTTTTACATGAGAATTGACTTAAGACTTGATGCTACTAGGTAACAAACTGAAAATATTAAGCTAGCGATTAGGGCTGCTGTTTTGTTTTTGTTTTTAATGTGGAGCCAGGTAACTTTCCAGCAGGTTTTCTACATGCCCTATTTCATCTGTTTATCCCGGGGGTCGGGTGGGCGTGGGGTTGGTATTTATTTGTGGAAAAGCGATCCTAGGTGTCACCTGCTTCTGATGCCCGGGGTTTTGGAGTTCGAGTTTTCTTGTGTATTGGATGAGAAATCTTTCGAACTGAAATTTTGGCTCCTTTTTCATTTTGACAAATGGGTCTGAGAATTAATTCCTCTTAATTTGACTTCATGAGGATTAGTAAGGAGGGCTTAGATGAGGCCCCTTCCCGTGAGATTCTAATGAATTTTTCTATTGCTGTCCTTTTCAATCTGTGTATTTTCCTGGGGAGATGTTCGGCTGACTCTGGAAGTCTAATATCCATTTGCCAATGGCTTTTTCAGTCTGTTAGAGATCATCTCAGCTAGTGTAGCATTATTAGTTACTAAAACAGCTGATTCTATATTAAAAAGGGAGAAAGGAGAGAAACAAAATGATGTCTATGTTTAGAAAATAGAACATAGAACATCAGCAGTATGTTCATGTAAGCCTTTCAGAATCCTGTTTGCCTTACATCGTTTACTTGAGTTCCGTGTCATCCTGGAGCAGCAGCAACTTGAAAACATCATAATTTTTTTATAAACGTCTTGGAAACCTTGGCTCAGTCCAGTAGTATCCACAATATATTCTTTTTTTAAAATGGATCTGCCATTGTCCATTCAAAAAATCTTTTAATCGTGTTTTCAGTAAATAGTAAAGTAGAATTTTTCTTAACTGATAAAACTTAGAAAGGTGACAATGTTAGCTTATAACAATAATTTCTTAATGAGAAAAACAACACGTTTTAAAATATTTCTGACTTGTGTCTTAAGTTTTTGATGTAGCATATTAGGAGGGCTTTGGTGCAGACGGTAGCAAGAAGTTTCAGTCTTAGCAAGAGCTATAGGTTGGTACTGCTTTTTCTCAGTACCCATTAGCTTGTGAAACCATCAGATATTTCCAGAAAGACACACAGAACTGATAGCAGTGAGCCCTTCTGAGAGGGGAACTGGGTAACTAAAGGAAGGAGGTGAAGGGGGGAAGGTTTCCACCATGTACCTCTTGGTGCACATCAAAACTTGAACCATGTTAAATGTATTATCTACCCCCAACTGTATAAAGCATATAGCTAGAAAACATGCACTGAAAAAACTCTTGGAAAGAGAAGTGACAAAATCTTAACAATGGTTGATAAGATGGTATTATAGGTAGTTTGGAAATGTATTAGTAATGCTGTTCTGTATTTTCCCAATTGTTAACAGTGTACAGGTGTATCTTGGGTAATCTGAGAGCAGAAAGATGAAGCCGAGAGCAGAAAAGGAGAGAGGAAATGAAAAGTCAGTAAATTAATAGGAGTGAATTAATTCTGCAGATAAGAAAACTGTCAGGCACTCTGAGTGAAAAGGCCACCTGCTAGGAAATCGCAAAGTCAGGGTCTGAACACATCAGTTGTCCTTTTCCAAAGCTCAGGGTCTTCTTGGCGACACAGTGCTCCAGTGTCCAGTTCTGTGGTGCTCCTCTGCAGAGGCCTCATGTGTGAGCCATCTCTAGTAAAGGCATGCACGAGGAGCTCTGTGGAGGGTCCACGTCTGTCCAGTCCACTGCATTCTGCCATTCTGTTCCCTGGCTTTGATAGCAGTCAAGAGGCCACCTTTGGGAGGGGCTGGATGAGAGCTACATGTCTTTAAAAACAAAGACAGAAATCAATGTATCGGGCTATAATGATTTCACAATAAAAGGAGTTTTGTATTTTTTTTTAATAGCGTACTGGGAAGGCCTGGCTGGCATCGGAGTCACTGTGTAGTCCCCGCCAGCCTCCACTCACCCAAGAGCACTTACTGCCCTCCGTTCCACAAACCCAGAAAGAGAGCCCATGCCACAGCCTGTTGGCTTCTACCCTCCAGCCTAAGAAAAATGCAGTGGCCCCTGAACCAGCTTTGCAAACGTGCAGTCCTTTAATGATGCGCTGTTTGTCATGGCCTCTGGATGAGGATGACAGGTGCTGTGCGCACCATAGCTCTTTAACTTATGATGGCTTAATGGAGCCAAATTAGAAACGGCCCACTGACACTCACTGGCGCACAGCCGGCTCCTATAATTTTATGTGTTGTACCTTATGGGGCCGAGAAGTAATTTAGAATGAATTAACTTTGCCAGACATTTAGGATGATAAAATGTTGGCTTCCTCATACAATCCCAGCCTCAAGACAAGTAGCTAATGGAATACCATTTTCTGCTGAGGGGCACCTTCTTTTGAAGGAAGACAGACTGTGATATGCAGTTAATAATCCTGCCATGGACATCTCTGAGACTCCCCCCACTCCACACACACCTCACAGAAAACATCGCCATCATGTTGATGTTAACAATAGCAACTTCACAAGACAGATAGACACCCCTGTGGAGTTTCCATGGTGGTAAATCTCTGCAGAAGAAGATGGCTACACCTTTCTCTCTAGCAGTTAAGCGCTGTACAACTTTCACCATCCACCCATCCGTCCCTTGTGTCAAGCACATTTGTATGTTTGTTGCCAACGCAGACCATTTCTTTTGCTGGCCACTCACAGCAAAGAAATGGAATTCAGGGCTCAAACTGTAATTATTTTACCTAAAATAGTTCCCTCTAAATTCTGTAACAAGAAAGATGACTCCTTGGGTGAGAAACATCGAGAACCTCTTTCACCCACCAACAGAGTAGCACAGCACAGGAGATTTGCAAAGTCTTTTCTCTGCAGGTTTTAATCACCAGATGGGTTTTCTTGCTACAAGTTAGCTTAACTTTTTGAAGCATTCTGGTGATGCAAATGATTAGTCTCTCAGCTATGAGCCCAAGGGTGAGTGGTTGGAACCCACCTAGCAGCTCTGTGTGAAAAAGCCCGGGTCATCTGTCCCCATAAAGAGAAGAGCCAAACCCTGTGGGGCGTTCCTACTCTGTCACCCAGGTCTTTGGAGTCAGCCCCTAATAACAACGTATGAGTGGATTGGGGGCTGTAAGGACTAGAGTGGGTAGTGCTTGGAGTTGGTCTCCTACACCAAGAGGACGTTCATTGGATGCATTTTCTCTTGCAGGCCATCTTTGAGCTTTCCCAAGGAGAAGAAGACTTGATAGAGGACTTGAAATTAGCAAAAAAGGTAAATGTAAATCTGGTGGTCATCGAGTCCCCTCCCCTTCTTTCCTCTGAGTCATCTCATGAGAGGGCATGAGTCATCTCATATATAAGCACCCACCTGATGACTAAGAGGCATCATCAACCAAGAGAAACCCACCAACCCAAGCCAAACTATGGGACAAATGGAACAAAGCAAGAAGGTAGACTAGCTGTCCGGACTACGCACCCACAGGTTCTCTGCTTGTCTCCAGTGCACCTCAAAATACCTGCCCCCCACAAAAAAGACCAAAACAAAACTCCAAACTCACTGCCATTGAGTTAATTCTGACTCATAGCGGCCCTATAAGACAAGGTAGATCTGCCGCTGTGGGTTTCTGAGACTGTAACTCTTTGTGGGAGTAGAAAGCTTCATCTTTCTCCCTAGAAGAAGCTGGTGGTTTTGAACTGCTGACCTTAGGGTTAATGGCTGAACTCGTCACCATTATGCCACTGACAGCTCCTACCTCAAAGAATACTTCTCTTTCAATCAGAGAAGTGTCAGTGGAGGCGTGGCCTTCTAATACCTTGTCCGGGAAGCTTCAGGTGCAGGACTTGCTTAGCCAGGGAAATGGACACGTGATTGTCTCAGTCTGGAGCTGGGTCTGAGCAATAATCATTTGAGTCTTAAAAGTAGATGAAGTGGTTAAGTGAGGCAATTGCATATTGTCATGTAAACTAGGGTCTTTTATATGGAAATTTGTTTTTTAGTCACATGGATTGGAGTGGGGGTAGGAACCTATGCCTCCTGACAATAAACTTTCCTCCAAAACCTATCCATTCTCCTCTGTGGCCTGCAGATTAGAACCTTTGCTCAGATACGCACATCCTCCTGAAAGAACCACAGGGTTGGAAGCCTGCCTCTTCTGGAGGGTCGTTAGTCTAACCTGCTGTCTCCTTTTTGGCATTCCTGCAAGACAGTCATCCAAATTCTGCTTGTACTCAGTCAAGAAACTGGGCTTTAAGCAGAATTGGAGGAAGAGGAGGAAAGAGAGGGCAAAGCTTCTAACTCTGGAAGACATCTTGCTGGTTGTATTCCTAACACCCTCTCCTAGCAACAAGGTTTCCCAGCCCCAAATGTCTTAAGATGTTCTGTTGCCATCCTTTTTCACATCTTTTAACCTTTAACCTCAACCATCCAAATCCACCCATCCCCAGAAATCTTTAGCTCAAATCGCAATTCAGTCTTCAACAACACATATGGCTACTGCTTCTGTGCTAGGCAGCACATCCCCCAAACCTTAGACTGTGGAAGCCTCAGACCAGCCCTGGGCCTCTAGGGCAGTGATTCTCAACCTGTGGGTCACGACCCCCTTAAGGGATGAACGACCCTTTCAAAGGGGTCACCCAATTCATAACAGTAGCAAAATTACAGTGACGAAGTAGCAACAAAAATAATTTTATGCTTGAGGGTCACCACCACATGAGAAACTGTATGAAAGGGTCGCAGCATGAGGAAGGTTGAGAACCGCTGCTCTAGGGCAGTTAGGGTGTGATCCCTTTATGCTGCCCTGTGACATCACTCCCTGAACTACTTTTTAAATATGAGCTACTTTTTCCAGGTATTTTTCTCATCACCCAAGGCAGCTGGACATTTCTTGAAGGCAGAGACTGTCCTCTGAGTCCTTGCATTTTATCTCAGTGTCCTGGACAGACATTGTCTCTGTGTTGTTTTCTTTATTAAGAGATGATTGAGCTTATGGCAAAAGAATCAATAGGAAAGGGCATGAATCACTTTTCACTTCATGTCTTTTTTTTAATAGCCACAATTATTGACATGAAACAAAATGTGTATGATGACTGCATGGGAAGCTGATCCACTCTCTCAGCCTTCACCCAATGGACAATTAAAAGTCTCAGAAATTTAATTGGAAAGAGGGGACAAAAAAGAAGCATCAGCTTCAGCACCCCAAGGCTAATTTTTAAAATAAATTACAGGGGCCCCAAAGACCCTGCTGGTAAATGTGTTTTATATAAAGTCTAAAACTATTTTTCAGTCTGCAGGATCTTCAGTGAAAGTTGATTTTGTAAATATTTTGCCAATCAAATCTCTTCTATGCTTAGGATGGGTGCCCTTTTCTAGATGTATGATATACTAAACTCCAATTTTTTGTTGTTGTTGGTTGGTTTGTGTTTATTCTGATTTGGCTTTCCACAATAACAGAGGACTCCAGGCAGTGCTAGCTAGGCTCTCATCAGTATGCACACCCATCTACAACTCCTGCTGCCTTGTGGGAGAAGTTGTTGGGGAGAGCCCAGTGTTTTGTTATTTATGAGGGTGAGGGTCTCTCAGGAACGGTATAATGGCCAGCCTACTGCCTCCCAGTTGAATGGTTTCTTTCCTGTGCAGGCCTACCATGACCCGATGCTGAAACTCTCCATCATGACTGAACAGGAGTTGAATCAGATTTTCGGAACACTGGACTCTCTAATCCCTCTACATGAAGGTATGGGTTTGTTCCCAGAAGGACTCGTGATTTGTAAGCCCTCCTTGAGTTGTCTTTTAACGAGTTCACAATTACATAACAGCGTGAGTAACCCCAAACCTACTTCCAGCCCTCTTCTTATTTGAATGCCTAACAGAACAGTTGTTCCCCTTGCTTGTTTCTTGCCAGATCTCCTCAGTCAGCTTCGAGATATTCGGAAGCCTGATGGCTCAACTGAGCACGTGGGACCCATCCTCGTGGGCTGGGTAAGAAAAATTCTCTGGTTTGGGTTGAAGACCAGTGTCAGTAACTGAGATGGAGTGTCATTTTATCTAGACTTTTTCATGGGAAAATGTGGGGTTTCCTATCACACAAAAACCCCCAGCAAATTCTAGTCAAAATTATAATTAGTTTTCACTTTTAGGTCTTCAAAGCATGAAAATAGTTTTTATTTATTGCAAATTAGCTGTAATCAGAGGTAATTTGGCCCCCCTCCCACCAATAATACAGGTAAAAGCATACCTGGAGCTGTTATTTTCACATCAAACAAAGCTAATGTTCAATTCAGGCCAAGGACTAATAAAATTATTACCGTTTCTATTTCAGTACAAACTGATGGGCATGGTTTTTGTGCTTCATCAAAAGAGCTTTTGTTCAGTCTTAAAAAGCAGCAACAACCAAAAAACAAATAAATAAATCTCATGGTCAAAATGTGCTTCCATATTAAAGTAAAAACTAAATGTTTGCCAGTGTTTAGCATATATCTAATCCTAAACATCCTGCTAGAGGAGCTGGGTATGTGCTGACCTGGCCTTCACCTCAACTTGACCTGTTTGCCGTTTCTAATTAAAGATATGCTCTGTGATATTAGATCCCCAAAACCAAAGCCGACCCCACTGCCATTGAGTCAGTTTCCAACCCATATCGCCCCCTATAGGATAAAGTAGGACTGCTCCCCTAAAGTTTCCAAGGCTGTAACTTTTTATAGGCGCCGCCTTCCTCATCTTTCTCCCACAGAGCCGCTGGTGGGTATGAACCCCCACCCTTATGGTTAGTACCCAAACACAACCCACCGCACCTCCATGGCTCCTTTGTATTAGCTTTGGGATCATATATGGATGGTCTTAGGGCTGGTTTTGTCTTTTATCAGGCAACATAATATACTTGCTTATTTACTTTAGACAAGATGTACACACACTTATTTACTTTACTTTAGACAAGATGTACACACACTTATTTACTTTACTTTAGACAAGATGTACACACACTCTATTTCACCATATGCTACCCGCCCTGCCCCCGCCCCCCCTCACCACTTTCCCCTCCTAGTTCCTCCTGTGAGCTCTCCAAGAGTTTTCCACCTGAGCTCCAGGTATTAATCATTTGCTATGAAAAAGCGTCATGAAAGACATTATTTGAATGACTTCTTCCAGGTATGGTTAGGCCTCTTATTCCTGTGATCTAAATGGTGTTCAGAAGAGTAAGCACAAAATGCCGCAGCAGCGTTAGAGGCTATTTCTCTGTGTGGAGAGTGTTGTGGACATTATAAATGTTAGTATTGACCACGTGAGTTAGTTCTCTACCCAATTCATATTTCTGTTGTAACCTTCATACAGCCCACTTGGTGCAAATAATTAGCACACTAGGCTGTTAACTGAAAGCGTGGAGTTCAAGTCCCCCACGGGTACTGTCACAGAAAGACCATGTGATCTACTTCTGAAAATAGCCCCCCAGCGAAGCCTCTACCATTCTACTCTGACATGAGTGGTGGGTCACGCTGAATCCGAATCCACTTGGCAGCAACTGGTTTAAGACACACTTGCTTTGCCTTCATGCCATATAGATGTGCAGAAAGCGGTGCCATTGCCCTTAGTTTAAAGTGTGCTTCTTGATCACTGCCCTGCTCAAGAAACTTTGAAGGTCTCACCACTCGGGTTGCTTCAGCCCAGTAGTCAAATTTAGCACCAAGGCTGAAATATACCCCAAGGGTATATGAAAGTCAAGTAATGTTCTGAGATGAATAATTTAGACGGCGTATGTTAATATTTCAGGAGAGGTCGTTCGTTTTATATTTTTGACTTTCATTTTATTATGAGCTGTGGTCAATGCTTTAACTTCTGCAGCCCGCAAAGAAATTCCTCCAAGAGCCAGGCAGCTGGAGGCAGAAAATTTAGTAATGAGAAAAGAGTCTTCCTCAGCATTGCTTAAACTTCCTGTGTCTGTGGGCTGCGCTGGTGGGATGGAGCAGAAGGCAGTAAGGCTGTCTGCCAGAATTAGCATAGTAACTGCTGGTTGTGACCAGATAGCAATATTGAACAACATCATGTACAAACTGTCAATTTGTGCCAGAAGCGAAATTATAGGAGCATGCCTTTTCTTATGAACGTCTATTCCTCCCCTGAAATAAGTGCTTGTCACTTTCATTACAAAATTCGTTTGATCTGGGAGCATCTTTGGCAGTCCTTTTCTGTACATAGCCCAGGCAAATGTGATCCTGCCTGTCCGCTGCTCTCTGGGCCCATCAGACATCAAATGGAAACTTGCAGCTTGAAGAGCAGCAGCCTAACATAAAACAACTGGCCCCTTGTTACCAGACCTCATGAGAAAAGGCCCTTATTTATCAGGCCCGATGAGCTGTTAAATATTTTCCCTCTTCTCTCTGCAGATGTGTCCCTGTGAGTAGGAACTATAACCAAGGGGTACATCTGTTTGAATTCTAGTCCCTCTAATGGAACAAAATAAACAGCTTAGTGGATTTTGAATGAGAAAAGTCAGAGCCCATTCGACCCATGAAAAATTGATTTATTCCCACCCCACCCCCACAAGGAAAAAAGTTTTTTGAAAAAAACCCTTTTAAACAAGTGTACTACTTCCCCAGCTGGAGAGTCCTAGTGAGTCCTTTTGACCTTAGAATGAATCAATGACTTTGAAGACCTTAAACAGAAGGGTTGCTTTTTTTCCGGGACCCATCCTGGTTACTCAGGATCTATCCCATGTGCGAGAGACCACGTGTGCGCCCACACACATGCACACATCTCCTACACCCCATGGGGTCAACTGCAGGAGTGAGCCTCCCCTGTCAGAAAGAAACAACTCCCCAATGACTGGCTGATAATAGATTTTTTAAGTAATAAAATTAGAAGCTCTATAAGGCACATTCAGATGCTAATTTGAGTGCTAATTAAATTTTAATTTCTAAGACAGAGGCAAGGCACATGAAAGAAACAAGGGGGAAAAATCCATTCTGTCTCTCTTCACAGTGTTTGAGAGATAGAAAGAATTTCTAGAAAAGAGACAGAGTTTTCCTTATGAATTCTTGGCAGCCTGTCTAGAGCGATGTAAGTGGTTCCGAGCTTTGGCTGCGGAGAACAGACTTCAGACTCCAGTGCTGGCTCCAAATGAGCAAGTGCTTTGCTTTTGTAAACCAATTTCTTTTTTTAAAAAAATCCTAGAGACATAGAGTTATAATAATAGTGCTTAGGGATTTTTCTCACCCCGATGGGCCTATTTCTGTGCTAGACATTGTGTGTCTTATTCAGGGAGAGGCGGACATTGGTACTTGCAATTTGCAGATGGAGAGGCTGAGGTTCAGGAGGGTGGCCCAGCTCTTGGGCTCGGAGACCGGTCTGAGCCAGTTCTTCTGTCTGACTTCAGGGTCCCTGCTCTCAGCCTCTCCTGCTCAACTTGCTTATCCTACCGAGTGAGTGGACGGGGATTGTGGAACCAAAATGTGTACGGCCTTTGTCTCCTATCAAATGTAGTGATCGCTTGTGGCTTTCTCACTGCCTGGACTGAAGGAGAGAGGTCTTCTTTCAGGTCATGCCCAGGAAATGAGCACCCTGTCAGGTGTGAACACAGGACCTGCGCCTGGCGAGGTTGCCATGGCAGCCGGGCTGCAGGATCAGAGAGATTAATGGCCCATTGGACGGTGAGCAGCCGCGTGGTAGGGGCTAGTTCACATCCGAGGGTTACTGCTGATTTGGTCCTTTGTCAGGAAAATAATGAAGACATTGGACATATCCAGGTCTTTCTAAAAAGGAAGTAGAAACAAAGTTAAGAGGCCCCAAGGCCCTTTCTAATTAACTCTGAAAATCTAAATTACAAGCCACAGCACCCCGTCTAGGAGTGTGTGTGTGTTCAGTGTGCATGCATGTGTAAGTACTAATTAGCATTACTTCCAAAGACAAGGTTTGAAAAAAGAACTTCTGCCACTTTTTTCCTTTTACCTAAATAGAGGTTCTTACAGCCTGTCAGAAAGGTAGACATTGCCAAGGAATGAAATTCATAAACATTACTTCCCTGGTAATGTTTTCTTGGTTTGGTGTGGTTTTTGGTAGTAATCACTGAGAAAAAAATTCAGTAAGAGCCATAAAACAAAAGAAAAAGAAGAAAAAATAAAAGCCATAAAAGACCCAGCCGAATACTTAAACCTTGACCACAGTTCACATGCCACCATCTTTTATTTTTAAACAACCTTTCCAGGACATGTCATTGGCTGGTTGGTTCATTCACAAGACAGACTTTGAGCACCTGCTGTCTGCTAGGCCCAGTGCAGAGTACTGAGGATGGAGACATGAAAGGCATACTCTTACATGGAATCCCTTCTCTCCAGCAAGTATCATAGTCAAAATTCATGGGAAAGTGAAATTTTAAGATAATGGCATTTCCCCACCATCTTTGAGAAGCCCCTAGCCGATTCCCAGCCATGAGGAAGAGTACAATATTGGCCATGTTTAACTGCCTTTGGTTGCTTTCTGGAGGCTGGCATCACGTGGAAGGCACCGAGGCTCGGGTGCCAGCTAATAGAGAGGAGGCAAAGAGGGGATAAGCAGCCGTATCCTTGAGCCTCTGACACAGTGTTTGCACGATGTGACTGATAGAACATGTCCAGGGGGTTAGCGTTTTGCTTGAAGGCAGGCAGTAGAGTTGAAATAATCCATGGTCTTTAAGCTCAAATTGTTCTTTGCTTAGCGTTGCCACATTAACCATTAGGTGCAATATATGCCAAACTCATTCCTGGCATGTCAGAGCTAATTTAGAAGATGTTTCTAAATGCTTCCTGAAGCTGACTTTTCACTAGTCATAATTTTGCTGTGCTGTCTTGGGGCCCCTTACAGTGGGGCTGTCTTGGAGGCAGATATTCTGAGACTCAGGTGTACAGACGCCTGCAAAGGGGCTGGGCTGTGGAATCAGGCAGCGTGCTTGCTTTCTGTGCTGCTGTCTAAATGACTTTCTTGTGACTCATTTGAATAGAAGCCCTATAAACCTAAGAGGCTCTTCCCTCACCAGATACTTTTGTAAGGCTCAGACACTTCTACATGGTGAGCATTGACAATGTAATTCTGGTTCTTTCATTTTGAGCTTAAACTGGCAGAACATGCCCATGAATTGTGACATAGGTCCCCACAATCAAGAAAATAAAGGCGGGGCAGCTAAGAAAACCAGCGCAAACAAGCGTGAGCCTGAGGGAAGCTGCCCCTCACCTGCTCTTTTGAAGCAATGCCTCTGGTCTCCTCCAGCCATGACGATAGAGGAGCATTGGCCAGGCCTGGAGAGCAGTTAGATGTGGGTGCCGTTCCCCGGAGTGATGCTGGTAGCTTGTGGCTTTGGGGCTCGTTTTAACACTCCAACTCTCTTTTGATTTTCTTTCCTAGCTGCCTTGTCTCAGCTCCTATGACAGCTACTGTAGCAACCAAGTCGCTGCCAAAGCTCTCCTGGACCACAAGAAGCAAGATCACCGAGTCCAGGACTTCCTGCAACGCTGTTTAGAATCCCCCTTTAGCCGCAAGCTAGACCTCTGGAATTTCCTTGATATTCCAAGAAGCCGCCTGGTGAAATACCCCCTGCTGCTTCGAGAAATCCTGAGGCACACACCGAATGACAACCCTGATCAACAGCACCTAGAAGAAGCAGTAAGTCTGTGCATGCTTCCTCTTCTCTGTTGTTATTTCCTCCCTTAGTGGTTCGGGGACCAGGCACCTGAGTGCAGGGAAGAGTCGGCCCTGCCATCAACCTTTTTAATTTTACAAGTCACTTCTCCTCTGTGTCTTAGTTTTCTAACCTGCACTGTGCATTCTCTTAACCTGCAATATGCATCCTTCACTTGAAATGCGCTCAGAGGTTCTTTCCAGTCTAGAATTTCTTGATTTCGTATAGATGACCCTGTAATCCACGTGTTACTGCTGCTGTGAGGGCAGGTTAGTGTCTTGTAGACATTTTTCCATTGGAAAGCCCGGTTTAATCAGAAAAGAGGAGTTGCCTCTTGCCATAGACCCGAAGTCCATTTGTGTTGTCAGCATGCATGGAGATCTAGCTCCCCTCAGTCCCAATTATAGTGGAGTGCCTAGTCAATTGTCTTACTTGCCAGCAGCCTGCTCATTCAGAAAAACTCTTTGAACATTGGGTGGCTGACTGGGGAAATACAGCCTCTTCCTTAGCAGTCATTAAAACCAAGAGGAAGGGGGTCCATCTCACAAGAATGTTGCAACGTACCAGTGGAAACTCAGAGTGGCAGAGGAGACGGCATGCCAGGAGAAGCACAGGGCCTGAGGAAAGGTGGGGAATGACAAGGCAAGGCCTGCCTTGGGGGTATCACAGATCCTCCTGTTTGGGGTTGAGAATACTCTGAGGCGCAGCAGGACATAGGCAGAGGATGTGGGCTCAGAGCTGGTTATAAAACCAAAACCTGTTGTCATCAAGTTGATTCTGACTCATAGCGATCCTCTAGGTCAGAGTAGAACTACCCAATAGGGTTTCCAAGACTGTGAACCTTACGGAGGAAGCGGATTGCCTCATCCCTATCCCACAGAGCAGCTGATGGGGTTCAAACCGCTAAACTTTCTGTTAACAGCCAAGCACTTAACCACTGTTCCACCAGGACTCCTCAGATCTGGTTATATTAAGACAAGGAAACCCACTGTCAGCAAATCAATTCTGATTCATAGCAACCCTACAGCACGCAGTCTACTGCCTATCCAGCACCACCTCCGGGCCTCCCTGTATCTAGGTCAGGGATTTTAAATTTCCATTTGGGTCATGTTTCATTTGTTCTAGAATGAATTAGAAGCCTATTTGTCTTCTAAGTAGGGGCACATCGAGTCCAGGGGGGCTTTCACTTATGCCTTATGTGACCTTTGACGAGTTGCTCCCCTTGTGTGTAGAACAAAGAGGAGGAGGAGGGGTCAGGCGGCAGGAAAGCAGGCTGGGAGGGTGCTGCAGTGCTCTGGATATGAAGTTGGGGAAATCTGACCAGGGATGGCTGAGGCCGTTCAAATGCAAACCCAGAAGCATTTATCCCCAGAGTAGATCTAGAGCAAGAACAGAAAGAGGTGATGTATGTGAATAAGTAGTATTAATACCAACACCCACAATAATAATTATAATGGCAATAACTACTGGCATGCATTGACTACCTGCCAAAATCACCTTCTGTGTTGCCTTACATAGATTATATAACTTGCTTAATCCTCATAGCACCCTGTGAGATAGCTGTTCTTAGTGGGATCATTTTCCAGATAAGACTTGGGAGGGCAGAATGAAATAGCTTGTCCCAGATCCCGAATCATTAAGTGGCATTTGACCCCTGTCAGTATTGACTCCAGGTTCTACCCCTGTCTGCTGCTCTTTGGTCTCCACCAAAGAACCAAGACGTGGCCTTTTCTTTGAGCCACAGTGGCCTATGGGAATTTAGGAGAGCCGTCTAGCTCCCAGACTTTGTGGAGCATTCCCAGGGTACAGAGCTATGTCGGGTGTCCCTTAGCAAGGACAGAGGAGGAGGAAGAAAACGCTGCTGATTCAGGGGTGTGTGTGCTGCATCTGGCAGCCTAAGGCACTCACCCCAGGCCTCCAGCCCAGTACAGATCAGGGTGCACGAACACCCTGGGTGAGACCTGCTCTCACTTCATCGTTTCTACTGTTACTATTGAGAAAGAGCGCAGTAATACAGGGTTGCTTCCTCTCAGAATTTCAGCCCAGCGAGTGTGTGGGCTGGGGCAAAAGCACATGAATCTCTTCTTCTTTTCTTCCTTTGAGGGAGGGGGGCAGTTATGCTCAAGTTTGCATTTAAAACCAGTTGAGAGCGGGGCTGTTTGCAATGAACATGTATGAAAGCATGTATCAGTCACCCAACTTGCCTGGTGTGTAAAATACGAAGCCATTGTCAAAAGTCCGTTCTGCACAGGGCTACCCGGGCAGATCTGTGTGTGGAGCTCTGTATACTTATATTTGGAAGTATTTGGAAAGCAAGTGGCCTCCACAGAGTGTGGACACAGCAGTGGGCTTTCCCTTTGGATTTGCAATCCTTACCGCAGATGAGCTATGGTCTCGCAGGTGCAGGATGACTGTGTGGCCAACATAAAAGCCACTGCGTCAGTGTAGCTAGACACGTTCCATTCCCTAAATAAGCGTTTCCTTCTCTGGGAAGGGGAAAATCTGAGCCCGAGAAGCCAAGTGCATAGACCCTGAAAGAGCTGATGGCATGCTGTCCCATGACTGGCTCTAAAGAAAGGCCTGGCTTCAACAGAACAGTCCCTGCCCAGCTCTCTGTGATCTTGTGTGGAGAGTCCAGAGAAAGTTCCCCTGCAGAAGGAGTTCTTCAACAAGAACTTTGCAGATCCATGTGCTGCAGAGAATGGGTTGTTCCATGTTTCCAAGTCCAAGGATTGTTTAGTTTTTTTAAAACATTATCCTATAGGTTCCCAAATTTACTTGGCCTACTGCCCCCATTTCAGGGGGGAAAAAAGTTAGCACCCTTCTAGCAGTTAAAAACTTTTGAACCACAGCCGAGAATCCAAGTTAAAATGTTGGTATCTGACTTGACACCCCACATCACCCCTGATTGTTCCAGGGCCCCCCACCCCTCTGGCCGGCATTGCCCACCTTGGGAAGCACTGCTTCCCTGCCCTCCTGCTGTTACCCAGTTGCTTAAAAATATAAAAATCACAGGATTCAATGGAAAAGATAGTCAGTCCTGCTTTGGATGCAGCAGCAATGAAGGCTTGGTTCCTGCCAGGAGCCCACGAGTCAATGATATCACCACACGGGATTAGACAGACAGGGCTTGCAGGTCTCAGCTGGAGGAAGATGATGCTAGCATGTGTGGGCTTACATCCATGTGTCCAGTAGCTCTGGTCATCTCCACTCACCACTCCCTCCCTTGGGTTTGAACCCTGGTGAGAAGAGCGGCAGTAAATCTCTCTGCAGCGCACGACTACATGGCCTGCAAAGCAGATCTCTCCCAGAGGGATTGCACCCCCCACCATGGTGGTTAGCTGGGTGCCGGCACAAAGTGTTTGGGATGAATGGAAGACTTTCCATTGACGATTAAAACTGTGCACATAGAATCTGAAATGACGGCCCTGGTGGCTTACGGCCTTTGGTCTCGGTGCCTTTGAAAGCACCAGAAAGAAGCGGCATCTGGAAGTCGTCATACATGGTTGCCTTAGGGACCAGGGTGACACCTGCTTTCACTTGTCTCCATGAGATGCGCCAGCCGTTCCGGTGCCTGCGGTGGATCTCCGTGCTGGTTTCCCGGATAGTTGGCAGGAAACTCAGAAAATTAAAGTGTTAGCTAAGGTGAGCTGCTCAGGCACATTTAGTCATTGTTGACTGATAAGATTATTAGTGCCAGAGTCTTTAAAATCAAGGAAAAAGTGTGGGTTTGAGTACATAGTAACGGTGTAGAAAGAGTAAGATAGTTGTAAATTAATTGATTGATGACAGCTGGTGACTACTATCTAGTCTATTCTAACTCAGCCCTTTCTTGATCGGATTCCCTAGGCTATGAATCTTTATGGACGCAGGCAGCCTCATCTTTCCCCCGTGGAATGGCTAGTGGGCTTGAACTGCCAGCCTTACAGTTGGCCATCCAACCCTTCCTTGGCAATGCCACCGGGGCCCCTTGTCACTCAGATACTTCTGAGTCATTATGCTTCTAGCCAGTTGGGAACTCCCCTGTCTTATCCCCGTGAACACCCGGTCTAACAGCAAGCAGGTCCTTGGCAGCATTAACCAAAACCCGAACCCCAAATCCAAACTCTCCATGCTGATCCAGAACAGCCCTGCAGGACAGAGTAGAACTGCCCCGCGGGCTGCTTGACTGAAGCACACAGCCTGCTTTCTCTCGGAGTACCTGGTGGGGTCCAGCTGCCGGCCTTGCACTTAGCAACCGGGTGCGCTTCACCACTGCACCACCAGGGCTTCTCCACAAGCATTGGCTGACTTCATCTAAAGGATGAGTCGTGTCTTTAATATATGGTGTGACATTTCTTCCCCCACCCCCCTTTTTTTTAAAACTCATTTATTAGTGCTCTTGGGGGAAATCCGCACAGTCATCACAGGTCTAGTCCCTGCAGAATCTTTCGTCCCTCTTTTTGCCGGGGCCAACATTGCCCTTGGCGGTCCCCCTGCCTCCACTTTGTGTTCTTCTGTTCCATTGTGAGATCGCTGGCCTCTCATGCAGGCCGTGGCTTGCAAGTGTGCATTTGGGTTCATGCTTCTTGGCATAATCCAAGAAGTCATAAATTGTACCCAAACCAATAAGTAGCCCTGCCACCACCAAAACAGGCTCTGGACCCATGCACAAAGGTGACACTTGGTGTAGTTGTGTACATTTTATCTGTTTTTTTCAAGGTTGTGTCTTAGGAACCTCAGCTATCCATGACCATTTGTTTCCGCCGGTCTAGTCGGCTGGCCGTGAACATCCTGGTGTAGATGGTTGCTATTTCATTCGTGATGGTGGCCGGTCCTCAGCCAGCCAGGAAGGAAAAGAAGCACATTTTCCTGTTGAAAGTGCTGTAAAAACCAAGTGGGAGGAGAGAGGGGCAGTGCACAAAGAAGTCGTTGTTCTGTTATTTATTCATTGTTTTGTGGTTAGAAAGCTCAGATTAATTTTACAGGATTTACACTTGAGATTAAATTGACATTGAAGCCAAAAAGCTTTTTTTATGATACCAAAGTGTGTGTGTATGGGGTGGGGGGAGTGTATCTGTTATTTCTTATCAAAATTATGCTATCAACAAAAATTTGGAAATAGAGAAAAGAGTAATAAATGATCTTTGAAATTCATTGTTTCTACAAAAGTGTACACATTAGTCATCTGTTGCTAGACTTCAGGTGGTCTCTGTAAGATGTCCTGTTAATCACTTTTCAGCCTTTTGGCTAAGATCAAGTGTAGTATCTGTTCTTATCAGTTTAATATTTGATACGTCCTCTATCTGAGGACAATATATTAAATGGATTTTTGGAGCAGGGAGATGAAATAGGAGCTTGCTCTGTCCACTCCACGCATCAACCTGGTATTGTAGTACTTCCAGGAATGGTGCACCCCCCTCGGGGGAATAAAAAGAAAAAATAAAAAAAAAAAAAAAAGAAGGTCTCCTGTTAAATATAGATGGAAGTACAAAAATTATAACTGGGTAGCAGTTTTCACCCACTTTTACTAGCGTATGGAAAATCAGCACTTGACCCTAGAGAAGGGGTGCATGACTACTTGAGTTTATTACAAGATTTATTAGCTTCTTGTTGAGTAAAGGCCTCTTGTAGACCTTGCTATTCACAGAAATTGGCTTGTTTTCTGTTTCTTACTAAAATGCTGTTGATTTTCTGAGGGCTTTTGGCTTTTCTATTTACTAGAAAACCTGATAGGACGCTGGCTTTTAAGTAAATGTGACGATGTTGAAGTCTTATTAACATCTGTTAAATTGTGATGTGATAGCAGGTTTAGTTAGGGTGAGTGAGTGTGTGTGTGTGTGTGTGTGTGTGTGTGTGTGTGTGTAGAGCTACAACATGTAAGAAGCATTTGTTTTTATCCTATTTCTTCCAAGTATCAACGTAGATGAGGGGAAGTCAGAATTGCTATCCAGGTGTGATCACCTGGGCTGAGCCCTTGAGATTGTTGGTGTGGAAGGATTGCTTCCTTTGCTCACCCCTTCCTCTTTGTTTCCATAGGTCAACATCATTCAGGGCATCGTGGCAGAAATCAACACCAAGACTGGGGAATCTGAATGCCGCTATTATAAAGAGCGGCTCCTTTACTTGGAGGACGGTCAGAAAGACTCCCTGATTGACAGCTCGAGAGTGCTGTGTTGTCATGGCGAACTGAAGAACAACCGAGGCGTGGTGAGTGGTGGCTCTTGTGGGAGTCCCTCCTTGGACCACCCCCTTGCTTTTCTCCTGAACCTCTCCCTGTGACTTCCTCTCCACGGTTACATATTTTTCAGACAAAAAAATTATTTTTCCAGTGTCTTCTACATCATAAGAATACTTCTTTTTCCCATTTGACTTTTCATGTAGCAGTACATATTCAGAAAGGATTTTGGAAGCCAGCACAGGGTTTCCATATTTTTATTTTCTTTCATCATAACCTTCAAAAACAAATACATAACAGTTAACATCTCTGCCCACTTTTATTTCAGAAAATAAACGGTGGTTTTAGCAGTGTTAGAAAATATTTGATCTCAGAAAAACAGATAACGTTTTAATTGAATGCCTTTAGCTTTATGAAGAGTATTTCTTCCTCCTGAGTTGGCACCTGTCCGCAGACTGGCATTTTGAGACTAGTTGTTTGCTTCTGTTTTGTTTCAGTAATGTCCTCCCTTCCTAGCTGTGACCTGTAGATTTCCCTTTCCTGGCTTTTATTCCTGAGATATTAACACCCTTCCTAAAAAAAAAAAATTAATAAAAATAAATCAATCAATCTTTTCTTCTTATGCTATCATAGACCCTCATCAAACCTTTTATGGAGTGCTTACATTCTCCACCTGTAAGTATCTTCTACTAGCCCAGCAGTTCTCAACCTGTGGATTGAGACCCCTTTGGGGGTCGAACGACCCTTTCACAGGGGTCGCCCGTTTCATCACAGTAGCAAAATGACAGTGATGAAGTAGCAACGAAAATAATGTTATGGTTGGGGGTCACCACCACACAAGGACCTGTCTGGAAGGGTCGCAGCATGAGGAAGGTGGAGAACCACTGTACTAGACCATGCTGTTTCAGAGTAGGGACCGTTTCTTGTCAGTCTCTAGCACCTACCACGGGACTTGACACATACTGCTAGTTGTCATCCAGTCAATGGCAACTCCTGATGCTCCCATGAATGGCAGAATCAAACTTTGCTCCGGGGATTCAGTGGCTGAATATTTGGAATTAGATCACTAGGTCTTTCTTCCAAACTGCCTTTAGGTAGACCCGATCCTCTGACCTTTCAGTTTGCAGCTAAATGAATTAGCCGTTTGTACCATCCAGGGACTGGCACATACTAAGTACTAAAATATATATATATAATAAGTGAGTAAATTAATGAGTGCTTCTATAGAAGAAGGATGGACTTGAATTAAATAAGAGTTCAAAATTCATTCACTAGCCATGTTATTTTTATGTGCAGCCAGTAGAAAATGTTTGATTCATGAATTTGCTTCATTAAAGAGAAAACAATGTTTATTAAAGTATCTTTCATGACTTCTTTGTTGATAAAAAGACTCTCCACTTTCATTAGTTTTTGTCCTCAATATCTAGCCAACTTATAGACTGACAGCCAAACTAGATTGACAGGTTCTTAATAAAGCCTGATGATTCCAGGAACACCCTTTCAACCTGGACTGCAAAGTTGCGTTTATGAGCAGGTTTGGAAATGTTACTTGAAGTCACAGTATACATGTCATATCATAGCACTGGTTCTCAGGGCTGAGGGTTGAGTAAGGAGACCTGTCCTACTGATTAAAGACAGGTGTCTGATTAGGGAGCCATTAGTTGCTAGCGAGATATGCCCACCTTTAGCTGGTTTTCAGAAAGTACTGGTAGACTTCAGCATCAAACTGGACTTCTGGCTCTTTGAATGTTCTTTCCAGAAAGCCTTGTGGAAAATAGTTGGGAAGATTCCTCAATTCAAAAAACGTGGGCCTGCTCTCTTTCTGTGCGTCAGTCAAGGACTAAAGACCATCTGGTTAGGCATGTCAGGGCATGGGAAATGAACTCCAGTTCATATTGTGGGCAGATTATATCTTTGAGCTCAAAGATAGTGCCTGGGATGGAAGGTGTGTTTCAGTTCATGTTTTCTGGTTGGGATCCTTTTTCTTCCAGTATACCTGTGGAAGTCATTGTGAAGAAGACCTATGTCGGACAAAATTAATAATAATAATCACAGTTTGAAGGCAAAAAGAAACGGAGGCTAATAAAAGAACCTCAGGGGATATTTATAAATGAGGGATAATTTTCAAAGGTTCCCCAGGCCATTTAAGTTTGAACTCCCCTTGACTAGAAGATTAAGGTGACCAGATTTTAGCATTGGTAAAGCGGGACACCATTGATAAAGCTCATATCCTGGCGAAATAACCACATGGCAGCCGAAAACCATATACTCTAGCTTGGTGTGCATTCTTTCCAAAAATCGGGACTTTTTAAAAATGCCGTGGGACGCGGGAAAAATTGTTAAAAATCGGGACTGTCCCACCAAAAGCGGGACGTCTGGTCACCTTATAGAAGAATGAAGCAGATAGCTGGCACAATAAACTATCTCACTACCCAAATCCTTGATTACTTTCATTTGTTTCAGTTTTCTTTATTTTGTGGCTGTTAATTTTTTATTGTGATGTGGGTGAAACTTGACAGAGCAAAGCGACTTCCTTCAAGAACCCGTACACTTACACGGTTCATTTTGTGACATCGATTGTACTCCCCACAGTACAACCACACACTTCTCACTTCCTCTGTTTCTCAGCAGGCCCACTCATCCTTCTGCCCTACCCTTTCCTGCCTCTTGAGCTCTGCCCGTGGGCAAATGGACCCCCTGGGTCTCATGTGGTTTATATTCCAAAGTGTGCCTACCTCTGTGGTGCTAGCCCTCCCCTCCTAAGGTCTTGTGTGGCTGAAAGTTGAGCCACGGCTGAAAGTTGAGCCACAGGGTGAGTTCAGTTCCAGGTTTGAAAGATGGCTGAAGGCCATAGTCTCAGGCCACCAGTCTCTATTACACCCGCAAGCCTGTTGGTTTGTGATTTTGAGATTTATTCCATACCTTTCTCCCACTCTATCCATGACCTCTTTTTATGATCCTTTTCAGAGCAGATCAGGAGTGGTAGCGAGGCATCATGTTGCTCTTCTGATCTCAGGTGGGTGGAGGCTGAGGGCCAAGTGGACTAGTTATTTCCACGTCTCTTTGATCTTCTTTCCTTTTTCCAAATGGGAAGAGAATAGTTGTGTCTGACATGGCCACTTACAAGCTTTTCAGAACCTAGTTGCTACCCAGCAAAGTAAGATGGTGGTGGTAAAGCATTGTCTCTGTCGTCTGTGTGAGGCCAGTTGACCACGGTGTCCCCAGGGTGATGGTCTTGAGTCTCTAGACTAGACATAGAAACTCATTCCTTTCAGGTGTTTGCTTATGGCCGAGGTTTCATAACGTTGCCTCCGGTCTGCTCTGTCCTTGGTTTAATTGTAGTGTAATGCCTAGCTCCTTTTCTCCCCCGCCCCTCACCCCAAAAGAAAAGTCTTATATTTTCTACTGTCCGCCCTCCCCCTCAAAGTTAACTTGATGGTTTGGTTGTTTACTGTTTATCCATCTTTCTAAATGCACATTTAAGCTTTTTTTAATAAGCATAAATTCTCACTTTTCAACCCTGCATAGGGACTCATAATCATTTGTGTATGTGGTAGTGGTGGGGTAGAGGGATCCACAGATTTTTCCCCCCCCAAATAGAAAATTATGTGATGGTACTGTTCCAAATCAAAATTTAATGTAAATTTCCAATCCCACATTGATATTCTCAGAGATGAGTGCCAAGTTTCCACCAGGAAACCAGGCTCCGACTGCCAGTTCCAAAGCAGTTCCCAACTGTGAAAGGAATTTAATGACGCCAAATTACCCAGCTCCAGGCAGGAAATGTGTTTCGTGATATGGTTTGGGGACAGGCCTTCAGTTTTGTGATTTCCTTTTTAGCCATAACATGCACAACGGTAGTCACCAGCCTTTGAAGTACGACCCCTTCCGTGACCCCAGGTTCTAGTTCCTAAGAACGAACACTTTGATCACCTTCCATTTGCTGCAGGCTTCTCTGGTTCTCTCCAGAATGGGCAGTGCTCAGTGCTGGAGCTTCTGGACAAAGTTGGTAATCAGCAGTGTGGTTGAAGGAACATGTACTCTTAGGGTTTGGGAAGTCAAGATTAGCACTCAGCTTTGATAGACTAGCCTCATCCTTACTAGACTCTTGTTAGTTTTGAGCTATTAGAATTACTTTGGGAAATATAACCAGGGAGGAGTCCCTGGGGGAGGCACACTAATTGGCCGCTAACCAAAAGGTTGAAGACTTGAGTCCCCCCAGAAGGACCTCAGAAGGAAGACCTAGCCATCTACGTCTGAAAAATCAGCCCTTGGAAACTCGGTGGAGCAAAGTTCCATGGGGTGGTCACGACGAGTTTGATCAACTCAATGGCAACGACTAGTGCCAGTTGATATAGCCACCAAAGCCAGGGGTGCAGCTCTTTCCTTCATTACCCCCTTTATTGTATTTCTTATTATTCTCATTTAAATGGAAGCTGTGTAGGCTGTGTCTGCATGGTTGTGAATTGCAGTGGGATTAGCCCCTCTGGAGTTGGCAGTGCTGACTCTCTCCAGTGGACCCCAAGGAAGGTGCTCCTGTGGGAAAGATGATGAGTACACCTGGAAATGCCTCTGACTTGCCTGAGTGCAGTTCTTCCGAGGCACATGTGAGCCTGGAAGCTCACAATCCAACGTACACCTAGTACCTGGTGGCCTCTTACCCACCGAGGCTCACAAATCAATGTCTCTTTAGATGACAGAAATCCTATGGATTCTTTTCTTCTAGAAACTACATGTTTTCCTGTTCCAAGAAGTACTCGTGATCACTCGAGCCGTCACCCACAATGAGCAGCTCTGCTACCAGATGTACCGGCAGCCGATCCCCGTGAAGGATCTTCTGCTGGAGGATCTGCAGGACGGAGAAGTGAGGTTGGGTGGCTCCCTGCGAGGAGCCTTCAGCAACAATGAGAGAAGTAAGTATGCCAGACGTGTTGGCCTTTTGTGCGAGTAACTCGGAGGGGGATGGCTGGGTAGCGAAAGGAGAAACACCAAGGCCGTGGCATCAGATGAATTCCATAAATGTTCTGTCACTGCTGGTTGCGTAGCCATGTCGAAACCCCGCTCCCACCATGAGCCTCAGTTTCTTAAGGGAAGAGTTGGGGAGTATATGTGTTCCTACTTCATAAGGCTGCCTTAAATTTCTCCCTATTTTTTCATTGATGATCTTTATTGTTCTAGGGTTTTTATTTAAGTCTTTGACTCATCTTGAGTTTATTTTTGTATATAGAACAAAGTATGGTCCTGTTTCATTCTTCTGCAAATGAATATCCAGTTTTTACCAACACCTTTGTTGAAGAGACTGTTCCCCATTTAATGTGTTTTGGCCTTTGTCAAAATGCAGTTGTCTCTCGGTGGACAGATTTCTTTGTGGAGTGTGTGTAACAGTGGGGCTTGTGCTGAGGCCGGCAGGTTTACCGTACAGTCACGAGCATGGCCGGCTGGGCTGAGGATTCATCTTAGTGGGCTTCTTGAGCTCGAGACTTCATTAAGAGGAACTGCGATAGCAATACCTGTTAGTCTTCCATGTGTTTAATGGACGGTGCATAGGACGTTTCCCGTTTCTTTCATTGTAAAGGAAGAAAAAACAGAGTAAACAAATATCCTGCGTGCTCTTTAGAAAAGTCATCTTGTGACGGCAACATAGGTACAAATGTGTTTGACACAATTGATGTATGGATTGTTGTGGGAGCTGTAAGAGCCCCCATAAAATGATTTATTAATTAGAGAAAAAAAGAGGAAACGTTATCTTGATAGAAGTACAGAGAGAGGAATAATAATTTGAGTCACTGGTCAGAGAAGTCTTCTTTGAGAAAACATTTGAGCCGCCTGAGTTAGTGTAGGCATCATGTTTTCTAAGTGCTGATGTATGCTGTCTCACACCTTCCATCCAACTCGTAATAATAGTGATAGTAGTAGTTCATATATATGAATTCAAACACACACGAGAGGGTACCCCCAAAAACCTGGAATTGGGCTGGGCTGGGCGGAGCTTTCATAGTATGAATTTTTTCCCAATAAGTGAGCATCGAGCAACTTGCTCTGAGTTAGTGCACCCAGTAGCGTCGCCTGGGACAGTGAATTTTTTCATAAAAGCCGTTTCGCTGGAACTTCGTTTTTTATGATGGCTGCTTTTAAGAGACCAGTGTGCGGCTGTAAAATTTTGTCTCCTGCTCAGGAAAAATGCTGCCAAAGCTGTTGTGATGTTGAACGCAGACTACAAAGACAGCACGATGGGAAAAACTCGAGTGTATGAGTGGTTTTCTCATTTCACAAAAGGTGAAATGTCAGTTGATGGCAGACCTCATTTTATACATCTGTCACCTTCCCAAATGGATGAAAATGTCTCCAAAATTCATGCCCTTGCGCTTAAAGACTAACAGTGGATCACTGAAGGAATAGGGAAGTTATTTGGACTCTCTTGGAGCTTGGTTCAATGGATTTTATCGGAAGATTTGGGAATGAGAGGGTTGCTGCAAACTTTGTGTCTTGGGTTCTGACTAACCGGGAACAGGAGTATCTCATGGATATATGCCATGTTTTGTAAGAACGGCTCTGAAGTGACCCAGACTTTTTTCCAAGAACATTACTGGTGAGGAGAGTGTTATTCCTACTGTCCCCAAAGCAAACATCAAGCCAGTGGAAGACACCACTGTTACCTCGCCCCCACCCCTCAAAAAAAGCTCATAAAGTGAAATAAAAGATCAGGACAATGCTCATTTGGTTTTTTGATGTGGGGGGGATAGTGCATTTGGAGTTTGTTCCACCAGGTTAGACTGTTCATCAAGCTTTCTATTTAGAGGTTCTGAAAAGATTGTGTAACAGTGTGTGACCAAAAAAGACCTAATTTGTGGCAGATGGGGGACTGGTTTTCCCACCATGACAATGCATCTGCTCACACAGCCATCTCAGTGTGCCAGGTTTTGGCAAAAAACAGCATGCCTCACTTGCCCCAAGCACCTGACTCAACTGACCCTGCTCCATGCAACTTCTTTTTGTTTCCTCTAATGAAGAGAAACATGAAAGGACAGCAACTTGAGGATGTAGAGGAGGTGAAGAAAAGCGAGGGGGGTGCTCTCAGCCATCCAAACAGATGAGTTTGACAAATGTTTCCAAGAATGGAATTGCAGATTTGCCAAATATATTCAGTGTAATGGAGAGTACTTTGAAGGTGATAAGTTTGTTTTGTATAAAAATTTGAATACATAGCTTTGAAATTTTTTTTCTGTGTTTTTTTTTGGGTGGGGGACCCCCTCGTGTGTATGTGTGTGTAATAGGATTTATTTATTTATTTATTTATTGTGAATTAGGTTGGGGGTTTACATTTCAGATCATCAACACTGCATTCAACAGTCCAAAGCACTCATCAAGCCCCGCCCCCCACCCCAGCAGTCTACCCCATCACCCAATTCCTTTTCTCCCAGTTGTGGACCTCCATCCTCCCTCTCACCCAAGTGAACACCTGTCAGCCCTCTAGTCTGTTGCTTCATCTTCCTCCTTATACACCCCTCCCTTTTGTAACCTCCAAAGTCTGTTCCCTTTGGGATGAAAGTCTTTGTCTCTTGCTCTTTCCTTATGATAGTAGTCTCATATAGTATTTGCCCTTCCATGATTGACTCATGTTATTCAACTTAATGTTCTCCCAGTCCATCCATGCCAAAGTTGGGTTTTCTAGGTTTTCTCTCATTTACAAATAAGAAAATGGAGGCAGAGGTATTAAGATGGTTGCTGTAAGATCACAGGGGTGGGGACTGAATTTTAGGGATTAGTATTACCATTAGGTTTTGCCTTGCCTTGATTGCTTAGTCTCTAAGCTATCTGAAGTGGTAGTTCCCACTCTGTTGTCTAAAGCAAAGGGAACTTGCTCAAAGTGCATGTGTCAACCAAGTATTGTACTTCGTACCGTAGTGGCAGTACTAGAAGAAATAAAGGTATTGCAGATTGTGCACTACCATTTTTTCAAACATACACAGCTCCTGTTGAAGTCATTAAACTATAATTTTATTTAAAAGTGAAACAATGAATAATAGCTCTATGTCTTTATATATGTTTTCAGTCAATGTGTACTAAATAGATTATCACGTGGCATGTTGTAGATATATGTTGATGTTACAAAGAACTTCTCTTAAACTTGAGTAAGCTCTAGCCTGGGCACTTGTTAAAAGTACAGTTTATCAGGCCCATCTGTAGCTCTGTGGATAGATGAGACCCAGGATCTGTATTTTTTTAATAGTTCCCCAAGATTTTTTGGATAGGATGCCAATTTGCGTAACCAGTTCCCTAAGATCTCTTGAAATGCAAAACTTAGATATTCCAAGTAGATAGTCACTTGTTAGCTTCTGAGAGCAATTGAGAACAACTAACTGACAGCAGTGCTGTCAACTCCAGTTGAGCGATGGTGACTGCAGAGTGGAGCTTAGCTATGGTCTGCATTAGTGGGGAAACATTTTGTGATCAACTAGTGGACTGTTTGCCCAGGGAATTGCCATGAGCCAGAATCTATTTGTTGGCAATTGGTAGTAGTGATCGCTTGTGGTTAATGTTACATGTTTTATCTTTGGCTTGCAGAAATAACCATTTATTGATCTTTTTCCTCGTGTATTTTTCATTTCCAGTTAAAAACTTTTTCAGAGTAAGCTTCAAAAATGGATCCCAAAGTCAGACCCACTCGCTACAAGCCAATGACACCTTCAACAAACAGCAGTGGCTTAACTGTATCCGGCAAGCCAAAGAAACCGTTCTGTGCGCAGCTGGGCAGGCTGGGGTGCTGGACTCGGAGGGGCCGTTCATAAATCCCGCCACTGGGAGCAGGGAGCCACAGGGAGAGACAAAACTGGAGCAGATGGACCAATCGGACAGTGACTCAGACTGTAGTATGGACACGAGCGAGGTCAGCCTCGACTGTGAGCGCATGGAACAGACAGACTCTTCCTGTGGGGACAGCAGGCATGTCGAAAGCAATGTCTGACAGAAGCACATGGACTCTCTGGAAGTCGCCCTGTGTCTTACCTGTACAGTATTTGCATTCCACACATGGAACGGTTTGGAGAAGCACTTTTTAAATATTTCTGTGACCGTGTTGACCCAGTCAGTCACTTATCCCTGTACCTTTGTCCCTAGTACTGTAACTGCCAACCTGTCTGTAAGCTGGAATCTGGGTAAGCAACTATGACCCTGTGTTACGTTGCACAAGTGGATGGATGATGGATGGAGAGGTACTTGAGCAAGTTACTTTCAAAATTGTCCTGCTGGATTTTAAAACAGAAAAAAGAATTTCTAAACTGCTTTCCATAGATTGCTTCCAGAGCCCTTCCATGCTCCGCTAGTGCTCCTCTCGTTCTTTCACCTGGGCGCTGGAGGGCCTTGCAAACGGGGTGTGAGGAAGTCACTCTTGTCTCATGATGGCATTTGAGGGAGAACCTGGAAAGGTCGATGCCTGGGAGTGAGCTTGACTCAATGGCATTCAGCCAAAGTGCTTCATTGACCAGCACCCCTGGGGACTCCCCAGGCTGCATTTTGCGAGGGAGGAAGCTCTGTGTTGACCTTGGGATTGATTCCTTCCAAGGCAAGCTTGAAGCAATACTATATTAGGACATGAAATAGAGTCTGACCTTGAAAGGGCAAATACAAAGTACAAAAGCAGCTGCCAGCTCTGAATCTTTTAACAGAATTGCACATTGCACCAGGAGGCCTCTGTGCTAGTTAATGGCTTGCTAAGAGAGAGCCATATCTAGCTTAAAACGTCAGAATAGAAACCTCCTAGGAGCACCAGAAGGCCCTGTCTTCATTTCTGATATTCTCCTCGGCCCGCTCACACTGTGTAGTGTGAATGAAAAAGTGGGTAACAGAGACACCAACTAGGTCAGTGACTGTTTCAGAGAAGATGAGAGGAAGAACTTGGAATGGAAAGGGTTTCATCACTACCTCGTGTGGGAAGCCTTAAAGAGAAAGGCCAGAGGTGTGGGTTTTCCTGCCTTGCTTCTGGGTTACCCACTTGCCCTCTCTGACTGTGCTGTGAACAGACATCACTGCATTCTGCACGGGCCAATGTAATTAGCTCTATGATTAATTTGGCACTGTGGTTGAAGCACTCAACTGCTAACCAAAAGTTCCGCAGCTTGATCCTACGCGTCGCTCCACTGGAGAAAGATGTGTCCATCTGCTGCCATTCAGATGTCCAGCTTTGGGAATCCTATGGGTGGGGGCAGTTCTACTGTGTCCTATCGGGTCACTCTGTGTCAGAACTGACTCTGTAGCACCGGGTTCGGGTGTTTATGATTAAGTAGGATGAGCAAGCCCAACTTGAAAGTCCTCTGTCCAGCTTAGACTGAAGGGCAGAGTAGGTTGCAGATCTGGGGGGAAAGAGAAAAAAGGGAAACTACTAAATACATAGAAAGGCAAACCCTGTGAGTGTAAATATGGCAGAAGACCTGTGCAATGTACCCGTACCAGCACTAGTAGTGATGACTCAACTATTGCCAAAAACGGAATTTCTTTTTAACTCTGGTGTCTTTCAAGTTTACAGGGGGGAAAAAGATATCAGTCAATATAATGTTGTCATCTTATGTACATGTGTCTGTGCACTCAAGCTGTGTGACAAGATGATCAAGATACAAGCCAGGTAGATTGCTTTATGAATTTTCAAAAACCATATTGCGGTCAATTTGGCCCTGTAAAAACATACTCTTCTGTATTTATAGATTTTTAAACATGGTGGAATTTTTTTCTATTACAAGTTTATTTAAAACTGCTTTGTTTCTCAAGTTGTTATTCCTTTAGCAAAATGAGCATGAGCCTGCTACAGAGAAAAGCAGGGACAAGTTGAGAAAAGTCGTTGGATGGTAAGAGGAAAGAATGGGCTATTCTTTGAAGGAGCCATTGTGTTTAGACAAGTGGTCTGTCAAGTATTGCCTATGGGAGGAGAGTAAATGAATGTTTTGATGAAATGAATGTTTTTGTATAACAGCCTTAAACTTTTCTGGAAGCATTTCAAATAAATGACATTAAATTGCCATTGTGTGTATGAGTATGTGTGAGTGAGTGAGTGAGTGTGTGTGTGTGTGTGTGTGTGTGTTTCTCCAGTGTTTGCCCAAAGAATGTTGAGTTTCAGCTGCTATCCTGGGAGACTCACTGAAACGTTTGCTGGGTCCCCAAAGGCAAACTTTAAAATCGGATGGGGGTGGAAATAGTTGCTGTGGTTGGGTCTATCAAAACCTTTGCAGAAATCTTACTTCTAAGATAAAGTTTTTTGAGCTTGTTTTTCATGCATTTACTTGCCTATTCGTTTTTAGCAATCAGTTCTTGAATCTGTTCTGTGTGTAAAGTCAAGGGAAGCCTACTTTTGTTTCCCCCAAATGCCAATCATCTGCTGGCTCTCTTCCTCTTGCCCCCTGACCTTTTCCTTCTCCGTGTCTGTCTTCCCTGCAACGTTGGATCCAGGCTTCACTGTGACTATTCTCCAGTTCAGTCATCATTCTGGTTCACGAAAAATGTAACAATTGGGGCCTGTGCAAGTGTTGCTTCATCGCCTTGACTAAACCAGTATATTAGCTTCTTAGCACGGACACAGACTTGCCTAACGTAACAGAAATTGTCCTGTCACAGTTCTGGAGGCAAGCAGTCTAAAATTAAGGTTGCACACTCCCACTGAACGCCCTAGGGGAGCCTCCTTTCCTTTTGCATTTTCTGGTGGCTCCAGAGCTCTCTGGCTTGTGGTGGGATAGCTCTAAACTCTGCCGCCCTCGTCACAGGGCCATCTCCCTGTCTCTGTTCTTTCCTCTTTTTTTTAAATAAATAAATCCTTTTATTGGGGGCTCTTACAGCTCATAAAAATCCACACACCAATTTTATCAAGCATATTTGTACATATGTTGCCTTCATCATTTTCAAAATAATGTCTTTCTGTTTGAGCTCTTGGTATCAGCTCATCTTTTTTTCTTTCTCTCTCCACCCTCCCACCCTCAGGGATCCCTGATGTGTAGCAGAACAAGAAGAGCAAAACAATGAGGTGCCCGAGGGATCCTGAAAATAGACCTTGGAGTTGGTGGGCAGGGTGTAGCACCTCACCAGACCAGATTGGAAAACATTCAGAAGGGTCAGCAAACAGACCCGGAACTATTTGCAGGGCTAGGTTTTTTGGTTTGTGGTGGTGTTTTGTTTTGTTTTTTCTTTCTAACTTTTCCTTTTTTCTTTTTCTCGCATCGATCCATATAGGATAGGGAAGATAACTGATCCTGAGGAGAAAACAACGGCTCTGGGGGAACATGGAGAGGAGGAGGGGGGAGAAAGGGATAGGGCAGCCAACAAACCCAGGGACAAGGGAACACTAAGAGATCTAAAATTGATGCCAAAGAAGTCAGAATGCCTGATGGGGTTTGATCAAGTGCAGTGTAGCCAAGAGAAAGTTCTGAGAGTCAAGTAAAGGTCAAACATGACAGTGGGACAAGAGGAAGGTAAAAAAAAAATAGAGGAAAGAACTAGGAGGCAAAAGATATGTATAGAGACAAATTTAGGCATGCACATAAATAAATACATTAATATATAATAATAGGGATGTAGGTCTATATACATATAGTTAAATGTTAAGCATTAAGATAGCAGCAGACGGGCATTGGGTCTCAAATATTCCTTCAATGCAAGAACACTTTGTTCTAATAACCTGGCATTCTGTGATGCTCACCTTCCCAACCTGATTGCTAAAGTCAAAATGGATGCATAAGCAAATGAGGTGAAGAAGTCTGATGGTGCCCAGCTATTAAAAGATATAGCATCTGGGGTCTTAAAGGCTTGAAGAACAAGTGGCCTTCTAGCAGGGAAGCAACAAAGCCCTCATGGAAGAAGCACACCAGCCTGTGTGATCATGAGGGGTCCACGGGATAAGGTATTGGGCATCAGAAGACCTAAAACAAATATATTGATGCAAATGATGGCAGAGTGGAGACCCAAAGCCCATCTGTAGGCAATTAGACATTCCCTCACAGAAGGGTCACAAGGAAAGAACGAGACACCCAGGGTGCAGCACAGCACTGACAGAATACACAACATTCCTCTAGTTCTTTTTTTTTTTTTT
>NW_022103928.1:25032959-25048357 GCF_000313985.2 Echinops telfairi
TGGCTAGACTGAAGCATGTACACTGGTACAGATAGGAGTTCTCAACACATGGAATCCAGGACATATGAACCCCTCAGGAACAGCAATGAGAGTAGCGATACCATGAGGGTATGGGGAAGGTGAGGGGAGAAGGGAAAGAAAAGGGGAGCCTACTACAATGACATATAGTCTCCCCTGCCTCCCTGGGGGACAGGCATCAGTAACGTGGACAAAGGGAGACAGCAGACTGTGTAAGATATGAAAATAACATCTATTTTTAAAAAGTATTTTTTCTCAATATTAATTTTGGAATTAAGTTTAAGGACAAGCATCTGAGTTAACTGAAAAATGTTGACCAGTTAAAGCAATAATTGGAATTAAATATAGAATCCTGAATATTCAGTTAACTCAAATAACTGTTAACAGTAACTAATTAGTACAGGCATTGACAATTGTTTGGTTAATGTAAGTTCACTTTACTATATTCTGTAATGGCAAACTCCTTCAATATTTTGCAGATTTAGAACACTTCTGACACTTTCTTCAATCCTTTGTCACCTTGCTTTGCACTGCGTTGTATTCATCTAAAGATGCTTCAAGTGCCTCTCTAAATGTACTGCATGGATTCCAACTGCATATGTATACCAAATGTTACGCGGTTTTATTTTCAAACTTGAAAACTTCTTGACATGGTTTTTCTCTGGTTTGTATCATACTAGAATTCAAGGGATAAAAAATACCACTGAGGCATGTTTTATAGTCACTTATCACCCTGGTGACTTAGTGGTTACGAATTGGGCTGCGATCCGTAAGATCAAAAGTTCAAAACCACCAGGTGCTCCTTGGGAGAAAGATGGGGCTTTCTAATCCCACGGTTACAATCTCCGAAACTCACGGGGGCATTTCTACCCTGTCCTGTAGAGTCGCTCTGACTCTGCATTGACTCAATGGCAATGACTTTTGGTGGTTTTGTTTATTTGTTTTTAAAATGGTAGTGAAAACTAGTCTTGGATTGTGATGACATGAAGGGAATGTTGCTGCTGCCGCTGGAGCTGTCCGGTCAGTTCCAGCTCCTAGTGACCCATGGACAAGAAAACGAGCCGGGCCTCCCTAACCCTCCCAACTGGTGCTGTGTTTGAGCCCTTTGTTGTGGCTGCTGTGGCAATCTGTCCTGTGAGGTTCTTCCTCTTTTTGGATGGCTCTCACTTTACCAAACCTGGTGTCCTCTACAGGAATCAATCTCTCCTGGTATCTGTACAAATTAGACGAAGCTTCACCATGCTTCTAGGAATCCACAGCACTTCAGTATTCATCACCGACACGACACTTCAAAGGCATGAGTACTCCTGCTGTCTTCCATAGTCATTGTCCAGCTTTTTATCTCATTTTATTGGGGGCTGCCTTCCTCCCCCATACCCTCTTGATAATTTATAATTTTTTTTTAATGTTTTACACTGACTGCTGTCTCATTTCACCCACTTTTCTGCTGTCCACCCCCCTGGGATGGGGGCCATTTGTCGATCATTGTGATCAGTTCCCCCTTACTCCCCCCCTCCACCCTTACCCTCCTAGTATCGCTGCTCCCCTTATTGTTGCTGAGGGGTTTATCTGTTCTGGATTCCCTGTGTTGTGAGCTCTTATCTGTACCACTGGTAAGATAGAATTGGGGTCATGGTAGTGGGCGGGAGGAAGTATTAAAGAACTAGAGGAAGGTTGTGTGTTTCATCGGTGCTATGCTGCACCCTGACTGACTCTTTTCTTCCTTGTGGCCACTCTGACAGGAGGGTGTCCAGTCGACTACTGATGGACTTTGTGTCTCCACTATGCCATCCCCCTCATTCCCATTGATATGCTTTTTGTTTGTTTTGTCGTGGGTCTTTCATGGCTGATACCTGATCTCATGGACACCTCATGATCACACAGGCTGGTGTGCTTCTTCAGTCTGGGCTCTGCTGCTTCTCAACTAGATGGCCACTTGTTTATCTTCAAGCCTATAAGACCCCAGATGCTGTGTCTTTTTATAGCCAGGCACCATCAGCTTTACCACATTGGCTTATGCACCCATTTTGTCCAGCAATCATGTCAGGGAAGATGAACAAATTGTTCTTGTGTTGAGGGAGTACTTGAGTGGATACTTTTAATACTTTTGAAATAAATATATGTACATAGCTTTTTAAAATATATGTTAATATATAATATATATTAATAAATATATGTACTTAGCATTTTCAAACAAATATATGTACATAGGGAGTACTTGAGTGGATACTTTTAATACTTTTTAAATACCATAATATTTTTAAAATAAATATATGTACATAGCTCTATTCCCCTATCACTGTATGTAAATGTATTTATATATATACATGCCTGTGTTTAGACCTCTATAAATGTCCTTTGCCTCCCAGTTCTTTCCTCTATTTCCTTTTACTTTCCTCCCACCGTACTACCATGTTTGGGCTTCATTCGGGTTTTGGTAATTCCTCTCGGCTACATTGCCCTTTATTGAGCACTCCCAAACATCCTATGCCCTCCTCACCATCAATTTTAGGTCACTTATTCTTCCCTTGTCCTTGGGTTTGTTGGCATCCCCCTCCCTTTCCTCCATCTCTCCCTCTCCTGTGTCCCCCTGAAACCATTGGTCCCATTATTCTCTCCTCCGGATTGTTCATTGTCCAGCTTGTCATGCATTCGAGGTGATTGAAAATAGCATGGCTTGGGTGAGGAGTACATTAGTCCTCAAAGGGACATCTTTGCTCTTACTCTAAAAAGGTCTTTGTAGCATATCTGCACAAAGTAATACTTCTGTTGCTTTCTTGACTGCTGCTTCTACTTTCCTCTGTTTATCGTGGTGTTGCTTTTCGGTCCAGTTGTGAGGATTTTTGTTTGCTTTACGTAGAGTCGCAATCCCTACTGAAGGTTGCAGTCTTTGACCTTCATCAGTAAGTGCTTCATAGTCATCTTCAGAAAGCAAAGTAGGGAGTGCTATCTGCAGATTGAAGTGTGGTAATAATCCATCCTCCAATCTTGATGTCACATTCTTCTATAGTCCAGCACAGACTAGTGAGTGCTTCCAGTGCTTCATAGGCTCATTGAAACTGTTGAAACTTGTTGAATAACAACCTTGGTTAATATTCCATCAATTCCTGGAAGCTTATTTTTCTCTAATGCCTTTTAATACCATTGCTTTTTGATTATAAGCTACCTCTTGAAATGGTCGACTGTCAATCATTCTTTTTGGGTGCAGTGACTCTCTGTATTCCTTACACCTTTTTTTGATGCTTCCTGCATCATTCAGTATTTTGTCTATAGATGCCTTCAACGTTGCAACTGGAGGCTTGAATTTTTTTCCCTTCAGTTCTTTCTTTCAGCTTGATGTATGTTGAGCATGTTCTTCCATTGTGGCTTTCTAACTCCAAGAATTTACATATTTTGTCATAATACTCTGCTCTTTACCTGCCCTTTGAAATTTCTACTCAGTTCTTTGACTCTATCATTTCTTCCGTTTTGACTACTTTCAAGAGTAAGTTTCAGAATCTCTTATGACATCCACCTTTGTCTCTATTTTCTTTCTTTTTAATGACCTTTTGTCACTTTCCTCTATGATATTATTGCTGTTTCTGCACAACTCATTAGGTTTTCTGTCATAAGTATTCAAAGGATCAACTGTTCTTGCGATGCTCTCTAAATTCAGGGTACCTCTGTTGAACTTGTTCTAATTTTCTTCAACTTCAATATGAAATTACATATGGTCTGTTCTACAGTCAGCCTTTGGCCTTATTTTTGGCCAATCATATTGAGCTTCTCCAGCATCTCATCCACAGATGAGGTCATTTTGATTCCTGTGTATCCCATCTGGAGAGTGCCAGGTGTACAGTTACCATTTCTGTTGTTGAAAAATAGTATTTGCAATGAAGAGGTCACTGGTCTTGCAAAATTCTATCATTTGACCTTCATCATGGGCTATCACCAAGGCCACAGTTTCCCAACTACTAATCCTTCCTCTTAATTAACAATTTTTGTATTCCAGTCACCAGCAATTATCAATGCCTGATCCCATTCAAAGTCCCCCTTTACAACAGTCTTGTACATTTAGCCAAAACCTTTTGATGAAAAATCTGACTTCATAGCAATGCCATCAAGTTGTTTTCAGTGGACGAGTAGTATATTGCAATAGAAACATTCGTTTTCCCCCCAGTCATTTCTGATGTAAACATTTGAATTTGTGATATGAATAAGAAATGTAAAGATATAAGCACAAACGAGGTGTGCAATGGGTTAGCGTGCTTGGGACAGTGACTGTAAAATGGAACCATCAAAAAGGGTGTGCTCTTTTCTGTTTCGTTACACATTGCATTTTTAGAATGTGAAAGAAAACTATGCATTTAAAATATTGATACCTCGCAAATTTCCGTTCTCATGAAACTGTTCAAAATTCAGTGCAGTTGAACTAGCTCTTTCAGACTTCAGGTTGCAAGCGAGTTGTCCATCACGTAGTGTTTCTCGCATCCTCGGTGGACACAGCACACATTTTGGTGAGAAGGGTCAAGCCCAGCATAAATTCTGGCCTGTGATTCTTCTCGGAGACCCGCAGTCATCGCCTGTAGCGGTGGCTGGTGAGATTGCCTGCTGAAGCAGTGAGCTGTGTCCTTACCAGCCATGTGCCAGAGAACCGCTGGGATCTGTGACACCAGCTACAGTCAAACATATGTGCTTCAGTGGTGTTTCTTACAACTTCAGAAATGCATTTGAGTGGAAAACATACTGGTTTCTATTTCGGTTCAGGTTCAGGGGGGAACTTTTTTTTTTCTTTCAATTTGGGTTTCAGTTTCATGCCTGCCAAAATGTCAAGCCTTTTCTGTTTGATTTTCAGTTCCAGTTCAAAGCCCCCCTCCCCCCCTTTGGATCCTTCCCTGCTTTTCCCTCTCTCCCAAGTTGGTAGCAGCTGTAGATACCACAGGGTGCGTCTTCAGGAGTACCAGGGCTGACATTTTGTGGGTGAATACGAATGACTGAGGGCAAAATGGTTTTGTTAGCCTGTTTTCGAGATGTTCTTTACACACAGCTAAATGTAATCCTCACAGGCGAGATGAGACTCATACACAGTGAAAAAGAGCCATAGCTAGCAATTTTGTGCAAAATTAGAGTGTGGTTTCAGCTTCTGGGCTGCGGGCACCCCCGGCAGCAGCTCTAGTTTCCATTCCCAGCACAGGCCCCAGAAGCCAAGTGCAGCTCACTGCAACAGCCCTCCTTCAACGAAAACTGTGGCTATTGCTTAACTTTGCATTGACATTCGTCTAGGTCTACCCTAATTCTCCGAAGCCTTGAGGACTCTAGACGATTTGGCCAAGTGAAAGATGACATTTTACTCAGGCCACCTGGCACTGCATGACAATGTAGAACCTGAGCAGCCTCTCTCATTTCATGCAGTTGACTCCTTTGAGTTCATGCTATTTTGTGTGCGGCATTGGAAAGCCAAAGGGACAGTCCTACTTTGCCCAATAAGCAGAAGTTAAGAGAATTAACTCAAGGGCATCGAGTTTGGTTTTTGAGCTTATCTTGTTTAACAGAATTCCAGAATCGCAGTACTGAAAGGGACTTCAGCTAGACTTCCTCAAACCCAAAGCCACCAAAAGGAACGTGAACAACAAGAAGCTTTAAGCCTTTGTCAAATAAGCACACCATGGGAACAGGTAACTGTGTTCACTGCCAGTACCGGGCATCGAGGCAGATAGATTTAGAAAGCAGTCACAGCTCATCTGCATTTGTTTCGCAGCTCCTTTCTCTAGACAGGCTGGGACATCAGAGAAGCCGTGGTGACGTAATGCTATGCGTTAGGCTACGATCCTCAAGGTCTGCAGTTCAAAACCACCAGCTGTTCTGTGGGAGAAAGATGGAGTTTTCTACTCCCATAAAGAATGGCAGCCTCAGAAACACACGGGGCAGTTCTACCCTGTCCACCAGTTGGCATGGACTTGATGGCGGTGAGGGTACACCAACATTCAACGACCTAGTCAAAGCAGTCCATCAGCCTGAGGGATTGGATGGCAAAAAATTAAACCATGCTTTGTCTTGAGAGCTGGTCCTGCATAGGCAACTGGACATGCATCCTAAATACTTGTCTACATACACATACATGTCCACACACATAGTCATCAGCTGTGCTAGCTCATCTGTGAAAGATTTGAAAAAGATCCTATCTGGTTTTTCTGTTAAATATATCTGCTTCCACATCTGCAAAATGAGATACTATATACCTCTTGGAGTATTTAAAAAGTGAGACAGTATCTATGAAATCAATTAGAAAAGTTCTTAATATTAATAGTTTTCATGGCTCCTATTTAACCCACTCCCTGTTTAGCAACATGGTTTAAGTTCCAAAGACCAGTTTGTTAGGTGAAATTGGACTTACACAAAAATAGAAGATGACCACATTCCATCACAAACTGTGAAATCACTCAGAATCATGACCCAGCCAAGCTGGCACATCACCTTATCCATCCTAGCCAGCCTGGATTTTGCCTCACACCTCTGAAGTTTGTGACTGCCAGAAAAGTCTTTTTTTTTTTTTAATCATTTTATTAGGGGCTCATACAGCCAGAAAAGGCTTGAGGTCGATTTTTTTACTAATGTAAATGCAAAACTCTCTCCATTCCTCCTTATATTTTCTGCTCACAGGGAGATTTCCTCACCTTTATATTCTAATACTCTTCCCCTTGATATGAGGAGACAACTGGCTGTCAGGTTTTTTTTTGCATTTTTTCCCCCTTTCCGCTATCGCAGATCCCTGGTAGCATCGTTGTTACAGGTTAGGCTGTGATCCACAAGGTCAGCAGTCCGTAACCACCAGCAGCCCTGAGGAAGACAGATGGGGCTTTCAAGTCCCATAAGCAGTTCCAGTGTCAGAAACTCACAGGGGCAGTTCTGCCCTGGCCTGCAGGGTTGCCATGAGTCGCCATCAACTCAACGGCAGTGAGTTTGAGTCTGTGGTTCCTTATCTTAAATTATCCTTGCTCTTCTTTGATGGAAGCAAGAGCTTCTCTGGCCTCTCGTGGATTTCAGTTTTGTTGAATTTTTCTTCCTCCATTTTTATCTGGGGATGATTATCGTATTAACTCATCATTTTATAGTACAATTAAACAAACGAGTATCATGGGGTTTCAAAAGGTTAATGGAAAATTTTCACTCCCCCCACCAACTTTTTTGTTGCCAGTGTGTTTATTATGAAAATTTTTTTTTGTTGTTTTTGAGTCTGTGCTTGTGCCTTCCGTACTTTCACAACACTTTCTTTCTGCTCGTCCACAAGAAAGCATGCCTGATCCTGTCCCGTTCGCATTTTTCACAGATGAAGCCAGCAGATGTTGGTGCTTCATCAACCTTGGCATCTCACTGCCATCAAGTCGAGTCTGATTCATAGTGGCCCTGAGGTCAGGGTAGAACTTCCCCTGGGGGTTTCCAAGACGATAAATCTTTATGGGAGCAGAGAGCCTCAGCTTTCTCCCGAGGAGTCCCTGGTGGTTTTGAACTACTGACCTTGTGGTTAGCAGTCCAACAAGCAACCCCCACACCACAGGTCTCCTCCTTGATGTAATGGTAAACAATTCTATTATCAGGGGTTTGGACAACTAAGTTTTGCTAGAGGCTGCACTGTACTGTTGAAGCTGTTGCTGAGCCGTCCCTGGACGAGCAAAATCCCTTATCTTTTAATTTCCCTTTTCCATGAGCTTTTCTTGAAGCATCCTTATAGATCTAAAGTACTTATAAGACTGTGCCAGATATCTTTGTTTACCTCTCAGATCCACTCTCTGCCCCTATTCCTCCTTTCCAAAGGCCCGTGTGTTCTGTCGGCATTTCATCAAAGAACTCCTTTGCCTCCGGCTCCTGGTTTGTTTGGGCCAAAGGAAAGTCCTTGCTTTAAAACTCTAAAAGGGAGAAGAATGAGGCTGGAGGATTGGCTCTTCCAACTTGCTCCTCAAAGAATTGCCTTAAGCTGGCTATACCTCCCCACCCGAGGCCATCGCTTCTCTCAAGGAGCCCTCTCTGAGTTCCACTAACCCTTCTAGCCGGTGGTGGCTAGTAGCCCGGATATTACATGGTCCCTGTACCCTGCCTACACCATTGTGCTTAGTCCCTTTGTTAGGCCTTCTTGGAGTATCTTGAGATCCTTAGGGGCATAGTGGGTAAGCTCTCAGCTGCTAATCAAAAGATCAGTGATTCAAATCTACCAGCTACTTCACAGCTGGAAGATGAGGCCATCTGCTCACTTAAAGGTTTCCAGCATGGGAAGCCCTGTGAGACAGTTCTACTCTGCCTTCTAGGATCACACTCAACGGGAATAGACTTAATGGCAGTTTTTTGTTTGCTTGTTTGTTAAATTATCCTTATTTGAAGAGGCTGCATTGAATATATGTGTGCTATCCAGCCTACTGTACCCATGACATAGTTAACACCATATGTGAGGTGGCTTCAAGAGTTTTGTGGGGAAAAATGCAATTGTCCCACAGACTTTTTTGAAGCCCACTTATCTAACTCAACAACAGAAAGGCAAATGAGCCAGTCCAAACCATGGGCATGAACTTAAACAGGACCGGACCAGACATTTCACCAAAGATAAGATTCAAACAGCCAACAAGCACATGGAAAGATGCTCAACATCACTAGGTAGTAGAGAAATGCAAAACCAAAATGAGATACCACTTTACTCCTGTTAGCATAGCAATGATCCCCCAAACAGAAACAATATGTTTTGGAGAGGTTGGGAGACATTAGAAACCTCATCCATTGCGGGTGGTAATGTAAAATGACATAGCCACTATGGATAATAATCTGAGGTTTCATCAGAAAGTTGAACATAGAATTATGATATGGCCCACTAGGTATATATCTAGAAGATGTGAAGGCAGAAACCTGAACGCTCATGTTCATTATAGCACTTTGCACAATGGCCCAAAGGTGGAAACACCCAAAATGCCCATCCACAAATGAATAAGTAAACACAATGTGGTATGATTATACAATTGAAGACTCAAATTCACTGTCATTGAATCATCTGTCTCGTAGTAACCCAATAGGGCACAGTAGAACTGACCCTGTGGGTTTCTGAGACAGTAAATCTTTTTTTAAAATTAATAAATCATTTTATTGGAGGCTCTTACATATATTTTAACAATCCATACATCCATTGTATCAAGTGGACATGTACAATTGTTGGTGGTTTTGAATTCCTGATCTTGTGGTTAGCAGCCCAACACTGGTACAACATGGATATACCTTGTAAACACCATGTGGAATAAAACAAGTCCGTTACAAAGGGACAAGTATTATATGGTCTCATGCATATGAAATATAGGAATAAATATTATTAAGGTTACCAGAGGGAGGGGATAAGGAGAATCTTTGCTTAGAAGAATTGAGTTTAAATTAATAGTAGTGCAACTATTTGGAAAAAGGTTATAAGCATGGTTATATAACTTGAAGAATGTAATCATAGTTACTCAGTTGCACGTGTAGAAATTGTTGAGATGGGCTATGCTTTGTTATGTATATTTTTACCACAAGAAAACTTAAAAAATAATTTTCAAATATAAAACACTGGACGAATTCACCACCAAGAGACCAGCACTATAAAAAAAAGTTAGAAGATCTTGAGGCAGAAGAAAAATGATTCAAGATGATTGATGTACCATTCAAAACCAGTGAATTTTAATTACCACAAACAGAACAAGAATAAAATATCTTCTCAGTAAAACCAAAAGACCCAAACTCGCTGCCATCAAGTTGATGCTGACTCTTAGACACCCTACGGGGCAGCGTAGAACCACCCCTGTGAGTTTTCAAGAATAAATGTGTATGGGAGTAGCAAGCCTCGTCTTTCTCCTGAGGAGCATCTGGTAATTTCAAACTGTTGACCTTGTGGATCGCAGCCCAACTTGTCAGCACTCTGCCTCAAGGGTCTTGATCTTAATCGATGCCGGAAAAGCATCAACAATATCCAATATTCATTCCTGATCGAATTTTTTTTCCCCTAAAAACTGGGAATCAAGGAAATACCCCCAATTTGTTACCGACCCCTTCCACTGGTCTGTCAGTTCATACTGTATGGACTCTCACTGAGACAAGTGGATCACAGAGAGAACTGGTTTGCAGTCATCCACTGATTAGAGACACGTTTAAACATGTTTTATCTGGAATAAATCTGTGCGTGTATGAACTAGAATCCTACTAACAATACATTTTGACTAGCAACAATAATGATAATGGGATCTAGCCACTTAGAAGACATAGTGATCTTAAATGTATAAGAACCAAACAAGTCTCAAAGCAATCAGAGCAAACACTAATAGAGTAAAAAGGAAAAGCAAAGTCACTAGTTACAGATATCAACAGCCCTCTGTTAGCAATTCACTGCCATCGATTTGATGCCAACTCATAGTGACCTTATAGGACAGTGCAGAACAGCCCTGTGAGTTTCTATGATTCTTTACAGGAGTAGAAAACCCGGTCTTTCTCTCTCAGAGCAGCTTGTGGTTTTGAACTGCTGTTGGCAGGTAGCAGCCTTGCTGTTGGCAGCCCAACACGTAACCACGATGCCGCCAGGGCTCAGCAAGGGCATAGAAGACCAATGAACACAGTCAACTAGGTCTGATCGACTTATGTTTAATACTCTGCCCAACAACATTTTCATAGTTGTGTTCCCCAGGACTGACCATTAGGTCACAAGACAAATCTCAACTAATTTCAAATCACTGAAATCATCCGGTGTGTTCTCTGACCTTTATGGATTCTAACTAAAATGCATAATAAATTCTCCATACATGTAGAAATTAAAAAACACACTTCTAAATAATCCATGTATCAAAGAAAATTTGTAAATACATAGAGTTGAGGAAAAATTAAAAGACAACATATTGACATGTGAGATGTGGTTAAAGTGGTGCTGAGGGAAATGTATATGACAACATGCTTATATTGGACATAAGAGATGGTCGACAGCATGAAACTAGAAAAGAAGAGCAAAATGCACCCTCAGCTGGCCAAAGGAAGAAATAATAAAGGTAAGATCTGAAATCTGTGAGTTTGAAAGTAGAAAAGCAATAGAGAAAATTAGTGAAACAAAAATCTGGTTATTTTTTAAAAGATTAATAATCTATCAAGACTAACAAATATTAAAAGACTTGTAATGACTCGATATGGAGAGAACTGTCTTGTGGGCTTCTGAGACAGTAAACGTGGGTGTGCAAAGCCTCCTTACAAATCAAGGAGACAGACTTGTCTTTTTGTTGTGGTTAGGGGTCCTACCTCCTATGTGCTTTCCTGCCTAGGCAGGAGCTTGGACCATTGGCAAAGGAGGGCACATCCAGGCTTTCTTCAGGGTGAAAAGGGTTCAAACCTTTACACAAATCCTCAACAAAAATATTAGCAAACCTAATTCAACAGTGTACTGTATAAAAATGGCACCTAAAATAACATTAAGATAATCACATACCATGATCAAGTGGGATTTAGTGTAGGTATGCAAGACTATTGTAATCCATAGTTAGAGCCAGTTAATATGACTATTATTAAAATGTACACCCCAATCACAAATGCCAAAGATGAAAAAAAAAAAGAGTTTTATTAACTGTGGTGCAGTGAAGCCCTGAAATGGCTCTTCTAGCCACAATCTTTGTAACTCCCATCAAATGACTTTTTTTTTCTGATGGGTCTGGTTAATAGAAGATGGGAGAAGATGCTGAAAGGATTATACGATTCAGTTGTGAGAGATTGTTAACTAGAATGTGGGGATTGGTCAGTTTTGCCATCCTGTGGGGTATAAAATGAGCCATCTCAGCAGCAGAATGGGGAAATCTTGCTACCTTCAAGAATGACAAGCCAGGACTTGCTTTGGACCCTCATATTCCTGAACACGGAGCCATTTTGATGCAGGATACAGAAAGCAGTGATGCCAGAGGAGCAGCAGCACCAACACCAAGAGCCAGAGTGTGAGACAACCTGGAGGACTTCCTGGCCCACAAAGGCAGTAAAACTGAGTGCCTTTGACCAGAGGCTCTTTTGCGGAATGGAGCACCTCCAGGCATTTCATTGGGAAAGCTAGGTTTGCTGACCCGTGGAGCTGGAGCTGAGCACCTTTGGTCCGGGGCTTATGGTGGAGTGGTATACCTTTTGGGAATTTATTGGCAGCCCTAAAAGAGGTTTTTTTTGTTTTTTGTTTTTTTAATATTGTCAAAGCAGAGTAGGAGGCCAAGGGGCCATGTGGCCAAAGACCAGAGAGAGCCCTGCTTGCTGGGTGGCTATATTGATTGAAGAGTTGTATCCTGAGCATTCCTGTAACCAGTTCTGTACTTCCCAATAAACCTCATACCTGTGAGTATTGCCCATCAGTTCTGTGTGGCCATTGCAAACTCAGCTGAGAAGTAAATAATACTGTGGGAGGGACAGTTGGTAACAGGACTTGTAAAGAAGGTTGGAGGATGGAGGCATGTCTGACTCTGCCTCATAGGAAGCAGCCTTGAGTAGGCATTTCAAAAGGTGGTTGGAAAAGACAAGCTTAAGTATTATGATGAAATGTGCAAAGACCTGGAGTTAGAAAACCAAAAGGGAAGAACGCAAACAGCATTTCAAGCATAAGGAACTGAAAAGAAAATTCAAGCCTTGAATTGCAGCACTGGATAATTCTATAATGACACCAGGAATCATCAGAAGGAAATGAATCGGGGTCCCTGAGCAGCGCGGGGCGCTGCAGGCAATCTCTCCACCTGGCACTAAGTAGGTAACAAGAAGAGTTAGTTTTCCATCAAAATAAGAAAGCATGGAGGCAAGAGTCAGTGTGCTTGCACTGACAAATGCAACAGGGCAGACAGTGTGGAGCTGAAGATCTGAAAGTCGAGATGATATGGCGGCTAGCTGGAGATCCAGAGACGCAGGAGCAGGCTGGACATCCGGAGCAGTGCTCTTGTCTTCTCTGGACTGTGGATGCTGAGGTGAGTCAGTTTCCGAGGACATCCTCCACTGATGGCATCAAGGTGATCAAACTGCCATCCTCGTATGCCCTTCCAACCCCAAATATCAGCATTACAGCTCTGAGGGTACGGGAAGTATGTGTGTGTGTGGTTGTGGGCATGGGGATAGGGGGAGCTGATAGCATGGATGAGTGTATCACTGCACTCAAGGGGAGTGATCAACAGAATTGTGTGTGAAAGGAGATAGTGCATGGTGTAAGATATGGCATAAAGAAATATTCTAGGGGGGGGTATGGGATAAAGAGGAGCTAATATCAAGGAGTACAAGAAGAAAGTGTTTTGAAACAGATTGTGGTAGCAATTGTATAGTCCAGCTTGATGCAATTGAACTATGAAATGTTATGATGTCTTTAAGAGCTCCAAGTAAAGTAAAAAAGTTTTAAAAAGGAAATAAATATACAGAGTCACTGTACCCACACAATTCATCAATGTTCAACCATTTCTGAAGGTAGCAGACAAAGGCAAGTTTTCAAAAAGTGTGATTAGTAGGGTTCGTGCCAAACAGAATATCTTTAAACATGTCTGCTTTTAGGGAGTGGCTGCAGACAAGTGTTCTCAGTAAGACACTGGTCTCGGTCCCATTGGAGTGCCTTCAACACAAAGTTCCTGGGAAAACAGTGACTTCAGAGCGAATCTGCTGCAGGGTCAGTTTAATTCAAGGCAGGGAGAGCTGCTCAGAAAGTAATGGCAACTGTTGTTTTGAGGTTCCAAATGAGTAAATCTAATAGATTTTTTTTTTCAAGAGACACAGGACAAGACAGGCCCCTTAGAAACAAATTTTAAGAAAATTTAAGACAACTACATTGGTTAAAAATAAGCAACAAAAGTTATGCCTCGTCATAGCAAGAACCATCCTACGAGAAGTTCATGGGGCTGCCTTGTCCCATCCAGCTCGATCTTGCCCCTTTAGACTTCTGTTCTCCAAAATCAAAGTAGGTTAAAAAAGGAACAGGATTTGAGTTCTTCAAGGATGCCAAAACTGTTGTTTGGATGCAATTTAATTGAAGACACAAAATTCTTCAAGGAAGTGTGAAGAAGAGGGGAGCACCACTTTCTTCAGTGGACAGATCTAGATCAAAGACTCCCAAGCTTATTTGGCCTACTGCCCCCTTTTCAGAAAAAAATAAACAAAAACTCAGCACCCCCGATAATTAACAGTTTGTACTCTTCCTTTCTGATCCGCCATCTGCAGTGAAGCTGCCGTCAAGATGTAGATCTTCCTAAAACCCTAACGGGAAGAACCATCACTGCCAAGCTTGTGCCCTCAGATACGATTGAGAATGTATAGGTCCAGCTATGAAAAGATAGAACGTCTGGGGTCTTAAAGGCTTGAAGTTAAACAAGCAGCCATAGAGCATGGAAGCAACAAAGCCCACCTGGAAGAAGCACACCAGCCTGTGTGATCACGAGGTGTCGATGATATCAGGTATCAAGCAACAGAAGACCCACAACAAACAATCCTATTGATGTGAACGAGGGGGGTCCAGTGGAGACCCCAAGCCCATCTGTAGACTATTGGACATCCACTCACAGAAGGGTCACAAGGAAGGTACAAGAAGTCAGCTAGGGTGTGGTATAGCACTGATGAAACAAACATGCAACGTTCCTCTAGTTCTTTACTGTTTCCTTCCCCCCACTATCATGACCCCAGTTCTACCTTACAAATCCAGCTAGACCAGAGCATGTACCCTGGTACAGATAAGAGCTCTTGACACATGGAGTCCAGGACAGATAACCCCCTCAGGAACAGTAATGGGAGGAGTGATACCATGAGGGTTGGGGGAAAAGGGGGAGAAAGAGGGAACCAATCCCAATGGTTGACATATAACATCCCCTGCCAGGGGGATGAACAATAAAAGCATGGGTGAAGGGGAGACAGTGGACAGTGTAAGATATGAAGATAATAATTTATCAAGGGGTCATGAGGGTGGGAGGGTAAGGAAGGGAAGGGGAAAAAAGAGGAGCTGATACCAAGGGCTCAAACAAAATGTTTTGAAAATGATGGCAACATATGTACAAATGTATTGATACGATTGATGGATGGATTGTTTTAAGAGCTGTACAAGCCTACAATAAAATGATTTTTTAAAAAGAGCTGAAAAAGCCCTCAATAAAATGATTTATAAAAAAAGAAAAGATAAAGGCCAAGATCCAGGATAAGGAAGGAATTCCTCCTGATCAGCAGATGCCAATCTTCACAGGCATCAAAAATAAAAAATCATATCATTGTGAATGAGGAGGGTGAGGAATGGGGACCCAAAGCCCATCTGTAGGCAACTGGACATCCCCTTACAGAAGGGTCTCGGGGAGGAGACGAGCCAGTCAGGGTGTGATGTAGCAACAATGAAACATATAACGTTGCTCTAGTTCTTAAATGCTTCCTCCCCGCCCTCCCCCCCC
>NW_022103928.1:25048852-25051848 GCF_000313985.2 Echinops telfairi
CCTAGAATTGACAATACTGATCGAAATATACTCAACAAGATGATGTAATTAAAGAAGTGCTCATTAGTGTATACCAAGGAATTTCATGATAACCTAGTGTAACTAATTGGAAAAGGTCATTACTTTTCACCATTCTATAAACAGGAAATCCAATATTATGCAGAAATTGTAAAGGATTTCATTAATATCACATGCAAGTGAAATTATGCCGAAGATAATTAAAAGACAACTTCAGTGGTGTATTGCCTGTAACCTCTCATAATTTTAAGAAGGATTCAGTAAAGCATATGACATGAAGGATAACATTGCTGATGTCAGATGTGCCTTGGCTTAAAGCAGAGAAGATCAGAAGTATACATTCCTTATGTTCTATTGACTATACAATGGCATGTAACTTTGTGGATTATAAAAATGTATAGATATCATCATGCAGAAAAGAAATGATGAAACAATGAGATTTGTGCATATGGAGATCTTGCAAATAAACCAAAAGGCAGTCTTAGACTAGAGAAAGGGAAAGCTGCTGTTGTTAGATGCCATCAAACCAGGCCATCTGCTTGTCAGATGCTGTCCTTTCATCGTGCCTGTTCAGTCTGTCTAAGGGGAAAGAACCCAAGAAGCTGGAGCAGATGATGAACACACGGCGTCGGGAGTGGAGGATGTTCATTAACAGTATGTGACAGGGATATGCAGATGACAGAAACGTGTTTGCTAAAAGTGAAAAGCTTTGGAAGCCCTTCTGGTGAAGATGATAAATTAAGAATATTGAAGTTGTCAAGTATTAATTCAATATGCATGCACAGCCACCATCCATGAAAGAAACTGTGAAGGAATCAAATGACGTATTTTACTGGTTAAATCTGAAAAACCAGATCCTAAATCAAAGGTGTCCCCTTGAGGTTTAGGGGGTGCCTCACCAAAGCGATATTTTCAATTACCACATGTGTGAAACTGGAAAATAAATATTGAATACCAAAGAAGAATTGGTGTGTTTGAATTATGTTTAAAAAGAATATTGAATATATTTTGAACTTCCATGAGAAAAAAAATATCTCTCTTACAAGAAGTAAAGCTAGAGTGCTCTTTAAAGATGTGGATGTTGAGACCGTGTGTCTCCTAATCTGGACAGTTTTAGGGAGTCACCAGTCCTGGAAGATGAACATACGTAAATAGGGGATGAACTAAAAAGAGAACTCTCAATGAGACTGAGTATCAAACATGTTAATGACAACAATGGGCTCAAACATAGGAACAAAAGCAGAGAGAGTTTCGTTCTGTTGTGAATGTGGTTGCCATGAGTTAAACTTACTAAATGGCACTTAAAACAATACATTTTCTGTAAATGATTCTGCTTGTTTTCCATTAATTAAATATGTGCTCAAAAATTATGGGTTAAATTTTTCTGTGGAGCCCTGGTGGTGGAGTGGTTACGTGTTGGGCTGTCATCCCCATGGTCAGCAATCCCAAACCCCCAGCAGCTCCGAGGAAGAAAGACCTGGCTTTCTACTCAGGTAAACAGTTACAGTCTCAGAAACCCACAGGCAGTCACTAGGAGTCAGGACTGACTCAGTGGCAGTGAGTGAGCTTTCTATCCTCAGCCTGTAGTTAGTGATACCAATTTTCAATTAACTCAGATAAATTTGAAAATGTAGAACAAAATAAAATGAAGTCAATGAAAATTCGGTAAGTCTAATGTTTTAAAAGTCAGCTAAGAACTGACATTTTGTTTTTAGTGCTAATAAAGAAAAACACATGTTTTCACTGATAATTGCTCATTAGAAGACTTTTTAAAATATGCATGCTACTGAAGTATATAATACTGAATTATACTAATGATGGACTTGACATGTAATATCACTGTGTACTTCACACTGAAACAGAAATTCAATTAATATAATATTAGATGATAAAGGGAAAATAAATTTTCAGGTGAGATTTATAGTCTTTATTTTTTGAAAAGCCAAAAATTAATCTGAAATTGTCTTCTGCAGTTCTATAGCTCATTGATGCTGTTTAAAAATGGACACATAAAGAAGAGATTTGCTTTTTTTTAAGAGAAAACAAATCTTTATTAGGATATCATAATTCTCATTATCATCATCATTATTATTGACATACTCATCACTGAATCAGCCAGTCCCCAAGCCCCCAACACACAGATAACCAGCCCAACCCCTCAGTCAGCCTACGTTGACTCACAGGGTTCTAAAACCACCCACCGAGTGGATGAGGAAGGGGAGGCTCCATCTGTCCCAGGGAGAATGCTTTGCAGCTGCCCCCAGAGAACTCGATTCTGAGGTTGGAATAAAAAGGTGGTGGGGTAAGTATTACATAAGTTCAATGCAGGGTACAGGGAAATGTATTTCCCTGTAGACTATAGATGGGTAGATTGTGTGTGTTTCAGTGTCTTCCTGTATTAGCATCAGCAATGGATTTAGTTATGTGATAAATGTATGTATGCCTACTGAGAATGTGTTCGTGTACCAAGTATTATTTCTCTGGCTAAGGAGCCTCACGTACCCATGACCCCGTCCCTGCCCTGGTGGTAAGAGAAGTAAGTTAGAGGAATTTACCTTTGTCCCTGTTACAGGATCAATTTCTCTTCTGCTTAAGCTGAGATCTGCCTGGACCATCTCTGGCAGGGGAAAGAAGGATATTATGGATTTTTCCTTTGATACATTAAAAAAAGCATCTTCAAGTATCTGCTACAGTCCCCTAACCAACATATGCGAGCTATAGGAACTTCAGAAATATGACCACGATGATGGTGGTACATGGAAACCAATGTTCCTATGAGTATACTTTGTGTACTTGGTCAGCTGTCATAAAGCACCCTACATTTAAAAAAAAAGAAAGGTTTTTTTTGCCTCTCATGGAAATCATAGGATGTAATTAGAGTGATTTTGAGAGATGGAAGATGACATTGAGAGTTAAAAAATACCTTGAAGGGGCAGAAAACTATACACTTCTGACACAAATACTGGTGGGCATGAATA
>NW_022103928.1:25051948-25053896 GCF_000313985.2 Echinops telfairi
CACCCTTTTCGACCAGAATTTGCAAACACAGGAATGTACTCATACCGAAGGACACGGACCCAGCAATCCAGGGCGCTTTAGGCACGAGGAGTCTATGCAAGTACAGTCACCATGAGCTGCCACCCATGACTTGTTGCTCTGCACAGCTCTCCCATTCAATGGAGCTCAGTTTACCTTCATATGGCGATTTGTGCCAGGGGGAAACTTCCTGGATCAGTTCTTCCAAGTTCAGATCCCTGCTCAACAGATCAAAGCCTGTCATTTTACTGCGAGGGGGGCCTCCAAGTACTAAACAGGTGGTGATTCTGGGTCCCTTTCCATTGGACACTCACCAAACCAGAGGTTCCCCCAAAGTTTCAAAGACTGCCACTTCCACAAGTCTGGGGCGGTCTCTCTCTCCTTTCTCTCCCATTCTAGTACCCCACTCCTTGGTCCGAGGGTGCAGGCAGCTTTGAGGCCAGACTCAGTTCATTCTGCCAGGCCTCTCTGATAAGTCCTTCTGGTGTATCCCCTAGGTTAGGCCATGCTGCCCTCAAGGTCAGCATCTAAGGGCATCATGGTGTCTAGTCCCTGGTGTGTTTCACTGAGGGTTGGATAGAAACATCCTTGTAGTGTCTACCCAGGAACATAAACAAGGGTCATTGCCCTTCTCTGTTCCTTGCAATCAATGTGTAGCACCCCTTCCCTGTGTGGGGTTACTTTTCCCCAATCACCCACCATATTCACCAATGGAACGATCAGTGTCTCCTCTGAAATATAGATGCTCCTCTCCCTGAGCTTGATTTTCTGGCAAGGTTCTCCTTCTCTTCCTCTGGGGGGTGTCCATCTAGGGTGACTACAGAGGACTTAGTGTTTTATCCAGAAAATATAAAGAACTTAATAAAAAGACAGTCTAATTTTAAAATGGGCAAAGAACTTGGATACATATTTATTCAAATTGGATTTATAAATACCCAATAAGATTCATGACATTATTTTATGTTTTAATCATTTTATTGGGGGATCTTACAGCTCTTATCACAATCAATACATACATCCGTTTAGTCAAGCACATTCGTACATATGTTGCCATCAGCATTTTCAAAAGATTCATAACATTATTACTCAGAGAAGTGCACATCAAGATCACAGTGAGATACCACTTCACAACTACTTAGGAGGACTGTGATAAACTCAAACCAGCAAACAACCAGTACTGATAAAAATGCAGAGAATGACGGTCCATGTACATTAGTGTTTAGAATGTGAAATAGTTCAAATACTGTGAAGAGCTGTTCAGCAGCTCCTCAAAACATGAAACATGGAACTGCCACTTGATTCTGCAATTCCATCACTACACCCCAAAGACTGGAAAGCAGGGGCTCAGACAGATACGTCTACACCAGTAATAACCCCAGCATTATTCATAATCGTCACATGTTGTAAGTCGTCCAAATGTACATCAGCAGAAGCACGGATAAACCAATTATTGATATCTACTAGGACATCATTCAGCCATAAAATGAAGAAAGTGCTGATAGACGCGACAATGTGGATCAGCATCAAGATACATGCGAGGTGAGTTCAAACACGATAGGGTGGTGGAGGGCTGGGCAGTGTTTCATCCCACTGTCCATAGCATTGCTAGGAGCTGGAACCAACTCAAGGATACCTAAAAACAACACAAAATGTACCTAATACTCATTTGGGTTATGAGTATTCATGTGATATTCTTGTCATGAAGCACTCATAATAGCTCAATCCACAGAAAAATCATAGACATGGATGGTTTCTGGGTCTATGGGAAGGGAAAACTGGGCAGCAACTGCCTAGTGGTTATTGTGCTTCCTTTTGGGTAATGAAAATGTTTGTAACTAGTTACAGAGTGTGATTACACAAGTCTGATATACTAAATGTCATTGAATTCTTCACTTGAAAATGATTGATTTGTTATTTGAATTTCACCTCA
>NW_022103928.1:25053996-25055128 GCF_000313985.2 Echinops telfairi
GGCTTTCTTCTACCTTACCTTTACTGCTCTTTAATTTGCCCCTCTACTGCCTGTCTACTTACGTTCTTTACTGCACTTTCTCCAGGGATTGGTCTCTCATGACAACATTTCCAGAGTATGTGAGACGATCTCACCATCCTTGCCTCTAAGGAGCACTCTTACCATACTTTTCTCAAGACAGATTTATTTGTTTTTCTGACAGTCCATAGTACTTTTAGTACTTTTCTCCAGAGCCACAATTCAAATGCATTGATTCTTCTTTGGTCTTCCTTATTCAGTGTCCCACTTTCACATGCACATTAGACAATTGAAAACAACATCACGTGGGCCAGGCACATCTTAGTCCTCAAATGCCATCAGGGGCACCCAAGGGGAACAGGGTTTGGCAGAGCTTCCAGACTGAGAAGAGATTACAAAGAACGAATTGGCTATCCACTTCTGAGGAACTTGCCCCATAAAACTTCATGGACAGAATCAAACCTTGTTACATGCTGAAAACCTCATGAAATGAAGCAGATAATGTCAAAGATAGTACTTAGGTTGGAAAGCACTCGAAATATGACTGAGGAGGAACTGCCTTCTCAAAGTAGGGTCTATCACAATGACATGGATGTCGCAATGTCTGAGTGAGTAAAGCCTTCTAGCCCTTTATTGACTGATAGAGCACAACTCAACCTGAGAAGCAATATCTGCACACACCAATTAATTGGAACTTAGAATTTACAAAGTATGAATCTAGGACAATTGGAAGTTGTAGAAACTGAAATGGAAAACAAATATGAACATTCTAGGCATTAGTGATCTGAAATGGACTAGTGTTGGTCATTTTAAATCTTATAGATTACTATGCTCGGGACTTGGACAATCAAGAGAAATGGTTTTGCACTCCTTGTCAAAAAGGACATTTTAGGATCTATCAATGCTCTGTGTGACAGGATCATATGTATCCCATCAGAATAACTACTATTCAGATGCAGGCACCAACCACTAAAACTGGAAATGAAGATATTGATGAACTCTACCAAAGTCTTCAGTCAGAAATTGATCAAATATACTTCAGTAAACAAACATATAACCTAAAGAGAAAAAGTACCAAACATGCTGTCATTTGTTTCAGCTTTGTGTAAACCCC
>NW_022103928.1:25056303-25070190 GCF_000313985.2 Echinops telfairi
CCTTAAGTGGAGAGCAAATGTTTTGAGAATGATGAGGGCAATGAATGCACAAATGTGCTTTACACAATTGATGTATGTATGGATTGTGATAAGAACTGTATGAGCCCCTAATAAAACTATTTGAATAAATAAATAAGATAAAAGCAGGAGAATATTGCAAGTGAGGACACTAATCAAGAACCATAATGGAAATAACAAAGTTTTATTGTTTTTTGTCAGGTATTATTTAATATTTTTATTAAGATTTTAAAACTATTTCTTATAGCATAATTCACTATACTGGGAGTGGGAGACCTACATTCTTTCTCTTTCTTTTCCCCTGCATCACCAAGCAGCTTTTATTTACTTATTAAGTCATTTTATTGGGGGATCTTACAGTTCTTAGAACATTCCATACATCACTTGTATCAAGCATATTTGTACATATGTTGCCATCATCATTTTCTAAACATTTACTTAAATGTTAAGTAAAATAGATAACATAAATAAATAACAGTTTTTATTTATTTATGCTCACATAGCCTAACTTATCTATCAATATTAACATAGTTCATTTCTGTAACTCCCTCCATTCCAAAGCGGAGTGAAGACAATTGAAGACACATGCAACAGTTAGTCCAACGGACTAGCAGACACTCAACCCCACCTTGAGCCCCAAACAGCTAGATAGTGCCCGGTTCCCACTACCAACTACTCTGAAAGGGATCGTAGTAGAAGCAGAGAGGGGGGAAAATGCTAAACCAAATTCAATATTGTCAAAAAGACTAGGCTTACTTGATAGGATAGAGAATGGTAGACCCTTAATTACCCTTCAAGTCTAGAGCAGACCACAACATTCCCACCCCTACCGCAGGTGGCTCAATTTTAAGCAAAACAATAGGTCTATTCTAGGAATTACAGCACTAGGGAAATAGGCACTGTTTGGAACAATCAACCATTTGAGGTTAAAAAAAAAAAAAGTGCAGCATTTGCCCAGAGACAACGTTCAGAAGGCAGGAAGAGAAAAGAAGGCGGAATGTAAATGGTCAGGAACAATATGCTTAACAGAGGCAGTAGGATAAGTGACTTTACACTGTGGGGATTGCAGTCAATGACATGAAAGAAAGCATGTACGAACTGTTGACTGGAAAATTGATCTGCTCTGTACCTCTCCATGCAAGTCACACTAAAGCGTTCTTGTTTGTTTTTTAAATACCAATAACCCTATAATATCAGATTCTATTATTATCTTCACCATTGTTCATAGGATGAAACTAAGCCAGAAGAAAATGAATTAACTTGGTCAAAGTCCCCATTGAGTGATGAGTCTGGGACTTGAACCCAGGTAGTACGGTCTGGGACCCAAGTCATTTTATAATTCCTGTTTTAAAATACATAGCTAACAGTTAATGTTTCGGTTACTTTATATTTAATCAGCACAACAACCCCTTGAGGTGTATGTATAATTGCTATCTCCATTTTACAGAAGAAGAAACTGAAGCACCCGGGAATAACATAATTCTAAAAGGATCTCATTGTATTTAACCTAAGATTTTTGGTCAAAGAGTTGACAACACTAGGCAAATGTTTCCAACTTAAGGCATCGTGGCTCAAGATATTTCCTTCTTGTTATTGCCCTGGTCCTACCCATCCAAGAGCTGTCAGCAGTCTCAGAACTCTGGAAATAATTCTGTTCTGCTTAAGGGTAAGTATTGCAATTCCATAATTACAGTAAGATAAGCTATTGTGTGTGCGTGTGGGTATAACTAATCTGCCATATTTTTTTAATGTTGGAATATTGTTAGGCTAGATAGAAAGTCAGTTTGGACACATAGTGTCCTTGTGTTCAGAATGAAGTGCTGCCCAGTCCTGCATCACCCTCACAATTATTGTTGTTTGAGTCCATTGTTGCCACCATTGTGTCAATCCATCTCATCGAGAGTCTTCCTCTTTTTAGCTGACCGTCTTTGATGTTCATTTTCAAGGACTAGTTTTTCTGGATATGGAGTCAAAAGTAGTGAGACTTAGGTTTAAAAACTGGTTAGTGACACTTTGCTGCCCTCTGCTGAAAAGTTTTTGTGTGCATCCTCCTCAAGGTCTATGATTTCCTGCCTAATGCTTTACGTATGTATACACTCGTGTATAAGCCAAGTTTTTCAGCACATTTTTAATGTAGTTTTTGTGGTAAAATTAGATGCCTCGGCTGATATTCGGGTCGACTTATACAAGAGTTTATACGGTATGTTAGCCCAGTGGTGGGTTCTATCCTCAGAATATAAGAGTTTCAAGGAATTGTCTCAGGCATTCCACAAATGTCTCACTCACATTTTATGAATGTTGTTTTACAATGAATACAATATTGTGCATTTAATTGTTACATATTTAATCTTGGCACACTGGACACCACCTGGATCTAGTCTTAGAATGTAAAAGGAAAGCTTTCCTAAACCAGTTTCTTATCTTTTGCTATACTCTTGTACCCCATCACTCCCTTTCAAGCCTATGACAGTTAAACCATCCCAATAAGGCAAAGGCTTATAATTTAAATTTTTTAAATTTTGTTATTGTTACTGAGCATATGTATGGCAAAACACACCAAATACACAGTTTCTACACATACAATTCAGTGACATTGACATTAATTGCATCCTTGGAGCTATATAACTATTCTCACCCTCTTTTCTAAGTTGCTTCTCCCCCACTAACATAAACTCCTGTCTGATATTTCATACTGCTATTGCCAATTTGATCCTCTATAGATAACTTTTAAAAGAGCGCAGTACTCCAGGCAGGCTTCTTTTTTTTCCCTCGCTAGTTAGGCTAACTTCTTGTTTGATTGTAAGAAAACTTCAGGGGTATTTTAGGTTTAAAATGCAAAGGTTATCTCAGCATGACAGTTCCTGGAATCCATCCAACCTTCATGGCTCTAGAATGGCTGAAGCTTATAAAAAGTTGAAATTCTATTTTGCATTTTTCTCATCTTTTGTCAAATTGTTCAATAATGTGGTCAATCGTAACAGGGGTCTTAAAAACTAGTCAGGAGCCATGTAGGGTTTAACAATTGGCCTCTCCCTATCCAGAGCAAAGAAGAGTAAAGAAAGTCAAAGTCAAAAGGAAACAATTAGTCCAGTGGATCACACAAACTTGTCTTCACTACTCTGAAACCAGAAGCACTCAATGGTGCCCAGCTACCGCTACCAACTGTCCTCACTGGGACCGCAAAAAAGTCCTGGACGGAATGAGAGAAAAATGTACAACAAAATTTTAAATGATAAAAAAGACAAGTCACTGGTCTGATAGAGACAAATAGAACCCCTAGACAGTGGTCCTTAGATACCCTTCAAACCTGGAACTGGACCCACTTCTGGGGATCATCTTACAGCCAACCAACAGATTGTCTATAGAGTGAATAATGAAATTTGCTGGGATCATGTTTCTTCTAACAACTACCATGTGAGACCAAGAGGGCAGCATTTTCCCCAAGACAGAGCTCCGAAGGTTAAGAAGCGCAGGAAAGGAGGATGAATGGGCACCAAGAACCCAGAAGGAAAGCAAGAGAGAAGTATGCTGCTTCATTGAGGGAATTGGAACTAATGTTATGAAACAAAGTGTGGAAAATTGTTGAATGGAAAACTGATTTGCTTTGTAAGCTTTCACCCAATCTATAAGAAAAAGAAAGAAAGGTTTAGTAACAGTAGCCAGATATTTTCTAATTCTTCTGATGTCATGGCAAAGGATACAGTTGTTCACGAAATTAATTACACGTACATTTCATTTCCTCCTATTGCTGACTCTCCTGTTGTTCTAGGTGAATGGCGACCAACTGTTATAACTTGGACTTACATTTTATAAAGGATAGTCTTTTTAGCTTGAACATTTTAAATGAGTGTGTTATAGACTAAAGTATAGCCCCCAAAGCATATGTCAACTTATTTGAGCCATGATTTTCAGTGGCTTGACAGTTATGAAATGATATGATTTGGCAGTTATGTACCAAACAATATCACACAGATAGGCCTAACTCAGCCAAGGAATCAGCCAATACCTTCAACCAGGTCTCCCTCAGCCAGGTGGGAAGCACAGCTCTTGGCATCCCCTCCTGGCCTTCCACCAATCGCTTTTGCTCTGCCCTCACTCAGGGGCATGCTATAAGGAGGGCCTTTAGCATGCGGGATGCACACAAGCCTGTGTGATCCTTCAGGGCCCACATGGGCTTGGGCTCTTGGCCTCCAGGGATTCCCCAGTTCTGCATATGTGGGTGTTCTTTTCCATGTAGTTTTTCATGCCCAGTTGTGAGCCCCAGCACAGCTTCTGTGCAGCCTGGCACACTTTCCAGAAATAGCAAGTACCTTTGGATACTGTAAAACCTGAATCTTTCCTTTTCTTCATAAACACTCATTTGGATTATAAAATGTACTTCGGTGATCACCCACTCTAGAAACCTAATAATTTGGTTCCGTGATTCGGATAAAGACCTTTGGACTCTACCTTTAAGGTAAGTCCAGCTCGGGACAGTCTTCTGTCCCTTGAGCGGGCACAGGTCTGTGCCTCACTGACTCTTTCAGTGTACTTTTTGTTTCGGACTTCACCTCACCACCTTTGAGAGACTTGAGAAGCTCTGGTGGCTGAGTCAAACTTTCTAAGTGTTGGACTTAAACTGCAAGGTGTGCAGTTTGAAAATGCCAGCCGCTGAAAGAGGAAGGTGGAACCTCCTCCTCTCAGACTTGTCTGAAGATTTTACAGGATTACATCCTGCCTTTTGAAGCTGCTGCCAGCTGAGAGCCAACTCACCCAGGGGCCACATGTAATGTTTGGCTGCTGGAGCCCCTTGCCCTTCCCCCTGCATGTCTGCCTTTCTGCTCCACCTTGTGTCTGCTTTCCTATTTTCCCATGTGTTTCTTGCTTCTATATTTTGCTGAGTGTCTGCCTTTCTGCTGTCCAGTGCAATTCTGCATCCATGTTTTGCTGTCTGCATCTTCTAAAGCCTGTAATGCTGCCTGACAGTGGATGTCTGCTGGCCCCGCACTCTGCTTCCACCTACCTAATGCTGAGCTGAGACATTTTGCTCTGTGTTTCTGCCTCCCAGGTAACCCCAAACTGCCGCTCATCTGAGCCCTTTAAGTGTTGTGTTGGTTAAATCTGTTGGCCAATCTGCAGGGTGCCAGTCCCCCCTCACCTCAGACCTTTGACCCCACCATGGTTTGTTTGTTTTTTGCAAGAGAGCCGAACATGTGACTCCACAGATCTCACCAAGATGGTGTCTCCCAACCTCCCCTGCCATTTTTATTGCAGGACAGCTGAACGCGTGGTTTTCTACCGATCTCACCAGGATGGCGTCTCAAGGTGGTGTCCAGTACTCCAACCATGCGATTGGGGGACAGCGACTTAGTGGCTACCCAGCCTCTTCCAGTCTCTCCGGGTGTACCTTCCCTGCTCCTTTCATTTTTCCGGACTAGTCCTGCCAGTTTCCCACAATCGGCCCTGCCCTGCTTGTTGTCCCCTACTGGTTTGTTGTTGTTGTTGTTGTTGTTACTAGTCCCACCCAGTGCCCACGGTTTGGAGTTTCGGTTCTCCCACGGTTCCCCCACAACAGGATCAGCCTTAGCTGTAGTGGTTACTGCACACCGTTTCCTCCAGTTTATAAATAAGCAGCTTGGTTTTGGTGTTTGGCCTTTGTTTTTCTGCCAGTTTGTTGCTTTTGCTTTTCCTGCTGGTGGTTTTTCCTTTTGCCACCCTTTGGCAAAAGGCGTTTGAGAGCAAAGTCACTGAGTAACTGCTAACCTTGCTGCTTTGAAAGGCTCTTAAGTACAACTGCCTCCCTGCCTACGGCCTCCAAGCCATTTATATCCCTGGTATTCCAATTTCCCTAGCGTGGCTGCATTTAAATTGAGCCAATTGACAGGTCCTCATCCCCTTCAAAGGTTCTGGTAAGGCCACTCAGAGCAGTGGTCCTACCTTTGGAGGTTCCTGGAGGGGGGGACACTCAGGCCAGTGACCCACCTCCGTAGGCTCCCAAATGCCAACCCAGCCAGTGATAGTGAAAGCATGGCTTGCTGTCTAGAAAACAGTCATGACCTGCCCAGCTAGTTACGGCCAGGCCCTGACCCCACTGTGGATGGAGGCATCTGTCTATGGCCCCAGGTTCCAGAGGATTGTGGAGCCTCAGGTTAAAACCCCGAGACTCAGGGCAATATAACCTTGTTGTGTTTTCTAGATCGGCAACTAGGAGTCTGTTCCTCGGACAATGTATGACCCAGTGGTTCTCAACCTGTGGGTCACGACCCCTTTCACAGGGTTCGCCAGATTCCTAACAGTAGCAAAATTACAGTTATGAAGTAGCAACGAAAATAATTTTATGGTTGGGGTCACCACAACATGAGGAATTGTATTAAAGGTTCACGGCATTAGGAAGGTGGAGAACCACTCTTGGTCAGATTTGACCTGCAACTGCTAAAGAAGCGGAAACTGGAATTCGCCTGCAACTCCTTCTAGCCCCTGTGTATTCTAGGTGATGGGAACCCAGACCAAGGCTTAGCACACTTTCCCCTCTCCTCTGATACAGCCAGAACCTGACACATGTAAAGGATGGGAAAGTTGGAAGAGGTCCCCTTATGTTCAGGCATTTTTCCTCTTGAGAAAGAGTAAAGACCTTTGTTCCAAATGTGCCAAAGACCCTATGAGGGCCTTTCCAAAGCCTCGGACAATTCACCAGCCTTTCACCCTGATTGAACTCGGGCAGATTAAGAGTGACCTTGGCAGTTATTCAGCCAGTCCAGAACAGTACATAGTGACCTTTCAGCTCCTCACTCTAGTCTATGACTTGGCTTGGAAGGATGTAACGATTGTTCTAGGACAGACTACGACAGACTTTGAGAAAGAACGAGTTCTAAAGGAAGCTTAAGAACTTTGCCGGAGGTTTACATGTGATGAATGATAGGTATCCAAGAGGAGAAACAGCTGTGCCTCCAACTGACCCCACCTGGGATTATAATTAACCCAATGACAGGTGAGCATGGGAGTAGTTTCTGGTATGTATAAAAAAATGGACTAAAGTCAGGGTGGCACAAGGCCATCAACTACATTAAAGTGACAGCCATTAACCAGGAGCCTAATGAAAGACCTGTCCGTTCCTTAGAGCGGCTGAGAGAAGCCCTGAGGAGTCACACCATGGTAGACTTAGACCCATATGAAGGGCAAGTCCTACTCAGAGACACATTTCTCATTTAGGCCGCATCGGGCATCCTAGAAAAGCTTCAGAAGTTAGTGCAAACGCCTGAAGGAGTGACTCCCGAAGAGATGGTCACTAGTGCCAATGCCACCTTTTACAACAGGGACAAAGGGCGCGAAGCCCAGGCTCGGGAGAAAGAGAAGGGAGAACATTGGCATGCACAGGTCCTGGCTGCCATCGCTAACCGACGCCCGTCCACTGCCTCTCCGGTTCCAAGACCGCTGCAGTGGGTACACAGTCCCTTGTGTGTGTCGGCGTTTGTGTCACAGGGCAAAGGGTGCCTAATGGAAACAGGCCTGCATGAGGGCCATGCTATCCTTGTGAACAAACTGGCCACTGGCAGCGCTCTGTCCTATGGGGAAACTCAAAGAGGAGAGTGATCTGCTGGCCAGTCTGCACCTGCTACTGGACGAAGCTGCCTGGCTGGACGGCCTAGCAGCAAAGGAGTGTTGTTCCTGGTCTGGAACCCTGGTTGTGCATGCATGTTGGAAGGTGGGCCAATACATTTTTCCTATTTTGATGCTCCGTACTGCTTTCTCCAGACCCCTGGCACAACATCTATGTGTCGTGGGAGTGTCAGGAAAACCTGTAGTCAAATGCTTTACAGAATCCTTAAGGTGCCTCTGGGACAATTTTTACCTCTCTCATAGCTTTCTAGTAGTCCCTGAATGTCCAGCTGTCCTTCTAGGCCGAGATATATTTTCTAAGCTACACGTATACATAGTCATAGGGCCTTGTCCTAGCCTAGTCCGCAATAGCTTTCCAAATGTTCCTTATTTCCGAGGAGCTGCCCAACTCCATTAAGTCGGGGGGCCAAATCAAGGCACTCCTAGAATCTGTCCAGAAACCCTGGTGAGGGCACCAGACAGGCAGCCCTCACCACAAACCTCCTAGTCTCCATAAATGCCTTACTTCCCCCAAACCAGCTTCCTCTTCCAGATTACTCGCCTGGGGAAGTGGAGCAGGCTAAAATTCAGGAATTCTGCCTTCAACCTGATGGACAGTGGGAGAGAAATAACAAACTCCTGTTGCCACAGAGGTTACAGTGGAAAGTTGTAAAAGCTTCCCACGATGCCACCCATCTTAGTTTTAAACCTTCTTTGACGCTGTTCACTCAACAGTTCTCTGGGACCAACTTAACCTCAACTATCAAGTCGGTAACCTCTCACTGTCCCACCTCCCAGACCAGCAGTCCCCAAGGGGCGCTGAGAAGTCACCTTGCTCAGCCTGCCCGGCACAAGGGATCTTACCCTGGGAAGCCTGGAAGATAGATTTTACCCAGTTCCAGCTGTCCAGGGGTTCAAGCATCTTCTTTAGCGGTGGATTGAAGCATACTCCACCCATACTGAGAAGGTTCAGGAAATGTCCAAAAGGTTACTTCAGGAAGCATTTCCTCAATTTGGGCTTCCCAATTCACAACAAGGTGATAATGGGCCTGCTTTCAGCTCCCAAATCACTCAGGCAGTCCCTCAACACTTAGGAATAACTTATGGTCTCCACTGTACCTGGAGGCCAAAATCCTCAGGACAAGTAGAGAGAATGATCCAGCACTGACAGCTAACCTTCAGGAAGTCTCAGATGAAATAGAATGATGCATTGCTCTGTTGCATCTCAGAATTGCTCCATGGCAACCAAATGTTTAAGCCCCTAGGGAGTTTTATATGGGCGACCTTTCCTTTTAACAGAGCCAGCTATAGACTCTGGGGTGGCTTTACTACAGCAATAGGCCATAAGAGGAACCCGATGCGAGGATGTATTCCTTCAGCCTGGGCTCATCAGGCCCAAGGGGAGGAAAAGCTACACCCCTTGTGTCTCCCTGGAAACCTAGCTCTTATAAAAACCTGGAAGGATGTGTCCCCCAATTCACAGATCCAGCCAGTCTGGAAGGGTCCCTTCCCAGTAATTCTCTCTACCTCCATGAAAGTTCCAGGACGAAGTGCTTGGATCCACATTCACGGGGGACATTGGGGAAGCCTTCCCAACGGGACCCTCAGACATAGATCACATGGACAAGTGCTCCTATGAACTGTTGGACAGTCTTCAAATGGTGTTTCAGCAACACCCTGAGACAGAGTGCTCTGAAGTAAACTTGCGCCTATGCCTATCAGTCCACAGTTAATACCTCCCAAGATTTGCTTTCAGATCTTCCAGTGTGACACGAACCCCCATTTCCATGGGCACTGCTATCTCACAGCTCTCCCCCAACCTTGCCTACACGGTTCACCTGTTTTGTTTCTTCCAGAAGTCGTCAGGTTACTAATGACACTAAACCAAGATTGCCAACCCCAGGATCACCAGTGCCTGGATCACCCTAAGGTGACCAGATTTAAAGCAGGACAACATTGACCGGGGGGTGGGGGGTGGGGTTCTTGATTAAAAATTTGGTCTATATGGACCAAATAGACCGTTCCCTAGTTTGTCATGCATTCTTTCCAAAAATCAGGACTTTTTTAAAACGCCAAAAATCGGGACTGTCCTGCCAAAAGCGGGATGTCTGGTCTCCTTACCCCAGCCTCATCCATCGTGGACAATCCCTCCCAGCAGAGTAGGAAGGGTGTGGACCCCAAAAAGTCCCATGCCATGTCCCGTAGCAGCATGAAGCAGCCCAGTACCCCCAGAGATTTGGTCCACACTCCTTCAGTGGGGAACTGTTAGGTGGCTAGCTTAGGGACAAAGGAGAGGGTTGTCTCTCCCATGCCTGCAAAGGGCCACATAATGAAGTTGGGGGGAAATGAGGCACCCTATTAGACATCTATGGGAAAAACCCAAACTGAGCATGCACAGACCAGGACCCCCTAGGCCAGGTAAAACCAGTATCTTGGGCACATCCACTGTAGGTGCCAGCAAATGACATCACGCAGGTGTGCCTACCTCAGCCAAGGGAATCAGCCAGTACCTTCAACTACACCTCCCCCAGCCAGGGGGCGGTGTAGAATAAAGGCAGGAAGCACAGCCCTGCGTACCCTCTTGGCACTCTGCCCCTGCTCAGAGGCATGCTGTAAGAAGGACCTCCAGCACGCTCAGCAGGGCCCACTCCGGGCCTCCTGGGGGCCCACATGCGCTCAGGCTCTTGGCCTCTAGGGATTCCCCAGTTCTGCATGTGTGGGTGTTCTTTTCCACATGACTTTTCATGCCTAGCTGTGAACCCCAGCACGGCTCTGTGCGGCCTTGCTTGCTTTCCAGAAACCGTGTGCGTCTTCTGAGACTGTAAAATCTGAAACCTTCCTTCATAAAAACTCACTTGGATTATACACGTGCTCCCGCGTGAATTCTTTCAGCATGCGAAGCAAAGAACCTAGGTATTACCCACTCCAGAGCATGTCCCTTGGAGCCAGGGTCCCTGTGCTGGGAAACTCTTCGGCCCATCCCTCAGTGCTGAAAGAGGACAAAGACCTTCCCCTAAAACCGTGACTCACAGAAAGACAAATCCTTCCCCTAGAGTTTGTGCCCTCAATGTGAACTTCTAGCCCCCTAAATGGTGAGAGAATACACTTCTGCTTCTTAAAGCCGCCCACTTGTGGTCTTACTGAAACAGCTGCCCTAGAAAACCAAGATGGACTGTGAGCCGCGTGAAGATTACCCAAGGAAGAATCTGATGAGAAATGCCGTCCTCCAGAGCCGACAGAGAAACCAACTGTTCCCTAGAGCTGGTACTCTTGAATTTGAATTTCTTACTTCCTACACTGGGAGAGGGTAAATTTCTGTTTATTAAAGGCACCTTTTGATATTGTTCTTAAGGTAGCACTTGATAACTGAGACATAGTGGGAGCTTGTCTGTGTCTGAATTGTAGACTGTAAGTGGTAAGAAATACTTTGATGCCTTATTTCGAAACATGTGGCATTGTCGTTTTATGGATTACTACCTGGTCCTGCCAGGGAACTCAATTCTTGACATGTTTTTAAGAGGACAGGAAGGACGGGAACAGCATTAGTTATTCTTGTTGACTGATTCCACCCTGTTACTTCTGTCCTTTGACATTCTCTCACACTGTAAAATAACCTTGGTTTGTGTCTCGACTGACCTTGACCTTGACCAAAGATGGAAAAATTCTAAACCATCTCTTACCTTTATGGTTGCAAGAATCTCTTGACTAGTCTTCTTACTGTTGGTGTTATAACCCTACAATTCACCTTCTATAACAAAGAGCCAGGATGATCTAAACTGCCCATCTGACTGCGGCCTGGGGCCCTGTCAATTTGGGTAAGTCGCTCAACCTCTATAAGCCAGTTTTATTCCAGCTGTAAAATAGAGCTGCTAATCTTCACCACAGGAGCCCTGGTGGCACAGTGGGCTAAGCATTGGGCTGCTCACTGAAAGGTCAGTGGTTCACACCCAACCGCTGCTCCATGGGAGAATGATGTGGCAGTCTGCTTCTAAAGATTTACAGCCTCAGAAATCCTACAGAGAAGTTCTACTGTGTCCTATTGGGTCAGTATGAGTCAGAATCGAGTTGAGGGCAGGAGCTTTGAGGGAGTTTTTCCTTATTGTTGTTAATCTTCATTACGCAAGGTTCTGGAAAGAATGAACAGAGATGGTTAAATAGGACTCAAAACATGGCAGCTGTAGCTGTAGCTGTGTGTGACTTCTACTCCTTCCCCCAGCTAATTCTCCTTGAGCTCTGCTTATCTCCACAGGCAGCTGCAAATAGGGCAGAGAAGGCCAAAATGTCCTAGGTTGTTATCTCTTACATTCAGGATTAAGTCCAAGTCCCTTCAGATAGCACTTGCTACATGAGCGTGCATGCCACAGACACAGCCCTTGTGCTCCTCTTTGTATAACTCTGCTTCTCATACTTGCGTCATTTCTTTACTCCCACTGTCTTCTCCAACTGGAAACATTTTCATAGTCCCAGGCACCCCCCTACCTCCTCACCTCTGGTATTCACCCCTCCAGGAGGCTCTGCACTATGGTCTTACGGGCCATCTCTATTGTTTGACTCGGAGTCTTTTCCAGCAGGACCGGGCATCTTACTTTGCATCTCATGCAGCAGTTACATTTCCTGAAAAGTACAACTGGTTTGGGACTAGTAGTTAAGCAACTGAATCAGCTAGTAGATGAGTACTGTAAATTCCAAATGACCAGAGGCACATGGATTTACCCAACCTGAGTTGTTGTCAACAGGAGCCCCTGGGTGGTAACAAGCGATTCAGAATCCATCCAGGTGTATTCAATAGGAAGACCTAGCAATCTACTTCAAAGCCATTGAAACCGCTACGAGCACACGCCTGAAGTTAGCATGAGTCAGAAGTGACTTGATAGCATCTGACTTCATTTGCTTGAGACTAGCTTATGTGTTATTAGGTGTTTAGAAGACAGCCACAAACGTACAACTTGAAAATAAAAAAGAGGAGCTGATACCAAGGACTAGAAAGAAAATGGTTTGGAAATGTTGACGGCAACATATGAACAAGTGTGCTTAATATAATTGAATAATGGATTTTTATAAGATTTATAAGAGCCCCCTAATAAAATTAGTAATTAAAATAGATCGATAAATATATAAGCATAAAACTTGCCACTTGATTCTAGGTAGGAAATGGTGTGGTTAGTTGTTAGTCTAACCCCACGTAGAACAAAAAGAAATTTGCCTGGCCCAGCACCATTTTCATGCTCATTGGTATGTTTGAGCCCATTAGGTCATCATGCCAGTCGATCTCACTGAGGGTTTCCTTCAGCTTTGCTGGCCCTCCACTCGACCACACGTAGGATCCTTCTCCTACAGCCAGTCCCTCCTGTGACTTGTCCAAAGTAAATGGGTCAACTCACTGAGATAGAAAGCAGAGACGTGGAATTTTGCGTGAATAATTTTTGAAGCTAAAATGATTTGAGATAGATATCTCATGTGCATGCCTGCCAGAATCTACGATCTATCTGATGTGCTTATTGTGGCAATAGTATTTTCATCCTTTTTTAGTATAAACTATTGGACAGTATTAAATATTTTACACTGCATATTATGTTGGTCAGAAACAGAAACTCAACTAAGGGTCCTACTACCTATCATAGCAGGTCAAATTAGGAAAATACGTTCTTTAGCATTGAAAGTAAAGAACAGAGCCTGATAGAAAACATCTTCTAGAGATACATTCACGAACCTACTCCTTTCCGCTTGTGGATGCTGCGGAGGAACCTCGTTAGGGTATTCCCCTCCCACCCCTGCCGTCATGTCTGCGGAGCCATTGGGAGCAATGGGGGACGCTCACAGCCTGTGTAGTAATGAGACACCAACGCCAAGCGGTCCAGAGGGTTCGGTTTCGCCCGCCCCACTGTGCAGGGGTGGATACAGCCCTGAATGCAAAGCCACACAGGGTAGATGGAAGAGTCTTGGGACTAAAGAAGGCTGTGGCACAAGAGGCCTCTCTAAGACCAGGTGCCCATTTAACTGTGAAGAAGGTCTTTGTGGGTGGCATCAAAGAAGACAATGAAGAACACCACCTACCCTGTTTCCCTGAAAATAAGACAGCTTATGTTAATTTTTGAAATATCCTTATAAATAACGTTGGAAGACTGCTTAGAGCCAGAGAGCCATGTTTCACAAACCTGGTTGTGAGTTGAAATGAAGGCTGCTGCTGTGTAACCTGGACTTTACCATTAGAAATGGTCACCCAGCTGCCCCCTTGGATGCAGGCTGGACCTAATCTCATTTCCAAAATTTTCTATGTGTTTGGTTTGTATTGTT
>NW_022103928.1:25070482-25071956 GCF_000313985.2 Echinops telfairi
AAAAAGAAAACTGAAAAAAAATGGAAATGGATTGGAGTAGCAATTGTACAATTCTGCTGGATGTGATTGAACTATGGAATGAGAAGACATATGTATTAAATTCCAATTAGCAACAACAAAAGGTCACCCAAGCAAGTTAATTAACAGTTTATTTGGTTATAAAAAATGGTTGTTGGTGAAAGCTAGCTAGATTTAGGAACAAGTGGGGTTGTCTCCTCAGTGCCTGCAAAGGCCCACATGGAAGGGTTGAAAATAAATCAGGCAACCATTGAACACCTATGGGAAAACCCAAACTGAGCATGCAAAGAGACTAGGACCCCCTAGCATAGGTGAAACCTAAAACCTAGCCGCCACCTAGGACCATGACATCACCCAGGTGCGTTTAAATGCAGCCAATAAAATCAGCCAAAACTTTCAACCACGACTCACCAGCCACAGGTGTTAAAACTCTGGCTGTGGGAAAGCCAGGTCTCTTTTTACTCTGCCCTTGCTCGGGGACATGCCTGAAGGACCTAGTGTGTGGAGAGAGCAAGCACCTGCATGCTCCACCCCCTCAGGGCCTGTCTTAATCTCTGGGACCCCCAGTTCTGCAAGTGTGGGTTCCTGTCCCAGAGTTCTTTTCCACGTGGTTTTCATGTCCACTTGTGAACCCCAGCATGACCTCCACAAGGCTTGGCACCCTTTCCAGAAATAGCAGGTTCTCTTTTGAGACTGTAAAACCTGACACTTTCCTTTTCCTTCATAAAAACTCACTTGGATTACAAAACATGCTTCTGCGATGTGAATTCTTTCAACATCGTGTAGCAACAAGCGAGGTTTACCCAACTCCAGAAACCTAACATTGGTACATCCTATGCAATACATCTAAACTGAATAATGGTAGCAGATAAAATTGTAGATGAAGTTGGAACTTATGTATTGTGGTAGTTACATAATTTTATGTCAACTTAAAGTGTGGGGTGACAGCCTGATGGTGCCTTCTTGTGGGTGTGACCTCTTCATATGGAGGGTCCTGGGATCCTCCTCCTCTCTCTCTCTCCACCTTCCTACTGGATAGCCACTCGGAGAACTGCACTAGCTCTAAAGATACATCCATTGGCATTGAATCCAAAAGACTTTGCACCCACTGGCCTGCGATCTTTCTGCATCATTGCATGTGGCTTTGTGACTCTGAAGAGGGATTTGTGGACTAGAATTGGGGATTATGAACTAGTATCAAATTTATGGACTTCAGTTGGACTGGGCTGGGATGTTTTCCTTATATATAATTACTTCTTTGGATAAAGCTTTTATATGAGTGTCTCTGGATTTGTTTCTCTAGTCAACCCAGCCTAATACATGTATCATCCATTATCATGTATAACCAATAAACAATTTAATCTTAAAAAAAGAAAACATTTTCAAAAGTAGTGGCTCTCAACCTTCCTAATGCCGTGACCCTTTAATACAGTTCCTCATGTTGTGGTGACCCCCC
>NW_022103928.1:25073132-25103343 GCF_000313985.2 Echinops telfairi
CTGGCAGGGGTCTCCACACGGCTGCTCCAGCACCCAGGGCTGCATCGGGGTAGGTCCATGTGGCTTCTCCTCAGGGATGTCTTGCAGGAAGCCAGTCTTGCAAGCTGAAGCAGGGAACTGCTAAGGCAGCTACACCCTGGTGCGACCATCACAAAGCAAGAGGCCCGAGAACTTAAAAGATGAGGCTCACTGAGCCATTCATCCCTCCGCCCTTCAGTTAACCCCACATGTGTTTATTAGCCAGGTTGGCATAATAAACTACCTCAGGCATGGAGTTGGTTTCAAATCATAGCAATGTCATGTAAAACAACGAAACACCACCCAGCCTACTCCATCCTCACAGCTATTAGGTTTGAGCTCATGGTTGCAGTCACTGTGTCCATCTAGCTTTATCAAGAATCTTTCTCTTTTCTGCCACCCTTCTGCTTTACCAAGCATGATGCCCTTTCCCAGAAAGCCTCAGATCCCTCCTACAGAGTGACTGGTGGTTTCAAATGCTGACCTTGCAGGAAGCAGCCCAACACATAGCCCAGTACCCCACCAGGGCTCCATAGTAGAAGAGACAGACATAGTTCATTAATCCTACTAATAAGGGAGTCATTCCATAGTGAGGGAACAGGGAGGTAAATGGTCTGGTTGAATGGTACGATGCTCTATGAGAACTTGGGACAGGGATTCTGACTTGGAATGAGAGTGAGGATGATTATGGCAGATTCCCTAAGGAAGTGAAGCTGAAGGTAATGGAAGTACAGGAGCTAACCAGGCAAGGCAGTGGCATGGGAGGAAGAGCACACCACACTGGGGAAATGGCAAGTGTTGAGGTTAACGATGTGGTCAGGAGGCTTGGCACAAGCACCAGACTGAGGGGGATAAAAAGCTGTGGTCAGTGTGCATCCAGGAGTTGTTGAGGGAAGAGTAGCTAGTGTAGTATTCGGTGATGGTGCAGGGCAGAAATGAAGACACGGACATGGGAAATATGGTGTGACACCAGCGAAGGGCTCACACCTCTGCTGGGTGTAGCACAGATGGCTGCCCTGTGCATGGTCTTTTATTTTCTCAGCTAGCTAAGGCATGGGTTAGTACGCACGTATGCACTTTCTCAAAGTAACAAGGAATGAGGGAACAGACTAAGCACTAGGTTCTCATAACAAACTGCCTTATCAGGAGGCTCAATGTTTTTGTCCTTGGGAAGGAGCACAGTGCCCTTGGACAGGTCCTGTTCCCAGAACGGGCTCCAAGCTGTTTGCAGCCAAGGTGCCCAGACACCCCTCCTTTGCGAGGGATATCTGGTGTCCATGGAAACAGTCCACTGCCCTCAGTCTCTATTAACTCCTTCGGGGCCAACAAGCTAGAACAGCCAGAATCAGGAGGATTCTGTGTGTCCTGAAGAATTCTCATCTTTATCTTTTGAATAATGAGAACCTTAGAGCAGAAGAGTTTTGTTTGTTTGTTTAATTGAAGGATAACATCATACAGCAAAATGCATACATCTATAAACTTGATAACTATTTATATTTATATACAAGTAACTACCACCAAAATCAAGATATAAAGCATTTCCATCATCCCAGAAAATTAATGTTATGCCCCCGAGTCAATAACTTTTAAAGGAAATGACTTCTGACTTTATTGCCGTAGATTGTTTTTATGTCACTGAGCTTTACATAAATGAAATCATACAGTATACTCTTTTGTGTGACGTCTTTCATTAAAAGCCTGTCTGTGAGATTCATCCGTGGTATTGCACGTAGCAGAAGTCTTAGGAAGGTTTGACTCAGAAATGAAGGCAAAGGATGTGCAGGAGCTAAACAAGAGCTAATATAGTAACAGCCCTTGACTCCACAGAGTTCAGCTGAGGTTTGTGGTTATGGGAATCCGGTGTGGTTAAATGAGACTTGCTCATCCCTACTGATTTTCTAATTTTGAATGGAAGATTTATTTGTGCCTCTTTTTCTTCTTGTATGGTGGTCTTTCCTTTTAGATGGGGTTGTGTGCAAATGAGTTAGCACCAACTCATAATGACCCTTTAGGCCAGAGACAAGCTAGCCCACAGACTGAAATCTTTATGGGTGCAGGTTGCTGCTGGTCTATAGATAGAAAAAAATTTATATCATTTTATTGAGGGCTCTCATAACAATCCATCCATCCATCCATTGTGTCAAACACATTTGTGCATATGTTGCCATCATCATTTTTGAAACATTTCCTTACTATTTGAGCCTTTGGTATCAGCTTCTCATTCCCCCTCCCCTCCCTCCCTCATGAAATCTTAATAATTTATAATTTATTTTTCATGTTTCACACTGATTGCTGTCTTCCTTGACCCACTTTTCTGTTGTTCATGCCCCTGGGGTAGGGGTTATACAGCAATCATTGTGATAAGTACCCCCTTTCTCCCCACACCTTCCCCTGCCCTCCTGGTATTGCTACTCTCATTATTAGTCCTGCAGGGTTTATCTGTCCTGGATTCCCTGTGTTGTGAGCTCTTATCTGTCTAGCCAAATTTTTAAGATAGAATTGTGATCATGATGGTGGTGGTGGGGGGATGGATTAAAGAAATAGATGAAAGTTGTATATTTCGTCATTGCTATACTGCATCCTGACTGGCTCATCTCTCCCTTGTGATCCTTCTGTGAGGGGATGTCCAATTGTCTACAGATGGGCTTTGGGTCTCCACTCTGCCCTCCTCCTCATTTGCATCAATGTGATTGTTTGTTCTTTGATGTCTGATGCCTTATCCCATTGACACCTCATGATCACACAGGCTGGTGTGCTTCTTCCATGTGGGCTTTGTTGCTTCTCAGCTAGATGACCGTTTGTTTATCTTCAAGCCTTTAAGACCCCAGACGCTATATCTTTTGATAGCCAGGCACTATCAGCTTTCTTTACCACATTTGCTTATGCTTCTATTTTGTTTTCAGCAATTATATCAGGGAAGGTGAGCATCACAGAATGCTGGGTTATTAGAACAAAGTGTTCTTGCATTGAGGGAGTACTTGAGTAGAGGTCTAATGTCCTAGACTGAAATCTTTTAAAAATCATTTTATTGAGGGTGAAATGCACACATGGTAAATGATGCCACTGAGAGCTGCACAAGAGAAAAAGATGTTTTTGGTGAAGAACATGAAAAATATAACCCTGCAATAACACTACCACCAACTGAAAATATGTGTATGTTTATACAAATATGTATATAGACATATGTATGGATATATGTGTGCACAAATGTATCTATAGGCGTGTACATGCAGGTATGTGTATATAGGCAGGTCTATCTATATAATAAATGACATAGGGGACATAGTTATAGATGCTTCTGTGACATAACCAAACACCCATAGTTTTTTCTAGGTTTGGAGCTTAGGGCCATAGCGTTGTGCCACAGCTCAGTGAGTTGGCATAATATAGTTCAGCAAGTGTTATGTCCTCCATCCCAATGCGGTGAGTGGTGTCTGAGGTCTTAAAGGCTTGTGAGCAGCCATCTGAGATACAACTACTGGTCTCTGCTTATCCAGAACAAAAGAAAAAAGATGTTGGTCAGAGACCCAGAGAAGAAAGCAATCTATAGGACGTATGGTCTCAAACCACAACATTATCTACCGTGAGGCCAAAAGAACTAGATAATGCTCTGCTGCGACTACTGACCATTCAGATCAATATGGGAGAAAACTATGAAACAGAACTCAAGTCTTTAAAAAGTCCAGATTTATTGGATTGATTGAGACCAGAATGACTCCCCAAGACTACTGCCCTGAGATCCTCTTTAGATCCTAAGTTCACAAACTTGACTGATTATTGGAATCACCTAGGGATCTGGTGAAATGACAGACACTTGGGCTGTATTTGAAGAATCTCTAGAGGAGGGGCCTAGGGAATGTGTTTCACAAGATCCACAGGTGATTCTAATGACCAGCCAAGTTTGGGAACCTAGACTTTAGACCTTAAACCAAAACATTCCCTTGAGATCACCTTTTCATTGAATGACAGATGGGTCTCATTTAATAAAGACTACAATCTGTGAGTAATGAGCTCATTTTCTAAAACATTTGTATGAGACTAAATGGTCAAAAAGTTAAGAATTTCTGTTACTATCAAATCTTATTGTGTGGTTCCCATAGTGACCTAGAAATTCTTTTGATTCTAATATATGTGAGTCTTGAAACTCCAACTATACATTTATTTAAATGCTCTTATCTGTAATTTCTCTATATTTCAAAACGGAGATCCTTTTGAAATATCTGTATTCCTGTACGTCAAGTGTTAGTGTTTCACTCTTTCATGTAGGACTGAGTAACAATGAAAACAACTTTTCAGTAAGCTTTTCCATGTCTTCTTTCTATTTTCTTTTTCAAATGTAATTTTTAAGTAATTTAAGTGGTGATATAGAGTGAAAAACCTGACTCCCAGCTCTGTCTCCCAAAAGACACCTCGTGTCCTAATGGGTTACAGATTGGGCTAACTGCAAGATCAACAGTTTGGATCCACCAGCTGCTTCCTGGGAGAAAGATGAGGCTATCTCATCCTGTAAAGATTTACAGCTTTGCAAACCCACAGAGGCAGGTCTACTGCTGAGAGGCAGAGTTACTGTGAGGTAGAATCAACTCGATGGCAGTGAGTTTGGTTTTTGGTCTCCCAGTCTCTGTCCTTCTCATAGGCAATTAATACTATTAGTTATTTGTGTAGCCTTCTATAAAAGTTTTGTGCAAATAGGTCCATTTACTTAGCTATAGTTGTCCTTTTTAAGTACCAAACCAACTCATGTCGATTCTGACTCATAGTAAATCTATAGGACGGTAGAACTCTCCCTGTGGGTTTCTGAGATTTTAACTTTTTATGGAAATAAAGTGTCATCTTTCTCCCAAGGAGCCACTGGTGCGTTTGAATTCCTGACCTTGTGGTTAGTAGCCCAACATGTAACCACTATGCCACCAAAGCTCCTCCTTTTAAGTATAAATGGTAATATATATCCATACTGTTCTGCATTTTGCTGAGTTTTTTGCTTTTCCTTTTTTCTTAATAAGATAATTACTCATTAGATAAACAAGAATATGCATGCCTAGTTTATAGGGGTGTTGTGAAGATTAAATGAGTTAAAGAATGCAAAACCCTTAGAGGGGAGGTGATTACATAGAGGTGTAAGCAGCAATCATGGATGTCATCAAAATTGATCCAGGAATGGGTTTTGGGCCTAGCTCCAACTTATGAACAATTAGTTCTTACATCATGGCCCTGCTCCATACTTTCCCTTAGGAAGGGAACATAGAGAGAGCGGTGCTATAGCAAAAGGTAGTGAAGAAATTACATAGATGGTTCCGGCTACTAGATAAGATAGTGTCATTTGGGGTTTTAAAGGCTTGTCTCCAAACAAGCAGCCATCTAAGTGAGATGTCAACTAAGTCCACAGGGAAGAAGCACACTATTATCAGTCACCAAAGGATTGTGAAGCATTTATGGTAATCGAAAGTTGAAGGAGGGATTAGTATCAGAGGCTAAAATGTAAGAATATTGTTTGCAGAAGGCTATGGATGACAGTGGAAGCCCAAGAGCCATTTGTGGAACTTCCTAGGAAATAAGCCTCTGGTGGGTGAACTCCCTCTATCCAGAATTGAGGGATAAGAGGAAAGTGGTTATTAAACAGAGTGAATTAGATTTGAGTATAGAAGATCAAAGACATAAATTTAACTTGAACAGTTAAAACTTTGTCAGCAGACACCCCACCCCCACCACCCATGATGGAGGCTGGGTCTGATCTGGTTTCCCAAATTTTCTGTACTTTTGGTTTGTACTGTTGTTGTTATTTTTGGTTTGGACTTATTAGGGAGTATCTCAGAGGAGTTAGGTAATTGGGGGCTACCCTCTTGAAGTTCTGCTATATGTTGGCACATGAAACCCAGGATTGATGAGCCATAGAGATAGAAAGTAGAATAAGGGATTAGGGGGAGGAGGGTACAGTGCTGCTGGTGATGGGGGAGGGGAGGCAGAGACAATATCAAGGAATCCATGTGGAAAAGAAATGTTTGGAAATTGATTGTGGTAGCAAATGAACAATTCTGCTGGTGACTGAACTATGGAGTGATATATTTATCAATTCCCAATTAATGATAATTTTTTAAAAAGAACAGAAAAGTAACATCAAGATAAACTGGAAAAAGATTGAAGTAAAGGATTTAGTTTTTTGGGTCCACAATCAGCACTTATGGAAACCTTAGTCAAGATAAGAAACATTACATAGGGCAAACCTGCTGAAACAACGAAAACCAAAATTTAGTTTTAAATATTAAAGAGCAAAGATGTTAGTTACCTTGAGGACTGAAATGCACCTGACCCAAGCCATGATTATCAATCACTTTATATGCATTTCAAAGCTGAATAATAAATGATAAATGAAGCAGACCACAGAAGAAATGATACCTTTGATTTATGGTATTGTCAAAGAATATTGGATATACCTTGGACTACCAGCAAATGTTTTGAAGTAATACAGCTGGAGTATCATTTTATTGGGGGCTCTTAGAGTTTTTATAATAATCCATACATTAATTGTATCAATCACATTTGTGCCTATGTTACTATCATCATTTTCAAAGCATTTTCTTTCTACGTGAGCCCTTGGTACTCTTTTTCCCTCCCTTCCCTATCTACTCACCCTCGCTAAGTTATACATTATTGTTATTTTCATATAACAATATGAAATAAATGAATGTTATTTCATATAAGACTTCCACCGTCTGTTGCCTCCCTTCACCCATGTTTCTGTTGTCAGGTGTGTGTGCGTGTGTTATACACTGATCATTATTATCAGTAACCCCCTTGTTTTCCCCTTCACCTCCCACCTTTCCCCTACCCTCATGGTATCACTACTCCCATTACTGTTCCTGAGGAGTTATCTATCCTGTATTCCCTGTGTTTAGGGCTCTTATCTATACTAATGTACATGTTCTGTTATAGCTAGATTTGTAAGGTGGAACTGGTTCATGATAGTGGGGGGTAGGAAAGAGGACTAGGGGAATGTTGTATGTTTCATTGGTGCTATGAGGGAGAAAAGAAGGGAGACTTTTTTTTTAATGTACTGTAGACATGTTGTCAAGGACCAAATCGTGGAGAAAGACGTCAGTGAAAAAGATAAACCCTCAACAAGGTGGATTGACACTGCCTGCAACGGTGGGCTCAAGTGAGGAGGATGCAGGATAAGGTAGTGTGTCTCATTATGTTGCACATCCGGTTGCTAGGAATCCAAACCTAACAAGGTTATGCTGACTGGGTTGAACTAATTAAGAAGGCCCTCCACCTGACCTTGTAGTTGTTTTCCTTTAAGCAGGAGCAATCAACCATCATCTACTTCTAAATGTAGTGAGGGTCTGCCTGCAAAAGCTTATACTTTCATTTACCACACATTCATTGTAGGAAAATGGCTAAACCCACAGGAAAAAAATCCTAAAGGCCAATAAACCCCAGTTCTCCAGAGACAAATCCTACTGACACTAGATTTAACACTAGGGTTTCAAGTCACATTAAAAGATTCCAGGTATTGCTGGAGGCAATAAATGCCTATTCAGATAAAAATCTTGCCAGAAGCTATGGTCATTTATTTAATGGAATTAGCGGAAGTTTTTTACTGATGCTACCTGTCCTATCTCCACTCTGGGGCTTCATATGCACATTTCACTACTCTAAACCCCTTTTTGGCCCATGTAACTCAAGTGTGGGAAAGAACGGGGCCAATCGTTTCTCCCAAGTAGAGCTACACTTGCGTCCTGGGTCTGAGGCCCAGCACAGCTCCCCCAGCTGCAGCATAAACTAGGCACCCTCCAGGGCCAGGGGCGCTCCAGCGGGCCCACTCGCCCGGTAGCACACGGCGGCGTCGAATCACTCTCCAGGCGCTGCGAGCACCCCTTTTGGCGGGCCCCGAAGCCCCGCCCCCCGGCGTGATCTATCCGCAGCCTTAAAGGCGGGTGCTGCGGCCTGATTGGTGGAGCGGCCAGGCAGGCTCCGCCCACTCCCGGCACAGACGCGAGCACGTTGAGTGGCAGGAGCCAGCCGAGGAACTAACTGCCTGTGCGAGGAGCGGTGCCCGGGGAGGGGGCGTGAAGATTGGGGTGCCCGTTTTAGGGCCCCCCCCAAAAGCTGCGGGGTCGGAAGAGCGGCCAGCAGTCCCGGGGACAAGGGGGTGGGTGGGTTGAGAACAGCTTGGCTGCAAGGCCGGCCTGCCGCCCCTTCCCCCCACCCCCGTCGGGCCTGGTCGGCAGAAGTCCCCCGGCTCGCTCCTCAAGCCGACGCGATGGCGACTGCTGTGGGGATGGAGGCCTCTCCAGCGACGGATGCGAGCTGGGAAGGCGGCGGCAGCGGCGGGGACGACGGCATAAAGCAGGCGTTTCCGGAGCCGGAGTCTTCCCCACAAAATGGCGGCGACGGCGTCCTCAGCATCGCGGAGCCCGGCGGCGGCGGCGGCGGCACCGCGCCTGAGGAGACCGCGGCGGCCAAAGCCTCCGCGGGCCTCAGCCATGCGCAGCTTCCGGACGCTTCCGAGGCGGGCGCGGCCGCCCTGCTCAAAGGCCCGGAAGAGCCGGAAAGGCCCGTTCGGAGGAGTTTTCAGATTCCCAGGAAGAGCCGAGAAAAGAAAGGTGGTGCCTTCCCTCCTCCCCAACCTCCCTTTCTCTCTCCCCTTCATCTTTCCACTAGAGCCTCCTGTCTCCTCTCCCCACGCCCGCCCGAGACACGTAAGCACGCCTCCCGCGCCGGCCGCTTCCTTGCCCACGACCTCCAGCTGCTGCGCGGCGGCGCGGGAGGCCCGCGGCCGAAGCACGCGCCCTCAGCCCCTGGCCTGTGGAAGTCGGAAGGAGCTGCGGTTGGAAGTTCGTCCCGAGGGCTGCCCCCGAGGCACGACGGAGCGCGGCGCCCCCTCCCTCCCGGCCCCCGAGGGCGAGAAGCTGGCATGGCCTCAAGCGGACGCGTCTGAGAAGTGGAAATCGCTTCGTGGCCCCGTTCCCGCGGCTCCCAACGCCACTGCGAGCTGAGGACCACAAGTGCTTCTCCCTGTGGAAGGAAGTTCTGCAGCGGGTCCACCGCAGATTGGCCCGATGCCCGCGCCTTCCGTGGTGTAGCAATCTCCCTCCCATTAGTCGATGTGATCCATGCACACTGCTGTTTGCCATCACACTCTTATTTCCACGTTGAGCTTTTTGGGTGCTGTCCCCACGCCCCCATGTTTTTGAAGTTTAGGTGAAATAGGTCTCTCAATTCACATATAGTTGGGGTTTTCTTATATTTGAGAGGAAGGGGAAGGTAGGTCCTGGGTGCAGTAACCTCCCTAGTGGGAGAGCTGGGCAGGGAAAGAAGTGAGCTTGAGAGGATAGGCTAGAGGCCCGGTCGTTTGTAGGTTCAGGTTTAGCGCTTGGAACCAATGGAGACAATCGTGACATCATTACTTTTTTTTAAAATCATGGTGCCATCTTGTGACGAACGGAGATGAACATGAAGTTTCATAACCTTTCATTGGAATGTTTTTTACTATCGAGATTTTGGATATTCTGGACTTAAGTTTATGCAGATCCTTGACCTCTTTCCTGCGTGGTAGTTTTTAATGACTTGGAAATAATACGAACTTTTTACTTGTAATAGCTTTCTGGTTTGCAATTTGAATATTGTGTAAAGAATCATTTTAGAATCTTTATTGAGCCCTGTGCTTCCTTTTTGCCTTGTGCATAACCAGCACCATTTGCTCCATGGTAAGTGTTGGAGCCTTTTATCAGTTAAGGTACAAATCATTAAGTTCAGAATGGCAAAGCCAAGGAAATGCTTGGTGTTAAAAAGACCACGTTGACTGAGAAGTTAATCTTTGTTTCCCTAGTAGGAATATTTCAAGAAGTATTTATAAATTAACAGATTTTGAACTTCAAGAATATTTTGAGCTTCAAGAATATGTTGTAAATGTTATCGATTTTTATTGGTCTATTCGGTGAAGCTGTTATTCTTGAGAAAAGTCAGATACCCAGGCTGAATCAAAGGTTTGAAGTACATTCAGGTGGGCTATGTGACGTAGCTGGTTGGCTTTTTTCCTTTTAGGATAAAATTACAAAGTTCCTTTGTACGCTTTTAAGTATCTGAGAATATAGATATATACCTCAATTTACCATTTTTAAATTTTGTTAGTGCCAGAAAATTGGTCGCATCCCTTACAGTTTGATTTAGTATGCGGAAAGGTGATATGTGCATATATTTTTTTAATTAAACCAAATCCAGAGGTTGCTGTAAAATAGACGTCAGTTGAAGACATCGAAAGTGAAAGTAATTGAGGGATTAGGAAATAAAAAAAACCCAGTTTTCCCTTGAGTCTAGTGCTCTTGGGAAAAATTAATCTTAGTTTTCACCTACAGACAAAGCTTGTAGGTAAGAAAAATGTGTCATAGTGGGCTTTTTCAAATTTAGTGAAACTAACACATCTAGCTTTTCAAACAAAGCAGTAATGATTTACATAGATTTAAAACATTTAAGTAGCTTCACCACAATGATTTATTCCAAATTAAGAGAGGTTAGTGCTTAATGATGGAGTTGAAAAGAAAAATTCAACTTTATCTTGAAAGGTGTTTCATTAGAAATGCTTCCGTCTTTATGTGTCATTCCAACATCTTTCTTTGAAGGCTTGAAAGCGAGGTATGAGTTGTAGTCATTGATTTTTACCATTGAATATTATTAGATTATGTTCGGTAGGTAGGACTGCTGTAAGTTGCACTTGTATCTTAATGGCAAACCTTTGCTTATGACTTTCAGTGAAATTTAAGATTAGGACTTGAATATATTCTGCCTTAAAAGCAAACGGTGTGTAGTTTGTTGACTCTGTTCTTGACAAACCTTTATTGGCAAACTCTAGTTGTAGGTCTTAGTCTAACAATCTTTTGTGGTAGGTACTATCCCCAATTTGCAGATGAGGAAACCAGTATTGATAGGTTAATACACTTGCCCAAGGGAAGAAGTAGTAAATGTCATCTTTGAAACTTAAACCTAAGGTAAAAGTCGTTTAGTGAAGAGCTCCTATTTGCCATGGAGTTGATTCTTAATCCCCCATAGGGCTTTCCTGGGCTTAATCTTTACCAAGTAGATCACTGGATCTTTCACCTTGTGGAACCAATGGTGGATTGGAATTGCTAGCCTTGTGCCTACCAGTGGAGGGCTTACACCATTGCGCCTCCACGGATCCTTAAGTAGCTTTTTACCACCATTACAGTTTGGCTAGCAAGGGTCTTTTTATAATGTAAAGACTTACGTGAGTTTTTTTGCTTTACCCATTTATAAAGTGCCCTACCCCCTGTTGTTTATATTTAGAAATATTTAGTGTGTCTTTATCTCAGAATTTTGTGATTAAGGAATTATATTCACTATAAAATAAATGTGCTTAATACTGATTAAAGATGAAAGGATTACTGACTGGAAAATAAAAACACTCATTGCCATCGAGCCAATGCCAACTCATATAGAGACCCTATGGGCATAGTAGAATTGCTCCTGTGAGTTTGCAAGACTAACTAGGGGAGTAGAAAGCTCTGTCTTTATTCAAAGGAGTGGCTTGTGGCTTTGAAATGCTGACCTTGGCAGTTAGCAGCCCAACTTTTCTGGAAAAGCATAAAAATTACCTTTTTGATGCCCAATGAAACCTGTGAGCTGGAACTAGATGGGACTGCTTTGTTTTCAAGGTATCACTCATTAAATGGTTCTTTTTGAGTTTGCTGCTTTACACACATCCTGGCTTTCACAGCTTTTTCGTATTATATATTGACTGGGCTATTTCCATAATGTAAAGGGAACTATTTGGTTTAACGCAATTGGAAAAATGTACTTTGTTAGATGCTTCACTCTTGGCTGCTTTTACTCCAAATCCATTAAGTCACTGAATGTAAATTAAAATTGGTAATTGTATTTCATTGTTTTTCCCTCTCAAGTTCTTGGGAAATGAGGTAGTGATGATTCACTTTCTGGGAAATGTTTACTGGCGAGTTTGTTATGGGGCACAAGGGAGTCTCACAAAATTTACTGCGTTTATGCATCTGGACCCATACTGTTCTAGTTCAGAAGTAAATGACTAGTTTTGTACTTGGAATCTTCTCACAGAATTGCTGTGTGTTCTTGAATTCTTTGGGGCAAAGTTTTGTTTTTAAAGGACATTTCCATGAAGTTTTAATAGTTGATAAGTAAAACTGGGTCTTGAGTACCTACATAAGAAGTAAATCTGAACAGAAAATTGGGTAGATCCCAGTCTTCCACAGAAAACTTTTGATGTATATTCTGTGTAATGGTGCTAAGTGGTCTCAGACCTCTTCCTAGTCCACAAAATTCAACAATCCGTTTTCATATTTTTTACTCATCTCATTGTCTCCCAGTGTATTTTCTAATTCTACGCTATATAATCTTGATATATACACATATATTAAATATCTGTGACACTGCTAAAGCATGCCTATATTAGTATTTTTATTAAAATAAATATTTAAAAAATACCTCAAGCAAATGATTTCCAGGACCAAGTGGATAGTTAATTGTAATCATTGATGCCTCTAAACATCTCCCTTTGGATTTAGAGAGAATTGTGGACCACCTGTGAACCCCAGACTACACTTGCCATTTCCCCTGATTCCATGAATCAGTTTTATTGGAAATTGGAAAATTATATATTTATACTGTGTATTTTCCATTTGTATGTTTTGATAACACTGGTCCATCCATAATTTTAAAAGCTAATTTTTACGTGTATGTATATAATAGTTATACATAGATGTGCACATAATTTCACTATACAGATGTGCATTAACACTACATAAATTGATAAAACTAATTGAGGAAAACGGTCTTTTGACCAAGGAACAAAACCATTAGATGATTTAAATTTTAAGTGCTTATCGATTGCTTAAATATAAATTTAGTTCTTAAGTTTTGTACATAACTAGTAATAAAAAATGCTTATTGATAGTATAAGGACTCAAAAGAACCAACTTTAACTTTTTTATTGTGAATTAGGTGGAGACTTAAACATTTTAGATCAACAGTTTAAATGATCAACCCCCCCACCCCATTAGCTTACCTTAAGCTGCCCCACCTCTTTGATTTTCTCTTCTCTCCTCTTAATACCCGTCAACCCTCATGTTTCATCTTCTCTCCCAGCCCCCAGTCTCTTCCCCTTAAAAGTCTGTAACCTCTGAAGTTTGTTCCCTCTGATATAAAATTACCGCCTTAGTTTTTAACCCCCTTAAAACAGTGGTCTCATCATATTTGCCCTTTTATAATTGACCAATTTCAGTGTAATGTTTTTCAGGTTTTTGAGGTGCTTTCTGGCTTCATCGTTTTTTAGTGATGCTTATTATTCTATTGTGTGTATGTATGTACCAGAGTTTCTTCATTTTTCTGAGGAGCAGTTACGTAGTTTAGTTTCTACCCCAAATTCTTATTTGTAACCATGATACTGTTAGTTGCTGCTTCTGATCTGTAAGTTTCTTAAGTACCCTTCTAAATTTGTTTTTTAATCTCATCTAGAATAAATTTTTTGAATAGGGAGAGCTTGTATGATTAGAAATCAATTTATTAACTCTGATATAGTTAATAGGATTCTTTTAAGCAAAATTGCATTTTTTTTAATGTGTGAAAGAACTATTTCCACTGATGTAAAACTGTATAAGCAATGAAAAATGTTAATACTGATTTTGACCCTGTCAACTGTAGGAGAGTTAAAATGAAGGTGTGTGTGTGAAGATTTAAGAGAAGACTAAAGTAGAAAGTATAGGTCTAGAACTCAGATTCTTTGTTCTTTTATTGCTAATTTCTCATTCCTAAGTGGTTCTGTATTTCCTATTCTATAAAATGAGCAAGTAATTTGTCCAGCCTTTGGAATATTTGATTCCAGTTATAACATGAATTACATAAGGGATAAGTGTTGAGCTTACTGACTCCAAGGTCAACCGTTTAAAACTACCAGCCTCTCCAGGGAGAAAGGCTGTCTGCTCCCATGAAGCTTATACCAAAAAAATAAAAAAACATAGTCCCAGAAAGCCTATGTAGGGTCATTGTGTAAGTCATAATCAGCTTGGTGGCAATGGGTCTTGTTTTTTATGTGTGCGTATACACATAACTTCTTTATAGTTCAGGATACTGACTGACTACTAGCTGCCTCATTATTTAACTTATGTTGGATTCTCAGATAACTGTTGGATAGCTAACCACAAAGTTGGTGGTTCAAACCTATCAGGTATTCTGCAGGAGAAGAATGAGGTTATTTGGCTCTATAAAAATTTACAGTCTTGGAAGCCCTGTATAAGGTTATGAGTCAGAATCTATTTGGTTTTGGTTTGGAGCCTTTAACAAAATATTTGAATTGAGAGAATGTATTTCTCTTACACTGCTTTCTGAGCTTTCTTTATGTTTTATATTACTGAATTTGGGAATGTGACAAAAATGAAAAATGTTGGTAGTTATATACTTGGTTATCAGTATAAAAGTCTTAAAATATTTTTCATTTTCTTCACTGAATCATTTAATCTCCTTGAGTTCAGTAATCACAGTTCTATCAGGGTATTTTAAAGACAACAAACATTGTAGATAACCTACCCTCATGTGGTTTACAATTAGTAGATTATTTCCTGTAAATTTGATTATAGGATATTTTGTATTGAATAGTCTTGGTTCTGTTCAGTTTAGTAGGTAGCTACTATCTACTGCCTTTAAGAGTATACAAGTGGAACCTAGAAAATTTAAAGCTGACATTCATTGACCCGTAATAGTGTCCTGACAGAAATTATGTAATAAAGTATAACATAGGTTAGGTGAACAGTTAGAATGCATTTCTGAGTTCTATAAATGGTTGTGTAGACTACTAACCAGAGATTGGCAACTTAAATCCAACTAGAGATGGTTTAAAAGAAAGCCTGGTGGTCTACTTAAGGAAAATTAAAACCATCACAAAACCTGTGGAACACTGTTCTGAACACACATGGCATTGTCATGTGTTGGAATCAACAGCAATTTGGTGTTTCAGTTTCTGAATAGTTCTGTCTACACTGAAAATCAAATACAGGAAATTTTATGTAGAGTTAATCTGTAAGTTTACTAGGAAAAGTATTCATAAAGTGAAAATTAGCATAGTTTACCAGTTATCTCATTAACTGAATATCTTAAAAATTAAATGTGGTGTAGCATGGTTGGAAGGAGTCCTGGTGGCATTTGGTTGCTAATCAAGGGGGTGGCTGGTAGTTGGAACTCAGCAGCTGCTCGGCAGGAGAAAGATATGACAGTGTATTTCTGTAAAGATCAGACGGTACACAAACAGCATGGTTGAGAAATAAAATCTTGCTATACTTTTATTTTTTTCCATTTTTGTCCCATACAGTAGTATATAGTGGTATATAATAATTAGGACAACTGGAGTTCTCCATTTTACAGCTTAGAGATAGGAATTTATGTTTAGTGATTTGCCCAGAAAAATCCATCAAAGCCTGTAAATGCTATATTTGGTATTTGTGTCCAGGTTTGATTACTGAGTCTCACATTTTCCCATCTTCGCCAAATTGTCATAAAAAAGGCTTTAGATTGGTCATTAGAAGCCATTACGATGCAGCATATTTACTCAAACTTTTATTTTATAGACACAAGTTGTCTTTTTGAAACTTTCATTTATAATGTAAACATTAATGCTGTTCTGGACAATACTTATGTAGTGTAACAAAATAGTTGCAGTAAGTTTGAGTATATGCAGATTCTTAAAGGAACCCCAACAATTAGGCTGCTTAATGTAGCCTCCCTAAGTTTGCAGTCTTCTTGTTTGTCTGTATATAATGCAAGATCATTGTTGAAGGGGGCAACTGCTTTTGATTTTTCTTAATTCTTCAGTTAATACCACTTTGGAATATCACAAAGTGAGATAGCCATTGCTTTTTCACTTTATTTAAAAGTTATTGAACCCACAAAACAATCTGAATTTAAGTGAGCAATGATCTTACTAAGTCATTATTTTTTTATTTTTAGCACTTTTCCAGCCATTAACTCCAAGTTCCCGAGAATTTGAAGATGTTTTAAACATTCTCCATTCATCTTACCTTGAACCAACCTCTGTAGCAAATTTTAACTACAAACGTGCTTGTTTGATACATAATGAACTCTTGGAAAAGGAGGTATGTTTTAAAATCAGTTTTTTTAAGGTCATAACATTGCAATTTAAAATCCGTTTTGTGACATCTTTTTTTACCCACTAATCATTGATAAAGAACTATATTTACTATAGAAACCTAGTGATGTGTAAATATGAAGGGGCTTCCAAAAGCTTGTGGAAAAGCTTGATTATCTTTTTTTTGTTGAACTTTTTAAAGCCAAGCCTCTTGTGATAAAACTTCTTTTCCTAAAACTGAATTTTGAGTGTAGGGGAGCTCATTGTATAAAATTCCTTTGTAAATTCATAGCAGTGCTTTTGCCCTTTCATAAGAAGTTACTAGTTTTTTCTTGAGGTTACATTAATTCAATGAAATCTATAATAGTATATTATGTCTGAATTGGAAAATAAGGAAATCAAACCTGTATTTTTCTCAGGATTTATTTTATTGACATCCCCTCCTCCCGTGATTGCGGGAATGCATGGTGTCTGGATTGCCTTATTTTCATTAGTAGAAATTTGTAATGAACAAGTAGTAACAAAAAGGAATCTTTGACCATGAATTTGTTTTTATGTACAAGTTAGGATATTCTTTGAGTAGGAAATAGTTCTTTGATAAAGGAAAATTGGCATGTGTAATTCTGAAGTAGTATAAATGAGAAGTTTAGAAATATTTAATGTTTACTTCTAAAGGAAAATTAAATATTTTCTGCCTTTAGAAGTTAATATGATGCTAACTTTGTAAAGATTCTTAAAGGGCCAGAGGATTACTGGCTTTCAGAGAAAATGAAAGCCTTGGTAGTTTGAAGTGGTTGCTTGGTATAATAGGGATCGCTAACTTTTTGTATGAAAATGTAAAGATTCATTAATTATTACTGAAGATCAATAATGTCCTGAAAATTACCCAGAGTTGTTAAGATAGGGTTTCTACAGTGTGAACATGTAAGGGGACTTTAAAAAGTTCATGAAAAGATTCCTTCATCCCTTTTAATTTCATTTTCAGTTTTACTGCAATACAATTAATATCATATAACCTGATAGTTTAATCATATTAAGAATGCTTGTACACTTATTAGCACAGTCAGTTTTTGAGCATTTTCTTTTTTCTTGTACTCTTAGTTCACCATTTCTCTTCAACCTCCCTACCAGATCCCTAGGAAACCATTAATCCAGTTACTCCTTAGGACACTATTAATCCAGTTACTGTTTCTAGATTTACTTTAATTCTGTTTTTTTTGTAAGCCTTTTTTGGAGTTCCCTCATATATTTATTTGCTTGTACCGAACGTGAAAGCCAGCAGTTCTAGGGGTCTGGTTGCTACCTCGGACTGATTCATTCTTTTATCTTAGAAATAATATATTTGGTACCCATCTATGTGCCTGGCATTGAAAATGGAGATATAAAGAAAATAAACATCTTCTCTTGCCCTGGTTAACTATATAAAACTTGGCCAGTCAACAAAATTTATTAAACTGCCTATCCTAAAGAATATGAGAGATATAGAGACAACTAAAATAGGCACCTATGAGAGAGTTGGAATGTGTAAAGTTTTATTAGAAAATTAGTTGAAATTTATAAACACTAGATGTTTGACTATACATGTAAAATTTAAAGGGCTGAAATTATAAGGAAAACACAGCTTTTTAATTTTTGATGGGTTTAGAAATTCTTAGGATCAAAATTCATAATTTGGAAATGTAGTCACTAAGTAGTTAACAGATTTAATTTCATTTAGTTTACAGAAAAGCGAAGAGAATTAAAGTTTGATGGGCGCTTAGATAAGGAACTTTCAGAATCCTATGCATTTCTGATGGTTGATCGACATCAGGTGAGTGAGCTCTATAAAAATAATTCATTTGTAGGCCACTGGACATCCCTTTACAGAAGGGTCTTGGGGAGGAGAAGAGGCAGTCAGGGTGTGATGTAGCAAAGATGAACAGACAACTATCCTCTAGTTCCTAAATGCTTCCTCCTCCCCCACTATCGTGATCCCAATTCTACCTTACAAATCTGGCTAGACCAGAGGATGTACACTGGACAGATAGGAACTGGAAACACAGGGAATCCAGGGCAGATGATCCCTTCAGGACCAGTGGTGTGAGTGGCTATACTGGGAAGGTGGAGGGAGGGTGAGGTGAAAAGGGGGAACCGATTACAAGGATCTACATGTGACCTCCTCCCTCTGGGGGACGGACAACAGAAGAGTGGGTGAAGGGAGACGTCGGACAGGGCAAGATATGACAAAATAATCATTTATAAATTATCAAGTGTTCATGAAGGGGAATATGGGGAGCGGGGAGGGAGGGGAAAAATGAGTTGCTGATGCCAGGGCATTTTGTGGGGCAGTTTTTTTATACTGTCATTTATCTTTCAAATGTACTTACTCTTTTCATCTATTTTCTTTTTCTTGAATGTGCTTGATGATAGTTTCCCCTTTATTAAAATACTGTTTTTTAGATTGCTTAATACTTGTGCTTGGAAACATTTTCTCCTTTCCCCCTGCCCTTCCCAGAATCTGTCACACAAACATAGATATTATGGTTTCATTGGGGAGCATAAGTCAATTTCACACCAATATTTCTGTTAGATTTCAATGAATGTAAATATCAAAAATGGGATTTTAATTGGCCCATGTTCACATAAACTGGCACATATCTAAGAAGGCTTTAAGTGGTTTGTAGAAAGATGGAATTAAAAACTAGGCTTTTCCCATGATTTTTAAAAGATTCCCTTGTATACGAAATTTCCATAGTTCAGAACATACCTAGTTTGTAAGCATAGATTTTACTTTAAAAGTTTATAGATTATCTATGCCAAATTTCCCCCCATATATGAATGCTTGTTTAATATCCTGGTCAGTTTATCATCTCTGTAAAAGCATTTAAAGAAATTATCTCAAATCTTTACCAGAGACTAATGTTGCTGCCAGTGTAATCCCACTGTAATCCTGACCCACTGTAATCCCAGGTCTGTCAGAGTAGGGTAATCTCCATAGGGTTTTCTTTTTTTAATTTCAGAATTCTTTTAATTTGGAAAAGACTGATATTTCTTTGTTGTCCTGCATGTGTGTGTGTGTGTGTGTGTTGATTTGAGTAAAGGTGTAAAGAGCAAATAGGTTTTCCATTTCATACACAATAAGTTTCTTGACATTAATTGTAGTATCCACAGTATCATAGCAGTTTTTCCACTTTGTGTGCTTAACTGTTTTCATATTTATCCTCTTTTCCAATTCATTCCTGGCTTCTGAGGTTTATCTCAGCACAGATACTGCCCTTTTGCTTTCCTAAGGTTAACTGTTAGAAGGAACATATTTCATTGGTGTTATTTTTCACCCTATAAAAAAGTTTATTGTTTGGCTGTAAATTGAGTCGAGTGGATGAGTTTAGTTCTGTCCCGGAGAACGACCAATCTTCTACCAGTATCCATCAAAGCAGTAAACTTTTAAAACATTTTTAATTATTTTGTTTTTATCTACTTTTTTCCCCCACTATAACCAGGATCTTTTATTGTGTTCCCTTTCAGATCAGTCAGACCTTTGCAATTTTTTTATGTTATTACAATAGTTTGATGAGCGTTTCCTTTATTTGTAGGTTCAGAGCATATGTGAAAAAGGATTACAGGTGGGACAATCCAAAATAACAATTCTTGGCAGTCCTTCCATGGGTAATTAAAAATTTTTTTTTCACTATTTGTCATTTATAAATGTATTGTTACTATACTGAGCTCTGTAATTAAATTCAGAGCTCAGTATAGTAAATAATTTTTGTAATGTTTTTGTAATAATTTTGTAATGTTTCCAGAACAGGAGACTAGTTTCACAGCTTTTAAAGATAAAAGAGAAAGGTTACAAAGACTAGAAAGTAAAAATCAAAGTGGATGTCAGAAGAGACTCTGAAAATAGCTCTAAAAGAGTAGCTAAGTCAAATGAAAAAAATAAGTCAAATTGCTGACCAGAAAAATTTAAAGGGCAGCTTGAGAATACCAAGTAAAATATTATAATGAAATGTGCAAAGACCTAGCGTTAGAAAACCAAAAAAGAAGAACATGCTTGGTATATTTTAAACCCAAAGAACTGAAGAAAAATTCCAAGCCTTGAGTTTCAATATTGAAGGATTCTGTGTGCAAATACTGAACCAATGCAAGAAGCATCAAAAGAAGATGGAAAGAATAGTCATTGTACCAGAAAGAACTAGTTGACATTGAAGCATTTCAAGAGGTAACATGCAAGAACCAGTAGTACTGAAGGAAGAAGTTTAAGCTGCACTCAAGGCAATAGCCAAAAACAAAGCTTCAAGAATTAATGGAATACTAATTGAAAAGTTTCCACAAGCTGATGTAGCATTTAAAGCACTCAATTCGTCTGTGCCAAGAAATTTGAAAGACCGCTACTTGGCTAACTGAGTAGAAGAGATTTTTGGACCCATTTCAAAGCTGACCCAACAGAATGCGCACATAAAAGAATATCATTGATAATCAGATGCAAATAAAATTTTGCTGAAGATCATCCAACAGCAGCTTTATCAGTACATTGAAAGAGAGCTGCTAGAATTTCAGTCCAAATTCAGAGGAGGACATGAAACAAAGGGATATCATCACTTATGTTCAGTTGGAATTTGGTTGAAAGCAGAGAAATACCAGAAAGTTGTTTGTGTTTCATTGACCAGGCCAAGGCATTTGGCTTTGGGGATCATAATAAACTAAGAATAGCCTTCTGAATGGGAGTTTCAGAACACTTAATTGTGCTCATGGGGAACCTGTGGATCATGAGGGACTTGTGAAAACAGAACAAAAGAATACTGCCTGGCTTAAAATCAAGAAAGGTGTGTGTTGGGATTATATCCTCTTACCCTGCTTACTCAATCTGTATGCTGAGCAAATAAATACAGAAGCTGGATTATCTGAAGAATGCAGCATCAGGATTGGAGGAAGACATTAACAACCAGCAATATGCAGATGATCCAATCTTGTTTACCGAAAATGAGGAAGACCTGAATCACTTGCTGATGATCAAGGATTGTTGTAGCCTTAGTATGGATTATCACTCAGTGCAAATCCACCACTGGACCAATAGTTTCATGAAACATCATGAAAACCAGAAAAAGCTTGAAGTGTCAAGGATTTCATCTTGCTTATATCCACAATCAATTCTCATGAAAGCCAACAATCAAGAGGACAAACGACATAGTCCATCAAGTAAATCATCTGCACAAGACCTTTTCTTTTTTCAGTACTTTTATTGGGGGCTCTTATATCTCTTATCACAATCCATACATCCAGTGTGTCAAGCACATTTGCACATATGCTGCCATCATTTTCAAAGCATTCTCTTCCCACTTGAGCCCCTGATATCAGCTCCCCATTTCTTTCCCCTCCCTCCCTCCTTCCCCCACCCTCCCAGTAACAAACCCTTGATAAGTTATAGATTATTTTCGTATCTCACCCACTTGTCCCCCTGGGAGGGGGGTATAGGTTGATTCTTGTGATTCTTTTCTTCCCCCACCCTCCCCTAATCCTCCTGATATCTCTACGCTCATTGTTGGCCCTGCACAAGACCTTTTCAGAGTGTTGAAAACAAAGATATCACTTTGAGGACTAAGGTGCCATGGTATTTTCGGTCACGTCACATAAACATGAAAGTTGGACGTTCAGTAAGGAAGACTAGAGAATTAATCTATTTGAATTATGGTGCTGGAGAAGAATATTGAAAGTATCATGGACTGCCAAAAGAACAAATAAATAGGTCTTGGAAGAAGTCCAACCAGATTGCTCCTGAGAAACAAGGATGGCGAGATTTTGTCCCATGTACTTTGGACATGTTAGACCAACAAGAGAGCAGGATATCCTGTTTGTTAAATTAAAGGGACAGTATAAAAGAAGACCTTCGAGAAGATGGATTAGCACAGTGGTTGCAACAACGGGCTCAAAAAAAGGATGACACAGGATGGGCACTGTTTTGTTCTGTTGTACATGGGGTACAGCACCTCACAACAGCAAAGTATAAATTCAGTTTTATCTCTACTTTAGATTTTGTATATTTTGGATTGATCAGTGATTATGTTTAAAATATCTTGATCATAGTGACTTTGAAAAATTTCATTAGATTCTCCCCTAGTTTTTGTATTGGGCTATCTTTGTTATTTCTACTATCCTGAAATTTGCTATTTTAATTACCCATAACGGCTCTTGCTAATTTTACTACCCATAAGGGAAGTTGTCATATCTTTTCTCTCCTTTATTATTATCTTTATCATTTAAAATTTTTTGTATTTGTATCCTGGCTTACTGGAATTAATTTTAATGATTCCCTTTCTGTTTAGGTATCTATCTTTCTAGATATGCTGATTTATTACAAGCAAATCCTTTGGAAGCTGGGGCAATGGGTGATGTTGTTATTTTCAAAATAATGAAGGTAACTTAAGCTCTTCATGTATCAAAGACAACATTTGATCATTTGTTAGGGATTTTCATTTGCCAAATGTTTTTAAAGTTTTGAAATTTAAAAATACATGCTTGTGTTTGCTATATAAAAAATAATTTAAAAATATTTTTTAGTGTTAGTTCCACATTCAGCTATTTATATGTGTTTTGCTTCCTGACGTGCAGTCCCCTCAATATAACAGTCCTCTTCTAACTTCCATTCACTCATCATTTCTGCCCTTTTCTGTTTTCTTAAATTAATTTTTGAGCAAATGCTGCTGCTCATAGTTTTTAATGTTCACTGTATAGGCCCGTCTATTATTTGGCTTAACTCTAGGAATAGATTCAGTTACAGGTTTGAAGGGTGTCTAATAGCCATCGTCTCCAGGTTCTACCAGTCTCTCTATCAGCCCAGTAAGTCTGAATTTTTTTATGGTTTTGAATTTTGTTTTACATTTTACTCCCCTTCTGTCCCTGACTTAATTTGATCATTCTTGATTAGAGTAGTTGGTAATTATGGCTGGGCATTAATTCACTTCTGGACTGTGGCTAGTAGTAGAGGCTGTAGTTCATCTGGTCCATTATCCTTTGGACTAATTAAGTCTATACCTGGGTCTCTGATTTTCTTCACTCTTCTGTACCTTGGGCAGGAAGAGACCATCTTAGATGGCTGCTCTAAATTTCTAAGTTCCTGCTCTAAGAAACCTTAGTTTCCTGATCACAAAAGTAGGCTGAAGACCATTGTTTTTATGGATGATGTTAGGCCAATTGACCTGGATGTAGACCTAAGCTCTCAAGTCCAGTGACTTTGTACATCAAGGTGTTTGGTTATAGTTTAAAAGTTTTCATAACTTTGGCCCCTTCCTGTATTCTGTATTACATACATAAATAAATTTGTAGCTTTTGTAAATACATATGTAGAAATGGCCACGCCAAACTACCCAAGGTTGCTTCAAAAAGTTCATGAAAAAAATGTAAAGATAGTGGGAATTTTCAACCAACTTTTTGAAGTCCCTGTGTATGCTCATTTGTGTACTCCTATTCATCAGCTCACACCTATTCAGTCATAACTGACAATGTATTCACTCCTAAATTATTGATATAAGTGTTAGCATAAGATTGTATGTATCTACTAGATCATTAGATATTGCTCTTGTTTGTCTCCCAGTGTCTCTTTGCCTTGGTCATATTGTGATGACCTCCCCCTTAGTGTATTTTGCCTTTTCCTTCACGTAATTTATTTAATACATGTTAACTATACAGGTAATGATTCTCCCTCCCTCCTATCCCTGGTAATTATCAAAGAATGCCCCCCCCCCCTTTGGGTAAACCTTTTTTTGACTTAATAGTGGTCTCATATAATATTTGTCATTTTGTGATAGATTTATTTAACTCAGCATATCTTTCAGGTTCATTAATGTTGTAAGAGGTTTCCTAGACTCATTATTATTGGATAACATTATATAGTATTCCATTGTTTATATGTACCATAGTTTATCCTTTCATCTGTCAATAAGTATTTAGGTTGTTTGTTTCCATCTTTTTGAAATTGTGAATTATGATACAATGAACATGGATGTGCATAGATCTACTTGGGATGTGCATAGATCTACTTGTATCAGCTTTTATCTTCTAAGGATGCTAACTACAAGGTCAGCAGTTTGAAACCACCAGCTGCTCCAAAGGAAATAGTTAAGGCTTTCAGTTACTGTAAGGATTTACAGCCTCAGAAACCTAAAGAGGTATTGGGTTTCTGTGAGTGGGAATTGACCGGATGGCAGTGAGTCATATTTCTAACTTTGCTGTATGCAACATTTTCCAGTGTTTGTACCTTTTTACAATCCCTCCAGCAGTGTATAAGAGAGTTCAAATGTCCTTAAACCAGCATTTGTTCTTTTCTGTTTTTTTGATCATTGCTATTATTGCTGGGGTAAGATGATGATGTCTCAGCATCTCTCTAAAAGACACTTATTACAAGCAGCTCTTTATGTATTGGCTGCCTGAATGCCTTTTTAGTGAGATGTCTGTTCATGTTCTTTCCCCATTTTTAAAATTGGATTGTTTGTCTTTATTGAGGTGTTAAAATGTCCTGTAAATTGTAGATTCATCCTTTGTTATATATGTTTGCCCAATCCCCACCTCACCCCCACTCGACTCTACATTCTCCTTTTACTCTTTAGAGAAATCTTTTAAAAATTTTATTTTTTATTTTTATTTTTTTCTCCCAGCCCAAGGCTTCCGTGCCTCTTCCTGGCCCAAAAGAACCGAAATCTTTTTTTTTAAATGAACTTAAGTGTTAACTTAATTTTTTAAGTGTTAACTTAATTTTTTTAATGTTCTAGTCATTTGATTGATCTTGGTGAACTTTTTTTTTTAGATAAATTTGATAGACTATTTAGTCCATAAATTAGGGACCTGGAATTTGCTGATAAAAAGCCCTGGTTATGCTGTGCTGTGGACTGCTAACCATAAGGTTAGTGGTTCAAACTCAGCAGCCCCTGTGTGGGAGAAAGATGAGGCTAATGTTTTTTAGAGATTTACAGTCCTGGTAACTCTGTATGAGGGCGCTGTGAGTTGGAATTAACTGGGCACTGAATTGGGTTTAAATATTGCTATAGTTTTCTTCTACGGTTCTTATAATTTTAGGCTTTATATTTAGGTCTTTGATCCAGCTTAAGTTAGTTTTTATATAAGGTGTGAGGTATGGATTCTCTTTCATGTCTCTGTAAGTGGCTAATCCAGGTTTTCTATTTTATTTGTTTATTTTTAAGTGGCGATCCATTTTTGCCGGCACCATTTAGTAAAGAGACTCTTTTCCCTGGTTAATGGAATTCGGTCCTTTGTTAAAGATTAGCTGTCCTTATTCAAAACTCACTGCCATCGAGGTGGTGCCCACTCATCATTATAGGACAGGGTAGAACCTGTGACCGATTCTTTATAGGAGTCGAAAGCCCCGTCTTTCTCCTGAGGAACAGCTGATGGCATCCAACTGCTGACCCTGCAGTTAACATCCCACTACTTCACCTAGGCTCCTCCTAGGTGTCCTTAGATGGTGGATTTACTTCAGAGTTCTTAATTCTGGCCATGGTTCAGGTATCTGTTGTTGTGCCAGTACCAGACTGTTGAGACTTGCTTGCTATAATAGTGAGTTCTGAGATCTGGAAGTGTGAAGCTTCTTACTTTCTCATTCACTAGTGCCTTGCTTATCTGGGCTCTTTTCCTTTTCAGGTAAAGTTTGTGACTAGTTTTATCTATTATTAAGATACTTTTGAGAATGGTTTACTTCTCATCTATGCTCTAAGCTTAAACAGTATTTAATAACAATCTTAAGTATTTTTTGTTTTTCCTAAGAAAAGTGTGAAGGAAAGCTAGAAATATGTTTAATAATATGCTTATTTTAATTTAAAGTATTGTGGATAGGATTTTGGGTTTTTTTGTTGTTAAGGTCAAACTTTTCAGTGATTAGTTTTTGATAACTGCTTCAATATTGGTAAAAAGTGTTGGATTTCTTCATTTACCAAGTATTAGAGGATTTATATTCTGAGGAGTATTCTATACTGTTAATGTTATACACTAAATAGTGAGGTTTGAGAGGGAACTTCACAGGTTTTCTCTATTTTAGGGTAAAATAAAGAGTATATATGATCCCATGGGAGTAAAAAGTTTGGAATCTATGTTAAATAAAAATACTCTGGACCCAACGCCAAAGCATGAATGTCACATGTCGAAGAATGCCAATAGGATTACATCACTTTTGGCATACAGAGCCTATGAGCTTACTCAGGTAGGTTCCTAAATCCATTTTAATGCTTTGTACCAAATTCTTCAAAATGTCCCTGTTCTTTCTCTCACTATACCAGAATAGACTCTGGTTTCTATACGGCACTGTCTCTGTCTATTTATTCAATGTACCCAGTAGTGTTTCATGTGTAAAGACCCTGCAGTTTTAGCTTTCCCTGCCTCTGGTTCTCAATCTGCTTATCTTCAGACCTTTAAGGCCCAAGACGCTCTATCTTTTGATAGCCGGGCACCATCAGTTTTCTTCACCACATTTGCTATGTACCCATTTTGTCTTCAGCGATCATCAGGAAGGAGCATCACAGAATGCCAGATTATTAGAACAAAGTGTTCTTGCATTGAGGGAGTACTTAAGTAGGGCCCAATGTCCATCTGCAACTTAATTCTTAGCATATAGATATAAGTACATAGATCTGTTCCCTTCTCATTATATATAAATATATTTACACTTGTATATGCCTGTATTTAGACCTCTATAGATGTCCTTTGCCTCCTGGTTCTTTCCTCTATTTCCTTTTACTTTCCGCTTGTCCCACCATCATGTTCGGCTTTCATTTGGGTTTAGTAATTCCTCACAGTTACATTGCCCTTGATTAAGCCCCAGTAGGCATCCTATGCCCTTCTCTCTGTTGATTTTAGTTCACTTGTTCCCTTGTCCCTGGGTTGTTGCCCAACCCCCCCCTTTGTATCCCTTGGGAACCGTCGATTCTGTTGTTTCTATCTCCGAGTTGTTTTTCCTGTCTATCTTACCTAGATAGAAATGCAGAGACATTAATCGCAAAAACCAGGCAAAGCCAAACAAAACAACAAAGGAAGACAAATCCAACAAAACAATAACAAAAAGAAAGCCAATGACAAAAAAGGAAAAGCCTATAAATAGTTCCAGGTTTGGTTTTTTGACCTTTAGGAGTGTTTCCCAGTTGAGTCTGATGGAGTGCCACACTCTGTCTCTAAAATCTATTTTTTGGTATTCCTTGGTATTACCCAGGGATATCATTGCTTTGCTGCCTTTGCTGCCTTTGCTCTGTTGAATGCCCTTGGTGTTTCGCCCTAGTGTGGTGAGGGGTCAGATGGGGCACAATTCCCGCACTGTGTCTCTATTGTTGTCCCCCGTTAAGGTTGAGTGAGAGGTATCATGTTTCGTGTGGTCGGCCCTATGGTCTTCTCTGTGCTTTGGCTGCTCTGAGTAGGAATATCGTCCTTGGGGCTTGGTGGGCCACATCCCTCTTCGTTTCTCCTGTGTGCTCTAATCAGACGTGCTCCTCTCCCCAAGCTGTAGCTTTAATGCTGTCCTCTGAAGTGTGCATTCTTTGAGGGAGAGGGGAATGCTATTTTTTTTAACAGACAAAATATTTACATCTGATATGGGCTGCTTGTGAAAAGTAGTGACTATGAGAGAGCTTGAGAAAGTTAATAGAAAAAGGAATGAAAAAAATAATGGATTTTTTCCCACAAACTTTTTGAAATCCCCTTGTACTCCAGGGATGTTAATCTTCCTGGAAAATCACACCACTATCAGCAACCACCCTGTTCTTTTTTTTAAAAAACAATTTTATTTTTAACTTTATACACGTCATACAGTACAATAATGAGAAGAGTTGTACAATGGTTATCATTTTCAAATCTAGAACATTTTCTTCCTTGTAGTTATTCATCTAATTTTTTTTCTAATTGTGGCAGAAATATGCACAACAGAACATACCACCCTGTTCTTTATTTACTTAGTTTTTTTCTTTTTGAACAGTCTCAGTGATGAAGACCTGTTATTGAAGACTTTTAGCCAAACATATGTTCACCAATGTTATCTGGAGCTGACTCATTTACTTGATTATCTTTTAGGTAGTAGTATTGGTAGATAGGAGCCCTGGTGGTTACAAGTTGGGCTACGATTTGCAGTCTGCAGTTAAAAACCACCAGCAGCTCCTTAGGAGAAAGATGAGGTTTTATACTCCCATAAACAATTACAGTCTCAGAAACTCACAGGGGCAGTCCTACCCTGTCCGATAGGGTCACTATGAGTCATCATCAATTTGATGGCAGTGAATGAGTATAGGTAGATATGAGGCCAAATATACCGTCTATACTCGAGTATAAGCTGAGGCATCTAATTTTACCACCAAAAACTTTTTCAGCATAAAATATGTGCTGAAAAAACTTGGCTTATACTTGAGTATATACGGTAATTATTGGTTCTTCTGATAGGAATTGTAAACTAGTTTGACGTTCTCTCCAAATTTTCTGGTCTTGTTAGAACAACCACACATTGAAACGAGCAGTTTCCTAGAGGAATGAAATTTGACTGACAGTGTTGCTTTGCTTATAAACTCAGACACTCTCTTTAAATGAAGATGACTAGTTACTTTATAGCTTAAACTCAGAGCTAGCTTGCAAGTCACAAAATCTTAATTTATAAACTGGTGAATAAATGAAATGGAGAAGCAATTGGATATTAAGAAAGGAATTGATTTCCTTAATTATTTTTCTACTCTACCTCCATTGCTTTTTCTACAGTTGGGAATCATTTTTCATTTGAAATAATGATTTAAATGGTACTTACGCTTGGTTAAGATTGTGTCCTTAGTTTATTTGAAGTACTTTTTGCATGGAGTGGGCTGAAATGAGAATTTAAGCTCCACTTAAAACGTGTTGATGAGAAAATTTGTTGGCCAGCAGGGCCAACCCAAAAGTAAATGTTTGGAATATCTGTGTACTTAAAGGCGGTTTGGGGCTCACTGGTTAAGCACTTGTATGCTAATCAAAGTGTCAGTCATTTGAACCTACTAGCTGCTCTGAAGGAGAAAGATGTGGCAGTCTGCTTCTATAAAGATTTACAAAAAAGAAAAAATGAGCTGATACCAAGGGCTCAAGTAGAAAAAAATGTTTGAAAATGATGATGGCAACATGTGTTTGATACAATTAGATGTATGGATTGTTATAAGAGTTGTAAGAGCCCCCATAAAATGATTTATTTAATAAAAAAAAAAGATTTACAGTCTTGGAAATTCTAAAAGACAGATCTAGATCTACTCTTCTGTAGGATCACTGTTAGAATTCATTTGATGGCAGTATTTTTAATCTTGGAATTTGAATATATTTTATATATATAATATTTTCAATTCCAAAGTGTATATTTATTCAGTACAAATTATCTCAGTTAAAATTGACAAGCAGTACTTACAGACATTTTCTGTCAAAGGCATTTTAAGTGTTATATACACTCAAAATAGAAGCAAATAAATTTAAAATTCTCACTCTACTTCGTGGTCTTTTTTTTTTGAGACTTGTTTGGAGGTTCTAGCAGTGGAGTGTAGCTACTCATATACCCTTGACCAAAGGATTGACTGAAGGACGTCTTCCTTCTATCGGGGAAGGTTGTCCTCTTCAGCCGAGCACGCAGCTTCAGGAGGGATGCACGTGGAGCGGTGAGGGAGGAAGGGGACACCCGCTAGCTAGCCAGATCAGCTGAAATTTTTTAAAAAGTCATTTTAATGGGGGTCATACAACTCTTATCATAATCCACACATACCTCCATTGTGTCAACCACATTTGTACATTTCTTGCCATAATCATTCTCAAAATATTTGCCTTCTGCCTAAGCCCTTAGTATCAGCTCCTGATTTTTCCTCCTCCCTCCGTGGTCCCCCCTCCCTCATGCACCCTTGATGATTTATAATTTATTATTATTTTGTCATATCTTACACTGTCCGACATCTCTCTTCACCCACTTTTCTGTTGTCCATCCCCTAGGGAGGAGGTTATATGTAGATCCTTGTCATCGGTTCCCGCTTTCCACCTCACCCTCCCTCCACTCTCCTGGTATTGCCACTCAGTGCTGGTCCTGAAGGGATCATCTGTCCTGGATTCCCTGTGTTTCCT
>NW_022103928.1:25104320-25113644 GCF_000313985.2 Echinops telfairi
AACAAGACAGACCAAAACCAAACGACAAAAGAAAACAAAATAACAGCAAGCCAATGACAAAATACAAAACAAGACAACAACAAAGAAAAGCTTGTAGTTAGTTCAAGGATTCTTTGTTGGCCTTTAGGAATGTTTTCCAGTTGAGTCTGATGGGGTACCAAGCCCTGACCCCAAAGTCTATTTTTGGTGTTCCCTGGGTACATCGTTGCTTTGTTCCCCTTGCTGTTCTGTTACACCCCTTAGTGTTTTGCCTCTGGGGTTCAGATCGGGCATAGTTCCCACACTGTGTCTCCAGTTTGTCCCCTGTAGGGCTATGGGTCAGTGAGCGATGTCGTGTCTCGTGTCTCATAGTGGGGCTGACCATATGGTCTTCACTTCTTCATCTTCTTAAGGAAGTTAATTTTGCCTTTTCTTGCTTTTTAGTATTATTTTTATGAGTATGGCTTTGATGAGCTAAGACGAAGACCAAGACATGTGTGTCCATATGCAGTTGTGTCTTTCAATTACAAAGATGATATTCAAACTCCCAAGTTTATCTCTTCATCACGGTAAGATTTATCTAAGTTCTAGACATCATCCAGATTGGTTTTATGGTATATATTGTACCCTGCTGAGGAATACTTCTTTAAATTAAAAAATGCAAAAATTTGCATTGATTGATTGCATTTACTATTTGAATGCTCAATAATAATTTTTAAAAGGTCAATGTGCAGAATAAATACTTTGACAGCATGAGAATACAAACTAACATTTCTTAAACCTTATTTGGTTAGTCTCTTGTTATCAAGGTTTTGTGTAGTTTGGTAGAATTTTCAGAAGTGAAATTTTGTGAGTTAGCTTTGCTGAAGAGGAAGAGCTTTTAAAGATGCGTAGGCTCCACCTCAATTAGATATTTGGATGGGAGCCTAGACACAAGTAGTTTTTAAAAGCTTCGAAGTGATCTTAATTTTCTGCCAGTATTGTGGATCATCGCTAGATTTCTTAGCGCTGTAAACTTAAAGTGACCCAAATACAAAGCAGTTCCCTTTCCTTTTTACCATATGGTAATTCCAGAAGTTTGGCCTTATCCATTTTCTAGATAACACCATCTTCTATTTAAATTGTTTGAAAAACAGAACTTTTTTTCCCCCATGTCAATCAGTAGCATTGGAAACCATCCACAGCTACAAGTGCCAGTTCACATAATATCAAGACTGATTTTCCTTTTTCCATGGTTATATTTATTGTGATTCCTTTCATTAGCATTTTTGGTCATTTTTTTAATGGTCATTTTCTAAAGTGAACTTTAAAAGATGATTGACATTTATAACCATGAGACTATACCTGACTCTTAAAACTATGAGACTATATCTCCAGGAATAAGGACTCTTGTTATTTTTCTTCTCTTTGATTCCATCTATGAACCTCTCTGCCATTCAAAACAAGCATTGATTGTACATTATTGCTCTACCTTGAATGTGTCCAGAGGTGGTCTATCTCAGGGCCTCTCTATTTGTTGTTCCATTCACTTTCCCCAGCTTTCTACATAATTCACACCCACACTTCCATCAGATCTTCATTAAGTTCACTCCTGTCAATGACAGCTTCCCCAATCTTTTTTTTAAAGCCTCTTTCCCCTTATAGCTCTTTTGTTTTTTTCCTTCCCCATGGCATATATAGCCTCACGGTCTGGTGGACTTTTATTTACTTTTTGATGGTTGTCTCATTAGAGTGTAAGCTCCAGAAAGGCAAGTACTTTGTTCTCTTCATCTATTTACTCTTGTTACCTAGCACTGTGCCTGGTATATAAGAGCTTAGTAAACATTCACTGAGTGTAAGAATAAATATACTTAAATAGATAGTGAGGCTGTTTCCTTGAATCTCACCACTAAAATAATGAAATTGCCAGCGATATTAGAGATTTCTGATGAATATTTTGGAATGAGGAAGGTAGGGCAAGCTTCCTTAAAATTTGGCAATGTTAACATAGCACTTATATTTTGTTCTGAGTGTTCATTTTGATGTTACTTAGTAATGGTTCTCTTTTCAAAATTTATTTGTAGATCTAATAGCTTTAATGCAGATAGAAATACAGGTACGTTTTTAATATATTTTTCTTTCAATTTTGTAAATGGAAATAGTAAGTACATATAGTAAAACATTAAGTAAATGCTTTGTTGGTTTTGATAAGAAAATTTGGGAAAAAGATCTTGAGGCCATCAATGTTTTGTAGTCTAAGATAAGATTTCCTTTGAGAGGCTGCTGCTACTTAACTAAACTAGAGTTTTAAAACATTAATTGAAAAATAAAAAATAAAGCTTCACAGTTCAGCCTTTTAAAAATTAACTTTATCAGAGAGGTTTAGGCATTAGATAAGTAGAGAAGATTAAATGCAATATTGACATTTATTGTCGTCAAGTTTCTCTATCATGAAAAGACAGCTATTAGATGTACGACATAGTGAGCATATACTTAGTTAACCAGAGTTAATAAAATTATTGAAAAATAAAAGGAACAGTAGTTGTCTTTTTACTTAGTCTTAGTCTTCTGATAAGAGGAAATTTAGGCAGATAGATTTGTTCTTTGCAGCTGGAATGGTTTTCTATTTTTCTTTACTTAAACCTTGTTTTTGCATGTCTTATTTCTAGTGAACTTGTATTTATCTGTCTTGGCTGCCATGATACTTATTTTTTATTTTTCCAGATAAATTTAACTATACCTTGTGGAAAGGACAACTTTTAAACAAAGGGAAGCTTTTGTGTTATATTTCTCTAAGGTCAGCTACCCGTGCTTTTCTGCCTATCAAGTTGTAAGTATGTTACATGATAAGAAAATAACAGTTGGGGATTGGTTATCTTCTCAATTTATTTAGCTTTCCCACCACCTACTTTTTTATATTTTGTCTACAACATGAGAACGTATATGTAACTGTTTCCTGGTTATAGAGGTTGATTTGATTACATTAAAAACTTTATTGGGAAGATGAGCCTTCTATTTTCTCTGTGCCAAATCAACAGTCAAAACCAAACTCATTGTTTCCGAGTTGATTTCAACGCGGTGACCTTTTAGGACAGAGTAGAAGTGCCCTGTAGGATTTTCAAAGCTGTAATCGTTAGGAAACAGGCAGTTATATCTTCTACAGAGCAGTTGGCAGATAAAAACTGCTGACTTGAAGTTGCACTTTTTTTTTTTTTAAACATTTTATTAGGGTCTCATACAACTGTTATTCCAATCCATACACACATCAATTGTGTAAAGCGTATTTGTACATCATTTCTCAAAACATTTTCTCTCCATTTAAACCCCCGACATTAGGGCCTCATTTGAAGTTGCACTTTAACCACTAGCCACCGAGGCTTCTTTTTTTGTAGGATTTGAATAGTTATTCATAACTTTTACAAGACAAATTTTTTTCATATCTTAAAAATAACTTTTTGCTGTATTATCCTAGCTGAACTTTATTATTATTATTAATTTCATATAGAACTTTGACAATGTCATGTTTAAAAGTTAATCTTTTATTGAAAGAGCTTTGATGTAGTATGTTGTTAAACAGTATTTCAGTCCCGTGCAACACATGTTAAAATAATAATAATGTCCTTAGCTGACAAATAGATGTGCCTAGGTTTTCAGAAGCTGTAAGTATGTGCAGAACCAAACTGCTACATCGTTCTAATGTGAGCAGCTGGTGTATTTGAAAGGTCCAGGCCCACCTTTTGTTTAACAGGTGAGCATTTAACCACTATTCCATCAAGGCTCCTCTGTTGTGGTAGCACTATAAACATTGAGCTGATTCTGACTTAGCTACCCTATATGAGGTTTTCAAGACTATGAATCCCTATAGGAGCACACAGCTTTATCTTTGTCTTTCAGAGTTCATGGGTTTGAACTGCTTACCTTATAGTTAACATACCAAAGCTTAACCCCCCTCAGCTTCTTGATGTTGTAATAAATACCCCACTGCCATTGAATCAGTTCTTAACTCCTAGCGACCTTATAGGACAGAGTAGGTTTCTGAGACTGTATATCTTTATGGGAACAGTCAGTTCCCATCTTTCTTTTATTTATTTATTTATTTATTTTTTCCCCCATCTTTCTTCCATATGTTGCAATACCAAAAAACCTGCTACTGAGTCAATTCCAATAGAGTAGAACTGCTTCCTAGGGTTTCTGAGGTAAATCTTTATGGGCAGCTGGATGCGTAACCCATGGTGCTACTAGGGCTCTTTTATGTTATAGTAGGAGTGTGTAAAATCTTTTGCTTCCAGCAGTAAACATTAGAATCCATCCTATGTGTTTGAAAAAAGACCTAGTGGCACAGATAATGGCAGCTAACTAAAAGGTAAACTGCTTAAATTCACCAGGAGCTCTAAGGGAGAAAGTTGTGGTTACCTGCTTTTGTAAAGATCGCAGCCTTAGAAACGGCTGTTTCTGAGTTGGAATTGACTCTACAGCAATGGGGTTTTTTTTGGCTTAGTAGTTGAAGATTATTTTAACAATTCATAATTAAATTTGTCTTCAATAATATTACCATCCATGTTTTCAGTAAAACAACTTTTATGGTTAGTAAAATTGGCATATAAGAATACCTTTTGGCCTAAAGATGAAAAGTTGGTAACATTGCCAGGCTATCTAAATGTAGCTGGATTTTGCATATTGAATCCTAGTTAGAGTGAGAAAGGCAATGAGTAAATATGCCCTTCTGTTTTTCACGAAGTAAATGTTTTTGTGATAATATTCCTTATATGGAAAATAACAGCTGAGGCACAAACATCCTTTCTCTCTCTCTCTCTGTTTTTCAGGCCTGAGAAATTAGATGTTGAAACAGTTATGAGTATTGATCATCTGAAACAGAAAATCCCTCCATCACTCTTTTATAAGGATATATATGTAGGCCCAAATGAAGGTCAAGTAATTTAATTTCGCTAAAATATTTAAGAACAGTCTCAATTTCTTCAGTATTTACTATGTATTTTCTCTTGTGGCAGTTTTGAAAAATGGCATGTATTGCAGCCTTTATGAAGTTGTAGAGAAGACAAGAGTTGGAAGTAACATGGAGAGTTTACTGCTAAAACTAGAGAAAGAAAAACTTGTAAGTGAAAAGGTTTAAAAAATGTTCCTTATTCTCCTTTAGGAGAATGCATATTAATAAGTGATCATGCTAATGTATTTTACTAATGTGTTTTACTTTAGTTTCTTAAAGCACCACAAGTTATTACTTATTTATTTTTAAATAATTGGGGGCTCATACAGCTCTTATCACAGTACATACATGTGTCCATTGTGTCAAGCACATTTGTACCTTTGTTGCCATCATCATTTTCAAAACATTTTCTTTCTACTTGAGCCCTTGGTATCAGCTCCTCATTTTCCCCCTCCCTCCCTCCCTCTCCCTCCCATACCTTGATAATTTATAAATTATTTTTTCATGTCTTAGACTGACCAATATCTCCCTTCACCCACTTTTCTGTTGTCCATCCTCTAGGGAGGGGATTATATGTAGATCATTGCGATCGGTTCCCACTTTCTCCCACCACCTTCCCCTTCCGGTATCACTACTCTCATTATTGGTCCTGAGGGGTTTATTTGTCCTGGATTCCCTGTGTTTCCACCTCTTATCTGTGCCTGTGTACATGCTGTGGTCTAGCCGGATATGTAAGGTAGAATTGGGATCATGATAGTTGGGGGAGTGGGGGGTGGCATAAAAGAACTAGAGGAAAGTTGTTTCATCAGTGCTGTGCTGCACCCTGACTGGCTCTTCTCTTACTTATGACCATTCTGTAAGAGGATGCCCAAGTGTCTACAAGTGGGCTTTGGGTCTCCACTCTGCACTCCTTCTCTTTCACATTAATGATTTTTTGTTCTGGGTCTTTGATGCCTGATACCCGATCCCATCGACACCTCATGATCACACAGGCTGATGTGCTTCTTCCATGTGGACTTTGTTGCTTCTCAGCTAGATGGCCGCTTATTTGTTTTCAAGCTTTTAAGACCCCATATGCTATATCTTTTGATTGCCAGGCACCATCAGCTTTCTTCACCACATTTGCTATGCACCCATTTTGTCTTCATTGATTGTGTCGGGAAGTGAGCATCGTGGAATGCCAGGTTATTAGAATTAAAGTGTTCTTGCGTTGAGGGAGTACTTGAATACGGGCCCACTGTCCGTTTGCTACCTTGATACTTAACATATAAATATATTTACATAGATCTATTTCCCTATTATTTATAAATATATTTTTATATGTACATGTTTCTATTTAGACCTTTATAAGTTCCCTTTGCCTCCTAGTTCTTTTCCTCAATTTCCTTTTACTTTCCTCATGTCCCACTATCATGTTTTGACTTTTGTTCGAGTTTCAGTAATTCCTCTCGATTACATTACCCTCGATCAAGCCGTCCAGGCCTCCTACACCTCTTGTTCCTGGGTTAACACCCACTTCCTTTCCCCTGCCTCCCCCTCTCCCCTAACCCCCCAGAATCCTTGGTCCCATTGTCCTGGATTGTTTATCCCACCTATCTTCTCTAGATAGACATACAGACACAACAATAGGCACAAAAATAAGAGCAAAACAACAAAAGAAAACGACGAAAACAAAAAACCAACGGCCAAAAAAAAAAAAAAGGAAGAGGAAAGCTTATAAATATTTCCAGGTCTGTCAGTTGACCTTTTAGGAGTGTTTTCCGGTGGAGTCTGATGGTGTGTCACACCCTGGACTCAAAGTCTATTTTTGGGATTCCCTAGGGACTTCATTGCCTTGCTCCCCTTCCTGCTCTCTTGCACGCCTTAGTGTTTCACCCAGGTGTGGTGGGGTCAGATTGGGCAAAATTCCCACACTGCCTCCAGTATTGTCCCTCAGCAGTGGGTCAGTGAGGGATAGCTTGTCTCGAGGAGGGGCTGGCCCTATGTTCCTCTCTATGCATTGGCTGTTCTGAGCAAGAATATCCTTCTAGGCTTGGTGAGCCAGGAAGTGTTCCACTCTCTCCTTCCCTCTTCATTTGCTGCTGGGTGCTCTGATCAGCTGTGCCCCTCTTCCTGAACTGTAGCTTCAGTGATGTCCTCTAGTGCATTCTGTGAGAGAAGGAGGTGTCCACATAGTTGGGATTGGGGCTGGCCCCGCAGACCTCTTTATTGGTATCCGGCTTCATGCTGGTATGTTGCATTCACGTCTTGGCTCACCGGGTTTCAGTCTGGCCTCTCTCTTCCTCTTCTATGGAGATAAAGACGACACCCTCCCCTTAGGTGGGTTAGTGCCCTGTTTCCCCTGCTACTCATGTCTTTTTTTTTTTTTTTTTTTTTCCCCCTTTCCCCACCTTTTTAGTTGGCTGCCATATGTGTCCCTGGATTGGGTCCCTGCCATAGTACCTGGACCTTACCCCAGGAATGTATAACTATAGTAGCTTTTCCCCTATGCCCCTTTTGCATTTTTAAGCTTACCTCAGTGGACTCATGTTGTACTTGGCACCACAAGTTTTTTTGCTGTTAATATTTAGTTAATGCCTTTACTGGGGTGTCTGATAACCCTTCCTTTTGGCATGAGACTGTCCCTGCAGACTAGTTTTCCCTGTGAGGAATCGCTATTGTACTTGCCGATTATGAATATGATATTATACAGTATTGATTCTATTTTTCTTATTCATGATAATAATTTCAGTAGTGAATGTGACAGACTGTTCTGGATTATACAGAATGATTACTGGATTTATTCAGATACATGTTCACTAAGTATGAAATACTTATATATTTACTTTTTTTTTCTGTAGACAACTTGTTCATGATATAAATATTCTCATTAAACAATTTAGGTCATGAGTTGAGAAAGTAGAATTTAATCTTTTTGAGTAAGTATGGCTATCTATTCAGTTTTCCAAATCTATGGGGTTCAGGACTTTTAGAGAGTATTGAGAGTTTGGATGGCTAGGTAGAAAATTAATAACCTGTTCAGTTTCTCCTAGTGAAATTTGGGAGGATACTGGCATTTATTCTTCACCTGAGCAAGTGTTAATTAAATTCAAGGAAGTCTAGGTTTTTCCCACAATCAAGAATATTGAGATCCTGGATCTTAAATGGCACTGGGATTCCACAAGGATAGACTTTTCAAATTTAATGAACCTAGTTATTTTGTGTAGCTACCCATTTTCTCGCAAACCTCATTGGGAATTATCCTATCTATTTTCTTCATAGTTAAAAGTAAAATGGTATAAAAATGTAGTTAATATTTACATTTTGATCCTATTATGCACATTCTATTTGAAAAAACAGAACTTTTAGTCTCTGGGAGTAAGAATGCTGTTTTGGCTAATGCTTCCAGTGCAGCTTGGATATCTCCCTTCAGTATTATTTGTTCTTGATAATAAGCTAATGGCTGAATGTCGACTCGTTCTTTTGGTACGTGCCTGTGATCTTTCTGTCTTCTTTTGGTGCTTCTGGCATTGCTTCAATATTTACACCTAAAATTTTTGACTATTGCAATTTAAAACTTGGATTTTTTCCCTTAGTTCTTTCAGTTTAAGATAAGCTGAGTGTGTTCTTATTTTTGGTTTTACATATTTCATTACAATAATTTACTTTTGTCTTCTCGAGCTGCCCTTTGAAATTTTGTTTAACTCTTTGACTTCTATTTTTTCATTTGTCGTAGCTATTCTATGATTAAGAACAAGTTTCAGAGTCTCTTGACATTCACTTTGACATTTTTTTTTTGTCTTTTTACTGACCCTTTGCTTTCTTCATGTATGATGTCCTTAATGTCATCCCACAGCTCATTAAGTCTTCTGAAATCATAGTCTGAAATATCTATAGTTGTTCGTTACCCTTCAGACCTGGAATTGAACTCACCCTTGTGGGTCAATTTTCAGCACAATTTTCAGTCTTTATCAGTGGAACAAAAATGCTAGCAAAATATGCACTCAAAATAAAATAATTTGAGACCAAAAAGGGCAGCAGTTGCCTAAGAACAAAATTCAGAAGGTAGGAAGGTTTAGGACGAAGGAGAAATGGAAATGGGAAACACAGAGAGGAAGTGGGATAAGTAATACTTCATTTGCGGCGGTTGCGATTAATGACATGAAGCAAAATGTTTCTGTATTAAATAGAAAACAGATTCACTTTGGAAATATTTCACCCAATTCACGTTAAAAAGTAAAAATAATCACTACAAAAGAACATGGCGAGGCAGGCATTCAAACCCACCAGCTACTACAAGGTAGATGCTGTAACATCTGCTTCCATAAAAGTTTACAGCTGTGGAATTCCTGTGGGGCAATAGTATGGCAATGAATGGGATATTTGTATTGCTATATATTAGAAACTATGAATAAGAACTGTTTCAAAAGCAAAAAAAAAAA
>NW_022103928.1:25114379-25118910 GCF_000313985.2 Echinops telfairi
GGGGGGGGGGGTCTTCCTTATTTTCACTGATCCTCTACCAAGCATGATGTCCTTTTCCAAGCACTAGTCCCTCTTAATGACATGTCCAAAATACATGGAACAAAGTTTTACCACCCTCATTTCTAAGGAACATTGTGGTTGTAACTCTCCCCCCCCCCCCCAATAGCTTTGTTCTGCAGTCCTTGGTGCATTCAATATTAATTGCTAACTCCATAATTCAAAGACATTTATTCTTCAGTCTTCCTTTATCATTGTCCAGCCTTTTACATGCAAATGAAACCCAAAAACCAAACTACCAAACTCACTGCAATCAATTCAATGTCAACTGATAGCAAACCCTCTAGAACAGAGTAGAACTGCCCTTGTGGGTTTCTGTAGACTTAATATTTAGAGAGCAGAAAGCCTTACTGATCAAACTGTTGATCTTGGTGATAGCAATCCAACCTATAACCCACTATGTCATCCCAGGTTAAGATTCTGCAACACATTTTTTGGGTACATAATTGAAGCCTTAACAAGTGTTTGTTTTTTCTAGCCTTTGTACTTCTTCTCTTGTATAACTCGACAGCAGCGGTTCTCAACCTGTGGGTCGTACAACCCTTTCACAGGGGTCGCCTAAGACCATTGGAAAACACAAATATTTTATAATATATAATTACATATTGTTTTGTGATTAATCACTATGCTTTATGTTCAATTATGTTCAGTTTGTAGCAATGAAAATTCATCCTGCATATCAGATATTTACATTATGATTCATAACTAGCAAAATTACAGTTATGAAGTAGCAATGAAAATAATTTTATGGTTGGGGAATCACCACAATATGAGGAACTGTATTAAAGGGTCGTGGCATTAGGAAGGTTGAGAACCACTGCTCTATAATACTCTGTTGAATGAAAATGGTGATAGATTTTCCACTTTCTACAGCCCTTGCACTCCTGGTATAGAACCCACTATATATTTTTTAATTCTGTGTTTTGTCTGTGAATATTTTGTTTAGGAATTTTGTGTGATGATAGTGATGTTTGCCTGAAATTTTTCTTTCTTGTATTATCTCTGTAATTAAAAAAAATCATTTTATTGGGGGCTCGTACAATTCTTATCACAATCCATACATCCATCCATTGTGTCAAGCACATATGTACATTTGTTGCCCTCATCATTCTCAAAACATTTGCCTTCTACTTGAGCCCTTAATATCGGCTGCTCATTTTCCCCCTCCCTCCTCACTCTCCCCTCCCTCATGAACCCTTGGTAATTCATAAATTATTATTATTTTGTCATGTTAACACTGTCCGATGTCTCCCCCCGCCCTCTTCTCTGCTGTCCATTCTCCAGGGAGGAGGCTATACGTAGATTCTTGTAATTGGTTCCCCTTTTTACCCCACATTCCTCCCTCCCTCCAGGCATTGCCACTCTCACCACTGGTCATGAAGGAGTCATCTGTCCTCGATCCCCTGTGTTTCCAGTTGCTATCTGTACCAATGTACATCCTCTGGTCTAGCCAGATTAGGAAGGGTAGAATTGGGATCATGTTAGTGGAAGGGAGGAAGCATTTAAGAACTAGAGGAAAGTTTTAAGTTTCATCGTTGCTACCCTGCACCCTGACTGGCTCATCTCCTCCCCACAACCCTTCAGTTAAGGGGTGTCCAGTTGCCTACCGATGGGCTTTGAGTCTGGCGTGAATTCAGTTGTATTTTTTATTTTAATATTGTTAATGCAAGCGTAACTACTGCCTAATGCTAAAACATTTTAAATATCTCAAAAGGAACCATTATATTTTATATTTCTCTCTAATTCCAACCCCTTGCAAACCATTAATCTACCTTCTGTGTCTCTCATTACTTTTTTGGGACCTTTGCATAAATGGAACCATACAGTTGTGGTCTTTTGTGCCTTGTTTCCTTTACTCTCAGGATTTATATTACCCCATATAGAAATTCTGCCTACCCTTTAAATATTAACTCACCATTTCCTCCCTCCAGCCCTTGTAAACAATCATTTGTTTACTTTTTCTCTGTATTTACCTATTCTAAATATTTCACATGAACGGATAATATAATATTTCCCCTTTTAAATCTGGCTTTTTAAAATTTAGCATGATATTTTCAGTTTTCATCTATGTTATAGCATGAATCAGAACCTCATTTCTTTTTAAAAGAATATCCCATTATAAGAGTATATTTTGTTTATCCATTCATCAGTATTTTGTATTTGTTAGCTGTCATGAATAGTGCTCCTGTGGACATTTGTGTAAAAGTTTTTGTGATTGCAGTTTTTCTATTCTATCAACTTACAAAAATCTGTTAAATATTTTATATTGGTTATTTTACATCAAGATCCCTGGTGACATAGTGTCGAAACCACCAGTCATTCCTTGAGAAAACCATGAGACTTTCTACTCCTGTGAAAAGTTCCACTCTCAGAAATCCACAGGGGCACTTCTACTCAGCTTTGAGTCAGAATCAACATGATGACAGAGAGGTTTTTGAGAGTCCTTTCTAAGCAACTGGATACTTTTTTAGTCACTACATTATTTGTAGTTTTATCTGGAAAGTTGAAATGGTAGAGTGAACTAAAACTCCACAAATTGAGTTAATGTGTTTTGAAGGGAAAATTAAAAGTAAGGAAGGGTGCTAGCAGAGAGCTTTTGAGGTTTTTTTTTTTTTTTCCTTGTAAGGTCAAATGTTTCTTTGAACTGAAGCTACAGGCTATAACTGTTTGCTTTATTGTTATTTCAGGGTATATATATTCTTTGTTTCATTGGTCTGTAGGACTACTTAATGTATAAGAATGTCGATCTACACGTTATCTTGCAACCCCCAACCCACTCCACACCCTGACCAGGGGGATGAACAATAGAAATCTGGGTGAAGTGAGATAGCTTGGTATAAAAAAAACAATAATAATTTATCGGGGGTGGGGGGTGGAAAGAGGTGATACCAAGGGCTCAATTAGAAAATAAATGTTTAGAAAATGATAATGACAACATGTACAAATATGCTTGATACAATTGAGGAATGTTTAAAAAGAAAAAATTTTAAAAAGTTAATTTTTAAAAAATGTTGAAGCTACTAAGCAGTGCAATTTTATAAACTTCTTTAAAGTAGATGAGAGGTTAAAGGTGTCTAATTGGTTTACCTTTTTAACAACCACAAAGCATGAAAATCTGTGCTTCCCAACTTTGTTTTGTTTTTGAGATTTGGATGAAAGTTTCAAGAGCAAATGGATTTCCTATTCAAAAATACATAATATATTGGTTTTATGACATTGACCTCACAGTGTAACAGCATTCTTCTCACTTTGACCCTGGGTTTACCTTTTTCTAAATTTTTAGAGATTAGGCCCTTGTTTGGTATGTCATTACACATACACACCCTCCCTACCCACCATTTTGGGATCTCTTTTAATCTTGGTGAAATGTTTTGATTTGCATCAGTGTCTAATTCTTGGGAGGCAAATTTGCATTCTGTTTGTGTTTTCAGTTCTGTTTTATTCTTAGGCATGTGTTAGGGTTCCTAAATGTGTTCTTATTTCTTCACTGATAGTCTTAATAGTTTAGATTTTGCATGTGAACATTTGATCCATCTGCAATTAGCTTTTGTATGTGCTGAGATCAGGATCTGACTTCACTTTTCACAACACAGTTTTGCCAGCACTATTTATTAAAGAGATTTATCACTTGCCCATTTAATGAATTTGACCTTTTGTTAAGAGTCAGTTGCCTGTAAGTGAATGGATTTGCATCTGGATCCTCAATTCTTTTCTGTTGGTCTATGTGTCTGTAATTGTACTTACTACCAGGCTTTTGTGACTACTGTGGCTATGTATGTAGTAGGTTCTAAATCAAAGAATGGGAGGCATCTGTTGTTCTTTATTAGTACTTTGCTTATCTCATTTGTTTTCTTGTAAAGCTGACGATTAGTTTTCCATCTCTTTAAAGCGTGATGATGGATGGAATCTGGATCATGATACACTATATCTGCAGCTTGCTTTTGAGTAGTAGTAACATTTTCACAATGTTAAATCTTCATGTCTGGTGTGGTATATTCCAGTTCAGTAAGGTCTCTCTTGATTTCTTGTAGAATTAATTTCTGTATGGTTTTCTTTGTATAGGTCTGTTTTGTCACTGGTTATACTTATTCCTATGTACTTCATCTTTTGCGTATTATTGTAAATGATATTTTCCTTATTAGCGTTATCTTTGTTAGTGTAGACAGATACTGAGTTTTGTACGTTGATTGTGTATCCCTTATTCCAAGAAGGAGAAAAAAAGGGTGGGGTGGGGAGATGAGGTAGTGGTAGTTGTCAAACAAGTGTGAGAACATTGCATTTGCTCTGTGGGAGTATGCACCTCTAGCTGGAGTGAGGTGAGGTTGGAGGTGGTCACTGATAACTGTATGGGTGGTGGGTAGAGGTATCAGCTTTGTGGGATTAAAATGACAAAAATGGGCAAGGGAAGAGGAAGAAATGAAAGGAAAAATGGCAGGGGTGGTAGGGAAGAACTATGATGAAAGATGAGGAGGGT
>NW_022103928.1:25119791-25121034 GCF_000313985.2 Echinops telfairi
AGTGAAAGGTGATATCCAAAAGGGGGTTCTAGGTTTGAAGGCTGTGTAAGGACCATACTCTAAGTCTGCTAGGACTGTGGGGTGTGTGTGTGTGTGTGTGTGTGTGTGTGTGTTTCTGATCAGAATGATCAGTAGTGGGAACTAGGCACTGTTTGGTTCATTTGGCCTAGGACTAGTAGAAATTGTGGTTTACCTGGTTTGTTAGGCTTAATTTTCTGCACTCTGCTTTGCTCCAGATGGGAAGAAATCAATAATAATGTCTTAAATGTCACTTGTGAGCTTTAAGATCCCAGTTACTCTTCACCAAAGATGTAGAACAGTTGCCTTTATGAATTGTTAATGCCAATTTGGCCTAGGTGCTTCCTGGGACAATGTTCCTAAGCCCTCAAGCCCAATGATTATATCCCTTATTAAGGTATTTGGTTATAGCCAAGAAATTTTCATAACTTTACCCCTTTGTAGTCTGTTATATTCATGGACATGTTTGCAGCAAAAGTAAATACATATATAGCCTCTGCCAAAGCTCGTGATCGTACTTCCATATACCATCCCACACCAGTCCACTTTACATATCTACCTATGTATTCACTCACTCATACATTTCTTAATGTTATTACTGTTGTTTGAGGATTGTGTATGTTGTTGTATTTATGTTGTTGCCTCATACTCTTTCATGCCTCCCAGTGCCTTTCCTTGCCTCGGTCATGTTCTGACTTCTCCCTTATTTTGCATTGCCTTTCTCTTCACTCAAGTAAATACCTGTCTACTTACCTAGCTATTGATTGCTATCCCTCACTCTCCCATCCTGGGTAACAATCAAAGACTGTTTCTGTGTATAAACTTTTTTGACTTGTAAATTATGGTAGCTTCATACAATATTTGTCCTTTTGTGATTCACTTATTTCATTCAGCTTAATAGTCTCCAGGTTTATCCATCTTATGAATAACTGTTATTCTTTAGTGTTATGTAGTATTCCATTGTGACACTCCATAGTTTGCTTATCCATTCTTTCAGTGATGGGCATTTAGGTTGTAGCATAATTACTTTTTGTCCTTATTAGTTTTTGTATAAACTTTGAAGCCAGGGTTGTTTTGTTGTCTGTGTGTTTCTGTGGCTCGTGTTCGCTTATTTTGATTCAAAAAATATTTTGTGAACTGCAGTGGGTAGCCCCTTATCTAAGTTTGTTACATTACATTTTTTTCTTACACAGTGCTGTCATTGTGGGTCCTGCCCCCACCCCCT
>NW_022103928.1:25124168-25132856 GCF_000313985.2 Echinops telfairi
ACAGAATGGCATACATGTGTAAGATTTCTTGTTCACTAAGAATGTGTTGGAAGTAGACTTGGGTAACACATTTTATTTGAGATTAGTCTGTTTTTCAAAAGGCAGCGGCTATGTCTATAGCTTACTTTGTTTTGTGTCTCTTAATACCCTGCACACTATTGAACAAATATGGAAAATATATGGTCCTTTGTTGAATTTGAGCTTCCAGAGGAAATTAGTTTATAGATATTTCACAGTTAATAAGGGAAATTCTCTTAATAATTTCTCTCATTTAAGTTATGAAAAATAAGGGATTTGTATTTGATTGGCATTCAGTCAAACGAAAACAGGTGGGAATAATTTTTAACTAGCAATGTTTTTCCTAAAAATGGACCGAGAACTTTTCAATTTGTAGAAAGTACTGTGCGTCTGATTTATGATGAGTGATGGTAAAGCAGGTATAACCTCTTCCTCTCCCCCAAATGCAGGTTCTTGTCAAACTGCTGGGAGACCGAGGATTCCTTTTTCTTCTTTCTCCTTGTCAGATGATTTCTCCATATGGTACGTGATCTCTCTTTTTCACAATTATTTTAAAACTTTTTAAAGCTAAAAAACATTGCTAACAAATTTGGCTTCTGTTTGTAGAATATCAGACTGTCAAGTCTCGAGCCCTACATGCTTTGTTTCTGTTTCAAGAACCTAGAAGCATAGTTCCTTGTAAGTTCCATAAACTTTCAAATCTATGTACTTAATAACAACATTTTTTGGAAATGTCCAGCTTTTTGTCTTCATTACAGCATAGTTTGAGAGGTATTCTAAAACCAAACCAAAGTCACTGCCATTGAGTTGCTTCTGACTCACATGACCCTATAGTACAGAGTAGAAATGCTGGTGTTTTGAATTGCTGGCCTTTCATCTAGCAGCTAGCTACCTACAGAGTGCCAACGGGACTCCCTTGGAGGTATTAGCAGTATAAATACAAATCATGTGACTTGAGTATGACCCTTCTCAGTGCCCACCCCTAGTTATGGGGACATGTATTGAGATTCCACCAAATGCTTGCTCTTTCAAACTTGACGGCATATGCTACAACATGCCTGGACCAGTTTTTCATGAGTATTTTTTAGCTTAGTTAATTTTTTAATTTAAATTTCAATGATTATAAAGGAAGCATCATGTGCCAGGGTAAGGCTTGGGGGATTCAAATGAATAAGAAAATTTGCACTGATTTAATTCTTTCTCATTTTAAAGAACTACCTTTCATACTTCAGTGCAATAGTTTAATAACACATTCCCCACTGTGGATTTCACTAATGGGTAAAGGGTAAGACTTTTGTTGTAATGACTCAATGCCTATATCCCTGCTTGTCAGGAAGAACATACATGTGAAGTTTGTCATCATTTGTAGAACTAGCCTGCTAAGAGCCTTTTCTTGCTCTGCCTATTTATTTTCCCTAGATTTTGCAAGCTGCCATTTGACTTCTTTCAGGACAATTTTTAAAAATCCAAAACTCACTGTCAGTGAGTCTATTTTAACTCATAGTGGCTCTATATATACATGAGGGTAAAACTGTGCCTGTGGGTTTTTCAGACTGCGACTGTATGGATTGAAAAGCTTTGTCTTTCTCTTGAGGAGTGGCTGGTGGTTTTGAATTGATAACTTTGAGGTTAGCAGCCCCCAGTCTGTGACCACAACCAGGGCTCCGATTATCTAGGGACAATCCAAACCAAACTCAACTGCCTCTAAGTCGACTCCTACTCATACACCCATACAAACAGCTCTACTATGTTCTATAGGGTTGCTATGAGTCTTAGGGACAATAAAGAGTGAAAAATACCTTCAATTTTTAGATGTTTTTCCTTTTAAAAATACTCTGTTTTTTTTTTCATTTGTTTTAGTTACATTCTGGCCTATTTTAGGTTCCTGGACCTACAAATAAGGATTTTATGTATTTACTATATCTTATATTAGATGTATGTTCTAGAGCACATATTAGTCTTGGTCACCATGAGTATATGAGCACTGGTGTCTTTTTTGATTATATGTAGATCCACACTTTGTTCCTGAGTTGCTGATAATGATTTTCTTTTTCTTTCCCCCCAGCACAAAAAGGTTTCACCAGTACAGTACCACAGGAAAGGCATGAAAGTGTATCAGATGTATTAAAAATAACTCAGTTTTTACAATTTTCTTTGATTCAGTGTCGAAAGGAATTCAAAAATATAAATAGTATAAATTTTCACTCTGTTGTTGATAAATATGTAAGCGAATTTTTTAAGCGAGGGTTCGGCTCAGGTAAACGAGAGTTTACCATGTTTCCGTATGATTCACGATTAGATGATAAAAAATTCTTATACTCCGCTCCAAAAAATAAATCCCACATTGATGATTGCTTGCATACCTATATTTTTCGGCCTGAGATGTATCAATTACCTATTTGTCAATTAAAAGAGCTTTTTGAGGAAAATAGGAGATTTCAGCAGTTAAGTCCACTTTCAGATTATGAAGGCCAAGAAGAAGTGAATGGTGCGAAAATGAAATTTAGAAAACGGAATAACTCCAAAGGTGAGATGAGCACATCTGGAAAGCAGAAATCATCACATTCATTGGATTATGATAAGGATAGAGTCAAAGAATTGATTAACTTAATTCAGTGTAGGAAAAAAAATGTGGGTGGGGACTCAGATACAGAAGATATGAAAAGCAAAGCTATCTTGAAGAGGAAACTTGAGGATCTGCCTGAAAATATGAGAAAACTTGCCAAGACCAGTGATTTATCTGAAAATTGTCATCTGTTTGAAGGTAAATTATTAGAATGTTGCTTATTTAGTATTAATATCAACATTTTTTCCCATCTTTTTCTCTATTACAAGGATTCACAGACTGACTGTAATCCAAGTGACAAATCTAGCTTTCATCTGTTTTTGTATATATAATTTTATTCAGACTCAGCAGTGCATGTTCATTTCTGTGTATTTGGCTGCATCAGTGTTACAGTGGCAGAATTGGGACAATGAATGTATAACTTACAAACCCCAAGATAATTATTGTTTGGACCTTATGAAAACATTTGCTGTCCTCTGCCATCGTACATCAAATTTCTGGATTGTTTGTCTTAAACTAACATGGGAATAAAACATACCTAGCTATTTATGCCTGTGAATCAGCACTCCTGCCTTCTTACAATCTTATTATTTTTTTTTACAATCTTATTTTTATAGTTGGAAAATTACAACAGAATATTGGGCTCTTTTAGGATGTTGCTTAATGAAAGAAACATCCTCAACTACATATATTTATTTATTTTTAATCATTGGGGGCACATACCACTCTTATCACAATCCATACATACATCAATTGTGTAAAGCACATTTGTACAATCGTTACCCTCATCATCCTCAATTTTAAAACAAAACTTGTAACTCTGGAATATCTTTTGACTCTTCCTTGAAAAAAAAATGTTTATTTACCTTTTTTTGGTTTTATTTACCTTTTTTTGGTTTCAGTAAGCAGTTTGAAAAGTGAAAATTAAGAAACCTCCATTTTTTGTTATACACCTAGCCATGCTCAGCCTAGGTATCCATGCTTCTTGGCACATGTTTCTTCCCCCTAAATATATCCTGGGCAGTCCTTCATGACTCTTATACTGCAGTGTATTTTTGTTCTTCGGGGATTGCTTGTGTTCCTGCAATTCAAATCTTTCCTTACCTTTTTGGCTGATCTGTTCCTTTACACTCACCATTTCCCTTACCTTATGCCACATTTAGGCTATATCTCTTCATGCTTACTGATTTGTATTATCTTGTACTGTGACCTGTGTCTTTAGTATTTTATTAAGTCCTTACTATGTGCTTTGTGTATTGTGGACACATTTAGTTTTTATAATAACCTGGAGGAGTAAACAGTTTTGTCTTTATTTTACAGATGAGAAAATGGTTTCAGAGACATCAGATAATTTTAAACGTATTAGTTAATGACAGCATCCAGGTTTTAACTCGGCTATGATGCCTCCAAAGCATTGTTTCTAGATTCTGCTTTACAAGGGGACTTTGAAAAGTTGTGACAAAATTGTGGCATTCTCTAATTCCATGTCTTCATGAATTTTTTGAAGCCCTCCCCATATGTCTTAGCACTGAGCATATTGCAGACATGAACTAAAGTGCTTAATTTTGGGTACTGATATAGTTGTTTAGTTTTATGTATGTGAGAAAATATTTGTAGGTGAAAATCAGGATTATCAATAGTAAAATGGTGGGAAAGCCATGCTAACTTTAATAGACCAAAAGAGAAATGAGACAGAGAGAGAGAGAGAGAGAATGAGAATAGACTAAAGTAGAGCTAGTGATGATCTGACTTGCATTTTCAAGTGTTCTCGATGGTGTTTCTCGCTAGTCATTTTGCACAGTTTATGTCTAACAGTGGAAAATTAAAGGTTACCTCCTAACCCACTCTGTGTTTTCAACTTAAACATCAACAACTTTGATGTCCCTGGATGGCACATGTGGTTAGCAGATTGAAGTCATCCAAGAGAATGCGTGGCAGACAGGCCTAGCAATCTGCTTCAGAAAGTGCACAGTGTAGAACGCAGTTCTAATCTGTATCATGGGGTCACTATGAGTTGGAATTGACTTGATAGCAACTTAACAAAAATTTATATTGAATAAAACAGTACACTCATTTTAAGCATAGAGTTTGATGATTTGGGACAGCTGTGACACCATTCCAAGATGTAAATATTTCAGTTACCTTTGAAAGTTGCTTTAGGCTCTTCTGGCCACCTTTGCCACTGATATCTTTTCTCTGTAGATTCTCTTTTTATATAATTAAAATCATACATTATGTTGGTACACTGTATCTTTTGTAAATTGCCATCTCCACAGTTTCCTCCACCCCGAACCTTCCCAGCATGATAGCACATTACTTTCTGATGCTTGTACCTTTTGCTAGTTTTTTTATGTGTGAGGGGGAAATAGAAGATAGTTTTTTAATGCAAATTTTTGAAGCCACTTCTTTATATTTGTTGTAAAAATTATCCAAATTTATAGCTGCTTAGAGCTGTGTCTTTGGTCTTTAATGATGCCTTTTCTCAGCACAGAGATTTCTTCAGAATGATTTTGTACCTCTAGTATATACTAGCTTTTTAATGTCTCTTAAAATAATCTAGTCATTCAAGACAAGGTTTAGATTTTATGAATGTTAACAGCTCCTTAAAGACAAGATATAATGGGTGTGGAGGAGATAGCAATCAGGTAAATCATGGTTATTTTGAATGTAATTTTCCAATCCTTCAAGTGGTAAAAGAACAATTAAAAAAATATGCTCACCAAATAATACCAGGCTGGCTGGAATTTTGATGTTAGAGTTTGAAGTAATATGATTCTTGAGCTCACTTTTCCATTCATAGAATTTAATAGTTAAGATGGAGACTAACTCTCACTTAAGGGCTTGTGGGCCAGGTTCAATACTTCAACAATTTGTAAAGTAGGGACATATTTGTAAAATTTAAGCCAGTGAATGGCTTAATTGAGCGTTTCCCTATATGTAAACATTAAAATTTTGGGGTGGTGTTGAATTTGAAAAAAACATAAAACAAAAAAACCCCAACCCTTTTATTTGATCTTGTGAACGTTTAAGGAGCTGACTTTTTTCCTTTTTTCCTTTTAGAGTCTCCACAGCTTGCTGGCTCTCTCAGTGGTGGCCTTGGGCATGATGCTGATGTGAGAGGGCAGCAGCAGGGTACCTCTAACTCTGGCGTTGCCGACATCCACAGGGTGTTTGATTGGCTCTCAGAAACACTAGCAAATGCACGGCATTCTGATACACCCCTGACGGACACAGTCAACAAAGCTTTAGGACTGAGCATTGAGGGTGCATCTGAAGAAACGAGGCAAAAGCAAGAACAAGAATTGAATATTACCCAGGATAAGAAAGAGTGTGAGCAGCCTACTTGTGCAAAAATTGAAAATGTACATTTTAAGGATTCTCAGAGCCCATTACTAGATGTTGATACATTATCATTAAAATATCCTATTGCTGTTTCCACCAGTGAAGGAGACATGGATCACAAACTACATTTGAAAGAAGTAAGCATTTCTATTGGTTACTTTAATTTGCTTGTATGTGTGAAAGAGATGTGAATATGCTACATGGATTTTTTTTTTTTCATTTTAGAAAGAACCTACTTTTGAGTAACCATTTCTGTCTTGAATAACTCTTCTAACTTAAGCGTTGTTACGAAATGGCAAATACAGAAATAATTGTTTTACTTCCTGTTTATGGGATTTATCTATTGTTATAGAAGTTAGCTATAGATATTTTTGTCAATAATGGCTTATTGTTTCATAATAAAATAAAATTTTCTAGGTAGTGACTACTGGCACTAACAACTCAAAGATGAGATAGATGAGGCAAAGCAAGTGAGGTCACAGCTGCAGTATGATACTATTGCGTACTTTTACATCGATATCTGCCAATAACAGTGGAAAACGAGTGACCTTTAGGGTTATCTTTGAAGTGACTCTCAGCCTTGCTTGTCAGGGCATCATGGGTTCCTGTGGAGCAATGTGCACAATTGAAGAAAAAGAAGACAGCAGAGCACAGGGGACTGATCTCCATTCTTGGGAGAAATAGAAGAGTCCAGAGTTTATTCAGCAATAGGGTTTTGTAGTTCTTGAGGCCTGCAAGCCTCCTGTTATACATACACATTAAACAAATGGGCAGTGTGCTATTCTTTGAATATCCCAAGCCATCAAGGGGAATACCTCAAATGGAGTATTTGGTATGCAAGAGACAAGGTACAAATTGCTCTTTTAAGAATAAGGGACAAAGGGAGTAAATGCTCCAAGACAGTGGTTTTCAACTTTCCTAATGCCGTGACCCTTTAATATATAGTTCCTCATGTTGTGGTGACCCCCCCAACCATAAAATTATTTTCGCTGCTACTTCATAACTGTAATTTTGCTACTGTTATGAATCAGCCGACCCCTGTGAAAGGATTGTTCGATTCCCAAAGGGATCGCAACCCACAGGTTGAGAACCGTTGCTCTTTAAGAGAGAAGCATTCTTTAACTGAGTGATTCTCAACCTTCCTAATACTATGACCCATTAATACAGTTCCTCATGGTGTGGTGACCCCCCAATCATAAAATTATTTCCGTTGCTATGTTACTTCATAACTGTAATTTTGCTATTGTTAGGGATTGGGCGACCCCTGTGAAACGGTCGTTCGACTCCCAAAGGGGTTGCGATCCACAGGTTGAGAACCGCTGCTTTCACTCTTTGTGAGGAGCCTGGTGCCTGTAGGAGACAGCTTCACAATAGCATTTTAATGGGAGAGTCCATGTGCTTGTGGAGAAAACCACCTTCCTGGAATATGTGCATTTGGGCACTTCCCATATTTTGGACTGTGGAGGCATGCCTCTCACTAGGGCTGGCTTGCCAGTGCCAAGCTCTGTGGTCACGAGTACCGGGAGCAGGCCGCATTCACTTTTGTTCAGGTCATCAGTTTGGCACATTTCCCCCTGTTTTATGTAATTGAGATTTTAGAGCATAGTGCGCCTGTGCTTGTTCAATAAGAGCTTGGCCTAGAATTGTAAGGAATTCCTGTGGTATAATGTATGTGCCAGTCTTGACAAAAATTGTGAAACTGCTTGCCTAGTATAAGTGGGATCATGGTCTATTATCAAATGGGCTGGGCTACCCATCATGGCCAAGCAGGACACAAATGGCTAAAAATGTGTCTGGTGGATTCTCCAGCCCTGGTGGATGCCCACAAGAACCCTGAGAATGTATCTTTAATAACGTGCATAGCTCCTGATCTTCCAAGCGAGTATGAAAATATCCATTTGCCAAAGTGCACTGGATTGACGCCACTCAATCTCTCCTTAAGTGTCGTTTGCTGGCAATGTATGCAATCTGGGACAATTTGTCTGGCGTAAACCCAGGTCAGATATCTATGCCTCAAGCTGACTGTGTTATTATTGCAAACCTTGGTGCTCTGCTCACTAGGAAGCAAAAGATAGCATCACCTGCTGAGTTAGCATATCTGTATTTGCATTTCCCATGGTAACAAGCCCAGGCAACTCGTTATATGATTGGGTGTGACCCATGGGGTGGTGGTGGACATGGCTGTGGAATCTTATTTGAATTTGTAAGGTGAGAAAGAACTGAACCAATGTCTAAGTCCAGGTATGTTTTCAGATTTGCTGTTTCAATGAAAGAGCATACTTGAACTGCATATGCAGAGTCACTAATTATGTATATTGATCAGCTGCTTCACATTTTGAACAGAAAGAGCAAATACTTCCTTTTTCTGAGCTGAGACATAACAAGTTTGAAAGGATAGAAAGGGATTCCAGTAGAGTGCCCAGCCTTTGCTCGAACTGTCTGTAAAATGCATAGGCGAGGAGATTTTGTTAATAATCCATGGAGTCCATATCAGGAACTCCCAGAGTTTCCCGAAGGGTAATGACAATCTACTGTCCCATAAAAATCAGCCAGCACTATTTGAAAATCTGCAAAAAATTCCAAGAGTTTTTTTATCTGAGCCAGCGTGTAAGGTAAATATAATTGTCGAATCATGCTCATTCATTGTTGACAGCAGCGTCAGCCCCAAGCAGTCAACTGAGCTCTTGGTCCCCAATAAGGTCAAATGCCTTTGGAGCCTGTATTGCTTAGATGAAGCCGCTCTAGAGGCTTTTCCTCTTGTG
>NW_022103928.1:25133379-25153217 GCF_000313985.2 Echinops telfairi
TGGTTGTCTGGATCTTAGGAGCAGCTGCTAATCCTGCTTGAGAGATAGTCTCACTGATGTGAATATAAGTTTGTTGCAGCATCCCATGTAGTGAATAATGTATTGCTCTGGGAAAAAGCTTTCTAACTGGTTGTAAAACTTGTCTAACAAAGTAAAGAATTGACACATGGTGGCATTATTGATTATCCCATTTTAATAACCCAGGGGATTTCAGTTTTAATTACAGCTTTAAGTTCCCCTTCATAATCTTGATCAATAACTCCAGTGACAATTTGAATGCCTTGAGTATTTAGATTAGATTTCCCTAGCAAAAGCCCATTTGTTCCTTTTGGCAGAGACCCCTACACTCTGGCTCTAACAACTACTGGGGACGCTCCAGGTATTAACTGCTTCTTGGCTGCTTAGATCTACAGCAAGGAGGACATACACCAATCGGGGCTCTAGCAAGCTGGGCCTTTGCCTGCACCTGACTGTAGGGCTGGGTGATGGGCATTGCTAGCATTCCTTTTGAAAATGTTTTGTCCCACAATTAAAAGGTTCCCCATGGTCTGGTTAAATTGGCCATCACTGTAGCCAAAAGGTCAGCTTTATATGTTTCAGACCAAACTCCCCCGAAAACCTTAATATAGTCGATAAAATTGTGCCCTGATCCCAGTAGGGATGGATTGAAAGCTTATGACTTACCTAGAGCAGAGCATCATTTTTTCCACCCCCACAGAGAAAACTGATCCTGAGACCACCTGGTGGAAGAACGACAGCAGCGCTTGGGAACCGGTTTGCTAACTGCCCAGGGTCTGGGCTATGCTTGTCTTTCCACAGATGATGGAGAACACATGTGGAACCCGCTTCGAAGAGTGCGACTCTGTGTGGAAAGTGATGGAAAAGGAGGAGGAAAAGAAGAAACCACCTGGTTCTTTTGACCCTGATACCATCCCCGCCATGGAAATGGCAGCTGTATCCATTAGAAACAGCCCCCGCAAAGAGGAAAGAAATGCCCGACGTTCATCAGCTACCCTCCCTACTTGGGGACAGGTGAAACTGATGAGCACGTGGGCCGAAATTGCGTTAACAAACACTGACAAGCCAATAACCCCAGAAAATTTATTTCTGACCATGATTACTGTTATTCCTGCAGCTCCTGGGGTAGGTGCCAACCACACATACTGGGCTTACATTCCCCATTCACCCCTGTTAGAAATGGTAGAGTTTGACCCAAACCAGCCCTCTCATATTTGCAAATGGTTCCGTATGGACCCTTGGTCTTTGGGGGAAATGCTTTAGCTAGGCACCCACAGGAAGGAGTGTGAATTTCATTCTTGGTTTTGTGTATTGCCATTATTCATGGGCGCATAACTACTAAATTCCAGGTTTGGAATAATTGGCTGAAGCTCAACACCGACTTCAGATATTATATAATAGTAGGAGAAACATTTGTGGAATAAGAAAATTCCATCACCAAAGAGGCCAGGAGGGTAGAAGAAAACCTGTGCAGTTATGAGTTACCGACATGAATTGAAGCTACTAGGCTTAAGTGGCTTAAATGTCAGGGTCTGCACAAGAAGGTGTTAAGAAACACTAACATTGACTGGAACCCCATGAAAAAATTTTTAACCAATTGTTTTGAAAAATTAAAGTTTTTCACATGCAACTATGGTGTTAATACCACCTGGCCATAGCTGATGGCGGGGCATGAGAGCCTCCTTATGCTGCCTTGTCACTGGTTATTAAAACCTAGAATAGGACCTGAACAATGGGATTTATAGAAAATACCTCCAGCCAGGACATATAGGGAATATTACAGGTCTGATTCCACCTCTTATTCTAGAATTGAGACACGGTATATAATTTATTGTGTGAAATTGCCATGTGTATTTTCTGTTGGAAACAAATGAAACTGCATTTACTGTCACATGTTTAGATTGTAGATTGTGTACATGTTTTAACCATTCTTTGCGTGTAAACTTTTCTAAAGACAGCAGCCTCTTATTGAAAAGTCGACTGGGGGTATGGGTTCCCGTGCAAAATGGAATGTAGGTGGGAAGATAGTCCAAGTCCAGAAACCGCTCTCCTATTGCATATAGTTCCAGAAATGTTTTAAAAGACCTCGCCAGTTTGTAGGGATCGTAATTGCTCCCCTCCTGGGACTTAAGCTATTGCTACCATCACTGTTATTCCTGGAGGGGCAGTACATGAGTTCATCAAAATTGAATAATTTGTGCAGTCGTGGCAAGCCGACTCCCATCAACTCTGGAACACTTAGGCAAAGGTGGATGACAAATTGGAAGGGAAAGTGGCTTGAACTACAGCAAACTGTTCAGCGGTTGGGAGATCAAATAGTGGACTTACCACACCAATTAATGCTGAAATGTGACAAACATTCCAGATTTTTGTCACCCCTAATCAGTATAAAGCTTACATGGTTAATCCTTAATTAGACACCAGCAACAGGGATTTAAAGGGAGCATCTCATAGATATTAAACAGTTAAAGAGAGATTTTCAAGGCATTTAGGGATAGATTAAAAACATCTGGCACTGACAGGATAAAACAGTTGGTGGATGGGCTCGGGGGGCTTTTACCCAGGGCCTGAGTACAGAGTCGTAATGCCTGGCTAGTGAGCCCTGGTTTGGCTGTATTGCTTATTGTCGTTGGTTTTATCTTTGCAGTCCTCTGGTGTTTTTACAGAAGGCTCCAGTGGATAGTGAGTAGTCATGTTATATTTTTAGCCCTTTTGAAGTTAAAACAAAAGGGGGAAATGGGTGAAACTGAGGACCTGGAAAAAAGTGTATGCAGCCTTCTCCCAGGACTCGGGACCACAGGGCTTGGCACTGGCAAGCCAGCCCTAGTGAGAGGCATGCCTCCACAGTCCGAGATATGGGAAGTGCCCAAATGCACATATTCCAGGAAGGTGGTTTTCTCCACAAGCACATGGGCGCTCCCATTAATATGCTATTGTGAAGCTGTCTCCTACAGGCGCCAGGCTTCTCACATACACAGTTAAAGGATGCTTATCTCTTAAGCATCAGCTCCTTTTGTCCCTTACTCTTTTCTGTTTGTTTGCTTTTCACTTAGAGCCACCCTATCAGACAGATTAGAATGCCTCACAGGTTTTTTTTTTTATTAATTGGGGTTTAATACATCATTCCATAGTTCAGTCACTGTCCCTTATTCTTAAGGAGTGATTTATAACTCTTGTCTCTGCATACCCAGTACTCTTTGAGGTATTCCCCTTGAGGGCTTGGGATATTCAAGATTAGCACATTGCTCATTTGTTTAATATGTATGTATTACAGGCTTGCAGACGTCAAGTACTATAAAACCCTATTGTTGAATAAACTGTGAATTCTTCTTCTGCTTCCTTCTCCCGAGAATGGAGATCAGTCCTCTTTGCTCCGCCGCTGTCTTCTTTTTCATCTTTTGTGCATGGTTCTCCGCCGAACCCTTTCATTGTGGGGCTGGACTCCACAGGGCATGCAGTTTATGTATGTTATGTACTTGGGAAACTGAGCTGAAAAGTAGACTTAGTGCTTCCAAGAAGTGGTTGTATCACAAGGCAGCAGTACTGATACGGTTTCATGCTCCTAAGGGCTGCTTATTTCTAATGGATTCTTTTCTCCATTTTCTCTTTCCTATATTTGAATAAATGTCGTATGTGTATGTTCCTAACCTTTCTTGATACAGTTTTGGAACATGTTTTACAGAGAGGATGATGGCAGGAGGCTCACTTGGGGAGATATAAAAAGTAGATATTAGAAATAACTGTATTGATAAAAATTCCTGACTTATGTATATGTGCCCCGGAAGTGAGTACTAAAATTCCTGACTTAAGTAGTGCTCAAAATTGGTTTTTACAGCCCTACTGCCTATTTTTTAACTAAATCGTTGTTCAAACATAGCCTTGACTCAACGTTTTTGAGTATTGTCTGTAAATGCTTTAGGAGTACAATGGCTCAATTGAGCATCTGGCTCTCAAAGCCTAAAATATTTACTACTAGCCCTTTACAAGAAAAAAAAATTTATGAGCCCTGCTCTAAATTCTCATTTGGTTATGTATTGAGGAGGAAACATCCATGTTTTTTGAGACTAGAGTTTTACTCATTTACAATGCTGCGTTTACTCATTTACAATATGTATAATTCACTTCTTAGGATCCAAATTTAATTAACATGGACAATTTTGAAGATTGCAGTTTGTGTCCTTCTGAACATGGATTTGGTAGACAACCGTCTAAGTCAAACACTGTTGAAGAGCCTGAAATACATTGGAAACTGATTCCTATTACAGGTAAGAACAAGTACACTGAGATTCAAGTTTGCTTCCTTTTATTAGTGATCCGTTTCCTGAAGGGTTTATTTTTTCTAGAGTCCCTTCTGTGCAACCAGGTCTACATCTTATGTGGCTTTGAAATCTTCAGTGTCTTTATTTTGCACAGTATAATAATGTTGATCACTGAGTATTGCTATTCTAAGTCAGCATCAGCAAATGTCTGCAAAAGAGCTCTTTGAAAACGAGGATTTTAAGACATACTCTCCCCATGTAGCTTAGCATGCAAGCTTCCAAATGAAAATGGTTGGTAGAAACTGAGTTCCTAAGAAGGTGAGGTGGCTACATAGTTGAAATGATGGTCTTTGGGCAGCCAATTAAGCGATCTCTTTTCAACTCAGAGTAAACAATATAACAAAGATAGCAAGTAGTAAGTAGTTAAGTTTCATCTGTTTGGAAAAAATTTTCTTTCTTAATACTGGATTATTCAGAATAACTGCATCGTCTTAGAGAATAGTCTGAAATGTTCAAATAAATTATCTTAAGAAAGCTTACCTGAAGCATGGGGGAAGAATAATTTAGCAAATGTTGAAGAATCTGCAAACACTCTTAATATACTTACTCTTAATAGTCTACATTCTTACTCATTCTTGTTGACTTAAGCATTTTTTGAAATCTCTCCAGGGCACATCTTTTCTATTTCTAGACTTTTTATTTAACCTTGTAAAAGAAGAAACTATTAATGCCAAAAAGACTGGTATAAACTAGAATGTGCTAAGACCCAAGGACTCTGAAAAATTTCTACAACTTTATTTTTAGTATCTTAACCAGAGAGGGCAGGACAATAAATGGTGGAAGAGGAAACGAGTGCTTTTATGATACCGATTGCCTCTTGGATGGTAGAACAGGGAAGTAGTTGATATGGAGCTTATCCTAAGTATCCCTCATTTAGACATCATCTTGTCCTGGAGACCCATTTGAAGTCTCATCATGTAGGTGTTGATGACTTTATCATTACTTTTATGGAAAGAACACTTTTCTATTTTTGAAGGACCCTTTAAATTATTTTAGTCCAAAGAGGGAAAACTTCCATTGATTAGCATTTAGTGTTAACTAAAGAGAGCCTACAAATGCCTAATGGATGCTTTCCCTCAGGAGGGAATGCAAGAAGTCCAGAAGACCAGCTGGGGAAACAAGGTGAGAAACAAACACCAGGTGAGAAGGCTCGCTTTGCTTTTCCTCCCAGTGTGCCCTTCTTCAGATTTTGCTGTTTACATTTCCGGTTCTCCATTAATAGAGCATTGATAGAGATTTCAATAATTATAGAAAGTTTAGATGATCCTTAAAAAATTTTTGTTATTCTTTGTAAAGGGTGTGCTGTTAGCGACTGTTTTCTTCCACTAAAACAAGTTCTGTTTGATATGAATGACTTGCAAAGACCAGTATATTTTCTTATTTCATTTTTGCAGTATATCTATGAAAATCTTTAAGTTTCTTTTAAACATAAAATGAAAGGCTATCAATCTTTTAGGTACGTTACGTTATTCCTTATCTTGAATTTTTTTAACCCAGTTCTTCTCATTGTGAAACTGATTTCCAAAGATAGTTAAAATAAGAGACATGAGACACCTTTTGGGTCCAGAAGCCTATACGAATATTCCTGATTAACTAGTCGCACTAAGTGCCTAGGATTCTTCTTTGGAGTCCATTTGGACTTCCTTCGGGTGCTCATAGATTCTGTTCTCTTGCTTAGAGTTTGTGGTGTGTCTTTTATATTTGTTTTGTTTTGATGTTTCCTAGTCTTGAAATCTGTTTAGTTTTGCCATTAGTAGATCACTACATTGACTCCTTCTCTTGGAAATGTAGAAACAAATATTGTTTGTTTTCTTCAAGAAAATCTTTTGTCTTCTAAAAGGCAGATAATAGAATCAAGAATAGCAAGTATGGAACACAGAGGAAAATGCACAAATCTTTAGTGTATGACTTGAATATTTAAACAGGTATACATTTAGGGGACCACCACACAGATCAAGCTGTAGATCATTTCCCACACTCCTGAGACTTCTCTTCTGTCTCCGTACATTCAGTATCTTCAATCACTATGCCAGCTTCTTTTACTAGATTAGATTTGCCAGGTCTTGAGTTTCAGATAAATAGAACCTAAATATGTCCCCTTTTGTTTGACTCTCTTACTCAGTCTGTCTGAGTTTTATGCATGTTGTTTGTCTGTCAGGACTTCTTTCTCATTGGAAACAGCAGTTATCGTTTCATAATGACTCATCAGTATTTACATTTCCTTTATTAGTGGTAACATCTTATATTTTATGACTGAAAGTGTAGGTTCCTGAATGATGCTGCCTTTTAGAGAACTCACTACTCCTCTTTCACTTAAAAGTCAAAGTACTGCAATGCTGGGATGTCAGTCTGTAAAGTGTGGGTTGACATGTATCAGTCTTTGAAAATTGTTGATGAAGTTTTTAAAAAATGAAATTGTCAATCAAAATATAGGGGAAATTTGTATAAAGCAAATTAGGTTACCTGCAGTTTTAAAGGGGATTTAGTACAGAGTTTGCTTTTTAATCAGAAAATTCATTCCCATATGTGGATTAAAGCTATATTTCTGTTTATAAAAATTCCATTTACTAACAGCCCTTCAGGAACAAGCTTGTTGGTAATGCAAAGTATAGCTGTGTTTTTTTTAATGAGAAGTTTTAAAATTACTTGTGGTATTCCCCAACTCCTTTGTTTTACAAGGTCCAATTCTATTGGGCTTTATTTGAAAAAATCAAGACGTTTGAGCCTGGTAAACAATTTAAGAAATTAGAAAACACTTCTACCCCTGCCCCATTTCCTTTCCAGGATCAGCCACTGTTAGCAATTTCATTATGTGTCTGTTCAAGCCTTTCTGTTTTTGCATACTAAACTGTAAAATTAAGATCTTGAATTAAATTATAGAATTTGAATTTATTAGTTCCACACAGTTATAATTTTTGCCTTGCTATTTCACATATTTTACTCCCCCTTTCCCTCTCCACAGATCTACTGTGATCTTACTCGTCAGATGTGATTTTGTAGTAAATGAGTGCAGTGGTTCATGAGAATCACTGAATTGGCAGAAAGTGACATAAGATGACTGCTGTTGAGGCTCTTTTAAAATTTTAGTAAAGTGTGAGTGTGGGGAAAATCAAAACCGAATTTTGCATGGGTGCAACTTGAATAAACAACTAACCCTGTCCTGCTCACTGCAAGGCCAGCAGTTTGAAACCACTAGCCACTCCTCCAGAGAAAGATAAGGCTTTGTGCTCCTGTAAAGCTTACAGTCTTGGAAACTCAGGCAGTTCTACCCTGTCCTATAAATTTGCTATGAGACAGCATTGATTCAATGGCATTGCGTTTGGTTTCTTCTTTTGTTTATTCATATGCCCAAGAAGTATAATTTTTTAGGGATTGTTAGCTGAGATTTAAGAAAGTTAGTAATTTTTAAAATGTAGAATTTTGTAATAAAACTGTGCAAAGATTATGGATTTCTCCCTAAAATACAGTATATTATAAATTGCTATTGAATCTATTTTCCCATTGTTTCCTAAGGAGTTAAGGCCCTTAAGTAGTTTCAAGAATGCATTGTGCTTGAACGTAGGGCTTTTTTTACTTTGAAAAGTCATATTGTGGTCCCATTAGTAGCAGCTAACTGAATGGCCTCTCTATCTCAAATGGTGATAGCTACCCTGATCTTTCTTGGAGTTATTTCTATGATAAAATGAAAGTATTTAGGAAAAACCTATCAAAGTGCCCCGCCCCCGCCCGCCCCCCCCCCAAAAAAAAAAAAAAAAAGAATTATCCTGCATCCTGAACACAATTCTTAATTGGCACCGTTCCCACAGCATTTCTATTTGGTATGTTTTTCTAATGCTTAGCACTGAGAATTCTCATCTTTGGGGAGGGAGGGTATATTACTCTACATAGCAGTGAATATGGGGCTGGAACAAGCTATTATGAATCACTTCTGTTGAAAACATGTCCACTAAAATCACATCTACAAAATGGTAAGTAAGCAGAAACAAAGGACTTCATTTGTCTTCATTACAAATTGCTGCTTTTTTTCGAACACTTCAGAAGACAGCAAAGAAAATAACATTTAGAATTGTTCTTATAGCTACTGGATTCCAATGACCAATCCCAAGTAGGGCATATTTAGAACCAGGATTTGTTTTTATTGTAATTTTTAATAAAATTTTAGTAAAGCAGTCAGTGAAACCCTGAATGCTTGATTAGTTCTAAATATATACTTGTGCTTGTTTTGTTTTTTAATTTGAGTGTGTGTTTTTGGATGTTACCTTTTTTGATAGCTTTTACAATAATGAACTCTTCCTGTGTAGGTATGAAATCACCAGAAGACCAACTGGTGTGTCTGCCACCGCAGGAGGCCTTCCCTAACGACCCCCGGGTAATAAGTAGACAGAGAAGTTCTGATTACCAGTTTCCATCCTCTCCATTTACAGACACACTAAAGGGCACCACTGAGGAGGACGTGTTGACAGGTCAGGTGGTGACGGTGGAGGAACAGTGTGATCCAGCACCAGAACCACCCACACTGAGTGAAACCATAGAGAGGACAGTGTTAGGAGAATACAATCTCTTTTCTAGGAAGATAGAAGAGATCCTAAAGGAAAAGAACGTTCCTTATGTCAGTAAAGCGTCCACACCTATCTTTTCAACCCAAGAGAAGATTAAACGGCTTTCTGAATTCATATATTCTAAGACTTCCAGAGCTGGCGTGCAGGAGTTTGTTGATGGCTTGCATGAGAAACTAAATAGTATTATTATCAAAGCATCAGCCAACGTTGAGAATCTGCCACCTGCCAGTCCTAATGATTCTGGTACCAAGAAAGCATTGAGTACTGTGGGAAGGCACTGCATGCCAGTTTCCTCAAGTTATTACAACAACAAATGCCTCCCTGCATCACTTTGTAGTGATGCTTTGAAAGACACCAGCTCTCATGAGCAGCCTTCCTCTTCAGCCTTGCATGTAACTGCAGAAGAGATGAACCAACCATACCATGCCACAGAACCAATGGTGATGTCTGATCATACCGTGCCTGGCAATACTGCTCGGGATCCCGTAGAAAAAGACACGACAAAATCGCCTAGTGATGTAAACATTAATGCTCCGCCAGCTCTTTCAAATTTTATAAGCCAGTTAGAACCTGAAGTGTTTAACAGTTTGGTTAAGATAATGAAAGATGTCCAGAAAAACACTGTGAAATTTTATATTCATGAAGATGAAGAAAGTGTGCTCTGTAAAGAAATAAAGGTAACTACATAAGAGGGCAGTAGTAATGCTGCATACGCTTGTCTTTAAATGTTGATGATCGTACATTTTCACAATTTAATAATGCACAGGGGAATAAACGACTGTTAGGTTCAACTGAGCTCACAACCTGCTACCTAATTATTTTGGAATTTAGATTGTAGTGTCATTTGGAAGATGATTTGTGTATACACACATCATCTATACCTGTAAAACGGTTCATAATTTTTTACTATTGTTCTTTTTTTTTTTTAATTGTGGGGATTCGGTACATGGGGCTTTGTCAGTCAAATAGAAAACGAAACCTGTCCAGGCAACAGCCAACCTTGATGGTCCTGAAAAACTGTTCAATCATGAACAATTCCTTGCTGTTAGGTATTTTCTTTCTGTTGAAGCTGTTGCATAGATTAGTATATTGGTATTGAGCTTAAAAAACATGCACCTCTGTGTGTGTGCACATGCTTGCACAATTGTATACATGTTAATTGCTGTCAAGCTAATTTGAGCCAGTAACCATATGTGTACAATAGAAATGCACTCTATACGGTTTTCAAGGTTCTCAGAACACCAAGCTTGAGTGGAATCTTTGGCTTGGTTTGAACTGTCAACCTATTGGTTAGTATTCCAGTACTTAAATCTTTTGCACTACCATGAGACTCCCAGTAAAGGTATATACATAAGTAAAATGTGTAAGAGTAGATATGTAACTTGTAACAATTATATAACTGGTTTAATTGTATCAAATAGTATAAACTATATAGGATTTGTTTAAGGAAATGCCTAAGGTTTTAAAATAAATGCCTGCTCCCATTTATGGCATTTTGGCATGGTTTCAGCTTGTTCAGCTTTAGGAAGTAGGAGGACTAATTTAAACAGACGGCTTCTTACGCCCTGCTGGCATGTCTGTTGGAAGCTGAGGCCGTGTCTTCATTGTGCTTCAGGTGGTACCTACTAGCGAGGATCTGAAGAGTCTAGGGAGTGCAAGAGGAGACAGGGTTCTAGGTTCCTTCCTTACTGATGCCTTATGTTTTCTTCTCCATTCCACTCCTCCCAACTTGGCCCCTGACCCCCACAGTGTTCCTAAGCACAGTTCTCTTTAGAGTACTGTCATGTAGCATGCTGATAGAGAATAGGTTGGGCACAATCCTCTTGGTGCTTGGTATAACTCCACTCCCCTTAACAGTGGCAATAAAGTTATATAATCAGATCTGAGGGGATGGGAAACACATTTTCCTGTGACAATTCATGTTGGCGGAAGAAACTGTTAATTTATATAGAAGACTGATGTTTTTCAAACTGATGGTAAATCACAGATGGGAACTCTAATTCTTCCAGTTACTATCCAGTGAGAAATTCCAGCAAAAATGTTACAGTGGAGTAAAAGTTCTTGTGACTCAGACTTGAACTTCTTAAATATTTCTGGAGTCAAACTAATATGCTACTGTAGTAGTTAAACTATCTTATCTAGAATGACTTCACATTTCAAGCTGTTTAAACATCAGAGCAGCCCTGGCCAACAGTAATTTGCCTCCTCTGCGCTAGTCTAAGATCTGCCCAGAAACGTAAGAGTTTAAAGTTGTGTAACATGCCCCCTTTAGTTGAGGGCTCCATAAAAATATACTCATTGGATGTGAAGCTTATAGACAACTCTTGGGTAGAACAGTAGACTGATCACAAGGTGAGGTTGATTTGGGTTGTGGCTGTCGGAGTAGCTGCGACAAGCTTGGGAAAGTTGATCTGCTCCTGGGTTTGGGGAGTGAGGAATGTGCCTACTAGGACCCAGCTGGTGGTTGTGAGGTTCAGGATTCTAACTGCACAGACTCCGGTCTTGTGTCCTTTGACAGGTAGCACTATGCTCCCAGAATGGAGGGAGGTTTTGGATAAGAGAATCTGTCTATATTATTTGCTTGAAGATGTTAACTTGACAGGCATGGCTGATTTTATGTGTGACTGTCATTCGTACTTACTGAAGCTCTATGAATACTCTTTTGAATTACATGAGCTAGAGTGATTGTAAAAACGCTGTGTAACTGGGAAGGGGACTGCACCAGTGATGGCAAATAACCAAAGGCTGGCTTAGAAAGGAACCGTAGGGGTGAGGGAGTGGTTGGTGTGTGGGCTCTTGAGTTTAATGGAGGTGGGTTAAGAACTAGGGCTAATCCCCTGTCCTGTTAGTCCGCACCAGCATTTACTTGGCTATGTTGCTTAACTTTGTAATATATAGTACAAAGAGCCGCTCCTAATGACTGGTGTTGTCCAATTTAGGGAGTGCCTCTGATGGTCTCTGCAGTCTCCTAGAGGATACACAAGCGCCTGGGTTTACTAGCGCTCAAATACTAGCTAAGCTTATCACTTCGTCTCATTTCTGGGGTTAAATGGATGTTTGCAAAAAAAGCTTTTTAATGTTGATTTAGTTGTTTTTCTTTAACAGGAATATCTTATCAAATTAGGCAATACAGAATGTCATCCAGAACAGTTTTTGGAAAGAAGATCAGAATTAGATAAACTATTGATTATTATTCAAAATGAAGACATTGCAGGTTTCATTCACAAGGTAGACTATTAAGTCAAATTCACTTCTTACTTTGGTTATAAGAACTTCCTTATTTTAAAATCTTACTGTCTTTGAGACTAAAGCCGTTTTAAAAATATTATCGTAGCTTTAAAGGAAGTAGAACTTTGAGGTTGGGGAGCTTAGGGCTGGAGAGCTAATCAACTTGTTTCATGTTTGTACCTCTGCAAATTTAAATTGCTGTGCATCACAAATCATCTTCCCTATCCTTCAAATAGTCAGTATTGAGAGTATTAAATCCTTGAGTGTCAAGGGTCTGCTGATTATCCTTACACTGCCTTCATCTCCATTGGTAAACCCAAGGCTAAGGCTATTTGTGCCCCTTCTTCTTTTGACAGCCCATTTCCCTTTTGTCTTGGATTTGGAGAAGCCCCATCCAGTCTTTATGAACCTTGCTCAGATCCCTACTGCTCTCTTTGGGGGCCTTTCCTGTTAGTACACATAGGCTCTTGCCCTCATCTGAATTCTGACTACTCAGTCAGGCATTTTGTTGATTCTGTTTCCAGGACTATTGTAAGCTGCTTGTCCTTCATGGCAGGTACTGGGAAATAATATTTTTATACTTTGCTTTCCATAGGCAACTCACTAACATGTGTAAGCCTTAGTTTGTTAGACATTTCTAGTAGGTTACTGTACTCTTGAGTCTGTAAGTTCATTTCCTTATCCATCTTTCTCTCTGCTTTCATTTTGGCATTGTTTTTATATAGGTACCTGGTTTGGTGATGCTCAAGAAGCTCCCGTGTGTTAGTTTTGCTGGTGTGGACAGCCTGGATGATGTAAAAAACCATACGTACAACGAGTTATTTGTGTCTGGAGGCTTTATTGTATCTGATGAATCCGTTCTAAATCCAGACGTCATCACAATCGGTAAGATGTACTGATTTCTTCTGAGCATATAATGTCTCCTTTTCTCATTCATGGTATCACTCATACTTTTAATTTAGTGGCCATTTGTTTTGCTATTCGTGGATAAATAGTATATTCTCACCATTTTCTAGAAGTTTTATTACTTAAACTTCCTTCCCTGTTTAGTCTTTTCAAGTCATTGTCTCTAAATCGGTTATAGAACAAGACTCTATCCCTGCCGCACTTGGAACACTCTGGTCACTGGCATGTTCCTTCGTGCAGGGCTGCTGCTTTGGGGATATGTAGGTCTGTCTTCCTTAGAGGGAGAGAGGAGATGGAAGGTTGATCTTTGTATGTAATATGTACAAGCATTTCTGTTATTCAGTACTGGAGTGACATGTATTAAATTACAAATGAATTTCTTTATCTCTAACAGAGAACCTTAAAATTTTTCTGACATTCCTTGAAGAACTTAGTACTCCAGAAGGCAAATGGCAATGGAAAGTCCACTGTAAATTTCAAAAAAAGTTAAAGGAATTGGGAAGGTAAGAGTTTGGGAAATAAGTAATTGTTGATGTTAACATGTGTTCACAAATTGTCAATTTTTCCATGGTTGTGGATCATGGGTGCTGCTCAATTTTCACAGATGTCTTTCAGACATCCCTGGAAATGGTAACAATTATTGTGGCCATCATACAGGAAGTAGTATTCTTGTTTAGATATAAATTTGGGGATGCTCTAGTTCAATGTATAGGTAATACTGGTTTAATCTTTGTCACTTGGGAGTTTGGAGTAATAATCAAAATGGAACAACTTCCCTAGCAGTTTATCCTATTCTTCACTTTATTGCTACCTTATATTCCTCTTATGGCCATAGTAAAATCAAAGGCCATTTTGCACATTAACAATGTATGCCGAGCAGTAACAGAGGCTGAGGCATATGGGGTGAGGGTAAAAGTGATTGATGGTTAAGGTTATATGTCAAATTGAAAGGCTAAGACGCTCAGTAGTTTGGCAATTATATAACAATAGGACTGTACCAGTTATGTAATGATGGGGTCATCCTCCATTTTTGCATAAGACCAATTTTCACACAACAAACCACTCATGATAAGTGAGAATATTTGGATAAGGATTAACCCCCACCCAATAAAGGGATTTGTGATAGATAGAACATTATTCATCTTCAAGTCATGTGAAGTAGTTCCAAAGATGTACCTTGTTCAGTTACATAGTACTCAACATCTTCCAGAAAATCGCCCATGGCTTCGACAACCTGATGCTATGTTTCTTAAAACATACAAGTAGCTTTCTGGTCTCATGTCCTTCATTATAAACTCTAACAAAGCTAAAGCTAATTATTATTTAGTAAATACAAATGATATGTGGAGATTTTAGCCTAAACCGAGTTAACTGGCCATCAGCACCAGAGAGTCCCTGGACACACATGTGGACAGTAGAACCCTGCACCAGGCAGTGAACTGCCAAGTACAGTGGCCACTAGTTACCTAAGTTTAGAAATTAGGGGTTTAGCAAAAACATCTATACTATATTTTAGACATGCAGATCCAGACACCAAACTGCTTGATTTCACAGATTGAATACTAAGGCTCTAAGTTTGTTGACGCTTCTGAATGTCTACCAGAAGAAACATCTGGTTGAAATTTTATCGTACCACATATGTGACTCACAAACTCGAAATGCTCCAGAACTGGATTGCCTTATTAGACTTCAGGCTCAGAACATACAGCAACGGCACATAGTCTTTTTAACAGGTAAAGAAAGCACTCTTGACCTACCTTTCTCCTATTGGTCTAGGAATGTGGAGGAAAGGATTTTGTGGGGCTGTGGTGGGTGTTGGTCATTGAAGCTATGATACTGAAAATGTGGAAAAAAGGATTTTGTGAAGACTGGGCACAGGCACTTTTGGTCCTTGCGTATTTTTAAATATTTCATACTTGGAAACTCTTCCTTCCCCCACCCCCCGGTTTAGAGAAGAACATCAAGATGTTTTCCAGTTATGCAGATAACGGAATAGTGGTGGCAACTACGGAAGACTTTATGCAAAACTTTAAAAGTCTTGTGGGCTACCACAACACCAACACAGAAGAAAACCATCCGATACTTGCTGCTACTGAGAATCATGAATCACAGTCAGGTAACTTTTCATTTTCTTTAAGGCAGACAGAAAAAGAGAATCGTTCATGCTGAAAATAAGTATAAAATGGATCTGCAAATAAGTAAAGTGCTGGGTGGGGTGGGGTGTGTGGCCCGCAGGGGCATGTCTTAAGTAATGTACTCTGATACTTAAGCATGCACAAATCTTGCTGATCTTATTATACTGTAGTCAGTACAAGTTGATGAGTTACATAGTTTATGAAAGCAAAATCTTTACTGGTTGCTATTGTCAGCAAAGGGATTGTTGTAGTAAGAAAAAAATTAGGAAGCTAGAGAGAAAGCTTTAACATTGTGTAAAGCTTTTATACATTTTATACATTTATCTTACCGATTTCTATAGTTTTAGACTTTTGTGAGATGGCCTCTGCTTTAGGTCCAGGCTTTGTAGAAAATGAAAGATGTACTTACTTTTGTTTTCGATGAAAAGCAGAGATGATCAAACATTTGATAGCCTAACCAGCAAAGTAGTCAGTCCAGTGAAGTTAGATGTCAAAGAATTTTATTTGATATTTGTTTTGTCAAATACTGAATTACCGTATAACTTTAGATGCTGTTTTGACATTAACCTCTTTGGAGCTGGGAGTTGGGATTTCCCAACATTAAACGTGAACACATTTCGCAGAAGCTTTTAGCATCGGAGTATCTGGACATTCACACCTAGTGTGAGTGTTGTGACTAAATGAACTTGTGGCAGAAGACCAAGCTTTAAGTGATTGTGGACTTGCAGACCCTGACGCATTATATTGTGTGAGTAGTGTATAATTTTACAGTTTAAACAAAGTGTGTATTTCAATAGAGGAGGGCTTTTTGTTTTTTAAATGTAGCTCTTTTAGAAAGCGCTGAAAAGGATGAAGAGGATATGTCTCTGGATTCAGGGGATGAAATCTCACAAATAGAAGTATGCAGCAATTTTCATTCAGAAATATTGGCGAAAGAAACCAAAGGATCACGTGGAACAGAGCAAAAAAAGAATGTTCATACTGAGTTGCAGTCATCTCCTGACATGCACAAAAGTTTATTAGAAGATAAGACGTATGAAAATGATTTTGAAGAGCAAGCTTCGGTTGATAGAGTATGCCCAGAATCAGATGAAAACAGCCATTCAGCAGAACAAGACTTACATAGCAACTTTCAATTAAATATGTCCCATCAGTTTAGTCATTTTAATGTTCTTACTCATCAGACCTTTTTGGGGACACCATATGCCTCGAGAAAGTGAAAGTTACTTTTTATCTGCTTATGCTCAAAGCTTGGATAGACAAATCTCCATTTAAGTTGGGAAAAAAAGGATTCTTCAAGTTGTTTTCAAAGGAGAATAGTAACTTAAAATATACATATAGTTGTGAATTAACAATTTATAATTCATAATCTAAACAAAGTTTCTTGTCTTTTGTCAATTTTCCCCCTTATTTAAAATCATGACGACATGTAAGTTGAAGCATCTGAAGATTGAAATAAATATATATATTTTAACATATATTGTTACTTGAATTACATGTTTGACACTTTGAGTTTTATATGTACAACCATGGTCTTTACAGAAAGGGTGGTAAACATCAGTGGCTGTACTTTTGATGTCAGGTGATAAACTACTTTTGCTGAATTATTTATTTTGTCTGATGATTTTGTATAGTTTTTTTTTTTTACAAAGGTGTTAATATTTATAGGATTTATTGACTCAATACCACCTTAGAAGAATATCAAGTTTAGCCATGTAAAATTGTTAAAATTTCAATCTCATGTTTTTAAAAAAAGACTTGTTAGAGATGTTAGACATTAGCTATAGATTTTTAAACTGGTTGTCACAGAAAAATGGAAGTCTATTTTTGATGGGATTTTAATAGTATTCATTACCATTTATTAAGCACATATAGAGTAGATATGTATTCAAACTCACATTTATTGCTAATTGCTTACTCATGCTAAATTGTAAATATGTTTTGAATAGGATTTAGATAAAATTTTCATACATGTCTAAAGGGAATACAGGTTAGAAACCTCAGCCTGTATCACGGTAAGTAGAAAGTTTTTATAAACCTCTAAGGTTGCAAAAAGTTTTCTTAAAAAATTAAAAATACCAAACTTTTACAAAAGTGTCTGCTTTATTAAAAAAGACAGCATATTTACTACATAATGTGCATGTTTTTAAAAAATAAGCAAAGGTTAAAGATTTGGTGTTCTATATTTAAAATGAAGAACCAAAATTATCTTCTTGATTGGCAGCTAAAGGCATGAGATTAGTTTCTAATTCCTTCTGCTTCTGAAGAAGCCCCTGAAATCACAATGTTATGTTTGTTAGTAAAGGGGAGTACAAAAGCAGGCTTGCAAAGTAATTCCTAACTTACATTCCTATCTTGTGAATCTTGGCTGTAGTGTAAAAGCTTTTACTCATTTGTCCTGTTGGGTTTTCAGCAACTCTTGGCACTGTTGTTTTCCCACTTAGCTAGGTAGCTGTTACCAAGTCTCCCTCCCTCTGGAGCGAGATGTCAGTCCATAAAAACAAGTGCTTGACTGCACTCAAACATCAGTGGTTAACACAAGGAAGGTCCTGCTAAAGTAGGCCCTTCCTCACAATTTTATCTCCAGTTAAGCTAGGATGTAGATATACTTTCTCACTTTCAGGAAAGATAATCATGTCACAGTGGTTAAAAATAGCTCTTGGCTGCTAATGGAATTGCTGGAACCTCCACAAGAGGAGAATTGTACTCTGCCCTACACGGTGGCAATGAATCAAGACACTATGGCAGCGAGTTTGGTTATTACTGTGTGAGTTGACATTACTTGAATTATAATTTCAAAAATTTCACTCATTGAGGCAATTCTAATAGCCTATATAGGCTTTCTAGGGCTGTAAATTGAACGGAACAAAATAGTCTGCTGGTGAATTTTAACTGCCACACTTGAAGCTAACAGCTTCAAAAACTTACCAGCACAGCTTTTTTTTAACATTACTATAGACTTAGGGTGGCTTTTTTTCTTTTTCAAAGGGCCTTACTGATAATGTTTTACCATTTAAATGTATGTTTTTTTCATTCAATAAAAATGTCTATTTGAACTGTCTCATGACTTAATACTGTAAAGAGAATTTTAAAGATGCTAATGTGAAAGCTGTAGTCCTATAGCACTTCCAACAGTTAAAGACACAAAACCAGTCTTACACATGGTGGGAAAGCTCATACCTGTCTCAGTTCAGACAGTCCCTTAAGGATTGCTTGCTGTCGATCTCTATTTTTCACCAAATTAGGATTAAGAAGTGGGTCCCTGACATGGTCAGATTCAAGGAGCTGCTGTTGTTCTTGAGCAGAGTCTAAAAGGACAGGTGAAATTAATACAAATCTCATGCATTTCTAATAACATAGCCCTAAATTATTACCTAACATTTTAAGAATTCATTAAATTGGGAGCATGACAAGCAAAATTTTAGAAATAAAGTTTATTTCCCATCTCTAATAGGAGCACACCTTGTAAGACTGGGTACACTTTCTAAAGGCAACTGAAGTTTAGAACTGTGGGCTGGAATAGCAAGTAAGAATACTCGTACTTACCATGCTGGCTTTGGTGTTGAAGGTCCTGGGTCAAAGGCCTAGAGAGCGGTGCATCAGGATCCAGGTAATAGATCTCATTGGATCGGACATAGGGAATGAAATGGGCTCCTTCAGAAATCCCAAATGGTGACTCTGTTTGACTAGCTCCTGCAATCAGAGGCTCGCTTTCATAACAATTTTTAACTGATGTGCATAATGTATTTGACTGAGTTTGTTGGGTTCTGCTTTTCACTCCTGGGATTGGTAGTGATTGAAGCCTATTTAAAAAGGGAGGGGAGCAAAAATAGGGACCAAGAACTTTTAATAAAAAGCTGTGCATTTTAATTGATACATTTAAAAAACAACACACTGCCAGTCCTGGTGGTAGTGTGGTGTATTTGGCTACTAACTGAAAGGCCAGCAGTTTGAAATGACCAGCCAAGGTGGAAAAATTAGCCATTGAAGCCTACAGGGGCAGTTCTACATTGTTCTATGGGGTCAACACTAATTTTTGTAAAGATGCTAGAGTTCTATGATAATCTTTGAATAGAACAAAAACCTTCCGTTTTTACTAGTACTGGCTGTACTTTGTACAGATTCCTTGTAAACGTGAAATCAAAACTCAGCATATGCCTGATGCACATGTCCCCAGCTGAGGTCAAACAAGCTGACATGATCTTGTTTCAACCTAGACTGTCTTGCTTTCTGTTGGCAACTTTGCTGTTTTAAACACGTGCAGCCTTGTGTTCTTATACTTAAAAAGGCTGTGATGTACCTTGGGGAGAAAATGTGAATTAAGTAAGCTTTGTTATGGCATGAATAAACAGTGCTGTTGGGTTGAGTTCAATGATAATGAGTCAAGTATATTAAAGTGTCTTTAAATAAAAACATGTAAAGCAAGTTTATGTACTGACTGGTTGGCAAAAACGGTTATATTTTTCCCCTAGGAAGGAAGGAGCAGTGGTTCCACGGTAGGTTGTAAGCAGACCATGAGAACCCTCTGCGATAGAACCAACCTTTCTCTTGTCCATTGTAAAGAAACTTTATTCAGCCCCATTACAAGACAACACAAAGACATCAGCAGGATGAGGGAGCCGACCCACATGAAATGGCAACTGCATATGCTGGAGATTTTTTTTTCCTTTTTT
>NW_022103928.1:25153858-25155415 GCF_000313985.2 Echinops telfairi
AGTGAAAGAGTGAGACAGAGTGAAGCAGGGAGTGAGTGACAGTGAGAGAGTCGGTTTGAACTTTTTATTGTGAGCTGCATATGCTGTTTTGAATCTCCAAGCAGAATGCCTATTCCACTAACATGTACCGTATAAAAACAAGCACTAAGCTGACTCCGGGATGCTTAGCTTCTGACCTCTTGGAGGCTTCCCATTCAGCTGTGGTCTAGTCAACTCTTTAGCTGGAGCTTCAATGCTACTCTCCGCAAAACTTAACCACTCACCTGGACGCCCTTCCCCTCTTCAATTCCTTGCTGCATGTATGTGTGCCTGATCTCTCCTAGATATTGACATGTTTAATGTTGCTTGTTCCACGCAAAAACATTTAAGTGACTATAGATTCAGTCTTATCTAAATAACATACCTTTCCTTGCTGAAAGAATTAATGTTTTGAGGCTCTTCTTCCTAAAAAAAGGATAGGATAAATGCAGCTAAGGTGTATTATGTAGCTTTCACTTATGTCCCCATAGATATTTTCATTGGTTACATGTTGAAATAATGTGAAGATATTTGAATAACATCATGGAGTGGAAAGTTGCAGTGTTTTCCTATAGTGGTAGGAACAATCCAGCAATTCTTATTTTATAAATTATCCACTGTCTACTTGGGAGTATAAACAAGAAACCTTGACTAAAGGATAGCACTCACCAAGGGTAGACGACTTCTATAAAAGACCAGCTAGTAAACAGTTTGGGGCTTTGCTGTCTCCCCATAAAGCTTTACAAAATCATGCCTGCCAATCCCTGGTACAAGTTAACGCTATTTCTAAAACTCATTTAGAAACAGGAGTTTCGTCAAAACCCCCAGAATCATTTTGAATCTAGAAAAAGTACATGCTTGAAAATAAAATATCAAGCAGAAAGGTGTACCTTTTTCACTGGATGCCACTTGAATCCCAACTCTGGATGAGCCGCATGAAGAGCTGGTGAAGCTCCTCCATTTCTGATGAGGTGTCCAGGGTGATTTCTTTCTACCAAGTGAAGCAGTTCCATCTGCCGCCTTACTTTTTTTTCTTCTCTCTGCTTTTGAAGCAGTTTTGGGTACCTTTCTGATGCTGTAATATATCTTTTCAGTGGCTTATTTATATTCCAATCAGGTCTTTTATGACATTTCTTCATGTGTTTCATTTGTTTCTCTGTTCGTGTGAACTGATTACAGTGTTCACTATGCCAACTGTTTTCTTTTTCTATGTGGGCGTCTTTAACTTGATTGTTTTTCTTAGTGTTAAATGCTACATTAAATTCTGTAGGAATTTCAGGAGATGGACAATCTATAATCTTTTCAATCACTGATCCACAGTGTGATTCTGTATGGAGAATTCCTGTATTAGTATCATCTAAAAAAAAAGTTAAATAATTTCTTAGAGCACATTTCCACAAAATTGGGCTTTTTCTTAGAATACAGGAAATGCATGTGTCAGTGATCAGTGGGTGGCTACAAACAAACGCTCTCAGAACCCCACTTCTGTGGAGAAAGCCTGGCTTTCTCGTGCTCCTGTAGACAGTCCCAGTCTGGGAA
>NW_022103928.1:25156066-25160048 GCF_000313985.2 Echinops telfairi
CCAAAAAACCTCAGCCATGAAGTAAATTCCAACTCAAGGTGACCCTATAGGACAGTAGAAATGCCTGAGGACTTCTGAGACAGCCCCGTTATGGGAGTGGGGAGGGGAGTGTAGAATGCCTCATCTTTTTCCCACTGACTTGCTGACCTCGTGGTTAGTTTAGCAGCCTGACCCATAACCAGTATGCCATCAGGTGCTCTCCCTAAACTTCACATAGAAAAGGAAAACAGTTTGAGTCCCTTCAGGTTTGAGTACATTGGAACAAGTGTGTAAATGTCAGAGTGTGGAATTGTGCAGGGAAAGGTTAGATGGAAACAGCGTCTTCAGATATGGGGAGACATACATGGAGGATGTATCAAGAAGCAGTGTTTTCACAATTTGGTGTTTTTGGTTAACAAAGGTTTCTATAATTCTACAACAATACTTTTGGACTCACACTTGTATTTATTTCTGAGAAGAGTAATCTACATTTTTTTCCCTAGCAGGTAGCTCCCAACACTCTCCCAAAAAGCAACTGAAAACAGCTCTTTGAAAATAAACATTTGAAGTTTCCTTGTTATTCTGGTTTAAGATTAATGAACATAAATATAAAATTATCTAAAAACTATCCTTATTTTCTTTTTCTGGAAAGTTTCATTGGCATATAATTCACATACAATTCAACAGCTTAAATATATTAAAATGAGTTATGCAATCAAAATTTTAGAACACTTTATACAGTCTTATCCATTATTAGCTTCCCAACCCCACATCTTTCAGTTCTTTACTTTTACCTCAAAGATACTGAATCATGTTTCATATAACCATCCACTTCGAGTCACATTTTTAGGTGATTACTAAGCATACAAAGCCATGATGCATTATGTAAATTTAAGTCCTCCCCTCTGTATCTGAAGGAACCAGGGGGGAGTGGGCTACAAGTTGAGCTGCTGTCTACAAGGTGGAACAGACTGAACCCACCAGATGGGGTTGCCCGCTCCTGTAAAGCTTTACAAACTCATACACTTTATCTACAACTACTGACCTCGAGCTTTCCAGTACAAACTACCACCCATTCTCTCTACACCTTGAAAGAGATACAGTCAGTTCCATCCTGTCTTCTAGGGTTGCTGTGAGTCAGCATCGATTCGATGGCAGCAAGTTTGAATTGAGAAGCAACAATGTAAAGGCTCTCTCGTATGAATGAAATTTCAAATACATAACCAGGCACTGAAAGAAAAAGCACTGCATAGCACATTAAAAAGTCTAGTTACAGATTTTCTGATATACTATGACAACTTAAAGAAATCAACTATTGGGTATATTCTTCAGGCTGAAGCTTCTGTAGGACTAATCCTTAGCAAGACTACCCAACCTGCATCATTCTCTTAACTGGACTTTTTCCTTCTCCCACTCGAGACCCTGTGCTCTAACAGGCTGGACCACACCCATGGGTTTCTAAGTCTGGTGTGTGCTGCTGGCTGTCAAGTGGGCTCCAAGGCAGATTAAAAGGAGGGAAGGCTGGGGTCAAGGTACTTATTCCATTGGCTCATTTACCTGTGAACTAACCTCAGGCTGACTGCTGAACCAAATGCCACTGCTTCTTTCAGGTGAAACCTACACTTACCTATTGGGAAGAGCTCAGTTGCTGCTCACACCAAAGTCAATGCATCATTTACTGTGGTTCCCTTATACCTACTCTGATGGAAATAATTCCGTTCTAAATAAATCATTTTGATTTTTAGCAGTGGCACTGGCTAACAACTCCTTATTTCACTTTACAAAGTCCCTTTCTACTCTCCTGTCATACGATGTGAGTTACTTGATAGTATACAGTAAAAACCTGTTTGCTTATGGCCAGCCAAACTGATTTTTGTCTTTAAGTTACACCAGGAAGGCCCATCAATACTGACTGAGGAATGGAAGATTTCCCAAGTGGGGTGCTGGAAACATTCATAGTAAGTATGGAGACTTGTGATAGTGATAGCAAAGATACAAAGTTAATTGCCTATTTGAAAAAGTAAAACCAGCAAATGAAAAAGATGCCCAACACCTACCATGAGAGACATTAGATAAATGCAAATGAAACTCAACAATGAGATGCCACTTTAAAATCACTAAGCAAAAACCAAGCTAGTTGCCAAAAAGTTGACTTTGATCATGAAACTGTTAAAACGGATTTCAAGGCTGTGACATTTAAGAAGCAGACTGTCAAGCCTTTCTCCTGAGATGACTTGTTGTGTGAGAATTGCCAGCCTTTTGGTTAGTAGTTGAGCACATAAGTATACCATGCCTAGGTACTCGCTTTGACATAAACTAGGCGGAATATAATAAAAAAGACAGTGCCAAAGAGTTATGTGATACAGCAAGTTCACTCTTATTTAGGTTTATGCCCAAGAAGCCACTCAGCCTGTACATGAGTGCTCAGAGCAGTTTATATATAATATAACCCAATAGCCCCAGAGTGGACATAAGTTGATATCCATTATTTGATAAATGGATTAAACTATCAGAGCATCTGGGGTCTTAAAGAAAGGCTTGTAGTTAAAAAAGCAGGCATTTAACAGGGAAGCAACAAAGCCCACGTGAAGAAGTAAACCAGCCTATGATCATGAGACGGGAAGAGGTATCAAATTTACAAATCGATATGAAGGGGAGTGGATGTAGTGCAGATCCAACCAGCAAGACAATTGGACAGTCCCTCTCAAAAGGGCCACACAGAATGGAAGATAAATTCAGGGTGCATGCAGTATGGCACTGATGAACCACATAACTATCCTCTAGTTTAATTATTTCCTCCCCTTACTATTACGGTTTTTGTTTTCCCTCATTAATCATGTTACACTTGTTTATGTTCGTTTGTGTATTTAAGATCGTCCAGTACATGGTCATCAAGACAGATAACCCCTCAGAGACAGTGACAGGAGTAATGGTTCCCTGAGGTTATGGAAAGTGAGGGGTGAGGGAAGGGTTGGAGAGGGGAGTTGATAGTACTGATGATTGTATAACCCTACTCGTTGGGATTAAACAACAGAACTGTATGGGAAGGGAAGGATATGTCAATAAAAATGTTATTTAAAAAAAATCAAGTATTACCTGGCAATACAAAAAAATACCCATACAATATGCTAAGTGAAAGTAGCCAGTCATCAAAGACCACATGTGAGATGGTTACAATTATATGAACTGTTCAAATAAGGTCAATTCTTTATTGAAAGAATAAAGATTATCTGGACATTGAGGAAAGAGCCCTGATGGTGTAGTGGTTATGTGTTGGGCTGCTAATTGCAAGGTCAGCAGCTCGAAACCACCAGTAGCTCTGTGGAAGATGGGGCTTTCTACTCCTGTAAAGAGTTACAGCCTCGGAAACCCACAAGGGTATTTCTACCCTGTCCTATAGGGTCACTATGACTTGGCAACGACTTGGTGGCACTCAGTGAGTGCGAGGGAGGGAACAAGCCCTGGAAGGGTATAAAGGTTTTTGTCTTGGGGTGATTAAAATGCTCTGAAATTGTGATAATGGCTGCACAATTCTGAATATACTACAAACCATTAACTTGTATAAAATTTAAAAGGATAAATCTTATGGTATATTAATGGTTTAAAAAATTATGTGAGACCTCTTTAATTTCTAAATTATACTTAAAAACCTCAAATTACTTTAACATTTACATTAATTGAAGTTAATTCTTATTGCTTTAATTGTGGCTTACATCTTAAATCACAAATTCTAAAGAAATACCTGTTTGTACACCAGTATCCTTCTTGGGAGAAGTTGTAGAATTGATATATGTATTCATTTTACCACTGGCTTCATCATGATTATGTCTTGAACTTGAAATGTTATGAGTAGATGCATTATATTCCATTTGTACTGTATCAACTGGAAGAAGAAAAATGATCTAATTACAATTCAGAAACATTAATATAAATTACACGTAGCAGCAACCAAGAATCAGCAATACTTTCAGTTAATGGTATAAAAACTGCAAGGAACATTTAG
>NW_022103928.1:25160195-25184037 GCF_000313985.2 Echinops telfairi
TTTTGTAGCACAAAACAAATTTATGCAAAAAAGTGAAAAGTACAGTACTATTGTATTTTAAAACACTTTCTCAAAATAGGAGAGTGCTTTAAAAAGTTTACAGGAAAATCGAATGAAAAGATAATTTTCCCACAAACTTTTCGAAGCCCCTCCCTCATACTGTTGGTTGTTAGGTGCCATCTAGTTCCAACCCCACGTACAACAAGGTAATATTGTCCAATCCTGGGCCAGCCTCACAACTGTTGCAGCTACTCTGTCAATCCATCTCCTTGTGGCGCCCTCCTCTTTCGCTGCTTCTTTACTTGACCAAGCATGATGTCCTTAAGTACTGGTACTTACATTGGTTACATTAATTCAAACTCCAACACCGCAAGAAGAAAAAGACAAAATGATTGAAACAGGCAAAAGTCATGAATACGCACCTCAACAAAGGTGACATTCATGTAGTCAACAAATGCACAAAAGATGTTTAGACCATTAGCCATTAGAGAAATACGATTTGCATCTCATTCCTGCTGAAAATAAGTCTGATGAAAAAGCTGAAGATAACAAATGCCTACAAGAACATGAGAAAGTTGGAACCATTATCCACTACTGGTAGGACTGTAGCATGGTACAGCCATTATGAAAAGTGGTAGGGTGCTTCCTTACCATTCTAGAAATAGAAACCCTTTATGATTCTCAATTCCACTCCTCTAAAGGACATAAGAACAAACAGATGCACTCCAGTGCAGCACAATTCAGTTACGAAACATGAAAAGCAAAAGTGCCCATCAATGAATGAATGAATGAGTAAATAAAATGACTCCTTGAAGCATAAGATTCTGGAAGATGGGATATTGAGTGACATAATCATGAGGACAAATAGTTTACAATGTTTACAAGAGAAGACATACAGAAACCAACATTTATTGGCCATGACTAGGAAGGGGTTGAGGGAGGAATGGGGAAATCACTTTAGATAGGAGACACTGGTTTTAGTGATGGGAAAGGTAACTGAAGGGGCCATGAAAGGAGGACTGTGTCTCCTGTCGTGAATCTGTTTAGGACAGTTCGCAAACGGCTGTCCTAGCTTGTTCTTGTAAATTGCTTCCTTTTCTTCCTGGCAGCTTGCACGTGAGCTCATGATGTCGTTCAACTGCAGACAGTTGGGGAACTGCTGCATACAGTGTTCCTTGGGAGCAGTAAAGGAGCAGTATGTGCTGAGCTACAGAACTCTGTCAAGCTATGTGAAAATCAAGCGTGGGAACAGGGAGCATATCTAGGAACACTGCCAGTATTGACTCTTTAAAAATAAAAAGCTGTGGTCCTTCGGGGCTGCAGTCTAGTACCCTCTGTGTGTGTCCATTATGTTCTATGTTCATTTTCCCTGCTCAGAAACCGCAACAGTAACACTAAAGATGGATGAGGTACACACACTTTGACAAGGTAAATGCCACAAAACAGGCACACGAGGGATTTAGGCAAGATGTGTAGCTACCCTCTACATCAAAGGTACACGAGACCTCATGAAACTGATACCAGTGATAATGATGAAACTTTGAGCTTCAGAGGAAAGGATAGTGAAGTGGATTGACTACTGGCTAGAAGACGCCATCGGAGAAGAGAGAAAGGGTGAACTTTTACAAGCAGCAATCCATCCATACAGTGGCCTGCCACACCAGTGGCAAATGATAACGGAGAGATCCTCCTTTGTTCCCCACATTCTCCCAAAAATCAAAGCATGGCCAGCACCTACCCTACCAAGCTAATGGACCCACCATCACATGCAGGTCAGGGGTGAACTCTTGCACATCAGGCGCTGAGTGCTTCCCCTTGAGTCCAGAGGTGGGTAAACTCCCCTTCGTGAGACCAGCACAACATGCAGTGTTGGGTCCCTGGCCAGAGGCAGGAACTCTTTCTGTGACCAGCTGCCCTGCCCCTAGCTGCTTTCTGGGGCCATAAGAATTCTTTCCAGAAAATAGCTTAGATGGTGGCCGAGACCATCTAAGCCATCACTCAGTACTTTGAGATCAGGGACCCTGTACCCAGACAACATATAGGCCAGTACATATAGGACCAAGGTACCATCGATCTCTTGCCACTCCATGCGGTCAGATTCTTAGCTGTTAGAGGGTACCAACACATATTGGGTAACACCCCCACCCCCTCAGTTTCCTCCTTTCTGTTTGTTTTTCCTTTTAATTTTTTGGCTGTTTGTTCTTGTTCTCGCTCCCCTTCCCCACCCCGTACCGCCTGATTAGAGACAGCAACTGTACCACACGGCCCAGCTACACCTGTACCCCCTCAGAAACCCTACTGGGTGCGGGCCCATGACAACCACTCCCATACCACCTGATCACTGACAGCTCAAGACAGCCACTAAACTGGCCCTGAGCTCGACTATATAGCAAAGAACTGCAAACACATATTCTCTATTACATTCACCAACATATATTTATTAAATACAAACACACCACCACAATATTTTGAAAACAACACGAAATTGCAGTTTACATGGAAAGACAAAACAAGAGTGGCCCAAACAAGTGACCCATGTACAGAGCCAGAGGGTTTTTCTCAAAAAGAAAATCATTGGAAATACCTGGCAAGGAATTCAAACTGATGGGATTTGTACTCTTAACAAAGTGTAAGAAAGATCAACAAAGGTACCAATGAAGTCAAAGAGAAAAGTCGTTAGAGGAATTCAGAAAAGCAGGACAAGAACACAGTGATAAGTCAGAAACCATACAAACAGCCACAGAAATCCAGAAGACCGAGAAAAGTTCAGAAGTAATGCATGAAATTCAATCAATGAAAGACAAAAGTAGTACGCTCCAAGATTTAACGCACGAGTGACTGGAAAGCCAGGACAAAAAGAAACAACAAAAAGCATGGAGGAAACTGTCACGGTTGTTGGAAGAAACTTCTCTAACATTAAGGTAAAGGGGTACTCAAGAAGCTGAATGAACTCCATATTAGATAGACCCCAAAAGCAAAGCAGCACCACAATCCATCATGACCAATTTTCCAAAACCAGTCAGGAGGGATGAATCGTATGTGCTGCTCGGGGAAAATGATGTCACCTAGGAAACCAGTAAGACTAAGGTTTCTCAGAACCATGATAGCAAGCAGGCAATGGGATGACATATATAAAACCCTGAAAGAATTGGACTGAAAGTAAAATTCCAAACACTGTCTCACCCCAATGTTTTTCATCCAGAATCTCATCATTTTAACACTTGATAGTCTCTATCAATCAAATTTTTCTTTTTTTCCCCTTAATACTGGTTTAGTGTTGATGGTTTTTCTGGAGCTCAGGTCAAATGAATGGAAAGAAAATTTCAATATATCACTGAATGGTTTATTGAGTATTAAAGGTAAAAAATGACAGGTTAACTAAGGCTTTTAGATGACTTCAAGATTTAGGAAAAAATAAGGAATTTTTCAGCTCCTAGTCAATTTTGATTTGTTTTCATTGTAACTAAGATTCCTATAGACTTTTCCAACAAAATTAAAATTCTTAATTTAGGATTGACTCTCAACCAAGCAGATTTTCCTTTTAAGAATTAAATCTTAAAATGTTCATCCTTTGGTTGTTATATTTTGAAAAGTAATACATTCTGGCCTTCTTGACTCATTTACGACTGTGGGAGGTACAGTTCGAAATAAGGTGTTTGGTTGTTTGTGTCAGAATTACACATTGGTTAGATTTATTTTAAGACTTCTTTATGAGATTGTCACGGACCACGTTCTCTGTGTGTGGGTGTGAATTGAGACTTTAACACCCACTTTCTGAGGGCAGCAAAAGCACTCAGCAAGGACAGCTTCCACTGTAGCTGGGTCCATCCATACAGGAGCCATTCACCCGCAGAAGTAGAGGATCCTCATGAGACAAGGCCTGCATGACTGACCTTTTATGTGAAAAATTAATTTTTAGGCAACACTTGTGGACATTTTTTTCCTGTCTTGAGCACAGTGTTTGGTTTTGAGAGAAGAGGTAGATGGATATAAGAGCAAGCAGACAAGTGGCATTTACCCTGCTAGCATTCTGGTTATAGTAATATCCTTAAAGGGAGAAAATTCCAGGTAACCACAGTGAAATGCTAAAGTTTAATGAAAATTTTTATGTGTATGATTTAAGTGGAGTTGAAAAGTCAGAGTCCTGAAATGTTCTTTAGCTATCTCACAATTATTTGTGTTTTCTTAAAAGAAAAGTAACAGATACTTCCTTTGGTGACACCATTGAAGGTGGAATCCCAAATGGCTTTTTATCTTCCACCTTTATACAAGGATGGAATCACCTTTATTGCTCCATGTAAATTATAGAATTAAAATAGAGGAGATAAAAGCTGGACTGAAATCCACCTTTTCATACTTTTATAAATTATACTTAATACATTGATAAAACCAATTAATTTTGAGAATGATGATGGCAACAAATGTACAAATGTGCTTGACATAATGGATGTATGTATGGATTGTGATAAGAGTTGTATGAGCCCCAATAACATTATTTTAAGAACAACAACAACAACAACAACCAATTAAGTATTATAAACTCATTCCTCTTCTGGATATATGTATTTTTGGACATATTTTACTCAGTTAAGTGTAAAAGATGTTTTCAGTCCTATAATCCTCATTAATCGTAGTCATTGAAAAAAACAACAGAAAACCCACCCTACCCTGTTCTATTTGTTATGGGTCTCCTCATATACTAAATTCATTTCAGGTCTGTGCCAGTATTACTGGCGCTCTTTAAAGTAAAGGTGGACTGTGGAGGAAGGTCTTGTTAATGGTATGTTTCTCTATAATGGCATAGGGAGAAATATATACTTATATATATATATTTTTTAATATTGTGAGCATTTGTACTAAATAACCTCCCCCTGCCACCCTACCCTGCAAGCAAAACTGGTCAACAACAGATGAAGTTATGGAATTCAAAGCGCTAATGAACCTGTTTGAAGAGAAGTTGTGGTTTATGTGGAGTTTACATGGGCCTCTCGATGGAAGACCGCTAATCTCTTTAGTATTTATGCATTTTACTAAAATGACAGCTTAAAGTTGTATATCTGCTATTGTGATGCCAATGCCGGTGTTTTAAATTGGGGGGGGAAATGACCTTTTTGCTTTGTGCTGTGTACCCAAGATTTCTGGGAAAGTAAAGAAAAAAACGTTTTATGGTTCACACTGCTTAAAAATAGCTGTCACTCAAACTACTAATTCTAAGTAGTTTCTTTTGAGGGAAAAAAATTAAAAACCCTGAAAGAAAAAAAAATTGCCAGCCAAAAGTCATATACACAGCAAAATTGTGCCTCAAATACTATAAGAAAATTAGGACATTTCCAGAGAAACAGAAAGCAAAGTAATTTTTTTAAAAACGATCAGCTTTTCAAGAAAAACTAAGAGGAGTTCTTTGGACAGAGAACCAACAACAGTAGGTAACAATCAAAGAATATACATGCTATATCAAATAAACAAAGAATATACATGGTAGTAACACTTGGAAGTCAATCTCCAACGCAAACAAACCTACAAGAGTGAGAACTGGGGAGCCAGAGAGCAAAGTAAATGTAGGGAACAGTGTGTAGTGACAGAACTTTCAAATGGAGTGGATGTCAAGTAGATTTCAGGAAACAGACTTAAACTTTGGAAGAAATTAATAAGCTACAGGTTAACTTCAAAGAAAATTAATAAACTCCATCAAAATACACAGAAGAAAATAAAGACTTAGTAAACACCAAAAAAAAACCAGCACTGAGGAAAAGGACAAGAAAACCCGAACAAAATGAACCAAGCACGGAAAATTACAAAGAACAAAGAGAACCAGCACCACAGAGAAACAACAAACTAGCAACAATAAATTCATATCTATCAGTAATTACACTGAATGCAAATGGATTAATGGTACCACTGAAGAGGCAAAGAACAGCAAAATGGATAAATTAGACACATCAATCTGGTGTCTACACACACGCTGTAGACATAAAAACATATAGACTAAAAATCAAAGGGTGGGGGGAAAATCAAGCTAATGGCAATCAGAAAAAAGCAGGAGTGGCAACAGTAATTTCTGATATAATAGGTAAGGCAAAGTCCAGCATAAGAGTTAAAGAATGACACTATATAATGCGTAAAGGGTCTACTGAAAAAAAGAACTTAACCTTTTTTTGGTTAGTTATTATCTTTTTTCCTTCCTCATTTTATTCAATCTTTTGTTTTCTTTTTGATTGGTCTCTGTTATTGTTGGTTTTGCCTACATATATAAGATAGGCATGGGAAGCAAGCTAGAGGAGGAAGCAACAGGGACTTGGGGGGAGAAGGAGGTGGGGGAAGAGAGCGGTGAGCAAACAATGACATTGACCGGAACAACTAGGGAATTGAAATCAACAACCAGGAGGACGTAGAGATTCTGGGGTTGTTGGAGCAACAGCAATCTAGCTGAGACGAAGTACTAAGAGGCAGAAGAAGGGCGAGCGTGAAGGAGAGGCAGAGGAAGGTAAAAGGAAACAGGAAAGATCTAGGAAGTAAAGCTGTGGATAAAGTTAGTATATGTGTGTACATATGTAAATACATTAATTCATAAAAATAGAGGTATTGGCCTATGTCCATACATTGTTATGACAATACACTGAGGAGATAGTGGATGGACTTTAGGTCTCTGCTTACACCCTCCCTAAAGGCAAGAACACTTTGTTCTAACAACTTGGCATTCTGTGATGCTCACCCTCCCAAGCACAATCACTGAAGACAAAATGGGTACTTAAGCAAATGTGAAAAAAGCAGATGATGCTCAAATATCAAAAGGTATTAGTGTCTGGGGCCTTAAAGGCTTGAAGTTAAATAAGTGGCCATTAGCAGAGAAGCAACAAGCCCACATGAAAGAAGCACACCAGCCTGAGTGATCACGAGGTGTCCATAGCATTGGGTAACCCATATTGATGAGAACAAGGGGGGTCGGAGCAAGGACCCAAAACCCATCTGCAGACAATGGGTCATCCCCTCACAGAAGGGTCGGTCACAAGGAAGGGATGAGTCAAACAGGGTATACAGTATAGCACCAATAAAACACACAATATTCCTGTGGTTTCTTGAGCCTTCTTCATTCCCCACTACCATGATCTCCATCCTGCCTTTCACTGCGGGCTAGACTGGAGCATGTGCAGACAAGAGATAAGAGCTCAGGACACACAGCATCCAAGAACAGGACTGGGAGTAGCAATACAAGGAGGGTAGGGGGAAGGTGGGGATAGGAGGAGAGGAAGGGTGAAACAATAGCAACAATGAACATATAACCACCACCACCCGGTGGGACGAATAACAGAATCAATGGTGGGGGGTGGGGGGGTGGCCGGTGTGAGATATGAAAACAATAATCATTTATCATTTATCAAGAGGTCACAGGGAGAGCTGATAACAAGGGATCAACAAAGTAAATACTTAGAAAATAATAATGGCAACATATGTACAAATATGCTTGATACAATTGATGTATGGATTGTTATAAGAGCTGTAAGAACGCCCAATAAAATGATCTTTATAAAGAAGAACTTAACCATAATAAATTTCTACGCATCCAGTGAAGCAGCCACAAAACATAACGACCAAACTGTTCCAGATTTAGAGAGAGATAAGCAACTCTACCATAATAAGACTTTCACAGACCACTTTCAATGAAGGCTAGAACTAGAGAGCAACCAACCAAACAACAACAACAACTATAAACAACATTATCAACCAACCTAACCTCATAAACAGATTTAGGGCAGGCCACCCCCAACAGCAGCACAATACAAAGAATAGTGCCAATGAGCACCGTGCCCTTCACTGAGAAGCCCATCTCTTTGAGACCAAACATCTATCTCCATGAGATGAAATGGGTAGCAAATACGCTAAATAAAGGTGAAAGGGTAAACGGATAAGGAAGCCAGATGGCTGGAAACAAAACATTTCAAATTAAATTGAGACTGTTGACACATTGTGGAAAATGTAACGACCATCAGTGAACAATTTGTGAATTGTTAAATGGGAACCAAATTAGGTCTACACAACAAATTTGCTGGGTAAACTCTCACCAAAAGCACAGCTTATATTTTGCAAGTTACATTAGTTCAAGGTCTGAAATTTCTTTGAAAAAAAATTTAGTTAAGTATTTATTTTACCTTTAACCTTTAAAAGCAGTAATAATTAGTTCACATTATTTTCAAAATACAGCATTACAGAAAATTCTAATTCAGCGCTTACCACCAAGATTTTTCAGTAATCTGGAAGTGTCATGTCCTTTTTGAGCCAATTCTCGAATTCTCTGTTCCTGTTTCCGTCTCTGTGCCAGTTCTTGTGCTCGCTGCATGGTCTGGAATAGTTCATTTGTCTTGAGAGTCATGATTTCCTATCAAGAGAAGTGAATCAATAGCCATCACACACAAATATCAAAACACATACCAAGTCTATTTTCTTCCTAATAAATATTTCCTTAGCTCCTACCATGTGCCGGGCACTATTTTAAATACTGTCGGTTACAATAAGCAAGCAAGGCCAAGTGCTTGCCTGTTTGGACCTTATACTCCAGCATCTTTTTCTATAGTACTATTAGATCATAAATTTAAGAATTCTTTTTATTCCCTTCAAGTTTATACTAATTAAATGTTCTAAGTTTCAAAAATTGTTGGTCAATTCCATCACTCTTAAGACTAAAAATAGTCCTATGGTCATAGCTTGCAATTCAAGTAATACTTCATTGATTTTCTTATAAAATGATTTTAGATGCGTAGCTACCTCAGTCTATTTAACACAATGAAACCAAAACTCAGACCAAGTGTCCCTTTATCAATCATTTTTGGAATACAGCTTGCAAATGTGAAAAAGTTAGAAAGTGCAGCATCTCCTCCTCATCCTTCCCCCTTCCACCCCATCCCACCCCCGCTTCAGGGAAAAGGCCTTGTGCTCTACTTTGGCAATCAAATGCCCTTGTGCAACTTGTTCTTTGGCAGGTAAGCTTCCACATGACACTTGTCTGCACCACTTACTCAAGCTTCTACTCTTATAAACGCGCTTCTTTAGCAGAGAAAAGCTCTTCCATATCATCAACCATAGCCAATTACTCTGAAAATACATGTTTCTTTACATCAACAGATATGGACAGAAAGGCCTACTTTTACTCTAACACAGCCGCAAGAATTGCTAATGTAATAATTATGACTGAAAAAAAATTTCAAAATCAAGAACATGGATTTTTGTTGTTGTTCTGTAAGGTGATAATTAATTCACTTTGACCTTTTAGCAGAAAGTGAAAGTACAGATCATATAGCATCTGTGAACTTTCTCAAGTGTGTGACTTGCATATTTATCTTTAGGCAAAGAAAGCTTTCATATTTCCACTAATAGCTTTATGTTGTTGAAGCACATGCACATGTTCTGCTTCTAGTTATTTTTCATTAAGAAAAACCACCAGCAGTGACAATGCACTACTCCCATTTTCACCCTACAGTGTTACAGCCAGAATGTAGAAACCTACTTCCTTCTGTTTTTGCTTAAGGGTATCTTCTTCATATTGCTTCTGTATCTCCTCTCGTTCCCGAGCTAAGCGACGCTCCGCTTCTTGTTCTTCTTTCTTTCTTTGCTCTTCTTCTAGCTGCTTCTTCCTGCGCCTCTCTTCTACCTGAGCAGTGATGGCCTTCTAGTCAGAAATGACAGAAACCAACCGCAATAAAAGTTCAGGACACATTTCGTTGGTGACTCGAGAATAAGTTTATTAGCACACAGGAAGTAGCACATCTGTCAGTAAGTTAACATGCCAAATGCCCATGGGTTTCTCTCAGATTATCGTTGCCTAACCTAGTTCTAAAATGCCTTTTCTTTCACCCTAGAGAACTCTGGGGACACAGAACAACTAACGAAACCATCAGTGCTCTTAGCAGAGGGAGGGCCTGGCAGGTGGCAGGTATTCCCCTAGGTGCCTGCTCACTTAGAATCAGCATTGTAACTCAGCCACTTTAACAAAACTTTCAAAAAATTACTCAGACATTAAGTCCGTAAATATCAGACTACAAATTAGAAGAGCGCATTTTAATTTTAGCCTCCTTTCTTATATATTTGCTAGATTTCTTAATCATAATTCTACTTTGGTATCCTATTTCACTTTCAAAGAACTAAGTGTCACCCTAACAGAAAAAATGAAAAAACATCCAATAACTTAAGGTCCAGTGCAAATTCATATACACAAGCAAATGGCTGTCTTTTATAATACTGCTGGTTCTAAACACAGTTACCAATTCTTATCATTCCAGTTGAAGCAGGGATTAGTTTCATTGAAAGAGTAAGGCTTATACTATATGTTTATATCACAAAATTTAATTTCCACTTACTTAGTAACCTGTTTGCTAAGGATAGTACTTATTATCTGCTTTACAAGGCAATACCTGATGTTCTAATTGTTTTTGTCGCCGTCTCTCTCGTTCCTCCATCTGAGCTGGGTCCAAGAGAGCAGTCATAGAGCGCAGAAAGCTGCAAAGATACACATGTTCGAGATTTCAAATCCCAAAAAGGTTTTGGTTTTGTTTGGCTTGGCCTTCTTTTTCTTTTTTAGTTGCCGGAAATTTACAGAAAAATATGAAGCATGGAAACTAGTTAAGACATAACAATAACAGCCCTATGAAATCACCTTCAACCAATACTGCCGAGTGTACTTACTTTGTTTTCTGACTGTTTGTCATGGCCACATCCCAAGCTGGTTTTGCTACATGCTCTTCCTCTGAAGTTGCCACCTGGCTTCCGTTTGTGGGGGTGTGAACACTGCTGATGTCAGCTAGCTCCTGGGCATCAGGAGAGACGCAGAAGTACTCTGGCTGCTTGTGGGCTGACTGAGAGGACAGCTGAGACTGAGAGCAAGGGTAGCTCTTTAAGGAATCAAAATGCATTGCCCATCTATCATGCTCTTCACCCTAATAATGTAAAGTAGGAATTGCTAAGACTTTTTATAATTGTTCTTTCATATACGAAAGCATAACAGGCTATCAAAGTGAGGTTTCTAAGTCATCATACAGCAGAATATTAGTTCCATTCGGGTGCTGTAAGTCCATTCTGACTCACGGCAACCCCATGCGTGTCAAAGGAGAACTCCGTGGAAAGTAGAGCTGCTGGTTCTTCCTCTCGAGGTGCCCCTGCATGGACTCCAACCTCTACGCTTTCAGTGAGCAGCCAAGTCTCCTAACGGTCTGAACGCCCCACCGACCCCACAGAGGAGCAGACTCATTCCATGTGCAGTTACACAGTTCACATCATTGGAGAACATGAGAAATAACAAAAAAGGGAACCTCAAGAAGCCACGTACAATCACACTTGTTAAATCTATCCAATGAAAGCAGCCACCTGAGTAAATGCAAAATACTCTGGTCATGTACTTTCAGAAGACTGAGGGTTTGTACTGTGTAAAAATTATTTTTAATGGGAAAAAATTGCTTTACATGTCATAAAATCTCCTAAGTTACCTTTGAATAGATCATTTTTTCCTCTGTTTTTCTTTGCCGGTCCTCTTCTATTTGCTTATTCAACTCTTCAATCCACTTTCGCTGTTGTTCCTGTTTCACAGCACTGAGCGGGAGCGCCAGGGGCACAGCTTCCTAAAGAAGAACCGTCCACACCGGGTTCTTATCTCTTTTGCTAACAATTGTATTGTTTCAATTTTTGCCGAAGTAATTCAGATAGGCTTTAGTGTGGTAGTGTGTGCCCCTTGTGTTGTTAGGGGCTGTAGAGCTGACCCCAGACTTATGGCGAGCTCATGCACAGTGCAACTTAACCGGGATTGGATGGGGATCAGACTGTTGGGGTTCCTAGGGCTTTTGAAAGTAGACTGTGCAGTCTTTGTCCCTAGTCTGTCTAGCGGCTCCCTGAAAGCAAGTATCATAGCAGCATGCAGCCTTCACCGACAGAGGGTGGTGGCTGTGCATGCGGTACACTGCAGGATCAGAAGTTCAGCCAGTGGAAGAGAGGCAAGAATTCTACCACCTATGCGCTCTGTTTATCTCTAAAGGGAGCAATAACTTCAAAACAAGCTAATATACAGGAATAAGTAGGTATTTTCTGTTCTTTTTTTAATGATTATTTTAAATCATTTTATTGGGGTGAGCTTACAAATGTTGTAACAATCCATCATAAGTAGTTATTTCCTGACTCGCATAATCATATTTGTGAAATACTGAACAGAATAAGCTAAGTAACTATATAAGGATAGGAAATTAATGAAAAATTAGTAGAAAACTTCTCCCAAACAATTAAAAGATAGAAAAATTTTAAAGCTTCCTCGTAGAGTCTCATGTAGACATTGAAAAACAGGTACTGATGATTCAAACCAGATGAATGTGGTTTTACCTTTGGCTTTGGATTAGCACAGATCCTGTCTCTGGACGAAGAGCAAGGAGGTGGGAGCAAACAAGACTCTCTCCCTGCTGGATCATAACGTCTCTAGTGTACTCTTCTTCCTTCCACTTTTACTGCTACCGTCCTATAACAATCTGTGGTGTTTTAATAAGAAAAACAACCCCCAAACTGCCTACAATGATTTCTTTAATCCTATGAAAATAAAAGACTAGAGTAGAAACAGTCACATAAATGCTTGTGACGACTTTCTTTTATGAGTGGTTAGTATACTCTAACAAAAAGGTCAAAACAGTCTACTCAAACTGAAACGCAACAACCTCATGACAAATATTCCGTTATATAAAGAAAATGATGGTATTATAATATCATGGCACTATAATGAAAATACACTTCAGAAAGAGAAAGTTCATAGTTTAAAGCCTGTTACTTTAATCAAAGAATATACTCATACCAAAAAGATAAATCTGACTGGCTCAGATGCTCCTGCATAATTTCTAACAGATAAAAACTATATTTATTTGGAATATTATGTATTAAATCCCAACTTAAAAAAAAACAAAAAATGTATTTATTTAAACCTAAAACAATTACTTAAAGAGAAGCATTATCCTTAGGCAAATGATGTAACAATTCTATCTCTAGAAGTGTTTACTTCAAGGGCTCAAAATTGAGAAAACAAGAATGTAAATGGATTCTTTCATCATCTCAGAAGAAAATCTCAACAATGCCTTAATCACCTTTCTTATGTTTCTAACCTTTTGGGTAATTTAATGAGTTCTTTCAATTAAATCTTAAATTTCTTTCTCAAGGAGGTTTGTTTTTTTTAATCATTTTATTGGGGGTTCATACAACTCTAATCATAATCCATACATACATCCATTGTGTCAAGCACATCTGTACATTCATTGCCCTCATCATTCTCAAAACATTTGCTCTCCATCCAAGCCCCTCATTTTTCCCCCTCCCATGAACCCCCCATGAACCCGATAATTTATAAATTATTTGGTCACATCTTACACTGTCCGACATCTCCCCTCACCACTTTTCTGTTGTCTGTCCCCCAGGGAGGAGGTCACATGTAGATCCACAAGGAGGTCTTATAAAGCTACCACCACCTTACTTGTTTGCCATCTGAATAATCCTGCGTAGGCTTGTCACAGACTAGGAAACCCTGTAAGTGTCCTTGTGTTCTTTTTCACAAGGTTCCTCTAATGTACCCTGTTAGGGTAAGAAAAATCAAGGCTTATGGCGGTGCAAAGAGGTGGTGTGCAGAAGGGAATCAACGGGCATCCTGTCCTCTTCCTGTTGGCTTACTGACTTCTCTTGTTGAAACTGAGCCAAGTCAGATACGTGTACAACACAGGACCCCAAACTAAAAGCCAACAAATCCACTGCCATTGGGTTGATTCTGAATCACAGTGACCCTAGATAGGGTTTCTGAGGTTGTACATCTCTACGGGACCAGAGAGCCTTATCTTTCCCGTGCAGAGAGTTTGGCGGGTCTGAACCACTGACCTTTTCGTTAGCTATCCAATGCTTACTCGGTGCCATTGAAGGCTTGCTGTATAATACAAGTTGTGTTTTGAGAATGGTCCCGTACTAATTCTCTGTACAGGTGAGAAAGAAGCCTCTTTTCCTAGGTTCACTCAAATATATTCGTTTTAATCTGTCATATTATTCATCTGTGTTATCCCTTCTCCAACATAAACACCCCTTTTCTAAAAACTCATTGTGAGTCCATGCTCAGATGACAGCCTGTATACTTACTACTTTCCCCACAAACAGTCCTAAAGTTATGGGATCCTACTGTAACTCTACCTTTAAGTTAGTCTGTGTTAGAAAATGTTAAGTCTTACTCCTAATACAAGCATAACGTGAATGGCAGCTGAAAATCAGAATGAACCTACAGGGCTTTTCAACACGGTCCACTATAATAGATGCTGGTTCCATTTCACTCACTTCTCCCGAGTCCGGTCTTTTAACACTTGCTCAGTGACGACTTTGTCAAGTCCAAGTGTGCTGCTCAGAAAATTTAGCCACCCATTCAGTGATATCCCTCAACGTTGCCCCTGACATCAGTCTCCAAATCCACAAAGGCTGTTGCTGCTGTTGCTACTGTCTCAAATCTGAGACTCTTAACCATTACGCCACATCGACCCTAAGCCCCTTACGAATTCCACAACAGAACTCTGGGCGAAAGCAGCACTGACCTCGTACCTCCTTGTATACCATCTCCCTGGACTTCTAGGTCCCCTAGAGCGGACCTTCCAACTTCTAAAACGGTAGCCCATTCCCAGATGTTCTTTCAGCAGCTGTGCACGAATGTCACCAGGGTAATTGTTGGTCAGATGGCTATGTTAAGGGCCCATTTTCAGTCTGCCAGGACCAAGGACTCCTTGATTATCCCTATGTCCTGACCCAAGCCCATAGATTAAAAGACCCACAGTACAACCAGGACCTGAGGGATTGCTTTCCAGGATGGCCACAAGTACCCTTAGTAACAATGTGAAGATGGTAAAGTGGGAGGCACTGAAGGGGGTGCTGGCAATTCCAACCCCCAGGAAATCCATGGTCCCTCACTTGAGCCAAGATCTAATTATTCTTAAAAGACCTGCTGAAGGGGCCCTTTAAAAATGATGCCCAGCTGTACCACATCTACCTAGCCAGGGGTGCATTAACACTGGCCAGCTAAGCAGCCACCACAGGAGCGATGTCTCCTTAAAAGACCCCAGGAGTCCCATCTGAGCAACCCAGCCAGGGGTACCGTCTGGGAGTTCATGGCCTGGAGAGTGATTCACTTCTGCATGAGCCTCCTGCTGGAAACCCACAGATGGCAGATATGAGCCCACGTGGCAACTGAGTGCGCTGGAATGGGTAGATGCTCACGAAAATGCCACTGGTTCCAGACACATGGCGGAGCCCAGAGAAAATTCTCCCGAGTTGTCCCTTTGAGGGACCCTCCACTTTTAAGCCCACTCTTGCAGCTGTGAGCACATCTGAGCCCACAGTCCAGCAGGCCTCACAGGTCTCACCACCACTTGGAAAAGGGCCACAATTGTTTGGGAAGTGACACCTGTGACTCACTACCAGCAAAATTCCCAAGTGAATTCTGCCCCCAAAGAACCTTCAGAACTAGTCTGCCAGATCTTTCATGAGCAAACTCCCAGCCTCTACTGGATCCTTCAGAAATAGACTCCAACTAAAGCCACTGCCATCGAGTCGATCCCGACTCATAGCAACCCTATAGGACAGGGTAGAACTGCTCCTGTGGGTTTTTTGAGTCTGTAACTCGTAATTTGCTGAATCTTTTTTTTTTTTTTTTAAATCATCTTATTGGGGGCTCATATGCATTTTGTTTGGATTTTTAAAAAATACATACATACATCATACATACATCCATTTTATCAAGCACGTTTATACATTTGTTGCCATCATCATTCTCAACACATTTGCTTTCGCCTTGAGCCCCTGGTATCAGCTCCTCATTTTTTCCCCTCCCTCCCCACTGATAATTTATAAATCATTATTTTTCCATGTTTTACACTGACCAATGTCTCCCCTAACCCACATTCCAGTAATCTTGCTGAGCCTTTGAGATTTTGTGTATAGGAGTGTGTGGGAATAAAAACTGTGTCTTTCTCCCAAGAAGCAGCTAGTGGTTTTGAACTACTGATCTTGTGGTTAGCAGCCCAACACATAATCATGATCAAAGGCCACCAAAGACCTCCTAACCTAGCTCCTTTCATTTCTCCAAATGCTACTGAATACAGAGGTGAGTAATATATATAAATAAAAGAACCACATGATTACACCAATTGATACAAAAAGGAATTTCACAATATCCAACACCAATTCTTGAGAAAAGCACTCAACAACATAGGAAGAGAAGGGACAGTCCTCAACAGAATAAAGGGCATATGTACAAAGCAGTGATCCACATTACTTTCAATGGAAAGGAAATAAAGGCATTCCCCTTACTAATCAGAAGCAGAAAGGCTGCCTGTGGGAAACTTGAGTGCCTGGATGAGAATGTAAATGGCCAAATCCTCCATGCTCACAATTATGGGGCCTAAAAAGCTAACTCCGGTGGGGGGGAAGGCCCTCACAGGTATGAGATTAAAAATGATTCTTAATACATGACTGAAAATAGTCCCTACTCTGGCCCTCCATCAAGGAGCTGTCATAAAAGATGTGCCTGACTGTTCACTATGCGCCCGGAGGTTATCTGTAATTAAGAGCAGTAAGATTCTACTGTCCATTCCACCAAAAAGTGTAGCAAACTCCTTTCTGATGTCTTCTTCTGATACTGATCATAGACTGTACTTCTATAGTAGGGCTCAAGGACATACCAGGTCAAGCCGATTAATCATTCCATTACCCACTTATTACCCATTCCCTCTGTTAGGTGTTCACTATATTACATGTATGCCTTTGGAAAGATTTGTAAGTCCCATGATTATATATATCCATTAGAAGTGAATTAACTCTCTTCATCCTGCCACAGGAATAAAGAGCCCTGTGCCCCGCTGTCTTATTTTCCAGAATCACAAATTGCTCCTAAGGTCCCCTTTGACTCGTGGGGACCAATACCCCAACAGCTGCCCACTATGACCACTCTTCTTCAATATTCTGCTGAAAATCTTAGCCAGAACTATCAGACAACAAAGAAAAATAAAAGGCATCCAAATTAGCAAACTAGCAGTAAAATTCTATTCGCAGATGATATCATCCAATACACAAAATCTCAAAGGCTTAGCAAGAAGACTACTGGGATGAATTGCAAGATTCAGCAAAAAATAAATTGGAGAGTGGTGAGTCCACATGGAAGAGGCACATCACCCTGTGTGATCCAAGGATTAAAAATAATAAAATCCAAATCTGAAGGAGGGAATGGTATCAAAGCTTAAATTATGAACACTCAATTTGCAGAAGACTATGGATGAGAGTGGGAGCCCAAAATACAAAATCAAGGTCCTTACTTGGATTAAACCTTCTAATCATAGTTGAGGGATGTGAATAACCTGGTTCTCAGACAGAGAGCACTGCATACTCGATTATGGAAGATACAATTAGGTTAAAATGTAATGCCTGATTATTTGATCTCCCTTTTGACTCATTTTAAATTTGTTCTAGTTTTTAGTATTTCTTGCTTTCTTTTCTACTGAAGTTAAACTCTGGATTAAGTTGTTATTGTAGGTGGTCTTTTTCTTTTCTGCTTCTTTTTGTATGTTTTCCAGTATGAAATACAAGCTAGGTAGATCTATAGACACAGGAACTGTATAGTGGCTTATTGAGGGTATAGGAGGGGAGGTTGGGGAGAAATATGGAGCTAATAAGTACAAGAAGGAAGAAAATGTTCTAAAGCTGATTGTAGTGATGATGATACAACATTTTTAATATGACTGAACTACTGATGTGTATGACATGTGGATTATACACAGAACAGTAACATGGGAGGCATCGACTAAGTCCATATGGAGGAAGCACACCAGCCTGTGTGATCCAAATATTGTAAATGGCATCAGAGCTTAAATTGTGAACATCTGCTATGCAGAAGGCTATGGAAGCCCAAAACTCATTTGCAGGTTCCACGTATAGATTAAACCTCCAATGAATCCCCTCTGACAATAGTGGAGGGATTGTGAATAGGCTTGTTATCAGAGAGCATTGTAAAGTTAATTATCTGTATGCAAAGATAGATACAGTTACGTTAAAATGTAATATTTTATTATTTGATCTACCCTTTGACCCATTTAAAAGTTGTTTAAAAAAAAAAAAAAGGAAGGTGAAATACACATGGATTAAGCCTTGGGTGAATTCCACAGACCAGGGATGTGAACAGCCTTGCTATCATGCAGGGGGGGCGTTGGAAAGTGGATTATTGCAGATGTAGTTAGGTTAAAATTTAATAGCTTATCATTTGCTCTCCCTTTGGACCCATTTTAAATTTGATCTAGTTTTTAATATTTTATATTTTCTTTTTAATTGAGGTTTTCCTTTATTTTACATTGTTATTAGGTTTTGTTGCTTTTGCTTTTTGTACGTTTTACTGCATATGAAATGCAAGACAGGTAAAGCTACAGAGAATAGTTTCATGGGGGTATGGTAGGGGAGATTGGGGGAAAAATTGATTGTACAACTCTTCTTGATATGAGTAAACTATTGAATTGTATATGTGAACTAGGTGTCAATAAATTGTTTGGGGAAAAAAGTTGGATTCATTAAAGCTAACCAAGAGAGCTCTGAAAAGGAGATCTGAAAAACAACGCCATTTACAACAGCCACCCCAAAGATGAAATACTTAGGAATAAATCTAACCAGAGACACAAAAGAAATTACAAAACACTATTACAAAAAACCAAGAGACTTACATAAATTAAATGAAAGACTATACCATGCTCAAGGATAGGGAGACTTAGCATTGTGAAAATGTGTTCTACCCAAAGCCTCTATTTATCTATAAAACGCAATCCTGGTTCCAGAGTCATCCTTTAGAGAGATGGAATAGAAATCCCCAATCTTGTATGGAAAGAGATCCTGAATAAGCAAAACAAAGCAGGAGGTCTCTCACTTCCCAATCTCCAAACCTGCTACACAGCCAGAGTAGGCAAAACAGTCTGGTATTTACACAGCGACACATAGGCCAGTGGAGCCCAACCGAGAAACCAGAATCCCGCACTTTCAGACAGCCAAGCTTTGACAACGGGTTTAAAACATTAATTGAAGAAGAGAACTTCTCTTTAACAAGTGGTGCTAGTAAAACTGAATATCCACTTGTAATAGAACAAAACAGGACCCTTAGCTCCCACTATATTAAAAAACAAACAAACTCAAGATAAAGACCTATATATAAAACCTATAACTATAAAGATCTTCAAAACAAGGGCAAACCTAAGGGCCCTACCATATGGCATAGATATGCTATCAAATATAATGGAAACACAAAAAGCAGAAGACAAACTAGATGAGGGGAGCTCTTAAAAATTAGCCACTTGTATGCACTAAAAGACTTCACCAGGAAAATTTAAAAAGACCCTACAGGCTGGGAAAATTCTTTTTTGGTACTGACATACAAGACTAGGGACTGATCTCTAAAATTTACAGAAAACTTTGACACTTCAAGAAAAAAGAAAAAAATCCAATTGAAAAATCGGCAAAGAACATGAACAAAAACGTCACCAAGGAGGACATTTAGATGGCCAACACACATGTGAAGGAATGCTCACAATCATTAGCCATTCAAGCGATGTAGCTAGCACACTTCATCCCAGCATCCATAGCAAAGTTCACGGAAACAGGTAACATCTAATTTGATGAGGGTGCAGAGACACTAATACACTGGTCATCACTGTGGAAAGCAGTATGATATTTCCTTTACAAAGTTGGGAATAGAAATACTGCATGACACAGAAATCCCTGTACGTGGTATACATCCTAAAGAAATAAGAGCAGTAACACAAACATATATGCAAACTATGTTCATCAAAACACTTACTCTTAATAGTAAAAAGGTGGAAACAACATAAGTGGCTAGCATTGGATGAATGGATAAACTGGTTTATACACACAATGGAATACTATGCAACATTAAAGAATAATGAATCTATTTAACACCGCACAACATGGATGAACTTGGAGGACATTATACTTAGCGTAGCAGTTCTCAACTTGTGGGTTCCAACCCCTTTGGGGGTTGAACGGCCCTTTCACAGGGGTTGCTTAATACATCCTGCATATCAGCTATTTACATTACGATGCATAACAGTAGCAAACTTACAGTTATGAAGTAGCAACGAAAATAATTTTATGGTTGGGAGTCACCACAACATGAGGAACTGTATTAAAGGGTCGCGGCACTAGGAAGGCTGAGAACCACTGACTTAGAAATGAATCAAGCAAGCACAAAAGGACAAATATTGTATGAGATCACTATTATAAAAAGTTGTTTTTTTAAAGTTTTAACACTAAAAGAAACATTCTTTGATGGTTACAGTAGGAGGGAAAGCCATAGGCTAGAGGGTAAGCGTATTAACTTGGTATTAGCTTGGGTGAAGAGGAAGGCAAGATATAATAAGAGGGAACTTAGGAGAAAATGATGCAGACAGGTGAAGACACTGAGAGCTTCATAAAAGTGAAAAGCAACTGAGGCAAATAGTCTTCCATACACACCCTGCCATGGTGGTGCTCTACACACAGGTGCTTTGATAGGCAGGCTAAACAGATGTGGAAGGAAGAAGGGGAGTATACCCACAAGTATATACAGGTTTAACAGAGGATATCTGTATATGTGTGTTTACCTTTGCTGCAATCTAGCCATGTATAGCTATAAAAACGTTTCAGACAGAACCAAACATCTTAAGGAAGTGGGTAGCTGGGCCCAGGTTATCAGGATCACAGTCTTGAGGGGCACAGTCAACTGGCGTGACATAGCTCACAAAGACAACGTGCTAATTCCGACTTTGGTGATTTGCGAGTGGGGCTTTAAGACAAATCACCTAAGGTACACATACTGGTCTCTCCCTGTCTAAAATCGATGGGTGCAGGGAAGCAGGAAGAACTAGGTAATACCAGGAAGGGAAGGTAGGGAGAGAAAGGGGGAACTGATCACAATGATCTACGTATAACCCTTCCTAGGCGGATGGACAACAGAAAAATGGGTGAAAGAATACAGCAGTTGGTGTAAGACATGGGGGAAAAATTATAAATTATCAAGGAGGAGGAAGGGTTGGGGAGGGGGGGATGAGGAGCTGATATCAAGGGTCAAGTAGAAAGAAAATGTTTTGAAAATGATGATGGCAACATATGTACAAATGTGCGTGACACAATGGATGGATGGATGGTGATAAGAGGTGTAAGAGCCCCCAAGAAAATGACTTAAAATATACATCTGTATGTATATATAATGAATACTTTAAGATGAGAAGGAATCATTCACTTCCTTTAAAAAGTTTATATAGGCTTTATGTAAGTTTTCATAAATGAGTAAATTGGATTATATAATAAAGAAGTTGTAGACAAAGATAATGAAAAAAAAAGAACTAGATAATATAAACTTTTAAGTGCAGCTAGCTGCGCACAGAACTGCAACATAGTTTGGCAATAAGAAGCTATGTGAATGAGTACATTATAATATATACTCCGGAAGGAATCCTGGTGGCACAGTGTTTCATCACTTAGCTGCTGCCCAGCTGCTCCTCGGCAGAAGGGTGAGAGTCCTTCTGTAACTAGTACAATCTTGGAAGCCCTATGGGGCAGTCCTCCTGTTCTATAGGGTCACTGTGAGTTGGAATGGACACGACGGCAACAAGGCTTGGTTATGCAGGAGGCGCCTTAGGGAGGGTAGTCATTGGAGCTGTAGCCACTGGGAAAAGGCAAGTTTTCATCAAAACAGGTGCCCCGCAAAAGACAGTCTACAGGGAGTTTCTGAGAAACAAACCAGGCGTTAAAATTACACAATGTGAAAGAATGTGCAAGCTAAATAACAGGAAAGAAACTATAAGCAGGTGATTTTTATTCAAGTAGGGCAAGAAGTGAGTCTGAGCATAAAGATGATTTTTTGGTGGCCCAAGGCTTCACTTTAGCCGTTATGCAGCATTATCCTCGTTGTATTACTCCTTCAGCTGGGCAGCCGCCTTCTCCTGTATTAACTCCACATACATCCCAGGTTCTTCACAACATCACAATGGACAGGTTCATATGTTTGTCTTTGTTTTCCAGGCAATAATCATCAAGAAAAAGGTTGAAGGGGGCCTCCTGGGTGCACTGTGGTCCTTGAACCATCTTTTCTTCCCGCCCCTTTAGGAGGGATATACATTTTCCCTTCTCATTCATAACAGGCCTTGTCTGCCTTTGTCATGTCTTTACATTTCCCTTTCTTTGTAGCAGACGTGGTCTTCCACCTCTCTGAGCCTCTTAGAAAACGGACAAGTTGATGCAATGATCTGGGTGCTTCCTCTTGTGCTCCTTCCAGCAAGTCTGCACAAAAACTGCATATGATGACACACGGCATCTCAGATCGCCTTCCTTTGCCCATGCTTAGTTACATTTTCTTTCATCCTTTCATTCGTTAAGACAACACCGGAGACACAGTGTGCGAACTGCGCCTGATCTCACTCAACCACACTGAGGCAAAAACTAAGGGCGTGCAACAGAACAGCAAAGGGAGCAGAGCAAGGAAGTCCCAAGGGAATACCAAAAATAGACTTTGGGGCCAGGGCGTGACACCCCATCAGACTCGACCAGAAGACACTCCTAAAGGTCAACAAACAGACCTGGAACTATTTACAGGCTTTTTTTTTTTTTTTTAAATAATTTTATTGGAGGCTCATACAACACTTATCACAATCCATACGTACATCGTGTCAAGCACATTTGTTGCCATCATCACTCTAAAAACATTTGCTTTCTACTTGACCCCTTGGCATCAATTCATTTTTTCCCTTCCCTCCCTGCCCCCCCCCTTAAATCCGAGATAATTTATCAGTTATTATTATTTTGTCATATCTTACACTGTCTGACATCACCCTTCACCCACTTTTCTGTTGTCCGTCCTCCAGAGAGGAGGTTATATATAGATCCTTGTAATCAGTTCCTCCTTTCCACCCCACCTTCCTGGTATTGCCACTCTCACCACTGGTCCTGAGGGGTTCATCTGTCCTGGATTCCCTGTGTTTCCAGTTCCTGTGTGTACCAGTGTGCATCCTCTGTCTAGCCAAATTTATAAGGTAGAATTGGGATCATGATAGTTGGGGGGAGGAAGCATTTAAGAACTAGAGGAAAGTTGTATGTTTCATCATTGCTACACTGCACCTTTTTTTGTCATTGGTTTTTTGTTGTTGCTGTTTTCTTTTGTTGCTTTGTTTTCCTCTGTCTTGTTTTTGTACATATTATTATCTCTGCAGGTCTATCTAGATAAGGTAGGCTGGATAAACAATCTGGAGGAGAAAACAACGGGACCAACGGTTCCAGGGTGTACATGGGAGAGGGGGAGGTAGGGAAAAGGAAGTGTGTGTTAACAAACTCATGGATAACGGAACAAGTGATCCAAAATCAGTGATGAGGATGGTGTAAGAGTCCTGGTAGGGATTAATCAAGGGCAATGTAACCGAGAGGAATTACTGAAACCCAAATGAAGGCTGAGCATGACAGTGGGAAAAGAGGAAAGTCAAAGGAAATAGAGGAAAGAACTAGGAGGCAAAGGGCATTTATAGAGGTCTAAGTATAGGCACGTATATATGCAAATATATTTACATATGATGATGGGGAAATAGATCTATGTGCATATATGTATAGGTTTAGTATTAAGATAGCAGATGCACATTGGACCTCCACTCAACTACTCCCTCAATTCAAGAACACTTTGTTCTATTAGCCTGGCATTCCATGATGCTCACCTTCCCTGCACAATTGCTGCAGACAAAGCAGGTGTATAAGCAAATGTGGTGAAGAAAGCTGATGGTGCCCGGCTATCAAAGGCTTGAAG
>NW_022103928.1:25184608-25222921 GCF_000313985.2 Echinops telfairi
AATGAGGAGCTGATACCAAGGGTTCAAGTAAAAAGCAAACGTTTTGAGAATGATAACAAATGTACAAATGTGCTCGACACAATGGATGGATGGATGAATGGATTATGATGAGTTGTACGAGCCACCAATAAAATGATTTAAAAAAAAAAAGATTGACAGGTTTTCCTCTCTTGGCTCATCTTTGAGGTCTCCAAACCGTCCTTGATGCTTGACCAATCTAAAAACTGTTGTTTTATGTGTGGCATCATTCCTGAAAACCTATTGCAAAGCTTCAGTTAGTGGGTAAAATGTTCACTTCAGTTTTGTTAAAAATTCATCCTAATTGCAAAATTGTTTTAATTCTCCTAATAAACTCCTTAATTTTGTTTGAAAAATAATAATGAAATAAAATAAAAATAAGAGCACTTTCAGCTTTACATACTAAAGGAAAATAGGTTATATAGAGATGAAATACTACAGGTTTTAAGTATTCAAAATACTGACACTTGGGACTTACCTCCAAAATTGGACTATCTCTAGTCACTGAGTATCCATCAGCCTGGACTGTACCCAGTTGACTGGGACACTGGGAGAGGATGCTTGAAGAGCTAGCAGATATCTGAAAACAAATAGAGAAACAAGGGTTCAGTCTTGGTCTGAATTTAATGCAAACGAAATGTAAGGTTCACAAAGCACTACCCTCTGGCATGTCCTTGTGTTTGAAAGGCAAACCCAGGGTACAGGTATAACCAACTGCCAACCAGTTGCTTCTAATTCAAGGTAGTATGTCAGAGAAAAGCTGTGTTCCCGAGGGTCTTCAGAGGCCGGTTTTCCCCACACAGTCAGCCCTTGCTTGTGTGCCTAGGGGTGGACCCTAAACTCCAGCTGCTCAGTGCGTTCACGGTTTGCGCCAGGAGGGGCGCTGCCACAATGGTAGTGGCAGGGTTTTGTGCTTCCTTCAAAAATTACAGTGTTCCTTTATAGGAGTCTAAAGGTGGTGTCAGCATCTCTACCTCCAGCTACAATCTCATTAATGCAAATTGACATGTTGAGGCCATAATTAAAATCAAAATAACATTATTTTGAAAAAAATAAAATTATAAAAATGAAATTTTACAATATAATCATCACTAAGCAAGCTTCAAATTACAATGATAAGCTTTTATTTTCCAGAGACGTTCAATTCTTATACTTTACCTGAGCTTGGTCAAGAAGTTTAAGTTTTTCCAAAATTATTTTATCATTTTCAGATTTTTTCCAAGGATCATTCCATTTTCCAGAAGCTTCCTTTTCCTTCTTCTTTAAAGCAACCTGTTCATCTGTAAATAATGTCCCTTTTTTAAAAAATGTACAAAAACTGTAAAAAGAAAACCACGTAAGCAAATCATGACCTTCTTTCATGACCTTCAAGAGTTCATATGCCAACCAAGATCTAATCAAAATTATTTTTTATGGAGAAATTAACTCAAGACAGAGAAGAATTTTAAGAAATAGAGTTTATAACAGTAACCATCATAATCAAACTTAAAAATGATACAAATAGATGGAAAGTGTTATATTATGATAGTTATTAATAAGAACAATTCTGGCCTATCATTTAATAGTATGCTAATTATTTTACTCTTGTTATAATAGTTCAGTTATCAGTTAAGAGAATTAAAAGCTAGGAAGAATCTAGAATCAGAAAACCCTACTAAATTCATAGCCAGAAAGCTTTTGACCTGAGCTTAACAGATACACAGTTACAGTAATACGCCATAAATCCTCAATAGTTCTTCAAAGGCAATATAAAGTCCAGAGAAACAGAAATTCCCAGAGAATGAAAACATGACTTAGACAAAGAGAAATGTATTTTTCTGATAGGATCAAGTTGGGTTTATTTGTTTTTTAAGTAAGTTGCTTTTTAATACAAATCACGCATAAAATCTTTCAAATTTGAAATGGTTTTGATAGGTGCACTTGTGTTGAAAGACATTTAGTCCAGAGATATTTAAAAATGAAACTATAAAACATTTAGAGCTGATATCAAGATTAATGACCAAACCTATTAAAACCAATCAGTACATTTGCTTAACTTTTCTTCCTGTGCTTTCATTTCCAACAGTAATTCATCTTTCTATTTCTTTTTCTAAATCACCTGACTCAGCAGGATTACTGGTTGCCTCATGGGGTTTATCAGTTGAGTGGAAGGTGAAGATGGTGTGGTAGTTACATAATTTTATGTCACCTTAAGGATATATAGAAGGGTATGGGGTGATATCCAACCTGTCAGTCAGGTCACACAGCCTGCTGGTGCTTCTTTATGGGCATGGCCTTTTCAAAAGGCAGGCCCAGGGCAGCTCCCCCCCAACTCCACCTCTCTGCCTTCATCTTTCTGCTTGCTGGTCCCCCTGAGAGCTGCTGGAGCCCCACCATATTTCCACCAACCTTGGACCCATGCAACTTTGAAATCACTGGTCTGTGAGAGTCCTACATTATGCATCACTGCATGTAACTGTATGAGTTTGAAGCGGGACATAAGGACTAGTATCAGACTTATGAACTTGAGTTGGATTGGGCTGGGATGTTTTCTTAATATACAAGTACTTCTTGATATGAAGCTCTTTCTTACACATTTAAGAGTCTCTGGATTTGTTTCTCCAGTCAACCGGCCTAACAAAGGTGACATAACAGTTATCCATTGGGCTGCAATCCAAAAGGTCAGCAGTTTGAAACCACCAATAGTTCTGAAGGGCTTCCTACACCCATAAAGAGTTACATTCTCGGAAACTCAAAAGGGGGCAGTTCTACCCTGTCCTACAGGGTCACTAGGGGTCAGTACTGACTCCATGGAAGTGAGTTATTCTTAAGAAGTACAGCTGTTACTTCATGTATTGTCCAAACTGATTACTGGAACCTATAGCAAGTCCAAGAAGTAATGGGTGTTTCAAGATTCTAATGGAAATCATACATTTATGTCATAAAATCCATCACAAAAGTAGTAAATTTGTTTTTGTCTATAATATTCTAATTGATGTAATTCTGATTAGAACTTTTGATTTTAAAAAAACAATAAAATTATTTGTTAAAAGCATCTTTAGACCCATCAAATTCATGCAACGGGAAGCCATGAAGAATACCCAGGAGATGAGAAAAGTTCATTGGTCGTAGCCAGAAGAGTTCTAGGATGCTATCAGGAGCATCACTGCTTAGCACTAGCTTGTGGTACACAGTGCAGAGTGCCAAACAAACCACACATCTGAAGGTAGCATGAGGCCACAGGTTTCTGATGCATTTGTAGATGTCAGAAAAAAGACTTCATTCTCAATACTCCAAAAATCAACAAAACTATACTTACCACAAGCTATAAAAATTACCTACCCAGCGCCTTCCTCCATTGGGCTTTTTTTGCTTCCAACAAACTTCTATCATGGTCTCTTTCCCCAAGAGTACTAAATATATCAGCTGGTTTCCACACCGTCTCCCTAAGGCAATAAAAAGACAAAAAAATACAAAAGCTTCCCATTATACATGTTTATACAACTTACTTCATAGGTCAAACACATGTAAATGGCTCTAAATCTTCAGAGGAAATACTTCCCATGCTAGTCAAGGAAAAGTAAAGCCATATTCCTGAGATGACATTAACAGACACAGTTACATACACAACAGTTTTCTGCTCCAGCTGCTTAGATGTCTCCTGTTTTTCATGTAACACAGATTTATTTTCATCCAGGACAGCTGAAACAGCCTCGGTTTTGTGGAGAATTCCCATAATGTTCTCTTCCTTTGGCTGATTAGGAATATTGTTGAAATGTAGACTGTACTGACCTAGGGGTGACAAAACACACGTTTTAAAAGTTAACACTGTGAACCCCCAATAAAATGATTGGAAAAAAAAAGAAAGTGATAAAAAGACACAATGAGAGATCAGAGGGTGTTGACTCAGTTGTACAATTTGGCATTCAACAGAGTCAGCATAGGTGAACATAAATAAGTATTTCCAGGAGAAAAAAAAAAGTTAACACTGTGTTTGCTATTGTATGCCATTGAGTTGATACTGACTGTCCTGGTGAACCGGTCAGTCAGACTAGAACTGCCCCACAGGGTTTTCAAAGCTGTAATCTTTATGAAAGCACTTTCACACCTTTCTCCCACAAAGCAGTTGGTGGGATGAAATGCTGACGTTGCCTTTAGCAGCTGAGTGCTTTAACCACTGCATCACCAGGGCTCTTTCTCATCAGCAAAAAAAAAAAGCCAAACTCTAAAATGTCTCGTGCCTCAGCATGGCGGGGTCAGATCAGGCGCAATTCCCACACTGTGTTATCACGAGGTGCCGAATGGATCACTGAAGACAAATGGGTGCATAAGCAAATGTGGCGAAGAAAGCTGATGGTGCCCGGCTATCAAAAAGTATAGCGTCTGGGGTCTTAAAGGCTTGAAGGTAATCAAGTGGCCATCAAGCTCAGAAGCAACAAAGCCCACATGGAAGAAGCACACCAGCCTATGCGACCACGAGGTGTCGAAGGGATCAGGTATAAGGCATCATCAGAACAAAAAATCTTACCATAGTGAATGATGGGGGGAGTGCGGAGTGGAGACCCAAAGCCCATTAGTAGGCCACTGGAGATACCCTTGCAGAGGGGTCTCGGGGAGGAGATGAGCCAGTCAGGGTGCGATGTAACAATGATGAGAAATACAACTTTCCTCTAGTTCCTAAATGTTTCCTCCCCGCTCCCACTACCATGACTCGAATTCGATCTTGCAAGTCAGGCTAGACCAGAGGAGGTACACTGGTACAGATAGGAACTGAAAATACAGGGAATCCAGGGCAGATGAGCCCTATAGGACCAGTGGTGTGAGTGGCGAAACAGGGAGGGTAAAGGGAGAATGGGTAGGAAAGAGGGAACCGATTACATGGAACTGTGTGTGACCTCCTCCCTGGGGGACAGACAACCGAAAGTGGGTGAAGGGAGACATTGGACAGGGCAAGATATGACAAAATACCCATTTATAAACTATCAAGGGCTCATGAGGGAGGGGGGAGCGGGGAGGGAGGGGAAAAATGAGGACCTAATGTTGGGGGTTTAAGTGGAGAGAAAATGTTTTGAGAAATGATGTACAAATGTGCTTTACACAATTGATGTGTGTATGGATTGGGATAACAGTTGTATGAGCCCCTAATAAAATGTTTAAAAAAAAACAAAACAAAAACAAAAACAAACATAAAAAAGAACTCAACATCGGAGCTCGAGCAAAACAACAGAGGAAAAAAAAAAAAGTCTCGTGGTTGATTCTGACTCATAGTGACCCTGTAGGGCATAGTAGAACTGCCCAGTTTGTTTCTGAAACAGTTACTGTTTATGGAGTTGAAAGCCTCATCTTTCTCCTGCCAAGTGGTTGTTGGTGGTTTTGAACTGTGGACCTTTGTAGCTAACAGCCTGACATGTAGCCACTATTCCACCAGGGCTCCTCTTTAGCTACTATGAAGATGCATATAAAACTACAATGAAATACCACTTCATCTCCATAGATGGCCAAGACGGAAAACAACAACTTCTAGCAAGAATGCAGAGGATTGGGACCCTTATCCAATGCTGGTGGGAACACAAAGTGATGTAACTGCTGGGGAAAACATTTTGGTCATTTCTAAAAAAAAAAAATCAGCATGCAATCACCATATGACCTAGCAATTGTATTTCTACGTATATATACACCCAAGAGACTGGAAGGCAATGCCGCACACGCACACACACACTATGACCTCTATTCACTGCAGCATTATTCACAATTGCCAAAAAGTGAAAGCAACGAAACGTCTCCCAACAGATAAAGGAATAAACAAAATACAGTATTACATACAAAGGACTACAACTCAGCCATGAAAAGAGATTAGTCCTGATATATGTGACCACATGGATGAACCTTGAAAACATGCCGTGCAAAGTCAATCACAATAGAATCAATACCGTATGACCTCAATTTAATGAAATATTTAGAAAAGGTAAATGCATAGAGACCAAAGTTTATGGGAGATTATCAGAAACAAAAAGGGGTGAGAATCAGGGGCAAAGTTTAGGAACATCTGAATTTTTGGTGATGGAAAGTTAGCAATGGTTGCACAGCATAATGAATGTTTAGTTGGCAAATGTATTATATTCTTTACCACAAATAAAGTTTAAGAGTGAAACAAATGCTAAGAGGATAAATGACCTCGCCACGCAACTTTTATCAAATAAAGCACAAAAAAAGAGCAAAAAATAAACCTCCACCTACTCTCACTTTTTATAAATATGAATTACACCAATATATAACTTAAAGAAAAATACATGTAGCTTTATGAAGAAAATCATTACATTTATTTTCATTTAGGTGTGAAATCATGGAAAACTTTATCATGGTATGCTATAATATTTATACCAAATGTTTTAAAGAGCTCATATGTTCTCATACCTCCTGAAAGCATTCTCTCTCTTAGTGAAGAGAAAGTCTATTTTACATGTGGGTCCATTAAGTGCTTAAGCAAATCTTATCTTTAATGTTGTAGATATTCTCTCTCATTTTACCACGTATGTTTCTGGGCTTTTTCTCCCATAAGCTAAATCTCGGCTGTCAAGAGGAAGTCCAGCTCCCGCATTTTGCAAGCAGAACCGAGACCAAGAGAAGGTCCATGACTCCGCCTTGAGCGCCGCAGGAGTGTGTGAGAACTTCGGTCCCCAGACCAGGTGTGAGGCCTTCCCCCGGAGCCTGCTCATGTTCCATTTCATTACTGCCCAATACAATTAATAATTTTATATCATCACAGTCGTAAGCCCTTAGCTGAAAAGCTGCAGCTAGAAAGTTTTAAAAAACATAACACAAGGTCCTGACTGGTGAAACAGAAAGCATAGAAAATTTGACTTCGTTCCAAATCTATTTCCAAGTTTTACACTGGTTAAAAAGATAGCGTCGCCAATTCTTACTACAGCTTGAAGACCAGGAAAAGCAAAATGTAAGCGCCAGAAAAGCAATGCTGTTAGTAACTCAAGCCAAATCTTCATATTAAAGTTCTCTAACTTTTAGTTCTCATTCTTTTAGAGCATTTCATTTTTCATAATTATTTAAAATGTTATCTAAAACAAGTTTTTAATGGTAGCATCTTTTCTAGAGCCCAAAGTACTGGGTGTAGGACTATGGGGCATTAACTTTACACCGTGGCATATTTTAACTATAAAGTAATTTCGCCTACTAGAGAATGCCCTCTAAAAGAATGATCGTTGTTAAATGAGAATTTAAGAGGCACTTACCATTTATTTGAAGTTTTAAAAGATCTACACAATATTAGTATCTATTAAAACTTTATAAAAATCTTACTTGTTTCCTTCTTTTCCTCCTCGGTCAAAGAAACAGCTCTGTTTCCCTGGTTGACAGTCATCAAAATCTGTTGCAGTTGGTCTTGTGTTAGACACGCTGAACTGCTCTTCATATTGGCAGCTGTGACGTGGTTTCTGCCAGGCTGCTGTGTGGCCACTGCAGACGCACGTGCGCTGCTTCTGGTCTTCGGTGTAGTAGGCGATGCAGGCGAAGTCCCTTTGGGGATGTGAAGACAGTTATCATCTGCAGACTGCCGGCATGCGTCCTTACTGGGTGAAAAAGTCATTTTGTTTTTTTCACTTTTTGTTAGTGAAGTTTCAGAACCAATTTTCTTCTTTTGCAAAAGCTTTTCACTCTTAACACAAGTATTTTGTGTTGTTTTTAGGATGTGTCCAGTCTGATTTGTACTTAGATGACATTTTGCAAGCTTGGTCTTATTTCCCATCTGTTAAAACAGAAGCTTATTCTTTATAATAGCCCATTTTTAAAAACCCAACACTTCCACCTTTATTTACATAATCTATGGTAAGTCATTCTTCTAATCCCCCACCCCCGCCTGTTTGCTATTTAGTTGAGACACATTCATAAGAAACTCAAGCTTAACTTTTGCAAACCACTCAAAAGTCTTAACAGCAAGTAAAAGTTAGTTAATTTCAGGGTAGTGAAGAATACAGAAGAATTTTTATTCACCTTGCTACAAGCCATTACCATTCCACTCCAGCTTTGAATCTCATGTCATATATCCGAGTTACTACTCATCCTTATATCCTTGACTATCTTACTGAGTAACCATCCTTCTCTAATGTAACTTCTGTCTTAACAGTGCTTTCATATCCATGTAGATTGTTCTTCCAATACACTGCTTTCTCTGCCCTGAGTTCTGTCCTCCATAGTACCTGTTATTCATTCCCACAGTCACAACTTACACTTACCCCGACACTACTCGACTCAGCGCCAGAGTCGATTCCAACTGACACTCCACAGAGGGTCGAACTGCCCCTGTGAGATTCTGCGACTTTAATTCTTTAGAGGAGTGGAAAGCCCTGCCTTTCTCATGAGGAGCAGCTGGTGGTTTGGAACTGCTGACTTTTGGATCACAGCCCAACATGTAACCACTACACCACCCAAAACCAGGGGTGCATTACCCATCATTTCAAGCACCCCCCACAACGACCAGTTGTTTTTCCAGCTTACTTCCTCTTATCCCAATTTCAACAATTCTTTAACTCTGGTAGGATCTAAAATCTGTTGTTCCTACCACTCCACTTTTATCCCACTTTCCTCATTACTTAGCATAAAATTCCATGACCGAGGGGTCTCGGGGAGGAGATGAGCCAGTCAGGGTGCGATGCGATGTAACAATGATGAGAAATACAACCTTCCTCTAGTTCCTAAAGGTTTCCTCCCCGCTCCCACTACCATGACTCGAATTCTATCTTGCAAGACTGGCTAGACCAGAGGAGGTACACTGGTACAGATAGGAACTGAAAATACAGGGAATCCAGGATGGATGAGCCCTATAGGACCAGTGGTGTGAGTGGCAAAACAGGGAGGGTAAAGGGAGAATGGGTAGGAAAGAGGGAACCGATTACATGGAACTGTGTGTGACCTCCTCCCTGGGGGACAGACAACCGAAAAGTGGATGAAGGGAGACGTTGGACAGGGCAAGATATGACAAAATACCAATTTATAAACTATCAAGGGCTCATGTAGGAGGGGGGAGCGAGGAGGGAGGGGAAAAATGAGGACCTAATGTCGGGGGTTTAAATGGAGAGAAAATGTTTTGAGAAATGATGTACAAATGTGCTTTACACAATTGATGTGTGTATGGATTGGGATAACAGTTGTATGAGCCCCTAATAAAATGTTAAAAAAAAAAAAGAAAACCATAATGAAAAAACAAAAACAAAAAAAACACCGATGTGCACAAAAAAAAAAAAAAAAAAATTCCATGATCAACCAAAATCATCACTTGCTTCCGTTCTCCTTTGTCTCTTAATCTGTGTTTTGCACATTTGGCAGTCACAAAAAACAACATCAAACCTGCTACTGTCAAATCAATTACTACTCAGAGCAACCCTGCAAGACAGCCAAGAACTTCGCTGCAGGGTTTCCAAGGTGGTCATCTTTAATGAAGCAGATGGTCACACCCTTCTTCCACGGAGAAACTAGTGGGCTCAAGCCACTACGCCGCTGGGGCTTGTTCCCCTAACTTCAAGCAATATCAATATTGTATTCTCATTACTTGGTGCACTATTTTCTCTGAGCTTTTAATACGCTTCCATACTTTTTATTGTAAATATCCTCCCCATCTTTACATCCTAATTAAAATACCACCTTATATATGTACCATCCGTTGTTTTCTTCAAACACAGTGCAATGGGCGTTGATGGTCTCTCCTTTTCATAAGCCTGTTGTAGCACTCATCCCACCACTCATCTGTCAGTTTGTTATACCGTGGCGACTTGCACATTTCTGTAATACTGGAAGTCATGCCACTGGTATTTCAAATCCCTGCACGGTCATTCAAGGTAGACAGATTTCAGATGAGCTCCTAGACCAGCGGTTCTCAACCTGTGGGTCACAAAACCCTTTGGGGGTCGAACGAACTTTTCACAGGGGTCACCTAATACATCCTGCATATCATCAGATATTTACTTTACGATCACAACAGTAGCAAAATTATAGGTATGAAGTAGCAACGAAAATAACTGTATGGTTGGGAGTCACCACAACATGAGGAAGTGTATTAAAGGGTCATGGCATTGGGAAGGTTGAGAAGCACTGTCCTAGACGAAGACCAGACTGGGAAGAAGGATAGACTATTCACGTCTGAGGTATCAGCCATTGAAACCTTACGAACAGCAGCAGACTACTGTCTGGCATAGGGCCAGAGATGAAGCCCTCAGGTCAGACACACTTAAAAATAGGACTTCGGAAGAGCTGCCGCTTCCAAGTTGAGTCCATCTTAATGACATTTTTTATGGACCAAACCTTCATTTCCTGATTGGGTACAACTCAAAATGAGACGAAACAGCTGCAAACATCTACTAAAAACTGGTATGTGTAATGTAGAAAGCATGACTCTGAGAAAATTGGAAGTTGTAAAAAATCAAATGGAATGCATAAAGATCATTATCTTGGGCATTGGTAAGCTGAACTAGACTGATACTGGTCATTTTGCATTAGATAATCATGGTTTACTAAGCTGGAAATTTCAAATTAAAGTAGAATAGTGCTGTATTTATCGTCAAAAAGAACATTTCAAAACTGTGCTGACATACAATGCTGTGATCTGATAAAGTCCATACAGTTCACAAGGAAGACATGTTAGCATGACTATTATTAAGACTTGTGCACTAACCACTAACCACTACAAGCTAGCAATAGAGAAAGCGGAGCATTCTACCAATTTCTTCAGGCTGAAATTGACCAAATGTATGCAGAACTACCAGTGATCGAAATGTGAAGGCTGGAAACAAAGAGGAAGAATTCAGAAGCTGGAGAAATAAAGCTGGAGATAAAAGAATGCTGTAAGGCCAATAATTTGTTCGTTGCAAAATACCATTTTCCCAGCAACACAGAGCAACCATACACGTGGTGTTTGCCAGATGGAATACATGAGAACCAAATCACAACATCTGTTGCAAGAGCCCATGGGGAAATTCAGTATCAGCCAAAACAAGGGCAGGGGCCAATTGCGTATCAATTGCTCATATGCAAGTTCAGGTTGAAGCTGAAGAAAATTAAAACAAGTCCACGAGAACCAAAATGCAACCTTGAGTGTACCCTGGCTGGACTGAAAGGTCATCTTATGACTAGATTTGACCTACTGAACACTAATGACTAAAGATCTGACCAGCTGAGATCCTGTCTGAGACGACAGGGAGGAAATTATACATGGAGAGAGCAAAGGTCATTAAAAAGACAGGAAAGAAAGAAAAGACCACATGGCTGTCAGAAGAGACTCTGAAACTAGCTCTTGAAACTAGAGAAGCTAAAGCAACTGGAAAATGCAGCAAGAGAGAGAAACAGAACATTTCAAAGGACAATTCATTGTCATGAATTGTGTAAGGCCAAGTGGTAGAAGCAAGAGCCCTGGTGGCATAGTGATTACGAGTTAGGCTACTGGCCTCGAGAAAAGCAGTTCAAAACCGCCAGCTGCTCCTTGGGAGAGAGGTTTTCTGCTTCCATTTAAGAGTTACAGTCTCAGAAACCCACAGGAGCAGCTCGACATTGTTCTATAGGGTCACTAAGAGTTGGAATTGACCTCATGACAGTGAGTGTGGAGTCTGGTTTTGGAATTTAGAGTTAGAAAGACAAAAGGGAAGGACACTTGGAATTCTTCAAGCTGAAAGAACTAAAGAAAAAGCCCAACCTCAAGTTGTAATACTAAAGCATTCTTATTATGTGCAAAACTATTGAGTGACACGAGGACACATCAAAATGCTCACCTTCTGACATGATCACTGAAGACAAATGGGTGCATAAGCAAATGTGGCGAAGAAAGCTGGTGGTGCCCGGCTATCAAAAGATATAGCATCTGGGGTCTTAAAGGCTTGAAGGTAAACAAGCGGCCATCTAGCTCAGAAGCAACTAAGTCCACATGGAAGAAGCACACCAGCCTGTTTGATTATGAGGTGTCGAAGGGATCACTGAAGACAAATGGGTGCATAAGCAAATGTGGTGAAGAAAGCTGATGGTGCCCAGCTATCAAAAGATATAGCATCTGGGGTCTTAAAGACTTGAAGGTAAACAAGCGGCCATCTAGCTCAGAAGCAACAAAGCCCACAGGGAAGAAGCACACCAGCCTGTATGATCACGAGATGTCAAAGGGATCAGGTAACAGGCATAGAAGAAAAATGTATCATTGTAAATGAGGGGTAGTGCGGAGTGGAGACCCAAAGCCTATCTGAAGACAACTGGACATCCCATTACAGAAGGGTCGCAGGGAGGTGACGAGCCAGTCAGGGTGCAGTGTAGCAATGATGAAACATACAACTTTCCTCTAGTTCTTAAATGCTTCCTCCCCACCTCCCCCACCCCTACTATCCCAATTCTACCTTACAAATCCGGCTAGACCAGAGGGTGTACACTGGTAAAGACAGGAACTGGAAACACAGGGAATCCACGACAGATGAACCCCTCAGGACTAGTAGTGAGAGTGGTGATACCAGAAGGGTAGAGGGAAGGTGGAGTAGAAGGGGGGAACCGATTACAAGGATCTACATATAACCTCCTCCCTGGGGGATGTACAACAGAAAAGCGGGTGAAGGGAGATGTCGGACAGTATAAGACATAACAAAATAATAATTTATAAATTATCAAGGGTTCATGAGGGAGAGGGACTGGGGAGGGAGGGGAAAAATGAGGAGCTGATACCAAGGGCTCAAGTAGAAAGCAAATGTTTTGAGGATGATGGCAACAAATGTACAAATGTGCTTGACACATGGATGAATGGATGGATGGTGATGAGTTGTACGAGTCAATAAAGTGGCTTTTTAAAGAAATGATAGGTACACATAGCCACTGAACCAAAACTAACTGGTTGGTATCCAGCTCTTTAAGAGTTAGCATGTGATCAAGAACTACTGGGATGGAAGGTAGGAGTGCAAGCGGCCCTGGAGGTCATAGGAAAATAAGGCTCCAGAAACGGACAGGTCATCCACTGAAATATTCCAACAAGCTGCTGAGGTACTGGAAGCAATCATTCATCTGGTTCAAGGAATTTGAAAGGCTAACCAACTGAAAAAGATACATATTTATGCCCATCCCAAAGAAAGGCAACCAAACAGAATGCTGAAATTGTCAAACAGTATCATTAATATCACATGTCAGACAAAAGAAATTCGACAACCATTAGAGAAGTACATCAACAGGGAGTTACCAAAAATTCCAGTTGGATTCTGAAGAGCATATGCAGCAAAGCTTATAATTGTTGATATTAGATGGATCTTGGGTGAAAGCAGAGAATATTTAATGTTTTACTATCTAAACGCACTCAACTGTGTGGGTCATAACAAACTGGATAATACTACGAAGAATGGGAATTCAAGAAAACATCATTGTGCTCATGCAGAACCTGTACATAGACAGACCAAAGAGTGGTTGTCCATAAAATACTGCATGATTTAAAATCAAGAAAGGTGTTTGACAGGGTTGTATCCATTTACCATATATATTCAACCTCTATGCTGAGAAATAACCGGAGAAGCTGACAATGAACTATTTGGACTGGACCATATGAAGACTGTGGCATCATGATTTGAGGAAAGCTCATTAACAACTTCAGATATGCAGATGACATAACTCTGCAGAAAGAGAAGGGTATTTAAACTGCTTAATGGCGAAAATCAAAGCCTACAGTCTTCAGTATGGATCGTACTTCAATGTAAAGTAACCAAAAATTCTCATCACTGGATAAATAAGCGACATCAAGATAAATGGAGAAAAGAATGATGGTGTCAAAGTTTTTTATTTTACTTGGATCCACAAAGCTCATGCAAGCAGCAAATCAAATGATATTGCATTGTGCAAGTCTGCTGCACAAGATGTCCTTAAAATACCAAAGAATAAAGATGCTATTTTGAGAGCTAAGGTGCTCCTCCCTCAAGCCATGGCATTTTCCACCACTTCATAGTCATGGTAAAGCCAGGCAATGAATAAGGAAAAGCTAAGAAGATAATACATTCGAATTATTCTTGGCAAAGAATATTGAACTTATTGTGGACTATCAAAAGAACAAATCTGTTTTGAAAGAAGTACAGCCAGAATGCTCATTAGAAGTAAGGATGGGGGCACATCATCTTCTACACCCTGGACATTCTATCAAGATGGACTAGTCCCAGGAGAAAGGCACCAATATGGGTAAAATCAGCAAAAAAAGGAGGAAGAGCCTCAATTGAAAACCTAAACTCGGACTGGACTGACACGGTGGCTAGAATAGGCTCGAACTTAACAGTGGTGGTGTTTTGTTCCATTGTACATAAGGTCACTGTGACCCTAACTGACACAATGGCACCTAACAACATAGCACTTATTCTGTGCAACTATTACATCGTTATTTACTTAACCCAAAGCTCCAGAAGCATTAATGGCAAGAACAGCTGCAGTCAAACCTTGCTACTTAAAATTCTGTTAATTGGAGCTCTACTTTAACCAGGCTACTGTCATATTACATTTGTATCAGAAAATATATATATGACTTTCTATAATAAATATTTACTTAACTAACACGGGGTCAATAAACACTTAGGTCAATTCTGAATGTTTACAGTTTAACATCAGAGAGAAATAATGAACAAAAGTAGTGGGAAATTGTGAGCCACAAATATTCAATCTTTAGGCTTCTTAATTAAAACCAAAAACAATCTAGTACAAATTATTTCCCAATTCTTACTGAATTAGATGCATTTTAATAGATGAAACAGGGTGTCACTTTACATTTTCATATATTATGTAGCTTTTATCAAGTTTTAATATGCTTGAAAATCTAAAATCTGAGCCACTTGATTTTGTAAAAGAGCAGTCTAAAAGTGAAGCCAAACTCCACTCTAAGTTTTGACATGAGTCTGGAATCCATGTTGAATTTTAAAGTTGCCTTTTCTAATGGCAGTATTGTTCTTTCCTGTGCTTACCACATACCCTAACAGAAATGACTTTAAGATGCAGGATGACAGATGGCCTGCAAACAGGTCTTTGCCTCTGTGATCAAACAGATGCAGGATGAGACAGGCAATGCCTGAAGGGTCGTGATGCAAAGCATTATAAATAAATTTTCATTAAAGTAGACCCCTTAGGAAAAGGTTTATTTGAAGCAGTTTTAATAAGTGTTCCTAACAAGGTATGTCCTGTGAGTGAATATCTTTTAACACTTGTAATCATCTGAAAAGCTTTATGCTGTAGTGCCCTTAACCGGTCATATAATCAATCCCACATATATGTGAGATTTCCAATCCAAGGAAAACTCGACTTTGAGGCGTCCCATTTTTAATTTCATCAATCACCTCCCAATGGCCCGGAAAAATCTGGCTTTAGTTCCCTTTTAATCCTGTAGGAATGGTGGTTTCTCTGTTGCAGCTAGTCTCACTTTGTGATTGTGGAGGTTTCTGGCTCAAGACCATTCTCCATACCTCCCTCCGATACACCTCTCTGATGTTACATTTACAGAGTGTGAATTTTCACTGCAGGACATATTCTACCAGCAGTTTTCGGTACATTATATATTATAAAATGTCTGTTTGTTTAATATCAGCTGACTAAGGCCTAAAAGAAAAAAACTCTAGCATATTTAAATATGGAACATCATAGTAATAGTTTTAAATTCTCTAGTATGTCATTATTTTGATTTACACATGTAGAAATACTAAAGAAAAACTTTCCAATGTTCAACATGTCACAATTCATAAGACTTTTTACTATAAGAATTTTAGAACCATTATCTTTATTAAATTACTCAGGACACTGAGTTGTTTTTCATTTTCCTCTCTGTAAATCAAGGACGTGGAGGCTGGCAGTCATCTGTACCTCATACTCATTAGAGCAGATTAAAGGAAAATGCAGCAAAACTTTGGCAGACAAGCACTCTGACCATGAGATAGAGTTCAGCTGTGTTTAAAGAGCACCCAACGGAGATCACAGTAACTCAACCTCTGAGGAAAGATCAAGAGTTATTGAAGAGCTTATTTCAAAAACATGCGTGCAGAGAATTCATAAATTAGAGAGAAGAGACTTCAACATACAGCTGTAAGATATGTGAGATTTAGGAGATGAAATGACAGCTTTTTATCTTGTCTTCAGTGAAGTGCACAGAAAGGAAATGGAGGATTCTTGGTAGCTTCTATGAATCAGGGAAAGAACCCTGAAGGAAATCAATATAGAAAGCAGATTCACAGGAATATTTTGGATCCCCCAAATTAACAGGGTTGGTCCCAAACAATTTGCCTTATGGCAGTAAATAATTAAAGATCAACATCAGCTAAAAATACATGATTTTGGAAAAATTCTAGGATAACATAGCTGAGAGATATTGCGATGATTCTACAAAAGTTCATGACTTTGCTTATTATGGACATGAAAGGGTCTCTCCACATGTTCTAAGACTGTCTTCACCAATATGCATCTGTATCAAATCCATAGGGGCATCAATAGAAAAAGTCTAAATGTAAAAGAGAACAAAGGAAAGGGGAAGACAGAAATCGACTATTTATAAGCTTTATCATGATAGGTTCCCAAACTTACTTGGCCTACCACCTTATTTTCAGAAAGAAAATAAAAATTATTTACACCCCTATCTCCTCTCCACCCACAGGAATGAAACACTTGTACTATAACCCACAATCCAAGATACAATGTAGCTATCTGGTTTCCAGCCCCTCTGTTCTACTGCAGTTGTGGAAACTCAGAGGGGCAGTTCTACCCTATCCTAAGTTCACCCCATCCCATAGGTTCACTGTGAGTAGGAATCAACTCAATGACAGTGAGTTTGGTTTTGGTTTTTCTGGATCGTCCAATACCCTCCAGGGGGCAGTATGGCTCACTTTGAGAAACTGATATCTAGGAGTTGGGAAATTTGCATTGTATTTGTTAATGTTACTCAAAAACAATAAACTACAATACAGTCATGCTCTGCATAATTTTCATTTGGACAACTCCTTGCAACTAGTCAGACAACATATGCACATTCCCAATCCCACCCCTGCCCCCAAGACTATCACATTAAAAATTTGAGGTACAAACAATGGGTCATAGAAACAAATGGGCATTACTGTGACTAGCATAAAAACATTACTACTCTATTACTCTGTTACAACGTTTGTTTCAGTGTATGTGACTTTACTTTTTTATGCAAGAAAAGGTATACTACATACTAAGACAAACATCTGATTAAATGACAGCAGAAACTAAGTGTACCTAATTGTTCCAACTCACTCACAAATTTGGAACCGACTTGGTTTGGGTATAGTTGTAATGTCAAGTACAATAGCTTTTATGTTTCAAATCATTAAGAATTAAATAAAATCACATTAGACACATCTCAAGTGCTCAATAGCTACACAAGGCTAATGTTTACCATACTGGACAGCAAAGATTCTAGAACAATTCTATCACAGAAGAAAGTTCTATTAGATAGCACTTGTCTAAGTGGGGAGTAGGGATAAAAATTCTATAGGGTTTCTATAAGCTGAATAGTAGTAAGGTTCCATTTCTGAGAAAGGACTAGCCTGAGAGTAAAGAACAATCACCCTCACTACCATCATTCCAAACCCTTTAGTAAATGTTTCGCCATTCCCAGGAATTATTTTCAAAGCACTGCAAAGAAACTGCATTTTACATCTGAAAACAGGGCAGTTCAAAGTCATTGGGGCTTACCTTCACAGAAATTTTTGATTTACGGTCTACAAAAGAAAAAAAAATTACTAAACTATCAACCAAAAAAAGTGTAGGCAGTTATGAAAGAAAAGTTTAATTAGCACTGTTTTAAGATATTACAAGAGAAAGAAAAATTCTCTACAAAATATTAATATTGATGAGTGTTCTAAACTCTTACAGTATGGTTCAAGTATTTCTATTTCAACTTTTGCTCATCTCGGTTATCTTTCCAAGACATATAACTATAAGCAGAGCAGGTCAAAAAGAAAATAATGTGAATCGGAAGACTATCAAAATATACAGAATGCAAACTTATTTTAAAACTAAAAATAACTTCAACAGCTGTGGTTTCAGTATAAATTTAATTTTCTCAAGCAATACATTCTATATGCAAAATGTTACATTTTATCTATATTTTCATAAGGTAATAAGCATATTTGTGATTTATAAATACATTAGAGATCTTACACATGAAATATACTGGAAGATTAAGTTTTTTACTTTAGAGAGAGTGGTTAAGTAGTAATGTAATTTAACTTTGCTGAAAGTAAATTTTGAGTCAAGTTTGGAAAAATACAGTCTTTTTCAAAGTATCATTTATCTTTGTCTCAGTTTATGCAGTCTGGGTCTATTACAAGCAACAAGTAAAATAAATATACACTTTATATAAAAGTTTTAAAGTTAACATTTTAAATTTCTGTAATATAGCATACCATTTGGGGACAAAATTAGCTTAGTTTTTCCATCCAATAATTCTGTTTCAAGCTTTAAACCATCTCTGCAAAATAAGAGAAAATTGCATCACTTTTAAGAAATAGGAACATATTAAATAGCCAGAAATACTCATCTGGACTTGAGAAGTACATTTGTTCCTTTGAATTTAAAGCATCTTTTATCAAATCATGATATAAATATATCAAACTAGTCTTTGAATTAATTTTTTTCAATCCAAGATAACACTGAAAAATAAAATGAGAAAATTCCTCCTGAAACCTCAATAATAAAGACTTTGTTATTTTTAATTTGAAAGCTCATTTGCTATTGGTAAGCAGTAAATTAATTTGGTTATTATACCATGATTTAGCTCTTTTACTGCTAGAATGGAAAAAAAATAATGGTTTTAGCATAACTTAGGTAAGTTAAAGGAATAGGGCATATCTACTAAGTTCACGTCATAATTATTTCAGGAATGAAATGAAAAATTATACTCTACAGAATCAAGCCAAAAACCAACAAACTCATTGTCATCAAGTCTGCTGACTCCTAGCGGCCGTGTGTGGCAAAACAGAACTGCTCCTGTGAGTTTCCAAAGCTGTAACTCTTTGTGGGAGCAGAAGCCTTACCTTTTTTCCTGCTGAGCAGCTGGTAGGTTCAAACTGCTGACCTAACCCACCATGCCACCAGGGCTTCTCTTCTAAAGAATACGGGGGCATTATTTGAAAATGAGTTATAAATATTACCACTAAGGTTATTAACTATTCGAGCACAGTTTCTCCTATTTTGATATTTTAAAGAATATATAGGCACATGAAGTTACACGTCTGGTTACGAACAAAAGTGTCATAAAATATTTTTAGCAGTATACTCCATAGATGCATTAAAAAAAAAAAATCAAGTAGCCCTGGTGGGATAGTGGGTTATGAATTGGGCTGCTAATGTCAAGGTCAGCAATTCAAAACCACCCGACCCGCCAAGGAAGAAAGATGAGGCTTTCTACTCCTGTAGAGATGGAACCCAAGGGGAGCAGCTCTACTCTGTCCTACAGGAACCCTGCGTCGTCTCGAGTGCAGGTAAGAAGAGCATAAAAGAAGAGCAGACATGGCCAACGGGGCCTGTGCTCCTGATAAGGTTCTAAAAATTCCACTAAAACCAAATATGACAATCTATAGTTTTACTGGGGGGTGGGTGGGTGGTGGAGGAGTGTTATTACACATTAAAGGGGGAAAAATGTGAAATCCACCAGAAAAGTAAATCCTGTTGCCTAACGAAGAGAAAGTAGCTGGGCAAAGTCTGAGTAGGTGCAGGGATTTGTGCTTATTACCCAAGTCGGGGAATGAAATTACTTCAACTTAGTTACTAACACGGAAAGAATAGGCTTAAGGGTTTTCTGCTGCGGGGCTATAATGAGCTCATGCTTGTGAAATTGTACCGAAAAGGAAACACATGTGTAATCGCAAATTCTCTCCTCTACACTGCACTGTAACTTTTTTAAGAAGCGGTTTGTGCATTCCTCTTATTTCCAAAGACTAGAATATAAGTTTCATTTGCTGGACGATATTCAGTAAAGTCTGGGTTTTGTCTTTTCACCTTTTTAAAGTATAAACTTCCTATGCTGAAACCTATACAACAGTCCTTTTTCTTACTCAACCACTCCTTAATGAAGGTCAGCAACTAATAAACAGAAGGAAAGCCTTCAGGTGGCGGCACCGGCAACGCACTGATTGCTAGAGAAGCCTTGGTTCCTCGCACCTTTAAAGGGCATAAATCAGAGCACTCCGATATTTCACAGAATGTCAAAGCAGGGTCGAGCAGAACCGGGGCTTGGGCCAAGATTTCCCCCCAGGGATTCCCTTAAGCCTTTCGCTCATCTGCTCTCGTCCTTTGTCACCAAGCCTGTCCCTCCCGAGGGAAATGAGGGTGCGGCAGGAGGTGGCGGGCAGTTTCCACGAGAGTTTGAAGGGGAGAAACTGAGCTATGGGGACCGCCTCCAGGGGTTGCAACAAAGAGCTCAAACAATGACTAGGACGGTGCAGGGCCAAGCAGTGTTGCTCCCAGAGTCACCAAGAGTCGGAGCCGCCTACACGCCACGTCCCACCCCCGCGGGCGACGAAGGCCCAGCCGGTTCCTTGGCCCCTTTCAACCTCAGGGAAGGGGCACTGCCGCTCACGTCCGCTCAGGGCAGAAACTTCTCGCAAAGGACCCCGCCTTCCAACCCAGCCTCACACGCCGTCCCGCTTCCGACCCACTTTCTCGACCCACCTTACCCCAAATTCATGGCCAGACCTCCACCGGCCGTCGCAGGATGCTCAAACCCCCTGTGTACGTCTGTTGCCGCTGCGCTCAATAAACTTTACGCCGATTGGCTTCGAGGGATGCCGGCGAGCAGGGAGTGTCGACCAACCAGAGCGGGCCGTGCTCGAGCGCGTCCTCCGGAGTGGGCGGGACTCCCAGGGCAACACGCTCCGCGGGAACTCGGACCCGCCCAGGGCTGGGCGTGGTTTAGGGGGGCGGGGCTTGGTCTTCAAGGTCAACCCGTCCAGAATCCAGCCAGAATTTGTGTGTTCTTTTGGTACTGTTAATGTTCTTCGCCAGCACAATAACTCAAACGCATCGCCTCTTCGGCTGTCTTCCTTAATCAGTGCCCAACTTTCACATGCATGCGAGGCGATGAAAAATACCATGGCTTGGATTAGGCGGGCCTTAATCCTCAAAGTAACATTCTTGCCTTTCAACACTTTAAAGAAGTCTTGTGCAGCAGATTTACCTAATGCAGTGCTTTTTTGATATCTTGACTGTTGCTTCCATTAGCATTGATTGTGGAATCAAACAAGACAAAATCCTTGATAACTTCTACCTATTGGTCCCCTTGTGAGGATTTTGGTCTTCTTTATATTGAGTTGTCAAGCATACTGAAGGGTACTGTGTTAGTCTAGGCACTTTAAAGAAAAAAGTCCACAGAAGCTCATATGTATAAGAGAGGGTTTTATATAACGGGTAAGTGCATATCAAGAAAACACCCCAACCCAGGGCTCTCCAAGCCCATAAGTCCAACATAAACCCATATGTCCGACACTAATCCACAAAGTCCTCCTCCATCTCACAAAACACATGCAATGATGCCAACTGCAGGAGGAAAGCCGAATCAGTGAACGTGTAAGCCTCTCAGCTCTGAGGGGTCTCCACACGGCTGCTCCAGCACCCAGGGCTGTATCGGGGTAGGTCCATGCGGCTTCTCCTTGGGGATGTCTTGCAGGAAGTCAGCCATGCAAGCTGAAGCAGGGAACTGGCTAAGGCAGCTGCACCCTGGTCCGACCATCAGAAAGCAAAAGACCCCAGAACTAGAAAGGCGAGGCTCACTGAGCCATTTATCCCTCCGCCCTTCAATTAACCCCACATGTGTTTATCGGCCAGGTTGGCACAATAAACTTTAACTATATCAGCTGCCTCCTTGATCTTCAGCAGCAAGTGCCTCAAGTCCTCTTCGCTTTCAGCAAGCAAGATTGTGTCATCTGCATATTTCAGGTTGTTAATAAGCCTTCCTCCAATGCTGATGTCACATTCGTCATATAAGTCAATTTCTCTGATGATTTGCTCAGCATACAGAGTGAATAAGTATGATGAAATGATAACACCTTTCCTGATTTTAAACCACGCAGCATTCCTTTGTTCTGTTCCTTAAACTGCCTCTTGATACATGCACAAATTCCACGAGCACAATGAAGTGTTATGGAAATCTCATTCTTCTCAAGATTATTCATAGTTTGTAATGATCCACACAGTTGAATACCTTGGCATAGTTAATAAACCACAAGTAAATATCTTTCTGGTATTCTGTAATTAGTGTCATTAAATTGTACACATGAAAATGCTGAGCTGGCAGATTTGGTGATATGTATTTTACTTTACTTTCCACTGGCATGGAGTCAGTTCTGACTCAAAGCGACCCTAGAATAGGCTCCGTTTACTTCACAGCTCTCCTGAAATTCACCATTGGGTAGATTAGGAACTCCTTCTCAGAACTTAGAATTGATGACCCTTTTTTTAGACCAGAGCACATAAACTAATAAACCACAAAACAAAAGTTCCCAGAGAGCTCCGGCTTTGGTGGGGCTAGTAAAAACACAGGGACAAGAAGCATAAATCTTTTAAGGAAATTAATCAAGTTGTGGTAATGATGAAGAATATTGAATACATCGTGAACTGCCAAAAGAATAGGGAGCTCTAGTGCTGGTATGGGTTGGGTTATGAGAGTTGGGCTGCTAACCAAAGATTGGTGGTTCCAGCCCTCCAGCTGCTCCACAGAAGACAGAAGAGCTTGTCTGCTCGTGTAAAGAAACCTTACATAGAGTTGCTCAGAAACCCTACAGAGAGTTGACATGAGTCTGAATCAACCTGATGTCAGTAGGTTTGAGTTTTGAGCTAGAAAAAAAGTGGAATGGGAGAAGTACTGAAAAACAAATGAACAACCACAAAGACCCAAACAAATGAACAAACTCACTACATTGAGTCCATTCTGACTCATGGTGGTGCTATAGGGCAGGGTAAAATTGCCCCCTGTAACTCTTGCCGGGAGTAGAAAGCCTCATTTTTTCCCGGTGGAGCGGCTAGTGGTTATCAACTGCTAATCTTGCAGTTAGCAGCCCACCTCATAACCACTTGCCACCAGGGTTTCTAGGGAGGAGTACTAGGGTGGGGCTGGGGGTGGGGTCAATTTTTTTTTTAAGTTCATAGAAAAATGTAATGAAAAGATGATGGAATTTTCCCACAACCCTTTTGAAGCCCCCCTCACACAGCCAGAAGGTCCCTTATCAGCAAGGACAGCTACATATTATCAGGAGAAACCAGTACTAAGAAAAGACATCATGTTTGATTAAGGAGCGAGTTAGAACAAAGGAGACCCTCAATGAGATGGATTAATATACGGCAGTTGCAGCAATGAACTCCATTGTGAGGAGGGCAGCATTTTACATAAAATCACTGTTTTACATAAAATCACTGTATGGCAATGAGCCACAACAACGTAGTTTGTGGTTGGAAGAGAGGTCTGTTTAAGTAACACATGCCCACATGCACACACACATACACACCACCCACCACCCCCACTTAAAAAAAAATAGAGTTGACAGGTGGGTACTTCCAGGGCAGGTTCAGGATGTGTCTTGTTTTTTTGTTTGTTTGTTTTGCTGAGACTCTGCAGCAATCGTAGCACACTTTGGATCTTAGTAAACAATACCAACAATTACTGGTGCTTAATAAATGACATACTATATGCCAGCCATGGACCTGAACATCTTCTGTCTGTTATTTAAGTGTGGCAATACTATCTCTGTATTACAGAGGAGAAAACTGAAGCACAGAGAGGTAAGTGACAAGGGCAAGGACTACTGAGTAACTTGACAGCAGTTTTATATGAGGCTGGGGGCCTGGTGTCACAACTGTTAGGCACTTGACTGATATATGATATTATGACATTTGGAACCCACCGAGTGGCTCAGTGGGAAAAAGACCTGCTGATCTACTTCCACAAGGATTACCAAGAAAACCCTCCAGGGCCATTGACCTTGTCACATGACATTGCTGTGAGTCAGAATCAACTCCAATGGCACCCAACAACAACCACACTTTTTTTTTAACCACATATTTTTATTCGTCTTTTAGATCCCAATTTAAACATCATTTCTTTAACTAAGTCCTCCTGACTCCAAGGGTGGGTGGATTAAGAACCCATTCTCTGAACATCTCAATTGCTGAACTTTTTCTGGATTAAGGTATACAATGAACTTATGGCAGAGTGAATGTCTTAGTTTTCTATAGCAGATACTCCACAAGAGGGTACTTTTAACAAACACATTTATTTTCCTACAGCTTAGGGAGTCTAGAAGTCCAAATTCAGGACACTGACCCTAGGGGAAGGTCTTCTTTCTTTTGGCTCCGGAGGACAGTCCGTCTTTGAGCTTCTACTCCTGAGCAAGCTTCATGGGGTCCCCAAATTTGGGGTACTACCCGAAGCAATGCAAAGTCAATTCAGCCGTACTAAGTAAAGAGAAAGAAAAAGGCGTACTTTTGCACAAGCAGGAAACAGACAGAATTTCAGCAACCCCTATATGTCTGTTTTAAGATGTCTTGGGTAATGAAGGGTTTCTATGATTTGTAAAGGAGGAAAGATCACAGGCCAGTGGGTGGAAAGTCTTGTGGATCCAGTGGTGGGGGAAGCCTTTCCAGCTGGCGTGGGTCTACACATGGCTCCTCCAGCTCTAGAGCCTGGTTCCATCAGCTTAGCTCCATGTGGCTTGTCAACAGCAATGTCTCCCAGGGAGAGAGTGTGTCCCACCTCCAGTGAGCTAGTTATCTCCTTAGCACCTCCAAATGAGGTCATCAAACTATAACCTGATTCACAGGCTGAATTCCATCCCTTCACTCTTAATAGTCTCAAGTTGGCTCCAGATTATGTAACTATCACATGGACTGATGGGATGACATTCCCTTTGACTGACTCATATTTCATGCTGTCCACAGATTATAATGTAGTCCATACAAACTTGCCATGTTTTCATACTTGCTCTGTGTATGACTTTTTAAAGCTACTAATAAGTGAAGAATATTTCACTAGCATATGATATTCAGTGAAATTTCAAAGAGCTCTTTCAGTAGTCATTTTTGTACATGGTCTATACAGGATGTACTCAAATGAATATTGATTGACTTATTCGATTGAAGAAATTTAAAAAGCTACATTCAATCCAGTATTTGTTGAGATAAATATGTCTTTATGCACAGAAAAATATCTGAAAGGATATGCACTAATGTATTAACAGTATTTCTGAGTGGTTTGAGTTCTAAATTTTTATTTTAAAAATTTATAATTTCTCTCTGTCCTCTAATACCACACATCCTTGCATTTTCTTTTCTTCCCTTTTTTCCCCTAACCACTTTCAATTAAGTGACATTTGAACACTTTAACTTAGACAATACACTCCATAACTCTAAAAGGAGCCCTGGCTGCTAATTGAAAGGCAAAAGTTGGGGGTTTGAACCCACTTAACAGGCCCTCAGGAAAAAGCCCTGATGGTTTGCTCCCTTAAAAATTAAAAAAAAAACCAACCCACTGATATTCAGTTGTTTCAGTTGCATAGTCAGACCCTATTGGGCAGAAGAGAACTGCCCCTTGGGGTTTTCAAGGCTGCAATGTTTATAAAAGCAAACTGTCAAATCTTTCCCCCACAACATCACTAGTGGGTTTCCAACTTTACTGTAGTTAGCTTAACTGATGCCATGTTTTCCCTGTCCTTAACCTCAGTCAATTTTGGATTTTTATAACTTTCTGTATGGCACAAAGGAAAACATTGGATTCAGTAAGATAGGAAACTGCTGATGACTCCCAGGATTGGCGGGCAATATGGCGGGCTACAGACTCATACCCAAAGAAGTGGAGTTCAGATGAAGAACTGGATACTATACATAGATCCAGCAAAAAGCAAATGAGCTTTTCTAGAGTGTTTATTGGAACCAAAGCATTCAACCTGAAGAAACTCCCTTTAAGTCAATTGCCTGTTCATGGCAGATGTTATTACATTATGTCTGATCTTTTACAGTATATCAGATGGTTACATTATACCAAGTCTCGTCATAAAGGATCATTAAAGCTTAACTGCTAAACCACTGAGAATCCTGGTCCAACCAAATGGATAAACAACCTTCACCATCACAATTTGTTTTTCTTTTCTTTTTTCCTACAATAATAGGGAAACCTGATATGACGCACTCTACATTGACATTCACTGGTTTTTCTTCTCTTGAGAACCCAGACCAAGAGGGAAAACATGTTGTCAAGTTGATTTCCACTCACAGAAACAACATATGACAGAGTAGAATTGTCCCACAGGTTTCTAAAATTGTATATCTTTACAGAATCAGACTACCATATCTTTCTCCTGCGAAGCATTTGGGGGATTCAAACAGCTGACCCTTTAGTTAGCAGCCAAACCCTTAACCATAGCAACACCAGGGTTCCTGCCCTAATATTAGAGCGGTTAAATTTAAAGACTTGGGTTCATGATCTCCCCATCTCTCTTTAGTTGTGAGTTTTGTTAGGTCCTGTCAAGGAAGGTCCAGCTCGCAGTGTCTTTATGCACAACAGAATGAGGCACTGTTCGGGCCTCACAATTACGGTTAGGGTGGAGGCCACTGTTTTCACCCCTGTGCTTCTCTTTTTCCCAGACCGTGCATTTTCCCAAGCATGATGCTCTTCTCCGGGTACTGGTCTCCCCTGATAACCTGTCTGTCCAAAGTCAATGAGATGAAACCTTCAGGACGCTTTCAATACTCTTCAACAGCACCATCATTTAAATGTGTCAAGTCTTCTCTTGTCTTCTTTATTCCTGGTCCAACTTTGACATGCGGATGAGGTGATTGGAAATACCCTGGCTTGGATCAAGCACACCGTAATCTTCAAAGTGAAGTCGCGTGCAGCAGATTTAATCAGTGCACTACGTCACTTGATCTCTCAACTGCTGCGTCCATGAGCATTGTTTGTGCATCCAAGGGAGATGAACTCCTTTTCAACATCCATCTTTCCTTGGTTGTCTACTGATCTAGTTGTGAAGGTTTGGGTTTCCTATTTTTTAATTTTTAATGATATTATAGTTGATTCTCTGGTGAAAAACAAATCCACATAACCAGTGCAGATCAAGCCACTGTGGGGTCTTTCTCCTTTCTTTCTGCCAGCACCACCGCTGGCCTTTGCAGTCCCCCGACGCTCCTCATCCTGCTCCTGCGTTCCTCAGGTCGGTTTCTTTACTACAGGCCAGGTCTTGCAAGTCTGTGTTTAGCTTCGTTTTTCTTTGCATCATCCAAAGAATCATGCCGAAGCCAGCAGTCTTGCCATCACCAAAATGGGTTCTAAATCCAAACGCAAAAATGACATCCGGTGTGTGTCTTATACATTTTGGCTAATTTTTCACAAATTTCTGTCTTAGGCACAGTCCCTTTCCCAGAGCGAGGGACATCGTTGACCATTTGTTTCTGCTGAAATAATTTTTTTGTTTGGTTGGTTTTTTTCCTGTCTTTTAAAAAAAATAATTTTATTAGGGGCTCAGACAACTCCTACCACAATCCATACATACATCAATGTGTAAAGCACATTTGTACATTCGTTGTCCTCATCATTCTCAAAACATTTGCTCTCCACTTAAGCCCCTGGCATCAGCTCCTCATTTTCCCCTCCCCCCCACTTCCCCCTCCTCATGAACCCTTGATAATTTATAAATTATTATTTTGCCATATCGTGCACTCTCCGACGTCTCCCTTCACCCACTTTTCTGTTGTCCATCCCCCAGGGAGGGGGTTATATGTAGATCCTTGTGATCAGTTCCCCCTTTCTACCCCACCTTCCCTCCACCCTCCCTTATCGCCACTCTCACCACTGGTCCTGAAGGGATCAACCACCCTGGATTCCCTGTGTTTCCAGTTCCTATCTGACCAGTGTCCATCCTCTTGCCTAGCCAGATTTAAAAGGTAGAATTGGGATCATGATAATGGCGTGGGGAGGAAACATTTAAGAACCAGGGGAAAGTTATATGTTTCATCCTTACTTCATCTCACCCTGACTGGCTCATCTCCTCCCTGAGACCCTTCTGTAAGGGGATGTCCAGTGGCCTACGAATTGGCTTTGGTTCTCCACTCCGCACTGCTCCCCTCATTCACTATGATACGATTTTTTTGTTCTGATGATGCCTGATACCTGATCCCTTTGACACCTTGTGATCACACAGGCAGGTGTGCTTCTTCCATGTGGGCTTTGTTGCTTCTGAGCTAGATGGCCGCTTGTTTCCCTTCAAGCCTTTAAGACCCCAGATGCTATATCTTTTGATAGTTGGGCACCATCCGCTGAAGTAATTGATTGGTCATGAACTTTCTAGTCTGGATAGTTACTGTGTCATTCGTGTCATTGTGTGACCTAGGGGAAGCTATGTTTTCTGATAGTTTTAGGCGACCCCTGTGAAAGGGTTGCTCGACCCTTTCAAAACAGCAGATGGCAATGTAGGTCCAGATTTGCACCCAATAATCCCATCTGGACTTGTTCACAGATGGAACTGATTTTAGCTGGAGCATTGTGATTTTAACTGGTGAACAGAGAAAACGCCAAATAATAGAAAGTCATGACTGTCTACCTGGGGACACAGGGGTGTGTGTTTATTTTCTAATTGTATTAGATTCATTTTGAAAAATAACTCATTAAAGCAAAAGCTCATTTTTGAGCAAAAATATGAACCATTGCTTTCAGAGAGATACTGAGGCATGTTCATTCCTGCAAGACTATCTTTGAGTGATTGTATGAACTAGGACCACAGGCTGAATTTTTGAAAATCCCTCTCTCCCCTATTTCATAAAATTCCTTCAGCATCTCTATGCTTTGTTGCCAGTAGATCACATTTTAGCAAGACTTTGGCAGGTAGCTATGCTCCCCACTATACCATGAATGCACTCTTTCTATAAGACTTTAAAAAGAAATATAACAAAGAGAATAAGAGGTTAAATTTAAATATATCTTTATTTAGGAACTGCAGGTATGAGAATTTGCCAGTATATTTTCTTGGCATTCCCCCTGCCAGATTCCTTTGAATCTGCTATTTTCCTCACTTTACCCAGTGCTAAAGGAGATCACAGCAAGAAGAGAAAGATCAAACAGATCTGGATTCAAAGTCCGCTTTGCCACTATAACTACTTGTGTGGCCCAGAGGAAGCTAATTGATATCCCCGAGCTTCAATTTCTTCCCTTATAAAATAGGGGCTAATAGCACTTGGTACGTGTATTTAGTGGGTTGAGAGGGCTTTGGAGGACTTAAGTGGGATATGCATTTGCAACATAACCATAGCTGTCTGTTTCTGAGATTGTTGGGCTCAGTCTCACGGCTATCCTTTGGGGTGCTCTCTTCCTCGGTCCTTCTCTCAACCTATTGGATTGAGCATAGAGCATACAGCATAGTCTCTTGAGAAAGAATCAAACCAGTTGCTCTTAAATCCATTTCAATTCCTGGTGTCCCTGTGTGTCAGAGTAGAATTGGCATCATAGGGTTTCAATGACTGATTGTGTTGTTGTTGTTGTTGTTAGCAGTAGATCAACAGGTCTTTATCCTGAGACATGTCGATGGACTAGTACTTCTAACCCTTTTGTGAGTAGCGGTGCTTACCATCCACGCCACCCATGGACTTGCTGCCATTTACGGGATGTGTGAGCAAACCCATTGTCCCTACACCTTTACTGCACAGATTTCTCAGCAATGTGTGTCCAACAGGCGGTCCCTCATTAGGTCCGGCTTCTTCCCGTTTTCTCATTCTCTTGCCCGTTTCAAAACTCCCCTTCTCTCTTTCATCTTGCTTGCCGGGGTTGTCTTCATGGCAGACCTTGTTTATTCCTTTCCTGCTGAGCACACAGTGGTCTCCTGAGGTCCACCCACCTGCCCTGACGTCTCTTGGGAAAGGCTCAGGAGAACTCTGAACTTGCTTCAGCTAGATGACTCATCAGATGGGATTGTATTCCCCACATTAGAAATATTTTAAAATGGGCCACTTTGGAAAAATACGTTGAAGTATGAAGTCACTGTAGAATTCACATTCTTTTGGTTCACCTCCCCCCAATAAAAACTGTTTTATTAGAAGCTACTACAGATATCATTCATAGTTCAGTTGCATCAAGCAGTATTGTACAATTGCTACCACATCCGTTTCAAAACATTCTCTTCCTTCTTGAACTCCTTGACATCAGCTCCTTTTAGCCACCACCCCCTCTCCACCAATTCACATTCTTTTTTCTTGAGGAGATTTTGTGATAGTTTAACTGTATGTTTTATTTTGTACTCTTTGAAAGGTATTTACATGGTTTTGAATGTCTTAATACATTTTCTAAGCAGCAAGATAGTATCACAGCAAGATCTACCTAAGTTTATTTCTACAGAGGATCCATATTAGATATTGTATGGATTGAATTATCCCCATTACTCCTAAATATGTGTTGTGGATCCTAACCTCTATGCCCAAGATTATAATCCCATTTGGGAATAGATTGTTAGTTCATGAGACTGGATGACGGTAAGGTGAGTCTTAAATCAATCCCCTTGAAGATACAAGAGAGATGAAACAAACCAGCTAGCGAAGCTACATGAAGGTCACAGAGAAGCAAAAGCTCAAAGAGACAGGGCCCTCCGCCAGAGCTGCCAGACAGAGAGCTTTCTCTCCTACAGGCAGTGCCTGAATTCAGATTTCTAGTCTCCTAAAGTGTGACGTAACACATCTCTGTTTGTTCAAGCCACCCATTCGTGGCATTTCCGCAATAGCAGCGCTCAATAGTTGAGACAGATATGAATAAAATGCTTAAGTATGGTATTCTTTGATAATGCTCAGACCAGTGGTTCTCAACCTTCCTAACGCCGCGACCCTTTAATACAGTTCCTCATGTTGTGGTGAGCCCCCCAATCATAAAAGTATTTTTGTTGTTACTTCATAACTATAATTTTGCTACTGTTATGAATCGGGTGACCCCTGTGAAAGGGTCATTCAACCCGCAAAGGGGTCGCGACCCACAGGTTGAGAACCGCTGGCTTCGCCATTGTCCAACTTCCACACACATTGGATGTGATTGAAGGTACCACAGCCTGGGTCAGAAGCCCGGGTTGTGCAGTTGGTTACGAGTCGGGCTGCTAACTACAAAGTCAGCGGTTTGAACCCTCAGGCCCTCCTGGGAGAAAACCGGGGCTTTCAGCTCTCTTCATGACTTAGTCTCAGAAAACTCCAAGGGCAGTTCTGCTCTGACCTTTGACCCCACTGTGAGCTAGAATTTACTTGAGGGCAGTGACTTTGCTTTGGGGTGGGGGGGGGTGCGCGGGGGTATCCAGTCAACTAATCCTCAGAGTGACAGCTTTGCTCTTCAACACTCTGAAGAAGTCTTGTGCAACTGATTTGTCCAGTGCAATAAATTGTTTTATATTTCTTCCACTTTTTAAAAATTTAATCATTTTATTGGGGGCTCTTACAACTCTTATCATAATCCATCCATCCATCCATCGTGTCAAACACGTTTGTACATTTGTTGCCCTCATCATTCTCATAACATTTGCTTTAACTTGAGCCCTTAATATCAGCTCCTCATTTTTCCTCCTCCCTCCCCTCTCCCCCACCTCATGAACCCTTGATAATTTATAAATTATTATTATTTGTCATATCTTACATGGTCCAACGTCTCCCTTCATCCCCTTATTGGTTGTCTGTCCCCCAGGGAGGAGGTTATATATAGATCCTTGTAATCGGTTCTCCCTTTCTACCTCACCCTCCCTCCACCCTCCTGGTATTGGCACTCACACCACTGGTCCTGAGGGGTTCATCTGTCCTGGATTCCCTGTGTTTCCAGTTCCCATCTGTGCCAGTGTACATCCTCTGGTCTAGCCAGCCTTGTAAGGTAGAATTGGGATCATGATGTGTGTGTGGGGGGGATTGTTTTATTTTTCAACTGCTGCTTCCATGGGTAGTGATAGTGGACCCAACTAAATTGAAATCCTCGATGATGTCAATCTTTTCTCCATTTCTCAGGATGTTACCTATGGGTCCAGTTGTGAGGATTTTGGTTTTCTTGATATTGAGTTGTAATCCAGACTGAAGGCTGCAATCCTTGATCTTTATCAGCAAGTGCTGCCAGTCCTCCTTATTTTCGGCAAGCAAAGGTGTGTCATCTACATATGGAAGAGTGTTACTCAGCGTTCTTCATTCCATATGCTGCATTCCTCTTCATGCAGCCCATCTTTCAGATCGTTTGCTCGGCATGCAGACGGAATAAATGTGGTGAAAGGACACAACCCTGACGTGCATCTTTCTTGATTTTCAAACAAACAGTATTCCTTTGTGCTGCTCTCAGTCTGTACCGGTTCCACATTAGCACATTAAATGTTTTGGAATGCCCATTCTTCGTAATGCTATCCACAATTTGTTATGATCCATACAGTCAAATGCCTTTGCATAGTCAATAAAACACAAATCAACATCTTTCTGGTATTCTCTGATTTATCTGATGTCAGTGGGGGTATTCCTCATTCCACATCCTCTTCTGAATCTGACTTGAACTTTTGGCAGCTCCCTGCTGATGTACTGCTGTGGCTGTTTTTTAATAATCTTCAACAAAACTTTACTTGCATGTGATAGTAATGATATTGTTGTATAATTTCTGCCTGCTATTGGGTCACCCTTCTTTGGAATGGGCACAGATGTGGATCTCTTCTAGTCAGTTAGCCTAGTAGCTGTCTTCCAAATTTCCTGGCACAGATGAGTGCGTCCAAAGCTTTACCGGTGTGTTGAAACTCTCTGATTTGCATTTCACCAACCCCTAGAGCAGCGGTTCTCAACCTGTGGTTTGCGACCCCTTTGGGGTCAAATGTCCCTTTCACAGGGGTTGCCCGGTTCATAAAAGTAGCAAAATTACAGTTATGAAGTAGCAGTGAAAATAATGTCATGGTTGGGGGTTTACCACAACATGAGGAACCGTACTAAAGGTTTGCGGCATGAGGAAGGTTGAGAGTCACTGTCCTAACCAGTTACTGTTAGAGCATTTTCATGTGCTATCAGAGAAGCCCTGGTAGCATAGCAGGTTATATTTTAGGATACTAACCACAAGGTCATCAGTTTGAAACCACCAGCCACCCCGTGGGAGAAAGATGAGGTTTTCTATTCCCGTAGAGAGTTATGGTCTTGAAAACCCATGGAAGCAGTTCTCCTATAGAGTTGGAATTGACTCAATGGCCACGAGTTTGACTTGGGGTTCTTATTGCCAATTGGATCTCATATAGATACTTCTTAAATGAGCATCATGCTCAAGGGAGGCATGGTTTCCTCTCACCGCCATCAAGTCAATGCCGACTCATAGAGACTCTATAGGATAGGGTAGAACTCTCCCCAAGTCTTTCTTGTGTTGTTGTTATATATCCGTCATACACTTTTCCCAATTCAATTTTTTTACCATTGTAAAATGTATTGACAGTAGTTGCCATAACCAGCTGTGCAAACTAACCCTTCATGAAATTTTCCATGACTGTTAACCGTCATCACTGCCTTCTCTTCTTCATCTGAGAGCCACTAATAAACTTTGATTTCCAGGCATTTGCCTTTTCTTATCATATTATATTTGTCCTTTTGTGGTGGATTGATTTCATTCAGTATCATGTCTTCAGGTTCCATTCATACTATAGCATGGATCAAGGCTTCATTTTTCCTATTGGCTTACTAGAATTCCATTGCATGTATGTCATACATCAGTTTATTGATGGGCATTTCATTTATTTCAGTCTTTTGACTCTGATGAATGTGCGGTAACATGTCTCTTTCTCAGTCTTTGCTTTCAAGTCCTGTGCATGGAGACCTCAGGGTGAAATTGCTGGTAGTTGGGCTTGGAGCTTTGTGAGGAACCGCTACACTGTTTCACAGTGGCTATTCCATTTCACATTATCCAGCAATGGATAGGAGTTTCAATTTCCCCATATTCTTGTCAACACTTGTTATTTTCTGTTGCTTTTTAAAAATCTTAGTTGGCCCTTATAGCCAAACTCAAATCTACTGCTGCCAAGTCAATTTCAATATATAGGGATCGTGTATAGGGTTCCTAAGACTGCAAATCTTTATGGAAGCAGAGAGCTTATCTTTTACCATGGAATGCCTGGTGGGTTTGAATCACTGACCTTATGGTTAGCAGCTATATATATGCGTGCGTGCGTGCGTGCGTGCGTGTGTGTGTGTGTGTGTGTGTGTGTACAGAGAGAGGAAATCAAAGGCACTAAGAAAAAGTCCAAAACTTTCTTCTATACTGTTTTCCATAATTGATTTTTGGAGTTGTTTTTTTTTTTTTTAAGCAAATAAGGGGATGTAGGAAAACCCAAAGATGGGTGGTTATGAACACATTTACTTAAACACTATGGTTTGAGATTGCCTCTCCTTTGCCTCTGTTCCTCTACATACTGGTTAAGTACATCAAACATACAATGGAATCGTTGGACACAGACAGTTCCAGATTAATTTCCTCTCACAAGTCCACTTGGGAAAAGGTATGTGTTTGTATCTGTATCCCTAGGATATAAACATTGCAAGACAGGGTGGACGCTTACATCTTTGTAACTTAAGTAACAAACACATTGAACTTGTCCATTATTGAGGCTCCACAAATGTCCATTGAATGCATGCATGTACATTGTCTGAACATTGCCAGTCCCTGGGAAGTCCCTCAGGCTCAGGAACTTACCGCTTCCTTTAATTTAGTCACAAATAACATGATTTAGAGAATATAAGCTACGTTGAGCTATAGTCAGAATCCTGCCCTCTTTGTAGGATTTTTTTTTATCCCAGTAAAACCATATTTGAAAGATGATTTTGCTAGTTATAGGATTCTTGGTTGGCAGTTTTCTCTTTTGAGATTTGAGTATATCAACCCATTGCCTTTTTGTCTGCATGATTTCCATAGAAAAATTTGAGCTTATTCTTATTGGCTTCCCATTATAGGTGCTCTCCCCCGACCCCTCATGGTGCTCTTAGGATTCCGTCCTTTTCTTTGAGGTTAGAAAGTTTGTCTATGGTGTGCCATGATTCTTTTCTTTGGGGATCAATTCTGTTTGGGGTTGTTTGTGCCTCTTGGATCGTTATTTTCTGTCATATTAGGGAAATTTTCTTTTAACACTTTTGCAATTATTTTCTCTGTGCTTTTCTTTCTGTTCTGGGATATTTAGCAAATGTAAATTGTTCCTTTTGATAGTATCTGGTAGAATTATTGGATTTTCTTCAGCTTTTCTAGTCCTTTTTATAGTTTGATCTTGTATTTTGGTCTCAAGAGATTTATTTTCCAGATCACAGATTCATATTGTTTCAATTATTCTGTTTTTTCTTTCAAAATGTTATCCAATTCTAATGTCTTAGTGTTTGCCATTTGCGTTTCTTTTTGGTTTGTTCAATTGCTTCTAGATTTTAATTTGCTTTGTCAGATTGCTCTTGTAGTGCTTTCCCGAGTTCTTTATCTTTGGTGGTTTTTTTCCTTTTCTGTATTTCTGTCATATTTTTCCTCTATTCATTTAAAGCAGTTGAAGATCATTCTCCTCAACTCCCTCATAGGAACATCTAAAGCTTTTCCTCTTATAAAACCTCCACTGTGTCCACATCTGCATGCAATACACTCAATTGAGCCATTTTCTCTTGTTTTTGCCTTTGCACAGAGATTGGCTGCTTCTAAAACATAGTGTTCTTTTTAATATTTGTCTCTGAGCTGAACACACTCCCCAAACACCTAGAATCAGAGGTGATTAGGTCAGGTCATGCAGTGCTAGCCTATCCTGAGCAGGGGCTGACTGCAGGGAACAATTAAATACTGCCCCTACCAAGATCTCAGTTGTAGGCTCCTGAGTTTTCAGGGAGTGCAGGCCAAGATCAATGCAACCGACACAAAGTGGGAGAGAAGACACTGCTCACTCACCCACCTAAGCTATATTCACAAACTATATATCACAGCAGCACCCAGGGTCTCTTTCAATCACTCCACTCTGGGCATGAGCTGACAGACAAAGTGATGCCTCTTTGAGTCCTGGGTCCATGGAGAGATGAGATTCAAACTCTCCTATACTAATTTTCCCCCAGTGCCAGGCTCACCTTATTTTACACACACCCAGGGCTGGCACCCCAACTCCCACACCTCCCAATATTCTAGGGAAGTGTTAACCACATTCCAGTCCTGAGGGTTCCAGTCAGGCAGTGAGGGGCTCCAAGGATTAGATTATTTGAATCTCCCCTATGGCCCAGAATGCAGGGGATGGGTTGTGACACTTTCAACCCCAGGGCAGGATTCCATCGTAAGTTCAATCATGCCTACCCCTCTCCAGTGTGCACTTGACTCTCTGTCACCCAAGTATGTTTGGGGAGAAGTGCTAGTGTCTTCCATGGTGTTAATTATGGCCAGGTGTGGAAAGGATGCATCAGTTCGTCCTTTCCTCTTTCCCCCACTGAGGTCTGGAGCACTTGGGGAGGGAGGCACCTCTACAGGCACCCTGTTGGAGCAGCCTAGAGTATGTGGCTTTTGCAGGGAGGAGTGTTCTTTACTATTGCTTCTTCCCTCAGAAACACCAGACCATCATGTTCTTCCAGGGAGATAGAGAACTCACTTTCTTGCATCTCTTCTGCTTTTAAAAATGTTTTGTTCGCAGATTTTACAGAGCTTCTGACTGCACACCACACTGGATCCAGAATCCTGCTATCTTAACCATATTGAATCTTCTGATCAATGAACCTAGAACATCTTTCCACTTATTTCAGTCCTCATTAATCTCTTTCAAAAAGGTTCTAAAATGTTCATTGTATACATCCTTCAGAAACCCAACATCATCAAGGTAATTTTGGCTCAAAGGCAGAGGCTGTACATTGTCACAGGAGCAGAGCGCCTCACCGTTCTACCCCACGTCAGCTGGTGAGTTTGAGCTGCATATTGTGCAGTTAGCTGTCCGCTGCTTAACCAACTTTGCCATCACATCCCTCATGTCCCTGGTGAAATGTATTCCTAGGGATTTAATTGACTTCGATGCTATTGTAAATGGATTTATGTTCCTTATTTCCCTTTCAGATGTCTCACTGCTGGTTATAGAAGCCCTGCTGATTCTGGTTGATTGGCCTTGTATCTTAGAACTCTGTTAAACTCCTTTATTAGCTCTAGAAATTTTCTCGAGGATTTTTTGGGATTGTTTAAATATATAAGATCACACTGTCAACAGAGATAGTTTACTTCTTATTTTCTGATCTTAATATTTATTTCTTTTATTTCTTTCTCTTATTTTATTGCTACAACTTCTAATACAGTAGGAAATAGAAGTAATGACATCAGACACCTCGACTTGTTACTGATTTCAAGAGGAAAACTGTCTTTTTCTATTAATTTAATGTTGGCTATTGGCTTTTCATATATACCTTGAATCATATTTCCCTTCTATTCCAATCTTCTTTAGGGTTTTCATCATGAAAAGTTTTGGATTTTATCAAATACGTATCCACCGTCCCATAAAATGCTTTTTCTGCCTCACACGGTTCTTTTCTTTTGTTGTACTGATGTGGGGTAATATGCTTTATGTTGTATTGAAGTGATGTGTTATGTATTATGATTGATTTTTTTCTCATATTGATTTCTTCTTTAGCTTAATAGTGCATTTTTAACTTCCATGTTTATGTGTTTCCTAGTTGTGTGTGTTATTGATTTTTAACTGTACTTCATTGTGGTCAGAGACAGTACTTTATTGATTTCATATTATTTAATTTCTCCATTAAATTTATTGAGACTTGCTCTGTTACCTAACATGTAGTCTATTCTGAAGAATGTTCCATCTGCACTGGAGTAGAATGTATATTGTGCTATTGTTGGGTGGAGTGTCCTATACATGTCTATGAAGTCTAATTAGATGATGGGGTTATTCAGGTCTTCTGTTTCCTTGATGATCTTCTTTCTGGACTGCCCATCCACTGTTGAATGTGGTGTATTGAAGTCTCCATATATTATTGTAGTATCATCTATCATATCAGTGTTTGTTTTATATAGTAAGGTGCTCTAATGCTGGATGAATTGATGTTTATGATTGTTAAATTTATAAGTTATTATTTTGTTTATCTTGCACTGTCCAATATCTCCCTTCACCCGCTTTTCTGTTGTCTGTCCCCCAGGGAGGAGGTCACATGTAGATCCTTGTAATCGGTTCCCCCTTTCCACCCCATCCTCCCTCCACCCTCCCAGCATTGCCACTCTCAGCACTGGTCCTGAAGGGATCATCTGCCTTGTATTCCCTGTGTTCCCAGTTCTTATCTGTACTAGTGTACATCCTCTGGTCTAGCCAGATTTGTAAGGCAAAATTGGGATCATGATTG
>NW_022103928.1:25224837-25241247 GCF_000313985.2 Echinops telfairi
GGGGGGAGGGGCAGGTGTCCACATAGTTGGGATTGGGGCTATCTTTATCTCTTCTAGCACATTTTTTCTCAAAGACTACTTTGATAATAAAATTGGCAGTGTGCTCTCTTTTGATTATTATTTGTATGGAATATTTCTGACATTCTTTCATTTTCCGTCTATTTTTATGTTTGGGTCTAAGGCAGCGGTTCTCAACCTGTAGGTCATGACCCCTTTGGGGGGGGTCGAATGATCCTTTCACAGGGGTTGCCCAATTCCTAACAGTAGCAAAATTACAGTTATGAAGTAGCAGCAAAAATAATTTTATGGTTGGGGGTTTACCACAACATGAGGAACTGTATTAAATGGTCACAGCATAAGGAAGGTTTAGAACACTGGTGTAAGATATCTTTCTTGGAAACAGCATATAGTTAGATCTGTTTTTCTTGTTGTTCTTTTGTTTTTTTAAAAATCCATTCTGTCAGTCTTTGCCTTTTGATGAGAACTTTTAACCCACTTGCTTCCCTGTAATTACTGATAAGAAGTTACTTACTCCTGTCATTGTGTTATTTGTTCTTGGTGTGTCTTGGTGTAGTGGCTACACATTGGTCTGCTAACTGAAAGGTCAGCAGTCCAACCCATGAGGTATGACTTGGGAGAAAGACGAGGCTGTGTACTCCCATCAAGAGCTAGCATTGGGACCCACGGGGGCAGTTCTGCCCTGTCCGAGAGAGTTGTTGTGAGTTGCAATGGACTCGATGGCCGTGAGTTTGGTTTTGGCGTTGTAACCTTCTTTGTCTTTCTCCTCGACTCCTGATTGCTTCTGTGTTTGGTGTATTGTATGTCACACAGCATTTGGGGGTCAATAGATAACTGATGTACATCTGCACCAAAGAAGGGTTCATCAGCATTTGAATTAGCCTCTGCCAACGCCCTGGGAGGAGCCCTAGAAATGTGTTCAACTGCTCATATGCTCTTGTAAAATTTGAAAAACTGGTATTTTTATAATAGCTTTATTTAGAAATAATTTATACAGAATAAAATGTAACCATTTAATATGTACAATTTAGTGGTTGTATAATCATCACCCTTCTAATTCCAGAACATGTTTTATCATCCCCAAAAGAACCCTGTACCCATTAGCAGTTGCTCCCAGCTTTCATGCTCCCAGGCCCTGGCAACTACTAATCTGCTTTTTGCCTCTACGGATTTACCTATTCTCGACATTTCATACACATACCATATATGGCCTTTTGTGACAGGTTTCTTCCACTTAATAAAACGTTTTCAAGGTTTGTTTATGTTGTAATCTATGTCAGAGCTTCATTCCTTTTCTTGGGTTGAACACTATTCCATTGTATGAATATACCACATTTGCTTTATCTACTCATCATATTTTGACATTTGGGAAAAGTGACATATTCTAACTGCAGTAAGTTTAAGAGTGCTAGTTCTTTTTACTCTGACTTCTCTTCCACTTATCCCCTTATGACCGGTGGTATTTTGAAATTTTGGCTAAGAAATCGAGTTGGGAATACATTTAGTTTGGGACCAGGGGGATATAGATGCAGTTCTTCATTCCCTCCAGGTACTGTTTGTTTCTAGCCACCCTGGCAATGGAATGGCTTCCAGGAGAGCTCTACTTGCCTCGTATTGAAACAGGAAGTTGTGGGGCCTCAGGTTGTGCTGGAATCTCAAGTCAATTCCAACTCACAGCCACCCTAGAGCACAGAGGAGAGCGGGCCCATAAGGTTTCCAAGGTAGTAAATGAAATCTTGACAGAAGCAGACCGGTACATCTTTTTCTTGCAAAGCGGCTGGTGGGTTCAATTTAACTGGATTTTTTTTGGGGGGGTGGGTAGCCTATCTAAGCAGATTCTCAGGTTGGATCCTGGCCAATGTACCGCATGCACAGCCATCACCTACACAGATTTCAGCAGAGCTACCAGACTAAGACCAGGAAGAAAGGCCTGGCGATCTACTTCTAAAGGTCAGCCGATGAAAACCCTACAGAGAACAACAGTTTGCTATCTGAAACTGACCACAGGGAGGTTGCAGGACTGGAAAACATTGTACATGGGACAGCCATGACTTGGGCACCACTGACACTGACATCTCTCAAAAAAAAAAATTTAACCAGTTAGACTAGAGTAAGACTGACTTGCCTGTCAGTGTTCTACTGCTACTGTAATAGAAATACTACAAGTGGGTGTGTATAGAGAACAAACAATTATTCTCTGTGCAGGAGACTAAAAGTCTAAATCAGGATTCAGCCAGGTAGATTTCCTCCTTGCAGGTAGCCCCAGGTGTTCCTTGTTCCCCATATGCGTGTGAGTGCAAGAGAGTGCGTGCACATGTCACTGTGTCTAATTTGATCTTTTTCTAACACAGAAGGTTTAGGATAAACCCTACACTGATAAAGACCTCATTAGCATAACAAAGAAGACTAGTTCTAAATAGGCTTTCTTCCACAAATCCTCCCCTACCATCCAGTGGATTCCGACTCACAGGGACCCTATCTAGGGTTTCTGAGACTGCAAATCTTTCCATGAGCAGAGGTCTCATCGTTCTACCTCTGAGTGGCTGGTGGGTTTGCACCGCCAACCTTGTGGTTAGTAGTCCAACACGTATCCATCCCACAGTGCCTCCAGGGCACAGGGATTAGGATTCTAGTACATTCTGCCCCACCCCCTCCTAGACAATATGCAAACACCAAACATGTGGTATGTGGATCTGCCCCGTAGACCACAGTTTGCCCACCCCTGCTCTAGACCCTAACCTCCCGAGGGCAGGGCCTGACTCTGCCTTCTTCCCAATGGAATCCCTGGCACCAGTTGATCACTCAGAGCATGTAAATTGGCTACGACACTCTGTGTCTCTCCACTTGTCATTTTGTCCCCATTTTCTCTGTCTTCCTCTGTCATGACCTCACTAAACTCCGGCTTTTCAGAACTGCAACCATTGTTCCCAAGTGAATCAAGCAAGGAAGAGCCTCTCACTGACAATCAGCTAACTGTCACAGTGGAGGGAGCTCAACATGTAATGTCATCTCACTGTGGAGGCTTAACACCACTCTGGCAGACGCATTAAAATGCAGAGGCCCATACTACTCAGCCAGTGGGAGACATGAAGTCTTGACATATGGAGAGAACTGAAAGAGAGCATGCCGAGTGAAATAAGTCAGTAACAAAAGAACAAATATTGTATGGCCTAACTTCTACAGAAAGAGAAGAAAGACAAATACATGTTAATAGCTGAGTTTTGTGTCTTCTTGGCTCAGCCAGGATTCTCAGTGCTTTGGCGTTTGGGGCCTGGAAATCCCCAGGTTATGAGCACATAGTGTGATAAACGCCATGGTGGGAGTTGATGAGACCAACTGTGGGCGGCAAAGCAGTTGCAAGAGGATGAGAGGGGAGTCCAGCCTCCTTTCTCAGGCACCAGCCCTGATGCAAATGAAAGGAAGTTTCCTCAGGGGGTGTGGCCTATTCCTATTTAAGCAGACTTTGCGGGAAAGCCTGGTCTGGATCCTGCATCTGTCTAATTGACCTCTCTCTGCCTCTTTGACTTGAGCTAATGGTTTACTGGATTGCCTGTTGACCCTTGGAGCTGTGAGGTGCCTGCCATAGTGCCTGCAGACGTTGGATGCATTTGACTCTGCCTCCATCTGCCTGCTGTCTTCCTGCTTCCTCAGCCCCAGCAGCTACGTGAGTCAGGAAAAAGTCTTCAGCTTAACATCTGACTTATGGACATGAACCAAACTTGACTTGCCAGCTGCCACAACTGTGTGAGCCACTTTTCTTGATATACATTTTCTTTATATACACATTTAAGTGTCTCTGGTTTGCTTCTCTAGAGAGCCCATATAACACATGTATATAGATAGAGAACAAAGTGTACTCATTGTTACCAAAGGCAGGCGAGAGGGGGAAGTGTGTGGAGGTGGGTGGAGAACTGAGTTTCAGTTTATGGTGATGGAAGAATCACACAAACAAACACTGCTGTCAGTCAGTCGAACACCTATAAAATGTCAAACTGACGGAAGTTGTGTAACAAATATACTTACAACACTAACAAAAAGGTGACTGCTGATGTACAACCGAAACACCTCGTGGGATTTAGTTCCTTAGTGTGGAGGCTTAGGGTGATGCCTTCATGGGACCTCCCAGTTAATTGGCCTGCTAATTGTGGCCAGTGCTTCTGTTCTCCCTCCTAATTGCTTGTGTAGTGTCTGGGATAGTAAAAAAAAAAGCAGAAGCCTAAGAATCCTTGAGGGGTCAAGGCTGTCCCTCTGAATCTGTGCCTTTGTTTCTTTCTCTCTGTTCCTACACAGCCTGAGCCTCTTCCTCCTTTTTGCCATTCGTGCGGTCCAGACATTCTTATTGACCGCCAACACTCTGCTAGGCACAGGAGTGTCAGTTATCCTCTAGCAAGAGAGACAAAACAACACGAGCACAAACACTGGCCCACAGAAAACGCTCAGGAGAAATGGGGAGTGAATAATGAATTACGGGTTGACCCAGAGAAGGTTTGAAGACAAGAACTGGTTCTTCCTGCAGCAAATATGCATGTTCTTCTAAGATAAGCAATCCTTGTCCGAATCACTGGGTGGTGCTAATGCTTTGAGCAAGAATTGTTCAATGGGAATTTGACTGGGAAACCTTATCCCGTCCACCCTATAGGCCTGATCTTGCCCTTTAGACTTAAAAATTTTTTTTTAATTAATTAATCATTTGATTGGTAGCTCTTACAGATATTATAACACTCCGTGGTTCTATTAGATCAAGCACAATTGTACAATTGCTACCACAATCAGTTTCCAAACATATTCTTTCTTCTTGAACTCTTTGATATCGGCTCCCCTCTATCCCCTTGTTTTGCTTTTGTCACCCAAACTCCAAGAACAATGAAAAGGAACTCAATTCAAGTTCTTCATGGGTGCCCAAACTGCCATTTTAAAACAGTGTAAATCAGAGCACAGAATTCTTCAGGGAAATGTTGGATGGAAATATCACCTTCGGAAATGTATCTACCTAGATGGAGGATTATTGAGAAACATTAGCTTCACATTCAAAATGTTTGTCTAATAAAGGTTTCTCTGATTTTGTAGCAGTACTCTCTTACTCTCTTGTGTCCAAGAACATGATGTGATGTGTGTGTATTCTTGGATCTGTCAGTTTTGATCTGAAATTCACAGTCCAGGTGTGGCCAGGGCCACCCTCTCCAGGAAACCGTTGCTTGTATGATACCACCAGAAGCCACTGCTACAAGGGTGTATTAGTCTGGGTACTTTAGAGAAACAAATCCACAGAAACTCATGTGTAAGAGAGAGTTTTATATAAAGCTTACGTGTACATAAAGAAAACATCCCAACCCAGTGCTGCCCAAGCCCACAAGTCCAACATTAACCCATTCATCCATATGTCCAACACCAATCCACAAAGTCCTCCTCCATCTCACAAAACACACACTATGATGCCAACTGCAGGAGGAAAGCCGAATCAGTGAACGTGTAAGCATCTCAGTGCTGGGAGGGGTCTCCACACGGGTGCTCCAGCACCCAGGGCTGCACTGGGGTGGGTCCATGTGGCTTCTGCTTGGGGTTATCTTATAGGAAGTCAGCATTTCAAGCTGAAGCAGGGAACTGGCTAAGGCAGCTGCACCCTGGTCCAACCATCACAAAACATTTGTCCCTTCACCCTTCAATTAACCCCACACGTGTTTATCGGCCAGGTTGGCACAATAAATTAACTACCTCAAAGGGTTTCTTTAACCAATACTACTAATAGATGCTTTGCTGATTCGCATAATGAACGTTAAAAATAAACAAGTTTCAGAGGTGAAAGGAGTGGTTTGAAAGGTGCTAGAAACAGATGCTACTGGTGAGATCAGTGGTCTTCAGGATATGCAGTTCGGTTAAATTACTTTAGAAACACTCCCTCCCCTGGAAGGAGAGCTGTTGGTTCAGTGGCTAAAACCTCTACCAACTAAAAGGTTGACTACTAACTAAAGGTTGACTACTAACTAAAAGGTTGACTACTAACTAAAGGCTGACTACTAACTAAAAGGTTGGTGGTCCAAACCCAACAGTCACTCATCAGGAGAAAGACGTGATAGCCTGCTTCTATAGAAATTACATCGTGGGAAGCCCTGTGGGGCAGTTCTACTCTGCCCTACAAACTCACTCTGAATCAGTCAACTCGACGGCTGCTGTTTGGTGTTTCCTTCCCCTGGATGAGTCAGGTACTGTTTTAGGATACAAAAGAGACCCCAATCCCAAATATACTTTAAGACATTTATTAAGTCTTAAAGACAAAGACACATAATTTGGAAGCGGGAGACCATTAGCATGAGGCGAAAACAGTGTCCGAGGATTCACAGAATGCTGGTTAAATAATATATGGGACAAAGGAAACTGTCACAAAGTCATGATTAGTGGCAGATTAATACATTGCAGTTATAGGTGGGACTACAGAAGTGGGAAGAAACTATGATTGGGACATTATGTTACATATGTTGCACATATGTACATTATGTTAGATAAAGAGCTTATAAGATGGGTCCAGGGCCTTCCAACTGAGAGAACAGGATAGACTTATGACTATGTGACCTCCAGTACTGTCCATCAAGGACACACCCAGGCAAGCCCCTAAGGGAGACTGCCCCCCCACCCACCCCGGGGACTGTTCAGTGCACTCTGACTGAGGGCAAGATTGTTCATGATCAGAAGGAATTTGGTGGAGGCTTAATCCACCTGGGGATTCTGCCAAAGGATTTGGGCTTTCACTGCCATCCAAAGCCTTCTGCAAACAGAGTGCTCAAACATAAGCTCTACTACAGTACAAGAATCAAGCAACCCGGGGCTGGTACCCTTGGGTATAACTGCGTAGCTGGTGCCTATTTGAATGTGTGTCCAGACATTGGTTTAGGGTGATTCTGGCTGCCTGGTATGGACTGGAGGGGGTTCCAGAATGTGACCCTGGAGTCTCCTTGCATCTACCTCAAATGTACTGAATATCAGACCATGTTGCATTAACTGTTTAGGACCTACTTGCTGATAAATCATTACCTAATACATGTCTGTGCTGCACTCACCTGCTGATAAATGTCTGTGTTGCACTCAACTCAACCGAAAGGTTGGTGGTTTGAACTCATCCAGGGGTAGGATAGGTCTGGTGATCTACTTTCATTAAGGTGACAACCAAGAAAACCCTACAGAGCTCAGTTCTACTCTGTCACCAGGGTCTCCATGAGTTGGAATCAACTCAAAACTCAAGTAACAAAAACCACCAAAGTTTGGGAGAGTCTGCAAATCCTCATCCTCTCCTTCTTGTTGGCTACCACCATTATCAACCCAAAGCACCTACGAAGTGTGCATTTCAAATCAGCTCAAGGAGTTTTGAGAGGGTGGCACAGGAAGTCAGTGCGCCTGGAATGGGTCTCCTAACTTCCCATCCCTTCTGTTGAGAGGGGCTGGGGTGTAGCTCTGCCTCCTTCCTGAAGGTGTTTCCCTCTCAGCTCCAGGACTGGGCCCCAGGCCAGAAGTTGTTAGCCTAGCAAGTGGGCTGGCACCCTAGTCAGGGGGGTGGACAATGTCTCTGGTTTCCCAAGTGTCTTTAGGAGAGTTATGCCTCCTGCTCTGTTTCTGGGATTTACATGGGTAAGAAGTGCGAGTTCCCTTCCAGACTCATGTCACCTTCTGTCCTGATCAGCTAAACAATCAAGTCAAATAAGACCTCTCTTTTTCCTGTCACTTAGAGGACTTAACAAATCCCCACTTTTCACTTCCCTGTTCAGTTCTGCCACCAGCTGTCCATGCAGCACTTCCTCTTCTGCCCCTCACGAGTGAAAGGGTGCCATCCTTACAGTGCCAAGTCTGCCCAAGACCTCTGACGCCAGCCACAAGCTTTAGAGTCCCCTCAGCACCTTCACTTCTGGCCTGCTGGCTAGAAAGTGGGGCTTTTCCCTCCCTCCCTTCAGGATGCTAGGGTGGGTGTGGGGTTTGGATTCTGCTCCCTCAGGTCCAATCACCCTCCCTGTGATGGAATCTTTCATGCCCACTTGAAGATGTATAACAGTGGAGGGGTGGTCAGGGATACATATGGTAGCCAACTAAGAAGGAGTAGCTGGGGGAACAGGGCACTAACCCAAGGGGAGGGTGTTGTTTATATCTCCCCAGGGAAAGAGGGACCAGACTTCATCCCGGTGCTCCAAGACAAGAGCGCAACATACCGGCATGAAGCAGGGAACCATAGAGAGGCCTGAGGGGCCGGCCCCATTGCCAACTAAGTGGACAGCCCTCTCCCATAAGAATTCATTTCGGAGGACGGCACAGAAGCTACAGCTCAAGGAGAGGCACGTGTCTGATCAGAGCACACAGGAGCAAATGAGGGGGAGGGAAAAAGAGAGGTGCACATCCTGGCCCACCAAGCCCTGAGAATAATATTTCTGCTCAGAGCAGCCAATGCCCAGAGAGGACCACAGGGCCGGCCCCACCATGAGACATGACAATCCTCACTGACCGGTAGCACCAGGGGGGACAACATTGGAGACACACGGCAGGAACTGAGCCCACCCTGACCCCACCACGCTGAGGCGAGATGCTGGGGGCATGCAACAGAGCAGCAAGGGGAGCAGAACAATGAAGTCCCCAGGGAAAACCAAGAAGAGACTGTGGGGCCAGGGCAGGGTGCCCTATCCGACTCGACTGGAAAACTCTCGTAAAGGACAACAAACAGACCTTATAGGCTTTTCTTTTTCTTTGTCATTGCCTTTTTGTTATTGTTGTAGCTATTGTTTTATTTTCTACTGTTGCTCTGTTGTGCTCAGGGTTGTGCTTGTGCATATTGCTGTCGCTGCGTGTCTATCTGGATGGGATAGGCAGGATAAACAAGCTGGAAGAGAGAACAATGGGACCACAGTTCTGGAGGGACATGGGAGAAGGGGAGGTGGGAGAAAGGAAGTGGGTGTTAACAAACCCAGGGACAAGGGAACAACAAGTGACCGAAAATCGATGGGGAGGAGGGTTTAGGAGACCTGGTAGGTCTTGATCAAGGGCAATGTAACGGAGAGGAATTACTGAAACCCAAATGAAGGCTGAGCATGACAGTGGGAGGAGGAAAGTAAAAGGAAATAGAGGGAAGAACTAGGAGGCAAAGAGCATTTATAGAGGTCTAAACACAGTCATGTACATATGTAAATATATTTATATATGAGGATGGGGAAATAGATCTATGTACGTATATTTATAGGTTTAGTATTAAGGTAGCAGATGAACATTGGGCTTTTTACTCAAGTACTTCCTCGATGCAAGAATACTTTGTTCTAATAATCCATCACTCTGAGATGCTCACCTCCCTGACATGGTCGTTGAAGACAAAGTGGGTGCATAAGCAAATGTGGTGAAGGATGCTGATGGTACCTGGCTATCAAAAGATATAGCATCTGGGTCTTAAAGGCTTGAAGATAAACAAGTGGCATCTAGATGAGAAGCAACAAAGCCCACATGGATGAAGCACTCCAGCCTGTGTGATCATGAGGTGTCAATGGGATCAGGTATTAGGCATCAAAGACCCAGAGCAAAAAATCATAATGTGAATGAGGTGGGGGAGTTTGGAGTGGAGGCCCAGAGCCAATCTGTAAGCAATTGGACATCTCTTAACAGAAGGGTCATGGGGAGAAGACGGACCAGTCAGGGTACAGTGTAGCACAAATGAAACATACAGCTTTCCTCTGGTTCTTTAATGCTTCCTCCCCCGCCCCTATCATGACCCTAATTCTACCTGACAAATCTGGCTAGACCAGAGCATGTACATGGAAACACAGGGAATACAAAACAGATAAACTCCTCAGGACCAAAATTGAGAGAAGCCATACTTGGAGGGAAAGGGGAAGGTCGGGGCAGAAATGGGGAACCAATCACAATGACCTACCTATAACCCCCTCCCTGGGGGATGGACAACAGACAAGGGGGTTGGGGGAAACATTGGACAGTGCAAGACATGAAAAAATAATAATCAAAAATGATCAAGGGTTCGTGAGCAATGGTAGGGAGGGGAAAAATGAGGAGCTGATACCAAGGGCTCAAGTAGAAAGAAAATGCTTTAAAATGATGATGGCAGCATATGTACAAATGTGCTTGAGACAATGGATGTATGTATGGATTGTGATAAGAGTTGTATGAGCCCCCAATAAAATGATTTTTTTAAAAACAGTGTAAGGGTATTATCCAGCCTGTGCATCAGCTCACAGCCTTACAGTGCCTCCTTGTGTGTGTGGTTTTCTCATAAGGAAGGCCCTCTCTTTCTGCCTTTCCCTGGCTGCTGCCTGGTCACTCCGAGAGCTGCCGGAGCCCTGCCATGTTTCTACTGACCTTGAACCCATGGGACTTTGCACCCACTGGCTGGGGATCTTCCTGCACTCTGCATCATTGCACGTGATCGCGTGTGTCTGAAGAGGGACTTATGGACTAGTATTGAACTTATGGATTTGAGTTGATCTGGGCTGGGATGTTTTCTTGATATGTAATTACTTCTTCTTCTTCGTCTTCTTCTTTTCTTCATAGCATACTGTCCTCTCAGCAGAAAACATCTGTAAACCCACACAGTTATTTCTTGATATGAAGCGCTTGCTTATGCAGAGACGACTGTCTCTAGATTTCGTTCTCTAGTCAACCCGGCCTAACGGCCCCTAAGGACTCACGGAACTCACAGAAAGCGCATTGCATATACAATTACAGCTGCTTTATTCTAATGGAAAAGGATGCTAAGAGATGCATAGACGTCTGGCAGGGTTCCCAGTGCAGCTTCCATGTACCAGAAGGACCCTTAGGAACGCGGATGGTTTTACCAGCCAGGAAGCCCAGGGAGTTGTCATGTCCAGAGCATCCTCTGGGAAACTCACAAGTGATGGCCTCCAGGCCCCTGGCCCCTGAAATCAGTCAATTTCTCAAAGTGATGCAGTGTTAAGCCCACTGGTCATCATTTCACCTAACAGTGAAGTGTGGTCAGTAAGCTTTATTATCTAAGGCACTCACAGTGGCAGGGGCTTCACAATGTCTCTCAGGAATTGAGGACAAGGACCAAATCCTTTAAGTAAGAGTAAGGCAAACCCCACATTTCTTGTTCAAGAATTTCCTACCTTCCCAAAGGTTTTTTTGGTATGTTTTTAAAAAAATTATAAATGTAAGCAACATTTTCAGGTATAGAATTTGGCGATGCTAGGTACATTCATCATGTGGTGCTAACCATCACCCAAAATTGGCATCCTATTGGCTTCCTATTGGCATCCACAGAGACTTCCCTAAGAGATGCCCCCTTCTTCCTACTCTCTCCCACCCCCCACCTCTGATAATCACTAATAAACGTTAGCCTCTATACATTTGCCTATTTCACATAAGTGGGGTTATGTAATCGCTCTCCTTTCACGATTAACTGAGTGGCGTCAGCATGTTGACTTAGAGGAGCCCTGGTGGAGCCGTGGGTTACTCGTTGGTCTGCTAACCGCAAGGTCCGTAGTTTGAACCCACAGCCCCTCCTCGGGAGAAAGATGAGACTTTCTGTTCCTGTAAAGATCGAGGGTCTCAGGAACCACCCACGGGGGCAGTTGGACGGCATTCCTTAGGGTGGCTGTGAGTCAGAATGGACTTGGGAGCAGACGGTTGCTGTTTGCAAGGTCCTTCTAGGCCGTGGCATGCATCATGAGTTCATTTCTTTGTGGCAGAGTAGCGTTCCATTGGATGTATGTACCCAAACCCACGCCCTCTGCCATTGAGCTGATTCCAATTCCTAGTGACCCATTGTAAGGTTTTCGATGATACTGTAAACCTTTACAGGAGCAAACAGCCTCATCTTTGGGTTTGAGCCTCCAACCTTTCAGTTAGCAGCCTAATGCCTAACCTGTAGCACCGCCACGTTTGATTTCATCCATCCATCCATTGATGGACATTTAGGTTACTTCCACCTCTTGACTATTGTGAATCATCCAGATCTTTTGAGAGTCCAGAGGTGGGGAGAAGGGAGTAAATCTTCTCAGTAATCATGCCTATGGCCATTTGGGTAATTTGGGTTAATAAAGGAGGCAGTTGGCAGAGAGAGAGAGCCACCGTGAGTGAGCGAGTGAGCGAGCTACCGAGAGAGAGAGAGAGAGAGAGAGAGAGAGAGAGAGCGAGCTCCAGTCAGTGCTCTGTAACATGCAGCCTGTGTGTGGGCCAGGCAGAGCCATGGGCTTTGGGGAGATGAACTATTGTGAGAAATACTTGCAGTCCAGACAGACTCTTAAGCTGGGCCAGCACAGCTGTCCTCCTGATAACATGGGGAGCTTGGAACTGACCCCCTAACTGTCCCCTTCAAGCTGCTGTAAAAATGTCCCTTTTAGCAGTAAATACTTCTAGACCCAAACTCTGGCTCAGCTGAGTCTGGCGTGGGCAGCTGCCTGTGCTCCTTGAATGGGAGCGATACCAGTTAAATTGCGGGGGTGGGGGGGTGGTGGGGGGGGGTGTTGTCCCACAGGGAGTCAAGAGTATCAGCGCTCCCCCTGCCCCCTGAAGGTCACCCCTGGAGGCCCTTGTCTCTCCTCAGGGGGATCTAGAGGGGAGCGGCCCAGCTTCTACAGTAAAGAGCTCATAACGCACCTTTACACAGTTTCCGTTCTCTGTCCCTAGTCCTTCTCGGCCCTGCCACCCATAGGCTCCCCTCTGAGACAAACACCTCTGACTGAGTTCCTGCGGCAGACTTTGCTCTTAGAGGAAGTTACGACCCGCCTCCAGGAGTCATTCTCATAGGTCCCGATGGCTGTGTGGTACCTTGAGTGATGGCTCTTCTAGCCAGTCTTTGCAGCCCCCACCAAATGGCTGCTGGGACCATGCCAATAGAGAATGTAGAACTCTAACGTGGGGGTGGGTTCACTGCGCGATCCTGATGGGTTCTTATTGAGCCATGGTAGAAGCAGGGTTGAGGGAATCTCACAACTCTCAAGAAAGGAGGCAGGAGGGGAGTGAATTTTTTGGACCCCCAGCCCCCTGTGCTAAAACTCTCTGATCCGGGAGGCTGCGACACCTGAGAAACAGTGGCAGCAGAGGCAAAAGAACCAAGAGTACTAGACAGAGCAGAGAGGCTTCTGGCCTTGCCACAGAGCAAGTACCCTTGGGACCTGAAGCCACCGTTGGCTTCCCTGCTGTAGACCATCATCGCGAGTGTGGTCTGTGAGCTGTCTAGCCATGGCAATATATTATTGGACACAGAAGTGGAGAGTGCCTCGTGGGGAACAATGGGTGTCAGAATCGACGGAGACGGTAGGAGGGTGAGGTATGCCTGATCCTGTTGCCAGGGCAGTGAGTTATATAATGCGGCTCTTTGGCTAACGTCTCTAACTCCCACCAAACGACCTTTGCCTGCGTGGCTCTGGTAAGAAGGCTGTTGCTGTTATTGTTAGGTGTTATCAAGTTGCTTCTGACCCATACGAAATACAACCTTGAGTCTATACCACCCGAATTTCAAGAACAGATTTACTGCCTTGAAAACTAATGACAGAAACCCGAATGAGCTGTGGGAGGACATGAAGAACATCATTCATAAAGAAACCAAAAGGCCATTAAAAAGGCAAGAAAGAAAAGATCAGCATGATCGTCCAAAGAGACGCTGAAACTTGCTCTTAATTTAGAGCAGCTAAAGCAAATGGAAGCATTGATGACGTCAACGAGCTGAACAGGACATTTCAAAGGGCAGCTCGAGAAGCCAGGAGTCAAATCTTATAATGAAACGTGCACAGCTCTAGGGCTAGAAACCCCAAAGGAAGAATACACTCAGGACAGCTTAAGCTGAAAGAACTCGAGAAAATATTCAAGCCTCAAGTTGAAATACTGAAAGATTCTACAGGCAAAATATTAAGTGACACAGGAAGCAGCAAAAGAAGAGGCCTGTCTTACGAGGGGGTGGATGGAGTCTGAATCAACTCCGTGACTTGAGTTTGGTTTTTGCTTTGAGACATAGCTAGACATAGCTAGGGGAAAGAGGGAGGTTTGAACCAAGGTCCATTCTCTTAACCACTGCATTTTACCAGGCTCTGTGTTAAGTGCTCTGCAACCATTACTCTACTTAAAACCTCACGGTCATCTTACTGCAGGGTTACAATTATTATCCTACTTAATTAAAACAACAAAGTCGGTGGAAGAAAGGCACAATCAGCATCTGTCCACCAGAAAGGACCCAAAGATACATCCCGTGCTCCCCCATGAAGAATATGGCACGCTCTTCGATCATGAATTATGTGAGCTGGGGTCTTCTCCTTGTCCTGAGGCTGGACCATTCAAGGAGCTCAGGCTTTGCCTTTGGAAGCTGTCTGGCTTGCTCAGGCCTTGGATGGGCAGGTATTAGCAATTTAGCAAGTCAATTAGTTGGTGTGGTCTGGAGACATCCCAGTCATCTCATTAGATTCTCACAACCTAGTCAATAAGGATGACTCCCCTACCCCCTCCCCGCCTCCCCACAACTCCCACCATTTTGTAGAGGAAGAAACAGGCGTGGAGAGGGGAAATAACTGCACAAGGCCCTATGACCACCAGTCTGTCAGTTTGTCACACTGGTGCTGGCTCATGTGCTGCTATGAGGCTGGAAGCCATGCCATCGGTATGTTCAATGCCAACAGGGTCACTCCTGGTGGACAAGTTTCGGTGATGCTTCCAGACTAAGAATAGGAAGAAATGCCTGGTGATCTCTCAAAAGTAGCCAGTGTAAGCCCTAGGCACCACAAGATACCCTTTGAGACGTTGACTCTCTTACTTTGGGTGTGCCATCCAAAGGGCTCAGCGATCACTGGAGAAACATCGGGCTTTGGGGAAGTGGACGGCCAGTAGAGAGGATGGAAGCTTTCAGTGAGATGGATTGACACAATCGCTGCACCATGCTTTCAAACAAACCAACAATCGTGAAGATGGCTCAGGTGCAGGCAGCATTTTGGTGCATTTGCACCTAGTGGGCATGAGTCCGAGCTGACTGAACAGCAACTAATTGCAGCAACCACAAGGTCACACAGCGAATCGTGTGGGAGCAGGAATCTCAACGCAGACCTGTTCAGCAAGCTGAACTCCGCCCTTGCTCCAGGCACCCCCAATCTCCAAGCCTCTCTCTCAGGGCTCAACTCTGCTCAGTCCTGTGCCCTCCAACCAAATAGGCCTTTCTCTCCGCTAGCCTCCGTCTCTCAGCTGGGACCTTGGGGAGAAATTTAAGCAGAAAGACAAGGCCAGGTGCCAGAGGCTTCCAAAGAACACAGCTCTTGCCAAGGAAAATACCAAACTTTATAGGGAGAAAATGGTCTTCCTCAGACTCCGGCCCAAACGCCCACTTCCTGACCTTTATGTCTGCCCGGCCTTTCCCCTGTCTTCCCAAGAGATCCCTCTCTGGACATCTAAATCCAGATCCAACAAGGATGTATTAATTCCCTGCTGCATGCGAGGAGATAAGCTACCCAACATCATTATGCGAACACAAAACAAAACATCACATTGGTTGCTGTCAAGTAAATTCTGGTTCATGACAAACCCATGTGGTACCAACGGTTTCCACTGCATGACTAACCTCAAAAACCAAAACAAACACTCACTACCATTGAGTTGAATTGAACTGATAGCAACCATATAGACCGAGTGGAACTGCCCTTCTGGGTTTCCAAGACTGGAGAGCTTTACAGGAGTCAAAAGCCTCAACTTTCTCCCAGAGGGTAGTTGGTGATTTCAAACTGCTGACCTTGTGATTAGCGAAGCCCAACGACTAACCCAATATGCCATCAGGGCCCTACAGTGAACCTAAGGGTTGTCTATTCAAATTCACCCAGCAACACTGCAGAGGAAACGTCTGATGGTCTGCTTGAAAAGGTTAAATCCAAGAGTCTCCTTACTGCTTTCAAATACATTCTGACCCCTAGTGGCTCTATAGGACGGAGCAGACTGACCCATAGGACTTTCAGGGTCATACTTACCGGGCAGGGGAGATGCCATGATCACGAAGGTGGTTTTCCCAGGGCGAGGCTCACCCATTGCACTCCGGGTGTGCTGACCCCTGCGATTTCCCCAAATGTGGGAAACTCCACTGCATAATTTGTGATAGTTTGGGATTGCGTTCACGCTTTCCCCTGAAAAAGAAAAAAAAAAAAGATTTTCAAGGTTGTAATCTTTATAGAAGGAAACTGCCATATCTTTCTTCTGAAAAGTAGCTGGTGAATTCAAACCACCAGTCATTTGATTAGCAGCCAAGCGCTTAACCACTGCACTGGGCCCCCTTTAGAAAGATTACAGGCAATGAAACCCCTGGCAATAGGTCCTCATTTTTCCCCCTCCCTCCCCGCTCCCTCCTCCCTCATGAGCCCTTGATAGTTTATAAATTGTTATTTTGTCATATCTTTCCCTGTCCGACATCTCCCTTCACCTACTTTTCTGTTGTCC